>NW_020825230.1:0-680000 GCF_003286155.1 Drosophila erecta | reverse complement strand
ATATAAATTCAGTTTAGTAAACGGTTCCATTAAATCTCTTTTACAAACTAACAAATTTTAACCTATGCATAATTATCCTAGTCATTCACTAACTCTTCATTTTCGTTTATATTTAGTGAGTAAAATAAAGTATATAAAGTAAAGTATAAAGCAAATATCATAAGTAATTGAATATAAAATTAGCAAATATAGTTATATAATCTTTAGTCAAACGCAGATCTTATTTTATTTAGAAGTTCGAGTGGCATTTTGTTAGAATTTTAATATAGGCAATTCATAATAATGTTTTTTATCATTGTTGTTTTGTAGTACTCACGACCTTAAATATCCACTCCATGATGTGCGTAAAGTTGGGCCCAAGTTCACGTTGACATTGTCGAGCTGTAGGTCAAACTTTAAAGGTTCTAATTTAAATTCCTATTCAAATGCCAAAAGTTCCGTCAATCTGCGAGTATTTAATTCATTATTAATGGTAATACAAAAGAAAGTCAAGAATCAAAACAAAACACGAAATGTAACTGCAGCACTGCAGCGATAAGACCTTAGGAAACCGCTGGCTGCTACGCTGCGCTGCGATAAGACGGAATCGCAAAGTTAGACCTCCGTTGGTCATAGGAGATGATCTTCTTTGCGTAACGTTGATGATGTCCAAATATAATTAAATCTGATCCGGTCGTCTAAGCTTCTGCACAGCTGAATAATCTGGATGAGCTCTAGCCTTCCAATATATTTGGCCAGTTATCATTCGGCAGGCGGACGGTTGCGTAACTTGTTGGCTGAAGGTTACGTCGCCTCGTGGCCTCTTCTTGGAGCGAACTGGGTTTAAACCATCAGCTGATGCGGGGGGGATCGTCGAGACGGGGGGGTAGTCGGCTGTAGAGCAACCAAATGCTCTTATATAGGCCTGGCCTTCCTTACGCCTTGGGGTCGAATCTCTTTGCCACTTTCACACATATCGCGCACGGAAATTTATCGAAATATCCCAGTCTTGTTTTTATGCGATTGGATATATATATAACCAAATTATATATCCACGTGTATGTGAAATTTAATTGGGCAGCGTCAAAAATTGTGAGCGTTCGCTACGAGGTTTAATCCGATAATGAATTAAGCTCTGGGAAGCTGCATGCCGGTGGTCGCTGCTTTTCTTTTCCTAACTGTATAATCGTACGATCATATTCTGTCCTGATTGGTCTAAGACAATTTTCTCACTTTTTGGGTTACGCAAAAGCTGCTATAATTTAGGGCGAGGGTGTCCTGAAGAGTTATTGCAGTGTAAAGTTAAGTTGGTCACTACACCCACAGATAAGGGTAACTAGACTATTTCAAGGAAGCCTTATCTGAAGAAACTCCTTGTTTTCTAGCTTGTATATCCTTCAAATGGAATACTCCTAATTTCTTTCCTCTCTCATCCTCTAATTCATAGTAGTACGAGCTACGTTTCTTATAAACTTTAGCTGGGATAAATACGGGTGCCAATTTAGTACTAAATTTCTTTACGGCATTACTTTGTGTAAAGTTTCTAGCGTAAACGAAATCGCCGTTTTTAAATTCTATCTACCGAGTGCGTAGGTTGTATCTATTCGCGTTTTCTTCATGGGATCTGCTTAGGTTCAATTTAGCTTGCCGTCTCTGCAGTTCTAAAGCCTCCGGTTTAGATAACCGAGTGTCGTCCGCTAACATATTTAGAGTACGCAGGAGACTATAGTCCTTGCCGTTAAGGATCATATTTTGTCCAAATGTCAGAAAGTAAGGTGACGAACCTGTGCTTCTATGTAACGAAGCTCTTAAAGATCCGCTAATAGCGTCTAAGTTGTCATCCCAATTTGTGTGATCTTTCCCTATATAAGCTCTTACAGCGGCCAACACCGATCTGTTAAGTCTTTCACTCGCGTTAGCCTGTGGAGAATATATGGCTGTAAGTTTTTGCTGTACGCCAAAACTAGTATGAAAAGCTTGGAAATAGCTTGACTTAAACTGACTGCCATTATCAGAAAGTAATACTTCTGGAACGCCAAACGTATAGAATATAGCCCCCTTTAAGAAATCACAGATTTTAGGAGCGGTGAACTTCTTAAGAGGTAACAAAAAGTGGAAACAGGTGTTATGGTCAACGACAATCAACAAACCTATGTGACCTTTTTTTGTGCGAGGGTATGGGCCTATGCGGTCAATATACAATTTTTGGAATGGTCTGTCTGAGGTTAACGGTTTACCCATTGGCGGTTTTATAACCGTGTTTGGACTTTTCGTGGTACGACAAATTACACAATTAGATATATAATTGCGTATTTGCGTAACCATACAAGGCCAAAACAAATATCTTTTTAGTTTTTCTACAGTTTTACTCATGCCACAATGAGATGAACTTGGTGCATCATGAGCCTGAAACAATATATCGTGTACTAAAGCCGAAGGTATCCATAGTTTCCATGGATTTTCTTGCTTTATATCGTCTGATACAAAAGTAGTTCTTTTGTAAATATATCCATCCCTGATTTGAAGATGGGGAAATCTTAATTGATTGTTAGATATTGTCTTTATTAAGTCCAAGTATTCCGTGGATTTGAAATGTGGGGAATCTACGTCAACTATGGGTCCATTTTGACAAAATTCATCGATGGCTGGGTCGTTCTGTCTGGATAAGTTGTCTGCAACGACGTTCTGAGAACCGCTACGATGTTTTATAGTGAACGTAAACGCTCATGGTCTGTTATAACTAGGAAGTCCTGGCCTTCAATATATGGGCGGAATTTTTTTTATTCCTTTTATAACGGCAAGACATTCTAATTCGGAAACTGAATAGTTACGTTGTGCTTTGGACAGTTTTTCGGACATATACGAATCGGAAGTTCTACTCCATCTCGTTCCTGAGCCAGTACGCAACCAACACCAAAAGAGCTGGCGTTACACAACAAAATGAATTGCTTTGAAAAATCTGGTGTTATGAGAATTGGTGAGGCAGTAAGACATGATTTCAAGTTTTCAAAAGCGGTTTGAGCTTCTTCGTTCCATTCAAGCGTCTTCTTCTTTTTAAGAAGTTCCGTTAAAGGAAAACTAATAGTGGCAAAGTTTTCTACAAACCGTCGGTACCATCCCGCTAATCCTAGAAATCTTCGTAACTGCTTAATCGAAGTTGGTTGTGGAAATTCTACTATCGCTTTAACTTTATCTGGATTGGTTCTTATTCGTCCATTCCCAATTATAAAACCGAGATATATGATCTCCTTCATACAAAATTTGGATTTGCTGACATTGATAGTGAGATTTGCTTTACGTAAGCATAAAGCTATCTCCTGTAGTAAAAGCATATGGATTCAAAATCCTCAGACAAAACTAATAAGTCGTCAAGATAAACAAATACTCTATTCCTAAGATGAGCTGGAATGACTCGATCCATAAGACGACAAAGAGTTTGGGCCGCGTTACAGAGACCAAATGGCATCATTTTATACTGATATAGAGGTCTATTCGGTATTGTAAACGCAGTGTATTGCTTAGAATTTTCGTCGAGCGGTATCTGCCAATATGCATGCTTCATGTCGATACCACTTATGAATTTAGCTGGTGGTAACCGGCTTAAGTCCCGCTGAGTAACCTTGTTTACCTCTCTAGAATCAAGACATAGACGGTACTTGTCTCCTTTCTTCACTAATACGCAATTACTGCTCCAAGCGCTAGTTGACTCTTCGATAACATCTAAGGCTAGCATGTTATCCACTTCAGCGAACATCAGCTTTTCAATGGCAGGTGAAACTGGCCAATGCCGTTGTTTAATAGGACTCGCATTTCCTACATCAATGCTATGTGTGGACAAGGTAGTACGACCTAGTACGACCTCTTCACTAATACGTAATTACTGCTCCAAGCGCTAGTTGACTCTTCGATAACATCTAAGGCTAGCATGTTATCCACTTCAGCGAACATCAGCTTTTCAATGGCAGGTGAAACTGGCCAATGCCGTTGTTTAACAGGACTCGCATTTCCTATATCAATGCTATGTGTGGACAAGGTAGTACGACCTAAACCTTCGGAAGCAAAGAATGGAAAGGTTCTTATTACTGTCTCCAGCCGAAGTCTTTCGCCTTCGTTCAGCTCATGATATTTTGGAGAATCTTCATCATCATCCAAAGTACCGATGTCTAACTCAGCAATGGTCGGATTGCTCGTAATTTTATTTAGTAATCCGAACTTTTGCCAAAAATCAATGCCTAAATATACATCCTGTTGAAGTTCCGGTATTATAAATAATTCAAGATTGTCTATCGTATCTCCATACTTAATGGAAGTTATAAGTTTTGACACTACTTTGCTTTTTGTTCCGTTCGCAGCGCGAATTTCGCCAGAACATTTTTTTACGTTGTTGTGTTCAAGGAAGTTCTGAGCAGCTAATCCGCCTACACAACTTATTGTTGCTCCAGAATCTAATAAAGCCTTGTAAGTTTGACCCTCTATATTGATATCCGTATAGAGTCTTTGGTCAAAGCTAAGTACTATAGCGGAAATAAGTTTCTGTCGGTCACGACGAACCTTCTTCCAAAATTCTCTCAATCGGCTAGTAGATCGTCTGGGTTTTAAATGATCTACTATCTACTATCTACTTTACCGAATATTTCTCTACGCTTTTTATTGTAATTTTGAATTCTTATGTGTAAGGGTATAAAGGAAAAATTAATATCAGGCTGACCTAAAGGTTTTATATCCTGCAATTCACGGGCATCAGTGGTTGACTTTGACTTAGCAACTCCTGAATCTACGGATGTATCTTGTTGCTCAGAGAACTTTTCTTTAAGTCCGCAACCGTAACAAAATATAATTCTTTTAGCCATACAATCATCGAATCTGTGGCCTTGTTTGTCACAATTCCAACATGTTGTGGTATTTCGACGTTGAATTTGGTTTACTTCTTCACCTACTCTTACTAAACCTGTTTCCTCTTCTTCGGTGGTTAATTCTGCCACACAGGAGCGATAGGGTTTTGGCTTAAACGTCCTGAGATTGTTATAAAACTGTTCATGCCTGCGCACTTCGTATCGGAGCTGTGTTCTGTTTGGGATTTTAAGATGCAGCAACTCATGATGTAAGCTAGGCTTCGAATTTCTAACCAATAACTCAACTAATTGTGTTTCGGAAACTCCATTTTACAGTCTATCAATCAACCGTTCCATGGTTTCCTGGAAATCTTCAAATGCTTAATTTTCTCCTTGCTTGCGTTATCGGCTTCCCTCCCAAATATCATAATCTGTCTCTATATCTTCGAATCTCTTCCTAAATTCGCCACAAAATGTGTTCCAATCGAAATTTGGATTGTTTCGATGAAACTTCCAATACCAATCGCTTGCTTTTCCTGCAAACAGAAGGTACAAATGGTCATATAAAAGTCCATAATCATTACCTATATTTTGTTTGGTAAGTGAGCATATCCTGTAAATGAATTCATCTATCCTGATGCTTGTTTTGCTACCATCGAACTTTAATCCCCATTTTTAAATAATTCTTGATACTTTTTCCGGGCTAACATATGAGCTTGCATTGCTCCTGTTTCCGCCTCTTTCTTCTACATCATTGTCTAAATTCTGAGAATACCGATTTTGATTGGAATTGTTCCTGCTCAAATCTGTATTTGGTTGGATATTGTCCGGTGTGTAATTTGTATGTGTGGGCTGAGATAATTGTAAGTTGTCTAAATGACTTTTAATAGATGTCCTATAGTCTTCCCTAAATAAGTGGTAAGGTTATCCATAAGTTGAGCCTGTTGTTGGCTAACAGTAAACTGTATAAAGTTCATCAACTCTGGTTGAGTACTAAGAGCCATACTGGAATTCGTTGGAGGTTCTGTTAAGATCCTATCCAAATTTCCTCTGTAAGTATTTCTTGTAGACACTCCTCGTCTAGGAGGTGTACCTCGGATCCTGCCTGATCTGGTATTTCTCCTTAATGGGAAAATATCATTATTATCTTGACATTCGCTTACGCCGGATGTGCCAGCTGTTGCATCATCTAATTCAGCGAACAGAGTGTTATTAGAGTGAGATAAATTCGATTCGTTGCAATCTGCATTGCAAATTGGACATGTTTGTGTACTTTTTAAGTGATTTATAATGCACTTTTTATGAAATGTATGCCTGCACGATGTTGTTGCTGACAAAACGGTTGGTGCTAAGATTTCTTTACAATTTTATTTTCAACGCCTTGTGAAACTTTAACTGCATTGCCTGCACTATTCTTGGCTGCCATATTATTGTTGTTATGATATGTTGTAATTATTTGGTTTGTCTTTCTTTATGTCGATCACTTCTATCAGAATCTTAGTTGTATCTCTATTTGTTAGTGTATTGTAGCTGGTCTATTGCCTCATGCTTTTATTTACTTGAAAATCGGACAATATACAGACTTATTGTAGTGTAAGTATGATGTATTCCAAAAAAATAAAATTGTAATTAAAGTTGAGTAAAGAAACGTATGGTGATGAGCTTCTGTGGATTCGAAACAGTTCCACTTGGTCGATCAATTCTCGTTCAAATTAAATCGCATGTTCCTAAGTTTTACTATCCCTTCCAAATAGATGCTCTCAATCCAATATGTTAATTTATTGGAATTAGTTATATTGTGTTTTAACTGTGGATGGATTATTTTAGAGCTTAGTGTGCTATAACAAGTTAAGGACTTGTCGGGCTTCACGTCTGGGCGCCAAAAATGTGTAGTGCTTGCCGGGCCCCACGTTGGGCGCCAAAAATGTGTAGCGTACGTAATTCGACATATTTTTAACTAGTTGGTCTTTTAATAGTGTGTGGTAATTACTAATAAAGAGGACCTTGTACTTCCTTCGCTAGGGATGCGCACTCTTGCTATGCTCGGGTCTAGCTCGCCGTAGGTCGGGGTTCTTTTAGCTTAGGATAGTACGAAACGGTACTACATTTTAATAAGTGCGTCTTACTCAAAAACAATATTCAAAAGTGGACTATCGATTAATAAAAGAAATGGCTTTATATTGATACTACTGATACACGCCGACACGTGTGAAAATAAGCTACAGATTCTGATAAGTATTGGGAATTTTGGATGTTAATAATTCCCTAAGTCTTTACCCTCCCTACCATGACAATGCTACTTAAAATATTTACATTGTCCCTTGGCTAAGTTCAAAATAACTCTACCACATATTTAAGAAAGTGTTCAAAATAAGTACTCGACAAACCATTAAATCTATTTATTCACATTTCATTCTTTTTCAATATATCTTCAATCATAATTCCATTTATATAAATTCAGTTTAGTAAACGGTTCCATTAAATCTCTTTTACAAACTAACAAATTTTAACCTACGCATAATTATCCTAGTCATTCTCTAACTCTTCATTTTCGTTTATATTTAGTGAGTAAAATAAAGTATATAAAGTAAAGTATAAAGCAAATAGTCATAAGTAATTGAATATAAAATTGGCAAATATAGTTATATAATCTTTAGTCAAATGTAGATCTTATTTTATTTAGACGTTCGAGTGTCATTTTGTTAGAATTTTAATATAGGCAATTCATAATAATGTTTTTTATCATTGTTGTTTTGTAGTACTCACGGCCTTAAATATCCACTCCATGATGTGCGTAAATTTGGGCCCAAGTTCACGTTGACATTGTCGAGCTGTAGGTCAAACTTTAAAGGTTCTAATTTAAATTCCTATTCAAATGCCAAAAGTTCCGTCAATCTGCGAGTATTTAATTCATTATTAATGGTAATACAAATGAAAGTCAAGAATCGAAACAAAACACGAAATGTAACTGCAGCACTGCAGCAGGTAATACAAAAGAAAGTCAAGAATCGAAACAAAACACGAAATGTATTTGCAGCACTGCAGCGATAAGACCTTAAGAAACCGCTGGCTGCTACGCTGCGCTGCGAGGTTTAATCCGATAATGAATTAAGCTTTGGGAAGCTGCATGCCGGGGGTCGCTGCTATAGCTTTTCTTTTCCTAACTGTACAATCGTACGATCATATTCTGTCCTGATTGGTCTAAGACAATTCTCTCCCTTTTTGGGTTACGCAAAAGCTGCTATAATTTAGGGCGAGGGTGTCTTGAAGAGTTATTGCAGTGTAAAGTTAAGTGGAGAATATATGGCTGTAAGTTTTTGCTGTACGCCAAAACTAGTATGAAAAGCTTGGAAATAGCTTGACTTAAACTGACTGCCATTATCAGAAAGTATTATTCTGGAACGCCAAACGTATAGAATATAGCCCCCTTTAAGAAATCACAGATTTTAGGAGCGGTGAACTTCTTAAGAGGTAACAAAAAGTGGAAACGGGTGTTATGGTCAACGACAATCAACAAACCTATGTGACCTTTTTTGTGCGAGGGTATGGGCCTATGAGGTCAATATACAATTTTTGGAATGGTCTGTCTGAGGTTAACGGTTTACCCATTGGCGGTTTTATAACCGTGTTTGGACTTTTCGTGGTACGACAAATTACACAATTAGATATATAATTGCGTATTTGCGTAACCATACAAGGCCAAAACAAATATCTTTTTAGTTTTTCTACAGTTTTACTCATGCCACAATGAGATGAACTTGGTGCATCATGAGCCTGAAACAATATATCGAGTACTAAAGCCGAAGGTATCCATAGTTTCCATGGATTTTCTTGCTTTATATCGTCTGATACAAAAGTAGTTCTTTTGTAAATATATCCATCCCTGATTTGAAGATGGGGAAATCTTAATTGATTGTTAGATATTGTCTTTATTAAGTCCAAGTATTCCGTGGATTTGAAATGTGGGGAATCTACGTCAACTATGGGTCCATTTTGACAAAATTCATCGATGGCTGGGTCGTTCTGTCTGGATAAGGTGTCTGCAACGACGTTCTGAGAACCGCTACGATGTTTTATAGTGAACGTAAACGCTCTCAACTTCATTGACCATCGAGCTAACCTTCCTGATAAATCCTTCTGCCGCATCAGCCATTGAAGGGCTGCATGGTCTGTTATAACTAGGAAATCCTGGCCTTCAATATATATCAATATATATTCAATATATATTTTTATTCCTTTTATAACGGCAAGACATTCTAATTCGGAAACTGAATAGTTACGTTGTGCTTTGGACACTTTTTCGGACATATACGAAATCGGAAGTTCTACTCCATCTCGTTCCTGAGCCAGTACGCAACCAACACCAAAAGAGCTGGCGTCACACAACAAAATGAATTGCTTTGAAAAATCTGGTGTTATGAGAATTGGTGAGGCAGTAAGACATGATTTCAAGTTTTCAAAAGCGGTTTGAGCTTCTTCGTTCCATTCAAGCGTCTTCTTCTTTGTAAGAAGTTCCGTCAAAGGAAAACTAATAGTGGCAAAGTTTTCTAAAAATCGTAGGTACCATCCCGCTAATCCTAGAAATCTCCGCAACTGCTTAATCGAAGTTGGTTGTTGAAATTCTGCTATCGCTTTAACTTTATCTGGATTGGTTCTTATTTGTCCATTCCCAATTATAAAACCGAGATAATTGATCTCCTTCATACAAAATTTGGATTTGCTGACATTGATAGTGAGATTTGCTTTACGTAAGCATAAAGCTGTCTCCTGTAGTAAAAGCATATGGGATTCAAAATCCTCAGACAAAACTAATAGGTCGTCAAGATAAACAAATACTCTATTCCTAAGATGAGCTGGAATGACTCGATCCATAAGACGACAAAGAGTTTGCGCCGCGTTACTGAGACCAAATGGCATCATTTTATACTGATATAGAGGTCTATTCGGTATTGTAAACGCAGTGTATTGCTTAGAATTTTCGTCGAACGGTATCTGCCAATATGCATGCTTCATGTCGATACCACTTATTAATTTAGCTGGTGGTAACCGGCTTAAGTCCCGCTGAGTAACCTTGTTTACCTCTCTAGAATCAAGACATAGACGGTACTTGTCTCCTTTCTTCAATAATACGCAATTACTGCTCCAAGCGCTAGTTGACTCTTCGATAACATCTAAGGCTAGCATGTTATCCACTTCAGCGAACATCAGCTTATCAATGGCATGTGAAACTGGCCAATGCCGTTGTTTAATAGGACTCGCATTTCCTACATCAATGCTATGTGTGGACAAGGTAGTACGACCTAGTACGACCTCTTCACTAATACGCAATTACTGCTCCAAGCGCTAGTTGACTCTTCGATAACATCTAAGGCTAGCATGTTATCCACTTCAGCGAACATCAGCTTTTCAATGGCAGGTGAAACTGGCCAATGCCGTTGTTTAACAGGACTCGCATTTCCTATATCAATGCTATGTGTGGACAAGGTAGTACGACCTAAACCTTCGGAAGCAAAGAATGGAAAGGTTCTTATTACTGTCTCCAGCCGAAGTCTTTCGCCTTCGTTCAGCTCATGATATTTTGGAGAATCTTCATCATCATTCAAAGTACCGATGTCTAACTCAGCAATGGTCGGATTGCTCGTAATTTTATTTAGTAATCCGAACTTTTGCCAAAAATCAATGCCTAAATATACATCCTGTTGAAGTTCCGGTATTATAAATAATTCAAGATTGTCTATCGTATCTCCATACTTAATGGAAGTTATAAGTTTTGACACTACTTTGCTTTTTGTTCCGTTCGCAGCGCGAATTTCGCCAGAACATTTTTTTACGTTGTTGTGTTCAAGGAAGTTCTGAGCAGCTAATCCGCCTACACAACTTATTGTTGCTCCAGAATCTAATAAAGCCTTGTAAGTTTGACCCTCTATATTGATATCCGTATAGAGTCTTTGGTCAAAGCTAAGTACTATAGCGGAAATAAGTTTCTGTCGGTCACGACGAACCTTCTTCCAAAATTCTCTCAATCGGCTAGTAGATCGTCTGGGTTTTAAATGATCTACTATCTACTATCTACTTTACCGAATATTTCTCTACGCTTATTATTGTAATTTTGAATTCTTATGTGTAAGGGTATAAAGGAAAAATTAATATCAGGCTGACCTAAAGGTTTTATATCCTGCAATTCACGGGCATCAGTGGTTGACTTTGACTTAGCAACTCCTGAATCTACGGATGTATCTTGTTGCTCAGAGAACTTTTCTTTAAGTCCGCAACCGTAACAAAATATAATTCTTTTAGCCATACAATCATCGAATCTGTGGCCTTGTTTGTCACAATTCCAACAAGTTGTGGTATTTCGACGTTGAATTTGGTTTACTTCTTCACCTACTCTTACTAAACCTGTTTCCTCTTCTTCGGTGGTTAATTCTGCCACACAGGAGCGATAGGGTTTTGGCTTAAACGTCCTGAGATTGTTATAAAACTGTTCATGCCTGCGCACTTCGTATTGGAGCTGTGTTCTGTTTGGGATTTTAAGATGCAGCAACTCTTGATGTAAGCTAGGCTTCGAATTTCTATCCAATAACTAATTGTGTTTCGGAAACTCCATTTTGCAGTCTATCAATCAACCGTTCCATGGTTTCCTGGAAATCTTCAAATGCTTCATTTTCTCCTTGCCTTCGTTATCGGCTTCCCTCCCAAATATCATAATCTGTCTCTATATCTTCGAATCTCTTCCTAAATTCGCCACAAAATGTGTTCCAATCGAAATTTGGATTGTTTCGATGAAACTTCCAATACCAATCGCTTGCTTTTCCTGCAAACAGAAGGTACAAAAGGTCACATAAAAGTCTATAATCATTACCTAGATTTTGTTTGGTGAGTGAGCATATCCTGTAAATGAATTCATCTATCCTGATGCTTGTTTTGCTACCATCGAACTTTAATCCCCATTTTTGCATGATTCCTGATACTTTTTCCGGGCTAACATATGAGCTTGCATTGCTCCTGTTTCCGCCTCTTTCTTCTACATTATTGTCTAAATTCTGAGAATACCGATTTTGATTGGAATTGTTCCTGCTCAAATCTGTATTTGGTTGGACATTGTCAGGTGTGGAATTTGTATGTGTGGGCTGAGATAATTGTAAGTTGTCTAAATGACTTTTAATAGATGTCTCTATAGTCTTCCCTAAATAAGTGGTAAGGTTATCCATAAGTTGAGCCTGTTGTTGGCTAACAGTAAACTGTATAAAGTTCATCAACTCTGGTTGAGTACTAAGAGCCATACTGGAATTCGTTGGAGGTTCTGTTAAGATCCTATCCAAATTTCCTCTGTAAGTATTTCTTGTAGATACTCCTCGTCTAGGAGGTGTACCTCGGATCCTGCCTGATCTGGTATTTCTCCTTAATGGGAAAATATCATTATTATCTTGACATTCGCTTACGCCGGATGTGCCAGCTGTTGCATCATCTAATTCAGCGAACAGAGTGTTATTAGAGTGAGATAAATTCGATTCGTTGCAATCTGCATTGCAAATTGGACATGTTTGTGTACTTTTTAAGTGATTTATAATGCACTTTTTATGAAATGTATGCCTGCACGATGTTGTTGCTGACAAAACGGTTGGTGCTAAGATTTCTTTACATATGGCACAGCTATTTTCAACGCCTTGTGAAACTTCAACTGCATTGCCTGCACTATTCTTGGCTGCCATATTATTGTTGTTATGATATGTTGTAATTATTTGGTTTGTCTTTCTTTATGTCGATCACTTCTATCAGAATCTTAGTTGTATATCTATTTGTTAGTGTATTGTAGCTGGTCTATTGCCTCATGCTTTTATTTACTTGAAAATCGGACAATATACAGACTTATTGTAGTGTAAGTATGATGTATTCCAAAAAAATAAAATTGTAATTAAAGTTGAGTAAAGAAACGTATGGTGATGAGCTTCTGTGGATTCGAAACAGTTCCACTTGGTCGATCAATTCTCGTTCAAATTAAATCGCATGTTCCTAAGTTTTACTATCCCTTCCAAATAGGTGCTCTCAATCCAATATGTTAATTTATTGGAATTAGTTATATTGTGTTTTAATTGTGGATGGATTATTTTAGAGCTTAGTGTGCTATAACAAGTTAAGGACTTGTCGGGCTTCACGTCTGGGCGCCAAAAATGTGTAGTGCTTGCCGGGCCCCACGTTGGGCGCCAAAAATGTGTAGCGTACGTAATTCGACATATTTTTAACTAGTTGGTCTTTTAATAGTGTGTGGTAATTACTAATAAAGAGGACCTTGTACTTCCTTCGCTAGGGATGCGCACTCTTGCTATGCTCGGGTCTAGCTCGCCGTAGGTCGGGGTTCTTTTAGCTTAGGATAGTACGAAACGGTACTACATTTTAATAAGTGCGTCTTACTCAAAAACAATATTCAAAAGTGGACTATCGATTAATAAAAGAAATGGCTTTATATTGATACTACTGATACACGCCGACACGTGTGAAGATAAGCTACAAAGTATTAAGAAGTATTGGGAATTTTGGATGTTAATAATTCCCTAAGTCTTTACCCTCCCTACCATGACAATGCTACTTAAAATATTTACATTGTCCCTTGGCTAAGTTCAAAATAACTCTACCACATATTTAAGAAAGTGTTCAATATAAGTACTCGACAAACCATTAAATCTATTTATTCACATTTCATTCTTTTTCAATATATCTTCAATCATAATTCCATTTATATAAATTCAGTTTAGTAAACGGTTCCATTAAATCTCTTTTACAAACTAACAAATTTTAACCTACGCATAATTATCCTAGTCATTCTCTAACTCTTCATTTTCGTTTATATTTAGTGAGTAAAATAAAGTATATAAAGTAAAGTATAAAGCAAATAGTCATAAGTAATTGAATATAAAATTAGCAAATATAGTTATATAATCTTTAGTCAAATGTAGATCTTATTTTATTTAGACGTTCGAGTGTCATTTTGTTAGAATTTTAATATAGGCAATTCATAATAATGTTTTTTATCATTGTTGTTTTGTAGTACTCACGACCTTAAATATCCACTCCATGATGTGCGTAAATTTGGGCCCAAGCTCACGTTGACATTGTCGAGCTGTAGGTCAAACTTTAAAGGTTCTAATTTAAATTCCTATTCAAATGCCAAAAGTTCCGTCAATCTGCGAGTATTTAATTCATTATTAATGGTAATACAAAAGAAAGTCAAGAATCGAAACAAAACACGAAATGTAGCTGCAGCACTGCAGCAGGTAATACAAAAGAAAGTCAAGAATCGAAACAAAACACGAAATGTAACTGCAGCACTGCAGCGATAAGACCTTAGGAAACCGCTGGCTGCTACGCTGCGCTGCGAGGTTTAATCCGATAATGAATTAAGCTTTGGGAAGCTGCATGCCGGGGGTCGCTGCTATAGCTTTTCTTTTCCTAACTGTACAATCGTACGATCATATTCTGTCCTGATTGGTCTAAAACAATTCTCTCACTTTTTGGGTTACACAAAAGCTGCTATAATTTAGGGCGAGGGTGTCTTGAAGAGTTATTGCAGTGTAAAGTTAAGTTGGTCACTACACTTTTCAATAGTGCAATAATTTTGTTCATGATCATTTAATGTTCTGCTTGCAAAGCTTACTGGTTTATTATCTTGCGATAGTATGGCAATTTGTTTTGGTGTCTTCGGGAGGGGAAATTTTTCGATTGCTTTCCATGTTTGGTCGAAAACGCCGTTTTTGGTATAGACTTAGGGTCCATTTCAATTTGGTGAAAGCCTTTTGCTAAGTCAATCGTAGTAAAATACTGATCGTAGTAAATTACTGATACTAGTCTGTATGTGTGTTCTGAGTCTATTTTGTTGTCCATGGCATAGTTTATTTCTGATGTAAAGTTGTTTTCTTGTAAGAGTGCATTAAAGTTTTTTGAAGAGTTCCCATCACATGGATCTAGTTCTTTGTGAATGAATCTTTTTTCGTTAATTATTGTTTCCTTTCTAAAGTAGTCTATTAAACTGTTATTTTCCGTTAGTATTTTTCTTCCTAATAGAATGTCATAATAAGGTGAAAATTAATGAATATAGAATTTTTGTATATGTTCAAAAAGATTGTTGGCTGGAAGGTCTAAATATTTATTTTATTTACAATAGCCTGTCATACTTCAGACAGTTATTTGCTTATCTTTAACTTGAAGGTTGAAAAAGATTGAGCTCATCATGTTTATTGAAGAGCCAATATCAACTATGCATCTATATTTATGGCCATTAAACATAATCTCTATGTATTGGTGGAATCCCAGGCTGGTATTGGAAAATTATCAGCTAGGTGATTTGTAAACATTTCTGTCTGGGAATTCTGTAATTGATCTTCGTGGAATCGTTCGTCGTTATTATTGTAGTGTTTAGTTTCGTTATCGTAATCTAATTCGTACTTGTGATGAATTTCATCTGTCTCCAAAAAATGTTATGTTATTTTTCCACTTTTTTAACAGTCTTGTAAATTTCTGCTGATTTGCCAAAAATCTTTTACCCATGCCCACTATACTGCCCACATACCGCCCACCTACCGCCCAAAATTGTCACGCCACCCTTTTCTAAAATGTTGGGATATTTTTATATATATCTTGTAAATTTTTATAGATTAGCCAAAGTACGTTTTGACACGCCCACTCTAACGCTCACCTACCTCCCGAAACTGTAACGGCCACACTTTTGAAAAATGTTGTCATATTTTTTCATTTTTGTATTAGTTTTGCAAATTTCTACCGTCCAAACTTGACTTGCTTTGAGTTTTTTTTATCACTCATGTAAATTTCTATCGCTTTGCCAAAAATCTTTTAGCCAAAATCTATCTCCCACAAATCGCCCGAAACTGTCACGCCCACACTTATGAAAAATGTGATATCTTTTAATTTTTGAATATGTCTTGTAATTTTCTATAGATTTACCAAAAAAAACTGCTTGCCACGCTCACTCTCACATCTTCAAACCGCCCAAAACTGCCATGCCCACACTTTTGAAATATATTTTGATATTTTTTCACTTTTTTTTTATTAGTTTTATAAGGGTCTGTTGATTTGCCAAAAATCTTTTAACTCTGTCCACTCTACAGCCCACTAAAGGCCCAAAACTGCCACGCCCACATTTTTGAAAAATCTTGTGATATGTTTCATTTTTAAATATATTTCGTTAATTTCTACAGATTTGGCAAAAAACTTTTTGTTACGCTGAAAACTGTCATGCCCTCAATTTTGAAAAATGTGGTAGTTTTCTTATTTTGTAATATATCTTGTAAATTTCTATAGATATGCCGAAAATCTTTTAGCCAAAAATAAATCGCCCACAAATCGCCCAAAAATTCCTCGCCCACACTTATAAAAGATGTTTTGATATTTTTTCATTTTTGAATATATCTTCCAATTTTTATAGACTTTTCAAACACTTTTGGCCACTTCTACTCTTGCGCCCACAAACCGCCGAAAACTGTGATGCCCTCAATTTTGAAAAATGTGGTATTTTTTTTATTTTTTAATATATCTTGTAAATTTCTATAGATTTGCCAAAAATCTTTTAGTCAAAATCAATCGCCCAAAAATTCCACGCCCACACTTATGAAATATGTTTTGATATTTTTTCATTTTTGTATTAGTCGTGCAAATTTCTTTCGACTTGCAAGAAAACTTTTTGCAACGCCCACTATAACGCTTCCAACCCCGCCTAAAACTGCCATGCCCACACTTTTGAAATATATTCACGACCACACTTTTGAAAATGTTGTGATATTTTTTTATTTTAAATATACCTTGTAAATTCCTATATTCCTATAGATTTGTATTGGAAATACAATTGGCAGCACATTAATCGGCACGTCACATATCGTATACCTTAATATATATAGTTGGAATGGAATGTATGGTTCTCTTTCATCTCTATCGCCGACAATGTGTAAAACATCTCACAACACTTTTCCAACACAATCCTTAAATAAAACTATTACTCAGACCAAAATAACAACCGGTTATGGGCCCAGCACGCTTCCACTACGCCAGAAAATAGTTAGAACAAGGATAGTGAACAACTAGGAGTTTAAATGGCAAATTTCAATTTGTGGTGAAATTGCCGACACACACATGCATTTACGATTACAGGGCACAGTCTACAGGGCCAGCCCGTAAAGCCGCACTGTTGAAATCCCTGATTCTATTGAAAATGAATGCAAGCGGAGACATGAGAAGTCACATAGATAAGATTTCCGATTTAGTAGACAAAATAAACGAAGTCCATCTCATATTGACGATTTGTTAACCATCTTGTTACTATACAGTATCCCAGAAGAATACGAACAGTTTCGAATCGCGATTGAAACTCAAGAAAACTTAATCTCAACGGAGTTACTTAAAATAAAGTTATTAGACGAGTACGAGGCAAATCCAAGCGAGTCAACGCCTGGAGCATTAATGGTGCATAAGAAGTATAATCCCCGCAAACCAAAGCAGCTAAACACCAATCAAAAGTTTAATCACCATGCAGCTGAGTGCAGGTCAGGGCCAATGAAGAACCATAGCGATAGCATGTACATCAACATAGCTAATTATACAAACAGTGGTTGCAGTAACTGTGCTCTATGTGCATATGTGCTCACAGCAGAATATGTTCGAGATCATGAGGGTTCAAAGCTCAGACTGGCAAATGATGAGGCCACAGAAATAAAAGGATATGGATCCGTACAGTTCTCCCCAAACAATAAGATCACCGCCAGCCTGAAAAACACGCTTTAAAAATTACCTTGCAGCTCAAGGAATAAAGCACGAGTATTCCGTAGAATATACCCCTCAATAAAACGGTACAGCCGAACGTATAAATCGGACACTTGTAGAAATGGCTCGCTGCATGATGTTACAGGCTGCACTTCCTGCGAGCTACTGGGCGGAAGCAGTAAATACCGCGAACTACAGATGTCATTCAAGAAGCCTATGCGGAGAAACGCCTTTCAAACTATGGCGCAATCGCATCCTAATCGTAAGGCATATGAAGAAATTTGGTCAAATTTCATACTCGCTGGACAAACGTTCAGCCGTAAGTTCAGCCCGAAATCAAAAAAATGTGTTTTCGTTGGATATTGCAGCGATGCCAAAGCTTATAGGCTGTATGATGTGGAAACTAAAACTTTAATTAAAAGCCGAGACGTCGTTTTCACAAATCTGTTTGGGCACGATTTCTTGAATTTTTAATCGACCTTGAACCCGTAACAGGCGATCAAACAGAAAAAGACGACCCAGATGACAATTAAGGTAATCGACCAGATGATCCCGAGCCAGAGGACTCTGTACCAAATTATTCGCACACTGAACCTGAAGTACAGATGAAACGTGGTCGCGGAAGGCCAAAGAAGTTATTAACAGGTAAACCATGAAGGCCCAAACTAATTTACAATCAAATAATTGCAGACCAAATCGACACGTCCAACCAGCAGCAGCTCGAATCCGATCCAGAAGATATAATATAATATTTATGAAGCCACCTCACTCGCAATGGAGTCAAAAGAGCTAACTGCAAGCGAAGCTAACTGGTACGAACGCCATCGAATGGAAAGAGGATTTGCTAAACGAGTACAAGTCATTGAAAAAGAACAATACTTGGGAGGTTGTCGATCGTCGGAAAAACCATATATGGCCCCAAGAAAGTGTGGAAGCTAAGAAAGGCTCTGTGTGGTCTAAAGCAGAGTGGACACCAATGGTACAAAAAGCTGGACAGTCAGCTTAAAGAACTGAACCGTGTACTTGAAACGAACGAAATGGAATCCTAATGGTATCGCTTTACGTAGACGATCTAATAATACCGACCAATGACACCCAAATGGTATCACAGTTGAAGCATGAATTGTCGAACAAGTTCCAGATGAAGGATTTGGGCAAGCTATCTTATTGTTTGGGAATAATATTTAAACAAAGCCAAGACAAGACAGAGTTCACCTTGGCTGAAACGTTTCAAAATGGACAACTGCAAGCCTGTTAATACGCCAATCAACACGAGCGAGAAATTGTCAACAGAAATCTGCCCAATCGAAAGCGAAAAGGAAGATATCTCCAGTGTGCAATATCACAGTTTGATAGGAGCCTTAATGTGGTTGTCAGTATCAACGCGCCCTGATATTGCATTTAATATTGCATATTGCATTTAATATAAATTTTGGGAAACAAGACGGGATCGCTGCATAAAGGGTATTAAGCTATAAACGAAGTGGTCAAGACCTAGAGGGCTACGCAGATGCTGACTGGGCCGCCAACATTGGCGATCGCAGATCTTTCACAGGTTTTGCTTTCAAGTTTGCAAGTGCAGCAATATCCTGGGAGAGTCGAAAGCAACGGTCGATTGCATTGTCAAGCACAGAGGCAGAGTACATGGCTCTGTCTGACTCCGCCACCATTTCATCCGAGAGCTGGTTGAAGAGGGAACAATATCCGTAAACTACATCCCAACGAATGATATGCCAGCAGACATATTAACGAAAGGAATTGGAGCCTCAAAGCACAACACCTGTAAGACATCCTTGGGCATACGTCCAGCCGATCAACACCTTACCAATTGAGGGGAAGTATTGGAAATACAATTGGCAGCACATTAATCGGCACGTCACATATCGTATACCTTAATATATCGCATAGTTGTAATCCCTAATGTATGGTGCTCTTTCATCTATATCGCCGACAAATGTAATACATCTCACCACAGTTAATCCTTAAATAAAGCTATTAGTCAGCACAAAATAACAACAATTTGCAAAAAAAAAAAAAATTTGCCACGCCCAAAAACCGCCCAAAACTGTCACAGTTATGAAAAATGTGATTTTTTTTTCATTTTTTAATATATCTTTTAAATTTTTATAGATTTGCCAAAATACTTTTTGACAGGCCCACTCAAACGCCCACAAGTCGCACATAACTGTCCTTTAAAAAAATTTTAAAGTTTTTTTCATTTTATTATTTTTTTCCCAATTTCTACCGATATTCCAGAAAATTTTTAAATTTCTCATTAGCGTTTCCACTAGTAGCTAGCACTTCCACTGGGTAACGGAACTCGAATATAGCATTCTATCTTGTTTTTCATCTTTTTAGATATAAAATAAATTTGTATAGATTCGCCAAAAAAGTTTTTGCTACGCCTACATACCGCAAAACTGTCACACCCACACTTTTGAATAAATTTGATATTTTTTTTATACCCGTTACTCATAGGGTAAAATGGTATACTAGATTACTAGGAAGCGTTTCTCACCATATAAAGTATATATATTCTTCATCAGGATCAATAACCGATGGAACTGATCATGCCCGTATGAACGCCTCGATCTCAGGAACCACAAAAGCTAGAATCTTGAGATTAAGCATGCAGCTTCCAGAGACATAGACGCAGCGCAAGTACCAAATGTTGCCACGCCCACAAACCGCACAAAACTGTCCCGGCCACACTTTTGAAGATTTGCTTCATAATCGACTAGCCACACCCACTCTACCGCCCACAAACCGGCAAAACTGTCAGGGCCACACATTTGAAAAATGTGATATTTTTTCATTTTAAATATATTTCGTTAGTTTCAACAGATTTGCCAAAAACTTTTTGCCACGCCCACTCCTACGCCCACAAGCCGCCCAAAACTGTCGCGACCACACCTTTGAAATACATTTTGATATTATTTAATTTTTTTTTAGCTTTGTAAATTTCTATCGATCTGCAAAAATAGGGTTTGTCACGCAAAGACTACCATCCTCAAACCGCCTAAAACAAATTTGAAAAATGTAATATATTTTCATTTTTTTATATATCTTGTAAATTTCTATAGATTTGCCAAACAATTTTTTACCACGCCTACTCCTATGCCCACAAAACGTCAAGCTGTCACGCCCACACTTTTTGAAAATGTGATATTTTTAAACATTTTTATATCTCTTATATACCAAAAAAGTTTTTGTCACCCACTTTTGAAAAAATTAATTTTTTTATATACAGTACAATCCGGTTATAACGACTCCGATTCCGGTTGCGACGGAAACTCGATGTCTTGGTTGGTCCCCATACACTGGGTCTACAATAAACATCATAAGAGCAAACATTTTTAATTTCCCAGTTAAAACTACTAATTTACAAATACACACCATTAACGGTACAATAACCCTAAAGAAAATCATAATTCTAAAACCAAGTAAGCTTTGCCCTACTAAACAAGTTTTTTATATTCATAATTTTTCCGAAAATTACGATATGATATTAGGTACAGGGCTCCTAGAAGACGCCGACGCCCAAATAAAATTTGGCAAAAGAAGTGTAGTTTTAAACAACAACAGTTTCTTAATGGACTACCTACCAGAACGAGAAAGTAGCCTAGAAGACAACCCCGACTATTTGAATGTTTTACAGCCATCATTATCCACTGATGATGAAGCCACAAATGATGCAATAGGAAACGAGATAAGGGAATCAAATGAATTCAGGCTTGACCATCAAAATAAAGAAGAGTCAAATGCCCTTACTAAAATTCTTGAAGAATTTAGGGACATACAATACAGAGAAGGTGAAAATTTGACCTTCACAAGTACCGTAAAGCATGTCATCAAAACTAAACATGAAGACCCAATCTATAGGAAACCTTACAAATACCCCCAGGCCTACGACAAAGAAGTCGAGGTACAAATCAAAGAAATGATTCAACAAGGCATTGTTCGAAAATCGAACTCACCCTACTGTTCTCCTATCTGGATAATACCGAAAAAAAACGATGCTTCTGGTAAAACAAAGTTCAGGATAGTAATCGACTATCGCAAACTAAACGAAATAACTATTGATGATAAATACCCAATTCCTGTCATGGATGAAATACTAGATAAGCTAGGTAGGTCTCAATATTTCACTACCATAGATTTAGCAAAAGGTTTTCATCAGATCCAAATGGATTAAAGCTAGATTCAAAAAACTGTTTTTTCCACAAAAAATGGACATTACGAGTACACTCGAATGCCGTTTGGACTGAAGAACGCACCTGCAACATTTCAACGTTGTATTAACAATATATTAGAAGACCTAATTTACAAAGATTGTTTAGTTTACATGGACGATATAATAGTTTTTTCCACTTCATTGGAAGAACACTTGTTATCTCTACGTAAAGTATTTGCTAAATTACAAGAAGCTAATCTAAAGTTACACCTGACAAATGTGAATTTATGAAAAGAGAAACAGAGTTCTTAGGACACATTGTAACTACTGAAGGCATAAAGCCCAACCCAAATAAAATAGAAGCCATACAGAAATTCCCATTACCTAAAACTAATAAAGAAATAAAATCATTTTTAGGACTTTGCGGTTTCTACCGTAAATTTATCCCTAACTTTGCAAAAATTGCTAAACCCATAACCCAAAAACTAAAAAAAGGTTCTCTTATAAATTCTAAAGATACCGAGTATATATCAGCCTTCGAAAAATTTAAATTTTTAATTATGTCCGAACCAATATTAATTTACCCAAATTTCGAAAAAACATTCTCATTAACCACAGATGCAAGCAATGCCACTCTAGGTGCTGTATTATCACAGGATCGTAAACCCGTTTGTTACGCTAGCCGCACTCTCAATGAACATGAACTTAATTATTCAGCAATAGAAAAAGAACTTTTAGCTATTGTCTGGGCCACTAAATACTTCAGGTCCTATCTTTTTGGTCGTAAATTTCAGATCCTTAGTGATCATCAACCTTTAGTTTGGCTCGATAATATCAAGGAACCAAACATGAAACTCCAATGATGGAAAATCAAACTAAATGCGTTTGATTACCATATAAAATATGTACCAGGAAAAGAAAACCATGTCGCCGACGCACTTTCACGTGTAAAAATAGAAAACTTCTACGGCGAATCTCCCACTTCAGCTGCTACCATACATAGTAGCCATGAAGATAACCAAAATTACATTTCCTTTACGGAAAGACCAAAAAACTACTATAATAGACAAATAGAATTTGTCAAAGACGACAATAACAATACAGAAATAAGAAAATATTTTCATAAAACAAAACTAAAAATCCATTATAAAGAAATGACAAGCGCATATGCAAGAGAATTAATAAAAGAATATTTATGTACAAATAATAGCGTAATTTATTTTCATAATGAAATAGATTTCCTTACATTTCAAAACGCCTTCTTAGAAATTGTCAGTCCGAACAACATAACTAAAGTTATGAGAGCAACCAGTAAATTAATAGATATTGAAACATATTCAGAATTTAAAGAAGTAATAATTAAAACCCACAGAGAACTCTTACATCCAGGTATAGAAAAACAAACCAAAATTTTTAAAGAAAAATATTACTACCCAGACTATCAAAAGTTAATACAGAACATTATCAACGAATGTGAAGTATGTAACATGTGCAAAACAGAACATAGAGACACTAAATTAAATTACGAGTTAACGCCAGAAATTTTCAATCCTAGAGAAAAATATGTTATCGATTTTTATATAATCGATAATAAAACATTCCTGTCATGTATTGACGTTTATTCCAAATATGCCGCCTTAATTGAAGTCAGCTCTAGGGATTGGCTCGAAGCAAAAATAGCTCTACTTAAAATTTTTAATGAAATGGGAAAACCGTTCGAAATAAAAGCCGATAAAGACTCAGCATTTATGTGTGCTGCATTACATTTATGGCTAAAGTCCGAAAATGTTCACATTAACGTCACAACAAGTAAAAATGGAATTTCTGACATTGAGAGATTTCATAAAACTGTCAACGAAAAGTTAAGAATTATAAGCACTGAGTCCGACCCAGAGAATAAAATAACAAAATTTGAAACCCTACTCTATGTTTATAACCATAAAATTAAACATAATACAACAGGTAAAACAACAGCAGATATTTTTATATATGCAGGAACACCTGCACATGACACCCAGCAAGAGAAAATTAATAAAATAAATAAATTAAACGAAAATAGACATAGTTATGAAGTAGATAACAGATATAGACAAGCACCATTAGTAAAATCAAAGACAACAAACCCATATAAAAAGACAGGAGAAATTACACAGACTGACGAAAAACATTATGAAGAGAAAAACAGAGGCAGGAAAATAACCCACTATAAATCAAAATATAAAAAGAAAAAGAAAATTAATGAAACTAAATATAACAATAATTCCATATCCAGATAGTAATCAAAACATTTTAATAGAAAATGTACAAAATAAATGTTATGTTCAAAATAATCAAACTTATTTGGCATCTTCAAAAACTTTAATAATAAACAAATACTTAACGGGCATACTTAACCAATTTAATACAGAATGCAGATATGTAACAACTCATAAAGAATTTGAAATCAATTATGTCGAACCTAATATAATATTAACTTGGAACTTACCAAAAACAATACTTAACCAAAATTGCATAAATAGAGATATAATAATAGAGGGAGACAACATAATAAAAGCTTTTAACTGTTCCATACAAATCGAAGACATCTCTATATCAAACACTATTTTAGAATACACACAAACGATTTATGTTAACAACAATATCACTAAATTAAAAGCCCTTTCTTATATACAAGCTAAAGATATTTTTGAAATCCATAATAAAGCAAATAATAAATAATTACATTTACTATTTTAATAGTTTTAGTTGTCATAATAATATTCTATTATATCTACAAATATAAGAATATACCTAAGAAAATTATAATCAAATTCAAAAGACAAGTACCCACTCCTATTGAATCAAATATTATAAACAATGATGTAACAGAAATAGAAAATAATGTAAATCCTGTCTTGTATCCTAAATTATCCGCCTGAGGACAGGCTAATTTCTTAAGGATGGGGAAGTAGCATATGTACCATAGTATAACACTTTGTCACACACACACCACACACACACAGTACATATGTACCACTTGATCACACCCACCCAATCCATTTGCCCCAACACATAAGTCAGATTTCAAGCTCTTGGCGACAATAACAATTTCGGCCGCGTTAACATAAACAATTGATTCATAGACGTAAACATCCGCCGATGCCGAAATTCGTTATTCCCACTAAGCAACCAAATAGCTTACGCAGCACAAATCCTGGTAATTTTCCATGCGCAACTCCTCTTAAAGAACGCAACCCATTTGAGTAAAGAGGAGAGCCTTCAAGTTCATATAAACAAAGTCGACCAAGGGTTTGCTAAGCGTTCAACTCATACTCCAATTTAGTTCTAATTCATCCGCTATACCATTAAGACGTGAATTGACTCCGATTCAAAGTTGTATTTTTATCTTGAAATAAAAACTTATATTTTTTTCAAAACTTGCAACCGCGAACTCGTTATTATATATATTTTTGTGTTAATGACTGTTTTTTTGTTCATAATAATTACATTTCATTTGTTTTTATTTTTGTAGTTGTCAGCTTAAAGTTCTTTTTTGCTTAGGTCGTGTTCGATGTTGATATGGAATCCGGATCTGTAATGTTGCTACCCTTATTGACTATTCTATTAATATTCCTTCTTATTTTTGATTTATGAAGTGTTTGCTTTTTCTTAGCTAGCAACGTTGGGCCTGCGTCAGCGTGAACTATTTGTTGAGTGAATCTTGCCGTTATTTATTCCTTCTATTTTCTTTTCTGTGTATAGTTTGATTTAGAGTAACCGGGAGTGGTTCGTGTCTATCCTCGTTAAGTTTTTGTATTTTATTTATTTTTGCCTGGTCTACTTGTTTCTTAATTTTAGGGTATAGGTTTTTTCGAAATGGGTTTAATTTAGTCAAATAGTCATGATAGTTATCAAATGTAATATTTTTATAAAAAAAAAAAGGGTTCTTCCCGAGAAAAGTGAGAATGGCTTTAATTTAGTAGCAGAATAGACTGCGTTATTAGATAGAATTTCCCCGAGATTGCATTTGAGCCTTTCCTTGGACTTTCGATCTTTAATGATTCTATAGATTTCGGTCAGTGTTGAATGCAACTGTTCAACTGGAGCATTGCTTGAAGATTGCTGAAAGGAAGTAGTGTGTAAATCTATATTATATTGTGAACAAAATCTTTGAAAAAGTTAGATTGAATTTGGGCACCTTGGTCGCAAATGATTCTTTTTGGTATGCCTAAATTTTGAATAAGTTGTGTTATTTATACTATCACTGGTTGGGATCGTAAAAGCTGTCGCAAATTTTGAGAACTTATCTATTATTGTAACCTCGTATCGGCCGTTAATAGTATACAAGTCCGTGTGTACTATATTTAATGTTACATCCGGGGTTTCTGTTTTTTGATACGCTTGTTTAGGTGGGTTTCTGTCATTTTTCAAATTTTTGCATACATTACATACATTACATGTTTTACTTAAGTTTTACTTAAGTTTTACTCTGTTTTACTTGGAGTTTTCATTCATGTTTGGTAAATAGACCTCTCTTTTTTTAGAGTTTTAGTTTTAGTGTCACTTTATCCGCTCCTCTATGATTTGAATTTTAATGTTGCGTAGGATTTTTTTTATCTTGGTTGTCGATGCCTATCAGGTCTATTAAAAATATCTTGCATTTAACACTTTATACTTTTACTGTGTTAAATATTCTGTCTGTTGCATATACTGCGCAGATTTTGTTGGGTTTTAGAAGAATTTTTTATGATTTGGCTATGCTTTCTCAGTTGAATCCTGGTTCAATCTTATGATTGTTCGTCGTACTTTTTAAAAGGGACTATTGTAAAGGACTTGGAGTTCGGTCCTTCTTCAAGAATCGATTGAAGTCTGAAATCATTAAGTGGTTTCTCTGAGATATGAATATTGTCGTTTGGTTGTTCTGAATGAAAGGTAAAATCCGCTTTGCCTTCCAATGTTTCAATGTCATTACAGTTAATTTCTACATTTATTCTGCTTAACGCATCTGCAGCGACATTTTGTGAACCTTTTTTATAAACAATTTACAACTCGTATTCTAGTAGTTTAAGTCGCCAGCGGACAAGTTTACTGCCCGGTTCTTTAAAATTCATTAACTAAGTCAGGGGTCGATGGTTCGTAACAATGTTGAATTTTTTACCAAATAGATATGGTCTGAAATAATGGCCCAAATAATCGCCAGCATTTCTTTCTCTACTGTACTTTGCCACGCCCACTCCTACGCCCAGAAACCGCCCAAAACCGTCACGCCAACACTGAAATATATTTTGATATTTTTTCATTTTCTTTATTAGCTTTGAAATTTCTATCGATCTGCGGGAAAACTTTTTGACACGCCCACTCTACCAGTAACCGCCAAAAACTGCCACGACAACATTTTTGAAAATGTTATAATATTTTTCTACTTCTTTAGTAGTAAATTGTATACCCAAAACTGTCACACACACTTTTGAAATATGTTGTGATATTTTTCATTTTTTTATTAGTCTTGTCAATTTCTGTTGATATGCCAAAAATCTTTTTGCCATGCCCACTAACCGCACAAAACTGCCACGGCCACATTTTTGAAAAATGTTATGATATTTTTCCACTTTTTATTAGTAAATTGTATATCCAAAACCGTCACGACCACACTTTTGAAATATGTTGTGATATTTTTTTATATTATATATCTGGTAAATTTCTATAGATTTTCCAAACAAGTTTTTTCCACGCCCACTCCATCGCCCACAAAGCCACTGTTACGACCACACTTTTGAAATATATTTTGATATTTTTCATTTTTTTTTATTAGCTTTGTAAAATTCTATCGATCTGCAAAAAATCTTTTTGTTACGCCGACTCTATTACTGACAAACCGTCACTACTGTCACTACCACACTTTAGGAAAAATAATATATTATTTAATTTTTTTATATATATTGTAAATTTTTATAGATTTGCCAAAAAGCTGTCACGACCACACTCTGAAAAATGTGATATATTTTAATTTTTGAATATATCTTGTAAATTTTTATAGATTTGCCAAACAACTTTTTGCCACGCCCACTACAATGCCCACAAACCGCCAAAAACTGTCACGCCCACACTTTTGAAATATATTTTGAAATTTTGTTTATTTTTTTATTAGACTTGTAAATTTCTATCGATCTGCAAAAATAGGGTTTTGTCACGCAAACACTACCATCCTCAAACCGCCTAAAACAAATTTGAAAAATGTAATATATTTTCATTTTTATTTTTTATCTTGTAAATTTCTATAGATTTGCCAAACAATTTTTTGCCACACCTACTCCTATGCCCACACACCGTCAAGCCGTAACGCCCACACTTTTTGAAAATGTGATATTTTTAAACTTTTTTATATGTCTTGTCAATTTCTATATATTTTCCAAAAAAGTTTTTGGCACACACTTTTGAAAAAATTTAATATTTTTAATTTTTTTATATAGAGTACAATCCGGTTATAACGACTCCGCTTCCGGTTGCGACGGAAACTCGATGTCTTGGTTGGTCCCCATACAAAAGTTAAATGAAAGGACCTCCGGTTAGTACGTCTCCGCTTTGAGCGACAAACCGCTTATACCGACGAGATTTTTCATAATTCAGCCGGATATTGCGACGTGCTAAAAAATAAATACAGAAAAATATTTACAATAATTTACAGTAATTATTTAAAATAATTACAAAAAAAAATATACAAAAATTTTTACAGCGTGAGTTACCAAATTGCCTTAGGTCGAGGCGGTGGGAGTCTACGATGTGCATCCATACACATCTCTATGTTCATAAGAATTGTCCTGTATTAAATTGTAGAGATGATTTTTTCTATGCGGATAATCAGAATTATCAAGCTTTATTAAAAAATAATTATGTATGCTTCTATGGTTACACGCCAGAGCTTTTTATCCCGTTAGTCGGTTCTCTTAAAGTAGAGACGAAAGCTTTATTAGGTATTAATGTATGTCACTATTGTAATTTGTCGGTGCTTATGATCCCGTTCGTTGACAATGTTGTCGCTGTTATGGTAACTAGCACGGAGTAGGCACGTAACTGGGTTGAACGAGGATCACTGGTCTATAGTTTGGAACATCTGTAGGTATAAGCCTTATTACACTGGCGACGGTAATCTGAACATAGTTTGATTTTGTAATGCTGCAGATTGTGCTTGCTTGTCCTGGTATAAGGTATTTGCGACATGATGAACTTTAAATTTTTGACTTCTAAAATACTTTGAGTGTTAGTATCTTGTCGCTGTTAGACTTAAATTCTAGTTGACATTTATTATAGTTTATTTTGGTATGCATTTGTTCAACTTAATTTTGTTTATGTCTTCGAATAGGTTTGAATTATAGATTTTCTGGTTTGTTTATTTTCATTTGTTCAGTTGAAGATTTTTGATGATAGACTTATAGGTAATTACATAGGTAGTTTGTTTACGGATAATGAAATAATTTTAATAAATGCAATTTATTTAGAATAATTTTCAGTAATTTTTTAAAATAATTACAAAAAAATATACAAACATTCTTACAGCGTGAGTTACCAAATTGCCTTAGGTCGAGACAGTGGGAGTCTACGATGTGCATCCATACACATCTATGTTCATATGAATTGTCCTGTATTTAATTGTATAGATAATTAATGATTCTATAGATTTCGGTCAGTTTGGAATGCAACTGTTCAACTGGAGCATTGCTTGAAGATTGCTGAAAGGAAGTAGTGTGTAAATCTATATTATATTGTGATCAAAATCTTTTGAAAAGGCTTTAATGGCTTTAATTTAGTAGCAGAATAGACTGCGTTATTAGATAGAATTTCCCCGTGATTGCATTTGAGCCTTCCTTGGACATTCGATCTTTAATGATTCTATAGATTTCGGTCAGTGTGGAATGCAACTGTTCAAAATCTTTTGAAATGGTTAGATTGAATTTAGGCACCTTGGTCGCAAATAAGTTTTTTTGGTATGCCAAAATATTGTATAACTTGCAAAATAGCCCTTGTGGTATTTATACTATCACTGGTTGGGATCGTTTAAGCTGTCGCAAATTTTGAGAACTTTTCTATTATTGTAACCTCGTATAGGCCGTTAATAGTATACAAGTCCGTGTGTACTATATTTAATGGTCCATCCGGGGTTTCTGTTTTTTGATATGCTTGTTTAGGTGGATTTCTGTCATTTTTCAAAGTTTTGCATACATTACAGTTTTGAATTATCTGTTTTACTTAAGTTTTTCTCTGTTTTACTTGAAGTTTTCACTCATGTTTGAAAAATAGAACTCTCTTTTTTTTTAAATTGTTTTAGTTTTAGTGTCACTTCATCCGCCCCTCTATGATTTGATTTTTAATGTTGCGTACGAATTTTTTCATCTTGGTTGTCGATGGCTATTAGGTCTGTTAAAAATATCTTGTGTTTAATTAAGTGTTACTGTGAGCAAAATATTGTGAGTACGCCTTCTGAATTAAGTTAAATATTCTGTCTGTGGCATATACTGCACAGATTTTGTTGGGTTTTAGAAGAATTTTTAATGTTTTGGCTATGCTTTCTAAGTTGAATCCTGGTTCAATCTTATGATTGTTCGTCGTACTTTATTTTTAAAAGGGACTATTGTAAAGGACTCGGAGTTCGGTCCTTCTTCAAGAATCAATTGAAGTCTGTAATCATTAAGTGGTTTCTCTGAGATATGAATATTGTCGTTTGGTTGTTCTGAATGAAAGGTTAAATCCGCTATGCCTTCCAATGTTTCAATGTAATTACAGTTAATTTCTACATTTATTCTGCTAAACGCATCTGCAGCGACATTTTGTGAACCTTTTTTATAAGCAATTTCCAACTCGTATTCTAGTAGTTTAAGTCGCCAGCGGACAAGTTTACTGCCCGGTTCCTTAAAATTCAGTAACCAAGTCATCAGGGGTCCGTAACAATTTTGAATTTTTTACCAAATAGATATGGTCTGAAATATTTAATTGCCCAAATAATCGCTATCTCTATAATCTTTCTCTACTGTTCTATAATTCTGCTCGGTATTGTTCAAAGTTTGTCCCTTTTTGCCACGCCCACTCCTACGCCCAGAAACCGCCTTTGAAATGTATTTTTTATATTTTTTCATTTTCTTTATTAGCTTTGAAATTTCTATCGATCTGCCGGAAAACTTTTTGTTACGCCGACTCTACTACTGACAAACCGTCCAATACTGTCACTACCACACTTTGGGAAAACTAATATATTATTTAATTTTTTTATATATATTGTAAATTTCTATAGATTTGCCAAACAACTTTTTGCCACGCCCACTACAATGGCACAAACCAAAAACTGTCACGCCCGCACTTTTGATATATTTTGATATTTTGTTTATTTTTTTATTAGCCTTGTAAATTTCTATCGATCTGCACAAAAAGGGTTTTGTCACGCCAATACTACCATCCTCAAACCGCCTAAAACAAATTTGAAAAATTTAATATACTTTAATTGTTTAATATATCTTGTAAATTTCTATAGATTTGCCAAACAATTTTTTGCCACGCCTACTCCTATGCCCACAAACCGTAGAAAGCTGTCACGCCCCATTTTTTTTAAAATGTGATATTTTTAAACTTTTTTATATGTCTTGTCAATTTTTATATATTTTCCAAAAACGTTTTTGCCACCCACTTTTTGAAAAAATTTAATATTAATATAACGACTCCGCTTATAGCGTCAGTCCGGTTGCGACGGAAACTCGATGTCTTGGTTGGTCCCCATACAAAAGTTAAATGAAAGGACCTCCGGTTAGTACGTCTCCGCTTTGAGCGACAAACCGCTTATACCGACGAGATTTTTCATAATTCAGCCGGATATTGCGACGTGCTAAAAAAAATACAGAAAAATATTTACAATAATTTACAGTAATTATTTAAAATAATTACAAAAAAAAATATACAAAAATTTTTACAGCGTGAGTTACCAAATTGCCTTAGGTCGAGGCGGTGGGAGTCTACGATGTGCATCCATACACATCTCTATGTTCATAAGAATTGTCCTGTATTAAATTGTAGAGATGATTTTTTATGTCACTATGTATGTCACTATTGTAATTTGTCGGTGCTTATGATCCCGTTCGTTGACAATGTTGTCGCTGTTATGGTAACTAGCACGGAGTAGGCACGTAACTGGGTTGAACGAGGATCACTGGTCTATAGTTTGGAACATCTGTAGGTATAAGCCTTATTACACTGGCGACGGTAATCTGAACTTAGTTTGATTTTGTAATGCTGCAGATTGTGCTTGCTTGTCCTGGTATAAGGTATTTGCGACATGATGAACTTTAAATTTTTGACTTCTAAAATACTTTGAGTGTTAGTATCTTGTCGCTGTTAGACTTAAATTCTAGTTGACATTTATTATAGTTTATTTTGGTATGCATTTGTTCAACTTAATTTTGTTTATGTCTTCGAATAGGTTTGAATTATAGATTTTCTGGTTTGTTTATTTTCATTTGTTCAGTTGAAGATTTTTGATGATAGACTTATAGGTAATTACATAGGTAGTTTGTTTACGGATAATGAAATAATTTTAATAAATGCAATTTATTTACAATAATTTACAGTAATTATTTAAAATAATTACAAAAAAATATACAAACATTCTTACAGCGTGAGTTACCAAATTGCCTTAGGTCGAGACAGTGGGAGTCTACGATGTGCATCCATACACATCTATGTTCATATGAATTGTCCTGTATTTAATTGTATAGATAATTTTTTCTATGCGGATAATCAAAATTATTAAGCTTTATTAAAAAATTTTAAAAAAATTAAAAAATAATCAGAATTAATAAGCTTTATTCAGTTGAAGATTTTTGTTGATAGACTTATAGGTAATTACATAGGTAGTTTGTTTAAGGATAATGAAATAATTTTAATAAATGCAATTTCTTTTTGCTTGAATATTGGTATTTTTAAAGGAAGTTCATTATTACTGAATTCTATTTTACTTCAAACAATCGGCAAAGTTTTTTGGTATTTAGTATAGGGATATTTTGAAATCTTTAATTTTTGTAGAAAATTATTTTTTATTTTTGCTTTTAGATAAATATGAATCTTAAACTTATTAATTTTTTCATTTTTCTTATATTCCTTATTCCATTATCCCTTTTTTGTTTTTAACGTAAACTTTTCCAAATTTATTAGGGTTACATTTATACTAGTATTATTTATATTAACAAGTTTATTTTTGTGTTAATGACTGTTTTTTTTTTCATAATAATTCAATTTCATTTGTTTTTATTATTGTAGTTGTCAGCTTAGGTCGTGTTCGATGTTGATATGGAATCCGTATCTGTAATGTTGCTACCCTTATTGACTATTCTATTAATATTCATTCTTATTTTTGATTTATGAAGTTTTTGCGTTTTCTTAGTTAGCAACGTTGGGCCTGCGTCAGCGTGAACTATTTGTTGAGTGAATCTTGCCGTTAATTTATTCCTTCTATTTTCTTTTCTGTGTATATTTTGATTTGGGGTAACCGGGAGTGGTTCGTGTCTATCCTCGGTAAGTTTTTGTATTCTATTTATTTTTGCCTGGTCTACTTGTTTCTTAATTTTAGGGTATAGGTTTTTTCGAATTATTATTTTTGCCTGGTCTACTTGTTTCTTAATTTTAGGGTATAGGTTTTTTCGAGTCAAATAGTCATGATAGTTATCAAATGTAATATTTTTATTAAAAAAAAGGGTTCTTCCCGAGAAAAGTTAGAATAGCTTTAATTTAGTAGCAGAATAGACTGCGTTATTAGATAGAATTTCCCCGAGATTGCATTTGAGCCTTTCCTTGGACTTTCGATCTTTAATGATTCTATAGATTTCGGTCAGTTTGGAATGCAACTGTTCAACTGAAGCATTGCTTGAAGATTGCTGAAAGGAAGTAGTGTGTAAATCTATATTATATTGTGAAGAAAATCTTTTGAAAAGGTTAGAATGGATTTAATTTAGTAGCAGAATAGACTGCGTTATTAGATAGAATTTCCCCGTGATTGCATTTGAGCCTTTCCTTGGACTTTAGATCTTTAATGATTCTATAGATTTCGGTCAGTTTGGAATGCAACTATTCAACTGGAGCATTGCTTGAAGATTGCTGAAAGGAAGTAGTGTGTAAATCTATATTATATTGTGAACAAAATCTTTTGAAAAGGCTTTAATGGCTTTAATTTAGTAGCAGAATAGACTGCGTTATTAGATAGAATTTCCCCGTGATTGCATTTGAGCCTTCCTTGGACTTTCGATCTTTAATGATTCTATAGATTTCGGTCAGTGTGGAATGCAACTGTTCAACTGGAGCATTGCTTGAAGATTGCTGAAAGGAAGTAGTGTGTAAATCTATATTATATTGTGAACAAAATCTTTTGAAAAGGTTAGATTGAATTTAGGCACCTTGGTCGCAAATAAGTTTTTTTGGTATGCCAAAATTTTGTATAACTTGCAAAATAGCCCTTGTGGTATTTATACTATCACTGGTTGGGATCGTTTAAGCTGTCGCAAATTTTAAGAACTTTTCTATTATTGTAACCTCGTATAGGCCGTTAATAGTATACAAGTCCGTGTGTACTATGGTCCATCCGGGGTTTCTGTTTTTTGATATGCTTGTTTAGGTGGGTTTCTGTCATTTTTCAAAGTTTTGCATACATTACAGTTTTGAATTATCTGTTTTACTTAAGTTTTTCTCTGTTTTACTTGAAGTTTTCATTCATGTTTGAAAAATAGAACTCTCTTTTTTTTAAAATTGTTTTAGTTTTAGTGTCACTTCATCCGCCCCTCTATGATTTGATTTTTAATGTTGCGTACGAATTTTTTCATCTTGGTTGTCGATGGCTATTAGGTCTGTTAAAAATATCTTGTGTTTAATTAAGTGTTACTGCGAGCAAAATATTGTGAGTACGCCTTCTGAATTAAGTTAAATATTCTGTCTGTTGCATATACTGCACAGATTTTGTTGGGTTTTAGAAGAATTTTTAATGTTTTGGCTATGCTTTCTAAGTTGAATCCTGGTTCAATCTTATGATTGTTCGTCGTACTTTATTTTTAAAAGGGACTATTGTAAAGGACTCGGAGTTCGGTCCTTCTTCAAGAATCAATTGAAGTCTGTAATCATTAAGTGGTTTCTCTGAGATATGAATATTGTCGTTTGGTTGTTCTGAATGAAAGGTTAAATCCGCTATGCCTTCCAATGTTTCAATGTAATTACAGTTAATTTCTACATTTATTCTGCTAAACGCATCTGCAGCGACATTTTGTGAACCTTTTTTATAAGCAATTTCCAACTCGTATTCTAGTAGTTTAAGTCGCCAGCGGACAAGTTTACTGCCCGGTTCCTTAAAATTCAGTAACCAAGTCATCAGGGGTCCGTAACAATTTTGAATTTTTTACCAAATAGATATGGTCTGAAATATTTAATTGCCCAAATAATCGCTAGCATTTCTTTCTCTACTGTTCTATAATTCTGCTCGGTATTGTTCAAAGTTTGTCCCTTTTTGCCACGCCCACTCCTACGCCCAGAAACCGCCTTTGAAATGTATTTTTTATATTTTTTCATTTTCTTTATTAGCTTTGAAATTTCTATCGATCTGCCGGAAAACTTTTTGAGACGCCCACTCTACCAAAAACTGCCACGCCCACATTTTTGAAAAATGTTATGATATTTTTCCACTTTTTTATTAGTAAATTTTATATTCAAAACTATCACGACCACACTTTTGAAATTTTTTTAATTTTTTATATATCTGCTAAATTTCTATATATTTCACCATCGATCACAAACCCACTGTTACGACCACACTTTTGAAATATATTTTGAAATTTTTCATTTTTTTTTATTAGCTTTGTAAAGTTCTATCGATCTGCCGGAAAACTTTTTGTTACGCCGACTCTACTACTGACAAACCGTCCAATACTGTCACTACCACACTTTGGGAAAACTAATATATTATTTAATTTTTTTATATATATTGTAAATTTCTATAGATTTGCCAAACAACTTTTTGCCACGCCCACTACAATGGCACAAACCAAAAACTGTCACGCCCGCACTTTTGATATATTTTGAAATTTTGTTTATTTTTTTATTAGCCTTGTAAATTTCTATCGATCTGCACAAAAAGGGTTTTGTCACGCCAATACTACCATCCTCAAACCGCCTAAAACAAATTTGAAAAATTTAATATACTTTAATTTTTTAATATATCTTGTAAATTTCTATAGCTTTGCCAAACAATTTCTTTCCACGCCTACTCCTATGCCCACAAACCGTAGAAAGCTGTCACGCCCCATTTTTTTGAAAATGTGATATTTTTAAACTTTTTTATATGTCTTGTCAATTTTTATATATTTTCCAAAAACGTTTTTGCCACCCACTTTTTGAAAAAATTTAATATTAATATAACGACTCCGCTTATAGCGTCAGTCCGGTTGCGACGGAAGCTCGATGTCTTGGTTGGTCCCCATACAAAAGTTAAATGAACGGACCTCCGGTTAGTACGTCTCCGCTTTGAGCGACAAACCGCTTATACCGACGAGATTTTTCATAATTCAGCCGGATATTGCGACGTGCTAAAAAATAAATACAGAAAAATATTTACAATAATTTACAGTAATTATTTAAAATAATTACAAAAAAAAATATACAACAATTTTTACAGCGTGAGTTACCAAATTGCCTTAGGTCGAGGCGGTGGGAGTCTACGATGTGCATCCATACACATCTCTATGTTCATAAGAATTGTCCTGTATTAAATTGTAGAGATGATTTTTTCTATGCGGATAATCAGAATTATCAAGCTTTATTAAAAAATAATTATGTATGCTTCTATGGTTACACGCCAGAGCTTTTTATCCCGTTAGTCGGTTCTCTTAAAGTAGAGACGAAAGCTTTATTAGGTATTAATGTATGTCACTATTGTAATTTGTCGGTGCTTATGATCCCGTTCGTTGACAATGTTGTCGCTGTTATGGTAACTAGCACGGAGTAGGCACGTAACTGGGTTGAACGAGGATCACTGGTCTATAGTTTGGAACATCTGTAGGTATAAGCCTTATTACACTGGCGACGGTAATCTGAACATAGTTTGATTTTGTAATGCTGCAGATTGTGCTTGCTTGTCCTGGTATAAGGTATTTGCGACATGATGAACTTTAAATTTTTGACTTCTAAAATACTTTGAGTGTTAGTATCTTGTCGCTGTTAGACTTAAATTCTAGTTGACATTTATTATAGTTTATTTTGGTATGCATTTGTTCAACTTAATTTTGTTTATGTCTTCGAATAGGTTTGAATTATAGATTTTCTGGTTTGTTTATTTTCATTTGTTCAGTTGAAGATTTTTGATGATAGACTTATAGGTAATTACATAGGTAGTTTGTTTACGGATAATGAAATAATTTTAATAAATGCAATTTATTTACAATAATTTACAGTAATTATTTAAAATAATTACAAAAAAATATACAAACATTCTTACAGCGTGAGTTACCAAATTGCCTTAGGTCGAGACAGTGGGAGTCTACGATGTGCATCCATACACATCTATGTTCATATGAATTGTCCTGTATTTAATTGTATAGATAATTTTTTCTATGCGGATAATCAAAATTATTAAGCTTTATTAAAAAATTTTAAAAAAATTAAAAAATAATCAGAATTAATAAGCTTTATTCAGTTGAAGATTTTTGTTGATAGACTTATAGGTAATTACATAGGTAGTTTGTTTAAGGATAATGAAATAATTTTAATAAATGCAATTTCTTTTTGCTTGAATAATGGTATTTTTAAAGGAAGTTCATTATTACTGAATTCTATTTTACTTCAAACAATCGGCAAAGTTTTTTGGTATTTAGTATAGGGATATTTTGAAATCTTTAATTTTTGTAGAAAATTATTTTTTATTTCTGCTTTTAGATAAATATGAATCTTAAACTTATTAATTTTTTCATTTTTCTTATATTCCTTATTCCATTATCCCTTTTTTGTTTTTAACGTAAACTTTTCCAAATTTATTAGGGTTACATTTATACTAGTATTATTTATATTAACAAGTTTATTTTTGTGTTAATGACTGTTTTTTTTTTCATAATAATTCAATTTCATTTGTTTTTATTATTGTAGTTGTCAGCTTAGGTCGTGTTCGATGTTGATATGGAATCCGTATCTGTAATGTTGCTAACCTTATTGACTATTCTATTAATATTCATTCTTATTTTTGATTTATGAAGTTTTTGCGTTTTCTTAGTTAGCAACGTTGGGCCTGCGTCAGCGTGAACTATTTGTTGAGTGAATCTTGCCGTTAATTTATTCCTTCTATTTTCTTTTCTGTGTATATTTTGATTTGGGGTAACCGGGAGTGGTTCGTGTCTATCCTCGGTAAGTTTTTGTATTCTATTTATTTTTGCCTGGTCTACTTGTTTCTTAATTTTAGGGTATAGGTTTTTTCGAGTCAAATAGTCATAGTTATCAAATGTAATATTTTTATTAAAAAAAAGGGTTCTTCCCGAGAAAAGTTAGAATAGCTTTAATTTAGTAGCAGAATAGACTGCGTTATTAGATAGAATTTCCCCGAGATTGCATTTGAGCCTTTCCTTGGACTTTCGATCTTTAATGATTCTATAGATTTCGGTCAGTTTGGAATGCAACTGTTCAACTGAAGCATTGCTTGAAGATTGCTGAAAGGAAGTAGTGTGTAAATCTATATTATATTGTGAAGAAAATCTTTTGAAAAGGTTAGAATGGATTTAATTTAGTAGCAGAATAGACTGCGTTATTAGATAGAATTTCCCCGTGATTGCATTTGAGCCTTTCCTTGGACTTTAGATCTTTAATGATTCTATAGATTTCGGTCAGTTTGGAATGCAACTATTCAACTGGAGCATTGCTTGAAGATTGCTGAAAGGAAGTAGTGTGTAAATCTATATTATATTGTGAACAAAATCTTTTGAAAAGGCTTTAATGGCTTTAATTTAGTAGCAGAATAGACTGCGTTATTAGATAGAATTTCCCCGTGATTGCATTTGAGCCTTCCTTGGACTTTCGATCTTTAATGATTCTATAGATTTCGGTCAGTGTGGAATGCAACTGTTCAACTGGAGCATTGCTTGAAGATTGCTGAAAGGAAGTAGTGTGTAAATCTATATTATATTGTGAACAAAATCTTTTGAAAAGGTTAGATTGAATTTAGGCACCTTGGTCGCAAATAAGTTTTTTTGGTATGCCAAAATTTTGTATAACTTGCAAAATAGCCCTTGTGGTATTTATACTATCACTGGTTGGGATCGTTTAAGCTGTCGCAAATTTTGAGAACTTTTCTATTATTGTAACCTCGTATAGGCCGTTAATAGTATACAAGTCCGTGTGTACTATATTTAATGGTCCATCCGGGGTTTCTGTTTTTTGATATGCTTGTTTAGGTGGGTTTCTGTCATTTTTCAAAGTTTTGCATACATTACAGTTTTGAATTATCTGTTTTACTTAAGTTTTTCTCTGTTTTACTTGAAGTTTTCATTCATGTTTGAAAAATAGAACTCTCTTTTTTTTTAAATTGTTTTAGTTTTAGTGTCACTTCATCCGCCCCTCTATGATTTGATTTTTAATGTTGCGTACGAATTTTTTCATCTTGGTTGTCGATGGCTATTAGGTCTGTTAAAAATATCTTGTGTTTAATTAAGTGTTACTGTGAGCAAAATATTGTGAGTACGCCTTCTGAATTAAGTTAAATATTCTGTCTGTTGCATATACTGCACAGATTTTGTTGGGTTTTAGAAGAATTTTTAATGTTTTGGCTATGCTTTCTAAGTTGAATCCTGGTTCAATCTTACGATTGTTCGTCGTACTTTATTTTTAAAAGGGACTATTGTAAAGGACTCGGAGTTCGGTCCTTCTTCAAGAATCAATTGAAGTCTGTAATCATTAAGTGGTTTCTCTGAGATATGAATATTGTCGTTTGGTTGTTCTGAATGAAAGGTTAAATCCGCTATGCCTTCCAATGTTTCAATGTCATTACAGTTAATTTCTACATTTATTCTGCTAAACGCATCTGCAGCGACATTTTGTGAACCTTTTTTATAAGCAATTTCCAACTCGTATTCTAGTAGTTTAAGTCGCCAGCGGACAAGTTTACTGCCCGGTTCCTTAAAATTCAGTAACCAAGTCATCAGGGGTCCGTAACAATTTTGAATTTTTTACCAAATAGATATGGTCTGAAATATTTAATTGCCCAAATAATCGCTAGCATTTCTTTCTCTACTGTTCTATAATTCTGCTCGGTATTGTTCAAAGTTTGTCCCTTTTTGCCACGCCCACTCCTACGCCCAGAAACCGCCTTTGAAATGTATTTTTTATATTTTTTCATTTTCTTTATTAGCTTTGAAATTTCTATCGATCTGCCGGAAAACTTTTTGAGACGCCCACTCTACCAAAAACTGCCACGCCCACATTTTTGAAAAATGTTATGATATTTTTCCACTTTTTTATTAGTCAATTTTATATCCAAAACTATCACGACCACACTTTTGAAATTTTTTTAATTTTTTATATATCTGCTAAATTTCTATATATTTCACCATCGATCACAAACCCACTGTTACGACCACACTTTTGAAATATATTTTGAAATTTTTCATTTTTTTTTATTAGCTTTGTAAAGTTCTATCGATCTGCAAAAAAACTTTTTGTTACGCCGACTCTACTACTGACAAACCGTCCAATACTGTCACTACCACACTTTGGGAAAACTAATATATTATTTAATTTTTTTATATATATTGTAAATTTCTATAGATTTGCCAAACAACTTTTTGCCACGCCCACTACAATGGCACAAACCAAAAACTGTCACGCCCACACTTTTGATATATTTTGAAATATTGTTTATTTTTTTATTAGCCTTGTAAATTTCTATCGATCTGCACAAAAAGGGCTTTGTCACGCCAATACTACCATCCTCAAACCGCCTAAAACAAATTTGAAAAATTTAATATACTTTAATTTTTTAATATATCTTGTAAATTTCTATAGATTTGCCAAACAATTTTTTGCCACGCCTACTCCTATGCCCACAAACCGTAGAAAGCTGTCACGCCCCATTTTTTTGAAAATGTGATATTTTTAAACTTTTTTATATGTCTTGTCAATTTTTATATATTTTCCAAAAACGTTTTTGCCACCCACTTTTGAAAAAATTTAATATTAATATAACGACTCCGCTTATAGCGTCAGTCCGGTTGCGACGGAAACTCGATGTCTTGGTTGGTCCCCATACAAAAGTTAAATGAAAGGACCTCCGGTTAGTACGTCCCCGCTTTGAGCGACAAACCGCTTATACCGACGAGATTTTTCATAATTCAGCCGGATATTGCGACGTGCTAAAAAATAAATACAGAAAAATATTTACAATAATTTACAGTAATTATTTAAAATAATTACAAAAAAAATATACAAAAATTTTTACAACGTGAGTTACCAAATTGCCTTAGGTCGAGGCGGTGGGAGTCTACGATGTGCATCCATACACATCTCTATGTTCATATGAATTGTCCTGTATTTAATTGTAGAAATGATTTTTTCTATGCGGATAATCAGAATTATCAAGCTTTATTAAAAAATAATTATGTATGCTTCTATGGTTACACGCCAGAGCTTTTTATCCCGTTAGTCGGTTCTCTTAAAGTAGAGACGAAAGCTTTATTAGGTATTAATGTATGTCACTATTGTAATTTGTCGGTGCTTATGATCCCGTTCGTTGACAATGTTGTCGCTGTTATGGTAACTAGCACGGAGTAGGCACGTAACTGGGTTGAACGAGGATCACTGGTCTATAGTTTGGAACATCTGTAGGTATAAGCCTTATTACACTGGCGACGGTAATCTGAACATAGTTTGATTTTGTAATGCTGCAGATTGTGCTTGCTTGTCCTGGTATAAGGTATTTGCGACATGATGAACTTTAAATTTTTGACTTCTAAAATACTTTGAGTGTTAGTATCTTGTCGCTGTTAGACTTAAATTCTAGTTGACATTTATTATAGTTTATTTTGGTATGCATTTGTTCAAGTTAATTTTGTTTATGTCTTCGAATAGGTTTGAATTATAGATTTTCTGGTTTGTTTATTTTTATTTGTTCAGTTGAAGATTTTTGATGATAGACTTATAGGTAATTACAAAGGTATGTCACTATTGTAATTTGTCGGTGCTTATGATCCCGTTCGTTGACAATGTTGTCGCTGTTATGGTAACTAGCACGGAGTAGGCACGTAACTGGGTTGAACGAGGATCACTGGTCTATAGTTTGGAACATCTGTAGGTATAAGCCTTATTACACTGGCGACGGTAATCTGAACATAGTTTGATTTTGTAATGCTGCAGATTGTGCTTGCTTGTCCTGGTATAAGGTATTTGCGGCATGATGAACTTTAAATTTTTGACTTCTAAAATACTTTGAGTGTTAATATCTTGTCGCTGTTAGACTTAAATTCTATGTTGACGTTTATTATAGTTTATTTTGGTATACATTTGTTCAACTTAATTTTGTTTGTCTTCGAATAGGTTTGAATTATAGGTTTTTTGGTTTGTTTGTTTTTATTTGTTCAGTTGAAGATTTTTGATGATAGACTTATAGGTAATTACATAGGTAGTTGTTTACGGATAATGAAATAATTTTAATAAATGCAATTTCTTTTTGCTTGAATATTGGTATTTTTAATGGAAGTTCATTATTATTGAATTCTATCTTACTTCAAACAATCGGCACAGTTTTTTGGTATTTAGTATAGTGATATTTTTAAATCTTTAATTTTTGTAGAATATTATTTTTTTTATTTTTGCTTTTAGATAAATCTGAATCTTAAACTTATTAATTTTTTCATTTTTCTTATATTCCTTATTCCATTATCCCTTTTTTGTTTTTAACGTAAACTTTTCCAAATTTATTAGGGTTACATTTATACTAGTATTATTTATATTAACAAGTTTATTTTTGTGTTAATGACGGTTTTTTTTTTCATAATAATTCAATTTCATTTGTTTTTATTATTGTAGTTGTCAGCTTAAAGTCTTTTTTGATTTAGGTCGTGTTCGATGTTGATGTGGAATCCGTATCTGTAATGTTGCTACCCTTATTGACTATTCTATTATTATTCCTTCTTATTTTTGATTTATGAAGTTTTTGCGTTTTCTTAGTTAGCAACGTAGGGCCTGCGCCTTGCCGTTAATTTATTCCTTCTATTTTCTTTTCTGTGTATATTTTAATTTGGGGTAACCGGGAGTGGTTCGTGTCTATCCTCGTTAAGTTTTTGTATTTTATTTATTTTTGCCAGGTCTACTTGTTTCTTAATTTTAGGGTATAGGTTTTTTCGAAATGTGTTTAATTTAGTCAAATAGTCATGATAGTTATCAAATGTAATATTTGTATAAAAAAAAAAGGGTTCTTCCCGAGAAAAGTTAGAAAAGCTTTAATTTAGTAGCAGAATAGACTGCGTTATTAGATAGAATTTCCCCGTGATTGCATTTGAGCCTTTCCTTGGACTTTCGATCTTTAATGATTCTATAGATTTCGGTCAGTATGGAATGCAACTGTTCAACTGGAGCGTTGCTTGAAGATTGCTGAAAGGAAGTAGTGTGTAAATCTATATTATATTGTGAACAAAATCTTTTGAAAAGGTTAGATTGAATTTCGGCAACTTGGTCGCAAATGAGTTTTTTTTGTATGCCAAAATTTTGAATAACTTGCAAAATAGCCCTTGTGGTATTTATACTATCATTGGTTGGAATCGTAAAAGTTGTCGCAAATTCTGAGAACCTTTCTATTATTGTAACCTCATATCGGCCGTTAATAGTATACAAGTCCGTGTGTACTATATTTAATGGTCCATCCGGGGTTTCTGTTTTTTTATATGCTTGTTTAGGTGGGTTTCTGTCATTTTTCAAAGTTTAGCTTACATTACAGTTTTAAATTATCTGTTTTACTTAAGTTTTACTCTGTTTTACTTGGAGTTTTCATTCATTTTTGGTAAATAGAACTATCCTTTTTTTTAAAGAGTTTTAGTTTTAGTGTCACTTCATGCGCCCCTCTATGATTTGAATTTTAATGTTGCGTACGAATTTTTTCATCTTGCTTGTCGATGTCTATTAGGTCTATTAAAAATATCTTGCATTTAACAAGTTATAAGTGTTACTGTGAGCAAAATATTGTGAGTACGCCTTCTGAATTAAGTTAAATATTCTGTCTGTTGCATATACTGCGCAGATTTTGTTGGGTTTTAGAAGAACTTTAAATGATTTGGCTATGCTTTCTATGTTGAATCCTGGTTCAATCTTATGATTGTTCGTCGTACTTTATTTTTAAAAGGGACTATTGTAAAGGACTTGGAGTTCGGTCCTTCTTCAAGAATCAATTGAGGTCTGAAATCATTAAGTGGTTTCTCTGAGATATGAATATTGTCGTTTGGTTGTTCTGAATGAAAGGTTAAATCCGCTATGCCTTCCAATGTTTCAATGTCATTACAGTTAATTTCTACATTTATTCTGCTAAACGCATCTGCAGCGACATTTTGTGAACCTTTTTTATAAGCAATTTCCAACTCGTATTCTAGTAGTTTAAGTCGCCAGCGGACAAGTTTACTGCCCGGTTCCTTAAAATTCAGTAACCAAGTCATCAGGGGTCCGTAACAATTTTGAATTTTTTACCAAATAGATATGGTCTGAAATATTTAATTGCCCAAATAATCGCTAGCATTTCTTTCTCTACTGTTCTATAATTCTGCTCGGTATTGTTCAAAGTTTGTCGCTTTTTGCCACGCCCACTCCTACTCCTAAACCGCCTTTGAAATGTATTTTTTATATTTTTTCATTTTCTTTATTAGCTTTGAAATTTCTATCGATCTGCCGGAAAACTTTTTGACACGCCCACTCTACCAAAAACTGCCACGCCCACATTTTTGAAAAATGTTATGATATTTTTCCACTTTTTTATTAGTCAATTTTATATCCAAAACTATCACGACCACACTTTTGAAATTTTTTTAATTTTTTATATATCTGCTAAATTTCTATATATTTCACCATCGATCACAAACCCACTGTTACGACCGCACTTTTGAAATATATTTTGATATTTTTCATTTTTTTTTATTAGCTTTGTAAAGTTCTATCGATCTGCAAAAAAACTTTTTGTTACGCCGACTCTACTACTGACAAACCGTCCAATACTGTCACTACCACACTTTGGGAAAACTAATATATTATTTAATTTTTTTATATATATTGTAAATTTCTATAGATTTGCCAAACAACTTTTTGCCACGCCCACTACAATGGCACAAACCAAAAACTGTCACGCCCACACTTTTGATATATTTTGAAATTTTGTTTATTTTTTTATTAGCCTTGTAAATTTCTATCGATCTGCACAAAAAGGGTTTTGTCACGCCAATACTACCATCCTCAAACCGCCTAAAACAAATTTGAAAAATTTAATATACTTTAATTTTTTAATATATCTTGTAAATTTCTATAGATTTGCCAAACAATTTTTTGCCACGCCTACTCCTATGCCCACAAACCGTCAAAAGCTTTTTTTATATGTCTTGTCAATTTTTATATATTTTCCAAAAACGTTTTTGGCACAGACTTTTGAAAAAATTTAATATTTTTCACAGTTTTATATACAGTACAATCCGGTTATAACGACTCAGTTTATAGCGTCAGTCCGGTTGCGACGGAAACTCTTGGTTGTCTTGGTTGGTCCCCATACAAAAGTTATATGAAAGGACCTCCGGTTAGTACGTCTCCGCTTTGAGCGACAAACCGCTTATACCGACGAGATTTTTCATAATTCAACCCGATATTGCGACGTGCTAAAAAATAAATACAGAAAAATATTTACAATAATTTACAGTAATTATTTAAAATAATTACAACAAAAAATATACAAAAATTTTTACAGCGTGAGTTACCAAATTGCCTTAGGTCGAGACAGTGGGACTCTACGATGTGCATCCATACACATCTATGTTCATATGAATTGTCCTGTATAGATCATTTTTTCTATGCGGATAATCAAAATTATTAAGCTTTATTAAAAAATTATACAAAATTTAAAAATAATCAGAATTAATAAGCTTTATACAGTTGAAGATTTTTGTTGATAGACTTATAGGTAATAACATAGAAAGTTTGTTTTCGGATAATGAAATAATTTTAATAAATGCAATTTCTTTTTGCTTGAATATTGGTATTTTTAGGGGAAGTTCATTATTACTGAATTTTATCGTACTTCAAACAATCGGCACAGTTTTTTGGTATTTAGTATAGTATGGAATCTTTAATTTTTGTAGAAAAAATGTAGAAAAAATTAAAAAACTTATTAGTTTCTTAATTTTTCTTATATTCCTTATTCCTTATTCCATTATGCCTTTTTTGTTTTTAACGTAAACTTTTCCAAATTTATTAGGCTTACATTTATACTAGTGTTATTTATATTAACACGTTTATTTAAACAACATGTATATAATTATATCTTGGTAATTTCCATAAGTCAAAAAAATATAATTTTTAACAACTGAATATTTACACTTTATTTTTGTAGAACACCGACCTCGATATTTTAAGTCTCAGTCTGAACTCATCTTATTGATCTATATTGATTAACGTTCAAGCCTCGGGTTCGAGCTTTTCGAATATGGACTTTGGATTTTAGGATTAGAGAGAGAGCTTTGGAGTTATCTGCATTTCTCTTGGATTCAAGTGCATTCGCTCTTGGATACAAGTGCTCTTAGATTCTTATGATTTTGTTTATTTGAAATTTAAAACTTTTGTTTTCGAGTTTGCGAGTCCGAAATTTGAACGTAGGAACGTGACAATTAGGCAAATAATGTTTAGTCTACCAATTTATTTGTTTAAATAACATCCTGTATTCGTTTTACTTGGGGTTTTTCCGCTTGACCTTGGTTTTGGGATTCTGTTTTATTCTTATTAGGGGCTGAGTACATAAAGGGTAATATGGGGTATGCTGATTTATAATTGTGAGGTGTAGGGTAGTATTGGGTTTGCTTGTTGTGTGTGTAAATAAGTAGGCATGTCTAAGGGACTTAAGGATATGTCACTATATATAATATATTCTATATTTTTGTGTTTTTTTTTGTTTATAATAATTCAATTTCATTTGTTTTTATTTTTGTAGTTGTCAGCTTAAAGTCCTTTTTTGTTTAGGTCGTATTCGATGTTGATATGGAATCTGTATCTGTAATGTTGCTACCCTTATTGATTATTCTATTAATATTCCTTCTTATTTTTGATGAAGATTTTGCGTTTTCTGAGTTAGCAACGTTGGGCCTGCGTCAGCGTGAACTATTTGTTGAGTGAATCTTGCCGTTAATTTATTCCTTCAATTTTCATTTCTCTGTATATTTTGATTTGGGGTAACCGGGAGTGGTTCGTGTCTAAGCTCGTTAAGTTTCTGTATTTTATTTATTTTTGCCTGGTCTACTTGTTTCTTAATTTTAGGGTATAGGTCTTTTCGAAATGTGTTTAATTTAGTCAAATAGTCATAATAGTTATCAACTGTAATATTTTTATAAAAAAAGGTTATTCCCGAGAAAAGTTAGAATGGCCCCGTGATTGCATTTGAGCCTTTTCTTTGGATTTGGAACTTGGAATGCAACTGTTCAACTGGAGCATTTCTTTTGAAAAGGTTAGAATGGCTTTAATTTAGTAGCAGAATAGACTGCGTTATTAGATAGAATTTCCCCGTGATTGCATTTGAGCCTTTCCTTGGACTTTCGATCTTTAATGATTCTATAGATTTCGGTCAGTGTGGAATGCAACTGTTCAACTGGAGCATTGCTTGAAGATTGCTGAAAGGAAGTAGTGTGTAAATCTATATTATATTGTGAACAAAATCTTTTGAAAAGGTTAGATTGAATTTAGGCACCTTGGTCGCACATGAGTTTTTTTGGTATGCCAAAATTTTGAATAACTTGCAAAATAGCCCTTGTGGTATTTATACTATCATTGGTTGGGATCGTAAAAGTTGTCGCAAATTTTGAGAACCTTTCTATTATTGTAACCTCATATCGGCCTTTAATAGTATACAAGTCCGTGTGTACTATATTTAATGGTCCATCCGGGGTTTCTGTTTTTTGATATGCTTGTTTAGGTGAGTTTCTGTCATTTTTCAAAGTTTTGCTTACATTACAGTTTTAAATTATCTGTTTTACTTAAGTTTTACTCTGTTTTACTTGGAGTTTTCATTCATTTTTGGTAAATAGAACTATCCTTTTTTTTAAAGAGTTTTAGTTTTAGTGTCACTTCATGCGCCCCTCTATGATTTGAATTTTAATGTTGCGTACGAATTTTTTCATCTTGCTTGTCGATGTCTATTAGGTCTATTAAAAATATCTTGCACTTAACAAGTTATAAGTGTTACTGTGAGCAAAATATTGTGAGTACGCCTTCTGAATTAAGTTAAATATTCTGTCTGTTGCATATACTGCGCAGATTATGTTGGATTTAGAAGAACTTTAAATGATTTGGCTATGCTTTCTATGTTGAATCCTGGTTCAATCTTATGATTGTTCGTCGTACTTTATTTTTAAAAGGGACTATTGTAAAGGACTTGGAGTTCGGTCCTTCTTCAAGAATCAATTGAGGTCTGAAATCATTAAGTGGTTTCTCTGAGATATGAATATTGTCGTTTGGTTGTTCTGAATGAAAGGTTAAATCCGCTGTATCCTCCAATGTTTCAATGTCATTACAGTTAATTTCTACATTTATTCTGCTTAACGCATCTGCAGCGACATTTTGTGAACCTTTTTTATAAGCAATTTCCAACTCGTATTCTAGTAGTTTAAGTCGCCAGCGGACAAGTTTACTGCCCGGTTCCTTAAAATTCAGTAACCAAGTCATCAGGGGTCGATGGTTTTTTTATCTTGCAGCTTGAGTTTTGTAGACTTTAGTTTGGTTTTCCAAACCTTATGCAGATCTTGCATATGCTTTTGCAGCGAAGATGAGAAAATTATAATATTGTCTAAATATATTAAACATCATTTGCCAATTAATTCCTTAATCACATTATCCATCACTCGCTGAAATGTTGCTGGAGCGTTCGTTAACCCGAAGGGCATTCTGGCAAATTCGTAATGGCCACCTTCCCCTGTAAAAGCTGTTTTTGCCATGTCTTCGGCAGTCATTAATAAGGGGCCTTTCTCAGTCTAAAAGGCCTTTCTCAGTTTCTCATGTATCTATCTTTAATTTTTTTTTCATTTAAGTTTTTAAGTTCTTTAAGTTTTTATCCTGCTTTTTATGGACCAACCAAACCGGTGCGCTCCATGGGGAATAACTATCTCTAATAATGTTCATGTCCAATAACTTTCTTATTTTTTTTTTGAACTTCTATGTTTAAAGGAAGCAGAATGATTTACTACTTCGATGTAGCTGATGTAATCTGTGCCTGGTACAATCCTTCAGACGAAAACAGATCCGGACCGATTTTTTTTTTGTTCTGTAAGAAATGTGGCGTTTTGAAAATTTACTGTTATTGGAATTATCTTTACACTCCCGGGTTTTAAAACATATAATTGAGGATTCGATTTGTATTGAAAGCAAATGGGTAAGTGAGTTAATGTCGTTCTCAATTGTGATTTTACCAAATCAATTTCTGCTCCTGTTTGCTGAAGTATATCCATGCTAATCACTCAGTCAAAGGTATTGTGAAATTTGAACAATAAAAAAGAAAAATTTCCAGACGTGTTAAATTCTTTAAATGCAGGGTATCTGACTTCGTCAAGTATTTGATGAAAATTTAAAGCTGTTGTCAAGGTAAGGGGTTGAGCAAGATTTCTAGTTTTAGTTGGGGTAGCAAATTCTTGATTCATAAGTGATCTGGAAGCGCCTGTGTCGATAAGAAAAACCAATGGTCGTCCTGCGAGTGATTTTATAACGATGTATGGAAGATCTGTCATTTTAGTTATTGTTTTTCTCTGTCCGAAGCTTCTTGACGAAAATTTTCAGGTTCTGAAAGTGTTGCAATATTGAAAAGGGTTTTTGCATAATAGCCAATCTCTGATCAGAGTTAAAATTATTACGTCTGAAATAATTTATCTCCGTATTCGATTGTTATTTCCGTAATAATTATTACGGTGAGACTGATTCTGATTATTTTTATAATTATAAGAGTAAGACTGTTGTTGGTTGTCTGATTTACTCTCTATAGGTCTCCACTGGTCATTACGCTTATAATATGTGGAGGCCGTGCCACTACCTGTATTTTCAAATTTTCTTTTTCAGGATTATTCCTGATAATAAATGTTCCTTTCGTTGATAGCAGACTCATAGGCATCTATAAGAAAAGTAGGTTTAGCTGACCTAATGAAAGAAATCAACGGTCCTTTTATACCTGAAACAAGTGTATTTAATGTATTTGGTTGAATGACTCTTTCTTTGCACTAGCTACTGCACTCGGTAATTCTTGGTTTTCAACCTGATTAAACAGGCTTGTCTTGATTTCTGTAATCGTTTCAAAAAGCTTAGTAACTGACAAATTTTGAAGAGATAAAGAATGCGATTCGTACAGTAACGTAGACTCGTCGCGTTTGTCGGAAAATGTATTAATCAGGGTTTGTCTGATGTCCGGACGATAATAAATTATATATAAATATAAATTTAATATATTAAAATTAAATATAATTTAATATAAATTTATTATTTTTATAATATAATATAAATATATATATATATTTACGAATTCAGACCGAGGGTTTGAAAAAAAAATACACGATTGAGTTTTATATTTTATTAAACCTTTTTATTAATTCCATTTATGGAAAGAACTAGAGCCATTTGATTATCACGAAATTGGAAAGTTAAATTGGCTTAAGCGGTGTTATCGCGGTTGATATCGTACTCGGTACTGAACTACTGCATGGAGGCATGCTTGCTGTTTTATAGGCAATTTGGGGAAGCCAAAGAGCGAAGTTTTAAGAGAGTTGGGTTGTAAACCTCTATTTTCCTGTTGGAAGAGAGTCTTCTGGAGAATAGTGGTAATTGGAGAATCCTGGGACAAGTGCGTAGGCGTAGGCGTAGGCGCCGATCGCGAAAGTTTATTATTTCAGTTGGCTCGCCAAGTGGTCGAATGCAAATGATTAGGGGACGAGAGTCTGTGTTTATAAAGGCGGCAAGTGTCTATGTTTATGATAAGGCGACAAGTGTCTATGTTTATGATTTGCGATCTGTGAGAAAGGGTGGCTTTAGAACATGACGCTGTGTCCAAGGTTAATCGAAGGGCTCTCGTTCTTTGATTACATTTTGTGCTTAGACTTCGATTTTTTGTGTTTATACATTAATGTGTGTATATGAGCTTATACTAGTGTATGTTGCTTATAATTATCTTATGGGGAGTTGTGGGTGTAATAATGGATATGTTACTTCCCCATCCTTAAGAAAAAAGGCTTACCTGGGAAAACGTTTTACTTTCTGTTTCAGGGTGTATAATAGTTTCGTTTTCTGGGGTTTGATTTTTGAATTTTACAATTAATTTTTGGGGTATGATTAATGCTGTAAGTGTTATTATTTGAAAGATATTATTCGTCTGATTGTGTTGTTCGATTATTTCTTTTGTGTGAATGTATTCTAGTGGCTCAAGTTTTGTTACGTTATTATTTACATAGATAGTTTGAGTGTAATCTAACATTGTGTTGCTAATTAATATATCTTCTAATTGAACGGAACAATTAAATGTTTTTATCATATTGTTACCTTCTATTATAATTTCTCTATTAATACAATTTTGGTTTAAAATAGTCTTGGGAAGGTTCCAAGGTGTTTTAATTATTTCCCTCGGAATGTGGGATATTATCAGAATTTCGTTCGTATCAGATTTAAGCCAAGTAGAAGTTTTGATATTAAGAATTTTTTCAGAATTGACGTGTGGTAATGAATCGTGTTTCAAAAGTTTTGGGTTAAAGATACCTAAGCGTGTCAGTTGCAAACCAGGTTCTATGTCTTCTATGTATTCAGTGAATTGTTGTAGGTTGAAAATTACTAAGACTAACATTTGTTCTCCTTTAAAGTTACTATTTAGATGATTGGTCAATTCAATTCCTTTATTAATGGCTTCTATTACGTGGTTGAGTTCGCTTACTTGTACATTATTTTTAGAGATGTCACCTATTTGTTGTTGTAATTCTTCTTTATCTTCTTGATTTAAGGTGCCGAATAAGTATTTGTACATTGTTCCTATAAAATTAGCGAGACCGCGTTTACTACGTTTTGCAATTCTTATACCGTTCATTTCTCTGTTAAGTTTTTCTGTTAGATACTGAATTTGTGGTAGAGTTTCAAAGATTTGAGCTTGCTTGATAAGTTCTTCATAAGTGTTTTCGGTTTTAGTTAAATTAACAGATAAGTAGGGATATTCATAGTTTATTGGTAAATCTAATGATCCGGTTTGAAAGATTAGGTAACCGTTTTTGGCCTGGATAGGTGTTACCTCTAAGTATTGTGTGTTTATTGTTTATAGGAGGCATAACATGAGTATCATGCTCGGGAGTAGGCCTGGAATTATCGTTATTATATTTACTTTTATTAATTTTCTTTTTCTTTTTAAACTTAATAAGATTTAAGATTTATAGTGTATTATTTTTCTACCTCTATTTGTTTCCTCAAAATGTTTTTCGTCTATTTGTCTTAAATTTCCTGTCTTTTTGAATGGGTTAGTCGTTTTTGATCTAACTAGAGGGGATTCTCTAAAATTGGTGTCTATACTAAAGTCTTGTCTAGTTTCATTGAGTTTGTTAATTTTGTTCACTTTATTTTCTTGTGTGTTATAGCAAGGGGTTCCTGCAAAAATAAAAAAGTCTGCTGGTGTTCGACCAGTTGTGTTGTGTTTTGTTTCGTGATTGTATACGTAAAGTATTTTTTCGAATTTTGTGAATTGGTTTTCGGGTTCATATTCGCTTGATATTATTCTTAATTTTTTATTAACGGTTTTACGAAATCTCTCGATGTCAGAAATTCCATTTTTACTTGTCGTTATATTTAAGGTTACTCCTTCTGAATCTAACCAGAGTTTAAGTGCGACGCACATGAAAGCGGAGTCTTTGTCGGCTTTTTTTTCTATGGGTTTACCCATGTCGTTGAATATACGTAAAATAGCTCTTTTAGCTTCAAGCCAGTCCTACTATTTACTTCTATCAGGGAGGCGTATTTAGAATAAATGTCAATACATGATAGGAATTGTTTATTGTTTATTAAGTAGAAATCCATGACATATTTGTCTCTGGGGTTAAAGGTTTCTGGGGTTGTTTCGATAGTTAATTTTGTGTTCTGTGTTCGGTTTTAGCGATGTTACAGATTTCACATTCATTTATGATGTTTTGGATAAGCTTTTGGTAATCGGGGTAATAATAAAGTTCTTTGAACTGAAGTGTTAGTTTTTCTATGCCAGGTTGTAAATATTCTTTATGTGTTTTAAGAATGATTTCTTTGAATTGGGCATATGCTTGAATGTCTATTAGTTTGTTAATGGTTTTCATGGTTTTAGTGAAATTGTCGGGACTGATGATTTGAATATAAGCATTTTGAAATATCTGAAAGTCGATTTCATTAGGGAAGTAAATAACACTTTTCTTATTACAGAAGTATTCTTAAATTAAGTCTTTAGCAAGGGTGTCGGTCATTTATTTATAACTGATTTTTATTCTAGTTTTGTGGAAATATTTTATTGTCTGGACGTCGTCAAAATTGTCTTTTATGAATTCGAATTGTCTGTTATAATAATTAAGGGGCCCTTCTGTTATTGGAATGTGATTTTGGTTATCTTCTGATGCACTATGTATAGTAGCTGCTGTGGGAAGGGAGATGGGATCATCTTCTCCTAGGAAGTTTTCTTGAATTTGAATTCTGGATAGAGCATCCGCGACATGATTTTCTTTACCAGGTAGGTATTGGATATTATAATCGTATTCGTTAAGTTTTATCTTCCATCTCTGTAACTTCATGTTAGGGTCTTTTATATTGTTTAGCAATACAAGTGGCCTATGATCGCTTAATATGTCGAATTTTCTACCGAATAGGTAAGATCTTAAATATTTTGTTGCCCATACTATAGCTAATAGTTCTTTTTCTATTGCTGAATAGTTAAGTTCGTGTTCGTTTAGATAGCTATTTTACTTGCGTCTGTCGTTAATGAGAATTTCTTTTCGAAGTTAGGATATATTAGGATTGGATCGGACGTAATGAGTAATTTAAGTTTCTCGAAGGCGGACATGTAGTCATTATCTTTTGTGTTAATTGTTGTTCCTTTTTTCAATTTAAGTGTCAAGGGTTTTGCTATTTTTGCAAAATTGGGAATGAACTTACGGTAGAATCCGCAGAGTCCAAGGAAAGATTTTATTCCTTTTGTAGTTTTTGGTATAGGAAAGTTAACAATTGCATTTATTTTGTTAGGGTTTGGTTTTATACCGTCTGTCGTGATAATGTGACCGAGAAATTCTGTTTCTTTCTTTAGAAATTCACATTTATCAAGTTGCAATTATAGATTTGCTGATCGTAGCTTATCAAATACCCTTTTCAATGACGTTATGTGTTCCTCTAGTGAAGTGGAGTAAACGATAATATCATCTAAGTAGACTAAACAATCCTTATAGATTAAATCTTCTAGAAGGTTATTCATGCAACGTTGAAAGGTTGCTGGTGCATTTTTCAAACCAAAAGGCATACGAGTATATTCGTAATGTCCATGTTTTGTTGAGAATGCGGTTTTGGGTATTGCCTGTCCAAGCTTGTCTAATATTTGGTCCATTACAGGAATAGGGAATTTGTCGTCAATAGTTATTTCATTGAGGCTACGATAGTCTATGACTAATAGAAATTTTGGTTTGCCAGAAGCATCGCTTTTCTTTGGGACAATCCAAATTGGAGAACAATAGGGGGATTTTGATTTCCTAATTATTTTTTGTTCTATCATTTCGTTGATTTGTTTATTAACTTCTTGGTCAAATGCTTGGGGGTATTTATATGGTTTTTTATAGATAGGGTCTTCGTGCTTTGTATGAATAGAGTGTTTAATCGTACTTGTGAAGGTCAAATTTTCACCTTCTTTGTACTGAATATCACTGTATTCGAGCAAAACGTGTGAAAGTTGTTCCCTTTCTTCCGTATTTAGATGTTCTAATCTGAATACGTTGGATTCTCTTAACTCGTCGTTTAAGGCGTAGTTAGAGGATGTTACTAGAAGGGCTTCTTCTATGTAGGGGGTAATAAGAGGGTTTTCCTCAGATTCAGAAGATTTGGGACACTCATTGGTAGTCTTGGATTCTTCTGGATTGGATGGCTTTGGCTCATCTGGTTTTAAGTGGGGTTTCCGCATAATTTTACGGAGGGATTTTTCCTTTTTTGGGGTATGTAGAGGGATTTCCTCTAGGTTAGATGACTTGGGGTACTCATTGGTAACTTTTGACTCATCTTTTTGGATGTGATCGTACCACATTTTAAATAGGTAGCCATTTATGTTGACTGTTTGTGTTGAATAGTTAATTTGAGTGTTGGTTGACTCTAAATAGTTTCTGCCTAATAGTAGATCATATTTTTCTGAGAAATTGTGAATAAAGAATGTTTGTTTAGTCGGACAAAGTTTGCTTGAATGCAATGAAACGCTTTGGTTCAATACTATAGTGCCATTTATAGTGTGGACTTTCATTTTAGAGAATTTTATTGGGAAATTAAAGAAATGTTGTTTCATAATATTGATAGACGAACCAGTGTCTACTAGGCATTTGAGAGTAATATTATTTAGTTTAATTTTTAGGAATGGATTACCTACTCCTCTGGATCGCTTTCTGATTCCGAGGCTGGTTGAAGAAAATTTTTGCTTGTGTCCATTTTGTACTGGTCACTGGCACTTTCTCTCTGCCGTTTGACGGGAGGGTTTGGTGCCTTACTATTTTGTTGTGGGTAATTTAAAGGGTTCTGGGCTCTACCCTGATTTAGCTTTTGCTTAAATTCATGCATAACCTGCTGGTTTGATACAATAGGTTTTGAATTATTGTTGGGATTTGATTTATTTGTGTTGTGCATAACATAATTCGCGAAATTTTGATAATTTCCTTTATTCTTAGAAGTTTGGGGTGGATTTGTGATAGGATTGGAGTTATTTTGGTGTTTCGTTCGGTCATTGAAGGTTATTTCGTATACACCTTCTGTTGTGCTATTTGTTTGAGCTTAGATACTGTCGTTATGTCATGTCTAGCAAGGGTCATAAATAACCTATCGGGCAATTTTTTCATAATCACATCTTTAACTGTGTTGTTTAATGCATTTGTGTATAATAAGGTGTTGTTAACGTTATTTTCTAACATAAGCTTATTTGATATTGTGAATGATTTGGTTTCTAATTCTTCGACGAACTTACGGATACTTCCGTTGAAGGGTGTATTGTAGAGGCGACGGAGTAATTCTTCACATGGTGTTTGTGTTTTATATTCGCTGATGAGTGCGTTCATTAGAGTGGGCCAGGTTGTTGCTCCCGATAATTGTGACACTCGTTGGGCATCTCCTGCAAGCTGCATCTCTATTGCGCTGAAGAATACATGTTTTTGTCTGGGGTCCGTTGTTGGATACAGTTGGAGTATGAACTCTATCCTTCGTATAAAGGCACTGAGCTCTTGGGTGTCTCCACTTAATGAAGGTATTTGCCTAATTTGATTTAAGGCTTGATTCAAGTGGGATTCTGATAATAGTTGGATTTGTTCGGCTGCCATGGTTGATTTTTGTTTCTGTAGGGTCTTTTGGTTTTTTGTTTTTACACTTTTATTAATCGTATGCAGTAGGTTGACTATTGTGTGACAACCACCGATTATACGTAGTTCTTTTGCGGATAAATAGAGTTTTATTGTATTACAATTTACGTTCACTTAGCGCCGATTCGCGTGGTTCAATCATTAAAAGATACGCTTGGTCGTACAAGGATCTTTTGTCACTAGATTGATATTTGTAAACGAGTCGTACAACTTTTTCTTTTTATCCTACCGACTGCGCCATTTACGAATTCAGACCGAGGGTTTGATAAAAAAAACACACGATTGAGTTTTATATTTTATTAAACCTTTTTATTAATTCCATTTATGGAAAGAACTAGAGCCATTTGATTATCACGAAATTGGAAAGTTAAATTGGCTTAAGCGGTGTTATCGCGGTTGATAACGTACTCAGTACTGAACTGCTGCATGGAGGCATGCTTGCTGTTTTATAGGCAATTTGGGAAAGCCAAAGAGCGAAGTTTTAAGAGAGTTCGGTTGTAAACCTCTATTTTCCTGTTGGAAGAGAGTCTTCTGAAGAATAGGGGTAATTGGAGAATCCTGGGACAAGTGCGTAGGCGTAGGCGTAGGCGTAGGCGTAGGCGTAGGCGTAGGCGCCGATCGCGAAAGTTTATTATTTCAGTTGGCTCGCCAAGTGGTCGAATGCAAATGATTCTGAGATATGAATATTGTCGTTTGGTTGTTCTGAATGAAAGGTTAAATCCGCTGTGTCCTCCAATGTTTCAATGTCATTACAGTTAATTTCTACATTTATTCTGCTTAACGCATCTGCAGCGACATTTTGTGAACCTTTTTTATAAGCAATTTGTAGTAGTTTAAGTCGCCAGCGGACAAGTTTACTGCCCGGTTCCTTAAAATTCAGTAACCAAGTCATCAGGGGTCGATGGTCCGTAACAATTTTACTGTACTATAGTTCTGCTCGGTATCGTTCAAAGTTCTGCTGGCGAAGGATACAGGTTTATCGCTTCCTAAACTGCCTTGAGACAGAATAAATTGTTTAGAAAAGTTTAGATATTGTAGGATAGGATCATTACATAGAAGAGTTTTGCATATTTTAACTGTCTTTGTGCTGTTAAAGGTTTGGTTATCCTTGCGAAATCACGAATAAACTTTCTGTAGTATCCTAGCAATCCTAAAAATTATTTAATTTCCTTCCTTGTTTTGGGTAGTGTAAAATATTGTATAGCTGTTAATTTTTTTGGGTTAGGCTTAATGTCATCAGCTGATATAACATGTCCAAGGTATTCGATTTCTTTTCTTAAAAATTCTGATTTTTTAACTTGCAGCTTGAGGTTTGTAGACTTTAGTTTGGTTTTCCAAACCTTATGCAGATCTTGCATATGCTTTTGCAGCGAAGATGAGAAAATTATAATATTGTCTAAATATATTAAACAACATTTGCCAATTAATTCCTTAATCACATTATCCATCACTCGCAAAAATGTTGCTGGAGCGTTCGTTAACCCGAAGGGCATTCTGGCAAATTCGTAATGGCCACCTTCCCCTGTAAAAGCTGTTTTTGCCATGTCTTCGGCAGCCATTTCGATTTGATAATAGCCACTAGCCAGATCTAAAGTGGTGAAATAAGGGGCCTTTCTCAGTTTATCGAGAACGTCGGTAATAATAAGTTTTTATCCTGCTTTTTATGGACCAACCAAACCGGTGCGCTCCATGGGGAATAACTATCTCTAATAATGTTCATGTCCAATAACTTTCTTATTTTTTTTTTGAACTTCTATGTTTAAAGGAAGCAGAATGATTTACTACTTCGATGTAGCTGATGTAATCTGTGCCTGGTACAATCCTTCAGACGAAAACAGATCCGGACCGATTTTTTTTTTGTTCTGTAAGAAATGTGGCGTTTTGAAAATTTACTGTTATTGGAATTATCTTTACACTCCCGGGTTTTAAAACATATAATTGAGGATTAGATTTGTATTGAAAGCAAATGGGTAAGTGAGTTAATGTCGTTCTCAATTGTGATTTTACCAAATCAATTTCTGCTCCTGTTTGCTGAAGTATATCCATGCCAATCACTCAGTCAAAGGTATTGTGAAATTTGAACAATAAAAAAGAAAAATTTCCAGATGTGTTAAATTCTTTAAATGCAGGGTATCTGACTTCGTCAAGTATTTGATGAGAATTTAAAGCTGTTGTCAAGGTAAGGTGTTGAGCAAGATTTCTAGTCTTAGTTGGGGTAGCAAATTCTTGATTCATAAGTGATCTGGAAGCGCCTGTGTCGATAAGAAAAACTAATGGTCGACCTGCGAGTGATTTTATAACGATGTATGGAAGATCTGTCATTTTAGTTATTGTTTTTCTCTGTCCGAAGCTTCTTGACGAAAATTTTCAGGTTCTGAAAGTGTTTCAATATTGAAAAGGTTTCTCTGAAGTCTTTTTTGTTGGTTTGCTTGTTCGGGTTTTTGCATAATGGCCAATCTCTGATCAGAGTTAAAATTATTTCGTCTGAAATAATTTATCTGATTATTCTGATTATATTTTTATAATTATAAGAGTAAGACTGTTGTTGGTTGTCTGATTTACTCTCTATAGGTCTCGACTGGTCATTACGCTTATAATATGTGGAGGAATTGTTACTACCTGTATTTTCAAATTTTCTTTTTCGGGATTATTCCTGATAATAAATGTTCCTTTCGTTGATAGCAGACTCATAGGCATCTATAAGAAAAGTAGGTTTAGCTGACCTAATGAAAGAAATCAACGGTCCTTTTATACCTGAAACAAATGTATTTAATGTATTTGGTTGAATGACTCTTTCTTTGCACTAGCTACTGCACTCGGTAATTCTTGGTTTTCAACCTGATTAAACAGGCTTGTCTTGATTTCTGTAATCGCTTCAAAAAGTTTAGTAACTGACAAATTTTGAAGAGATAAAGAATACGATTCGTACAGTAACGTAGACTCGTCGCGTTTGTTGGAAAATGTATTAATCAGGGTTTGTCTGATGTCGTGCCACACAAGTGGAGTTCCGGACGATAATAAATTAAATATAATTAAATATAAATTTAATATATTAAAATTAAATATAAATTAATATAAATTTATTAAATTTATAATATAATATAAATATATATATATATATGAATATAAATTCCTTGATTGCCTTAGGGTTACCATCGTATACTGGTAGTAACCTAATTGCATCCGGTATACGAAGGGAGTTGAATACCTCTTGTAAGGGATTCCGAGTTGGATGCTATATCCTCCGTTGACAAGTCAGGGTATAGTCTAGTCATATTTCTGGTTAATATTTGTTTTGTTTAATTGCTTAAATATATATTTTTTTTTTTAATACAAGTTTATAAAAGACTAACTTAATATATTTGCAAGATAAATTTTAAATCTAATGATAAATTATTTTATGGAAATTTATTTATTTATTTTTATTTATTTTTTTTATTTTATTAATTTTTTTTTTTTAATGTTGCTTTTTTGCAACCGCTTTATTGCGTTTTGTTTTCTTTTGTTTTGAATGTTGCCTTAATGCAACCGCCTTATTGCGTACAAATTAAGAATTCTCTTACGAATTCATTTAAAAAAATATATTTTTTTAGTTTTTGTATTTTTTATTGAATATTTGAAAGATTGATTCTTCCAACGAACCTCGACCAGATAATGTTTACTTTATTTTTTCTTTTGCAATCGAATTAAGCTAGGCTCACTTCGAATTGTGATGACATTCGATTGTTTTGCGTATGTTATTGGTGTGGGAGCTTCTGTTTATGTTTATGTTCGCTATTGGTCCAGCTAAAGGCATGAGCAACGACAAAAGTCAAAGCTGTGTGAATTGATTTGAAGGCTAAGGCAAAAGCCAATTGCTAGATACAAAGGCAACAAATTAACGGACTTTTTTTCGACGAAAGTGTTTATGCTTTAAATGCGGGTCACTTTATTAGGGGTTATATAACTCTCCCCCTTTTAAAATGGATCGTCCCGATTCATTCTGAATTATATGTAGGTGATCCCGTAGTTCTTCTAAAAATTCTGTTTGATTCAAGCTGTTTTCGCATTCTGGCCGTGGTTTTTTGGTTACAAATATAAATTTTTTGTATTTGAAACTTATATATATGATTACAAAAATGATGTATTAGTTTGGCAAATATCTCCCTTACGCCTTTTTGTCTTTTGAATTTCGCGGCTATGTACAAAGCGCTACAGCTCGTATCTGGCAATACTATACATAATTTGAAAGGTCTTGACATAACCTACAAAACGACGCTATGCATGATTAGTTTGGATATTGCGTTCAACAGTTATAGACGTGTAAACATGGAGTTCACTAACGCCGAAATTCGCGCTATTTTAAAGTTTTCCTTCGTTAAAGGCAAATCCGCCAGAGAAACGTTCCGTGAGATTAATGGTGTTTTGGGGGATGGTACTCTATCACTTCGAACCGCGGAGGAATGGTTTCGACGATTCAGAGCCGGTGAAAACGACACCATGGATAAGCCAGCCGGCGGAAGACCTGTGACGACAAATACCGATCAAATCATGGAATACATCGAGTTAGTGCGGCATGTGGCATCTCGTGACATCGCCCAGGATATGGGAGTTAGTCACCAAACCATTTTAAACCATCTGCAGAAGGCTGGATACAAAAAAAAGCTTGATTTTTGGGTGCCGCATGATTTGACGCAAAAAAACCTTCTGGACCGAATCAACGCCTGCGATATGCTGCTGAAACGGAACGAACTCGACCCATTCTTGAAGCGGATGGTGACTGGCGACGAAAAATGGATCACATACGACAATATCAAGCGAAAACGGTCGTGGTCGAAAGCCGGTGAATCGTCCCAAACAGTGGCCAAGCCGGGATTAACGGCCAGGAAGGTTTGCTGTGTGTTTGGTGGGATTGGAAGGGAATCATCCACTATGAGCTGCTCCCATATGGCCAGGCGCTTAATTCTACCATCTACTGCGAACAACTGGACCGCTTGAAGCAGGCGATCGACCAGAAGCGTCCAGAATTGGCCAACAGGAAGGGTGTAGTGTTCCACCAGGACAACGCCAGACCACACACTTCGTTGATGACTCGTCAGAAGCTACGGGAACTCGGATGGGAGGTTTTATCGCATCCACCATATAGCCTGGACATAGCGCCAAGTGATTACCACCTGTTCCTGTCCATGGCGAATGCCCTTGGTGGTGTAAAGTTGAACTCAAAAGAGGCTTGTGAAAAGTGGCTATCCGAGTTCTTCGCAAATAAGGATGGGGGGCTTCTATGAGGGAGGTATTATGAAGTTGCCGTCTAGATGGAAACAGATTATCGAACAAAACGGCGCATATTTGAACTAAATCCGATCACTGTAACACTTTTTATAAGGCATTGAATAAAGAGCAAAAAAGCGGAAGGGAGATATTTTCCAACCTATTATAAAACGATTACAATTAATAATATAAGGGAAAGTGATATCTTGGTGTTATTAATTGGAATGAAATTTGAATGTTTACATTGTCTAGAGAGAGTTTTAAAAATGTTGTTTATTGTGGTTGTATTAAATGTTATTAGATATGATCTATTTAAATAGGAGTTGTTAGCAATATTGTATCCACTTAAAAAAAATGGCACCGTCTTGGATGATATCTAATTTCTTATTATTTTCTCTTATTTTCTTGCAAGTCGATTTCTCTCCATTTAATAATTTGATATTTTTCAGATTTATTATAACGTAATTGTTAAAGAGTTCGGTCTTAAATGTAGACATTAAACGTAGCATTTTGCGACTTGATTGCTTATTATTATTTTTCCATCGCTTTGGGAAATTGTTTTAGCATAGTATATGTCGCACTTGTTATCAAATATAGGGTATTTTATATAAATTATTAGGAGTTCTTTGAGTAGTGCAATTTTGAATACTGAGATATCCATTAGGTCTGCAATGATTACCGTTCTTTGTTCGAGATTTAGTATTTCTTTTATGTCTTCATTGTTTAAGATTTTAGTATTAAAGACATCAATTTTCGCCAATGTGATAGTATCGATTAAATTTTGCAAATCAAATGTTAAAAGTCTTAGGCTATGTTTTCGTAATGGTAAATCTTGATCGATAAATACACATTCATCAGAAAGAGATTATATTTCTTTGAACAATTTGGAGTTCATAATAAACTGTTTCTTATTATTTTCTATTAGGTCATTGATTTTATTTTGTACTTTGATGAAGTCATCATGGTCTGGAGTTCCAACTAACCATTTCCACACAGTGGGTAACTCGTAATTCCCCTCTTAGGTCTAGTTGATATAAACTGTGACAAAATTAATTCAATTACTTCTAAGTCGTACTTAATTTCCCATTGTGATCTTTTATTAGTATTTTTCTTAGTGTTTTGTGATTCAATATTTATTACGTCCTTGTAAAAACTTAAATTGGTTACGTGGAATAAATCATTATAGGACTTATAAGTATGCACATCCTTTTTGTCCTTGAACAAAAAGAATTCTTATGATGGTTTGTCGTACTTTATTTTTAAAAGGGACTATTTTAAAGGACTCGGAGTTCGGTCCTTCTTCAAGAATCAATTATGAATATTGTCGTTTGGTTGTTCTGAATGAAAGGTAAAATCCGCTGTATCCTCCAATGTTTCAATGTCATTACAGTTAATTTCTATATTTATTCTGCTTAACGCATCTGCAGCGACATTTTGTGAACCTTTTTTATAAGCAATTTCCAACTCGTATTCTAGTAGTTTAAGTCGCCAGCGGACAAGTTTACTGCCCGGTTCCTTAAAATTCAGTAACCAAGTCATCAGGGGTCGATGGTTTTTTTATCTTGCAGCTTTGTAGACTTTAGTTTGGTTTTCCAAACCTTATGCAGATCTTGCATATGCTTTTGCAGCGAAGATGAGAAAATTATAATATTGTCTAAATATATTAAACAACATTTGCCAATTAATTCCTTAATCACATTATCCATCACTCGCTGAAATGTTGCTGGAGCGTTCGTTAACCCGAAGGGCATTCTGGCAAATTCGTAATGGCCACCTTCGGTAAAAGCTGTTTTTGCCATGTCTTCGGCAGCCATTTCGATTTGATAATAGCCACTAGCCATATCTAAAGTGGAGAAATAAGGGGCCTTTCTCAGTTTATCGAGAACGTCGGTAATAACTGGCATAGGTATATATCTTTAATTGTTTTTTCATTTAAGTTTTTAAGTTCTTTAAGTTTTTATCCTGCTTTTTATTGGTTGGTTCATGTTCTGAAGGTGTTTCAATATTGAAAAGGTTTCTCTAATTTCTCATTCTCATTTTTGCATAATGGCCAATCTCTGATCAGAGTTAAAATTATTACGTCTGAAATAATTTATCTCCGTATTCGATTGTTATTTCCGTAATAATTATTACGGTGAGACTGATTCTGATTATTTTTCTAATTATAAGAGTAAGACTGTTGTTGGTTGTCATTACGCTTATAATATGTGGAGGCCGTGCCACTACCTGTATTTTCAAATTTTCTTTTTCGGGATTATTCCTGATAATAAATGTTCCTTTCGTTGATAGCAGACTCATAGGCATCTATAAGAAAAGTAGGTTTAGCTGTCCTAATGAAAGAAATCAACGGTCCTTTTATACCTGAAACAAATGTATTTAATGTATTTGGTTGAATGACTCTTTCTTTGCACTAGCTACTGCACTCGGTAATTCTTGGTTTTCAACCTGATTAAACAGGCTTGTCTTGATTTCTGTTATCGTTTCAAAAAGCTTAGTAACTGACAAATTTTGAAGAGATAAAGAATGCGATTCGTACAGTAACGTAGACTCGTCGCGTTTGTCGGAAAATGTATTAATCAGGGTTTGTCTGATGTCGTGCCACACAAAGGAGTTCCGGACGATAATAAATTATATATAAATATAAATTTAATATATAATATTAAAATTAAATATAAATTAATATAAATTTATTATATTTATAATATAATATAAATATATATATAGTAACATATCCATTATTACACCCACAACTCCCCATAAGATAATTATAAGCAACATACACTAGTATAAGCTCATATACACACATTAATGTATAAACAAAATATCTAAGTCTAAGCACAAAATGTAATCAAAGAACGAGAGCCCTTCGATTAACCTTGGATACAGCGTCATATTCCAAAGCCACCCTTTCTCACAGATCGCAAATCATAAACACAGACTCTCGTCCCCTAATCATTTGCATTCGACCACTTGGCGAGCCAACTGAAATAATAAACTTTCGCGATCGGCGCCTACGCCTACGCCTACGCACTTGTCCCAGGATTCTCCAAATACCCCTATTCTTCAGAAGACTCTCTTCCACCAGGAAAATAGAGGTTTACAACCCAACTCTCCTAAACTTCGCTATTTGGCTTCCCCAAATTGCCTATAAAACAGCAAGCATGCCTCCATGCAGGTGTTCAGTACTGAGTACGTTATCAACCGCGATAACACCGCTTAAGCCAATTTAACTTTCCAATTTCGTGATAATCAAATGGCTCTAGTTCTAGCTCTAAAGGAAATTATCAAAATTTCGCGAATTATGTTATGCACAACACAAATAAATCAAATCCCAACAATAATTCAAAACCTATTGTATCAAACCACCAGGTTATGCATGAATTTAAGCAAAAGCTAAATCAGGGTAGGGCCCAGAACCCTTTAAATTACCCACAACAAAATAGTAATAGTAAAGTAATAGTAAGTAATAGTAAACCCTCCCGTCAAACACAAGCGAAAATTTTCTTCAACCAGCCTCGGAATCAGAAAGCTATCCAGAGGAGTAGGTAATCCATTCATAAAAATTAAACTAAATAATATTACCCTCAAATGCCTAGTAGTCAATATTATGAAACAAAATTTCTTTAATTTCCCAATAAAATTCTCTAAAATGAAAGTCCACACTATAAATGGGACTATAGTATTGAACCAAAGCGTTTCATTGCATTCAAGCAAACTTTGTCCGACTAAACAAACATTCTTTATTCACAATTTCTCAGAAAAATATGATCTACTATTAGGCAGAAACTATTTAGAGTCAACCAACACTCAAATTAACTATTCAACACAGTCAACATAAATGGATACCCATTTAAAATGTGGTACGATCACATCCAAAAAGATGAGTCAAAAGTTACCAATGAGTACCCCAAGTCATCTAACCTAGAGGAAACCCCTCTACATACCCCAAAAAAGGAAAAATCCCTCCGTAAAATTATGCGGAAACCCCACTTAAAACCAGATGATCCAAAGCCATCCAATCCAGAAGAATCCAAGACTACCAATGAGTGTCGCAAATCTGAGGAAAACCCTCTTATTACCCCTTACATAGAAGAAGCCCTTCTAGTAACATCCTCTAACTACGCCTTAAACGACGAGTTAAGAGAATCCAACGAATTCAGATTAGAACATCTAAATACGGAAGAAAGGGAACAACTTTCACACGTTTTGCTCGAATATAGTGATATTCAGTACAAAGAAGGTGAAAATTTGACCTTCACAAGTACGATTAAACACTCTATTCATACAAAGCACGAATACCCTATCTATAAAAAACCATATAAATACCCCCAATCATTTGACCAAGAAGTTAATAAACAAATCAACGAAATGATAGAACAAAAAATAATTAGGAAATCAAAATCCTCCTATTGTTCCCCAATTTGGATTGTCCCAAAGAAAAGCGATGCTTCTGGCAAACCAAAATTTCTATTAGTCATAGACTATCGTAGCCTCAATGAAATAACCATTGACGACAAATTCCCTATTCCTGTAATGGACCAAATATTAGACAAGCTTGGACAGTCAATACCCAAAACCGCATTCTCAACAAAACATGGACATTACGAATATACTCGTATGCCTTTTGGTTTGAAAAATGCACCAGCAACCTTTCAACGTTGCATGAATAACCTTCTAGAAGATTTAATCTATAATGATTGTTTAGTCTACTTAGATGATATTATTGTTTACTCCACTTCACTAGAGGAACACATAATGTCATTGAAAATGGTATTCGATAAGCTACGATCAGCAAATCTAAAATTGCAACTTGATAAATGTGAATTTCTAAAGAAAGAAACAGAATTTCTCGGTCACATTATCACGACAGACGGTATAAAACCAAACCCTAACAAAATAAATGCAATTGTTTACTTTCCTATCCCAAAAACTACAAAAGGAATAAAATCTTTCCTTGTACTCTGCGGATTCTACCGTAAGTTCATTCCCAATTTTCAAAAATAGCAAAACCCATCACACTTAAATTGAAAAAAGGAGCAGCAATTAACACAAAAGATAATGACTACATGTCCGCCTTCGAGAAACTTAAAGTACTCATTACGTCCGATCCGATCCTAATATATCCTAACTTCGAAAAGAAATTCTCATTAACGACAGACGCAAGTAATATAGCTATAGGCGCTGTATTATCTCAAGAACACAAACCTATTTGTTATGCAAGCAGAACTCTAAACGAACACGAACTTAACTATTCAGCAATAGAAAAAGAACTATTAGCTATAGTATGGGCAACAAAATATTTTAGATCTTACCTATTCGGTAGAAAATTCTACATATTAAGCGATCATAGGCCACTTGTATGGCTAAACAATATAAAAGACCCTAACATGAAGTTACAGAGATGGAAGATAAAACTTAACGAATACGATTATAATATCCAATACCTACCTGGTAAAGAAAATCATGTCGCGGATGCTCTATCCAGAATTCAAATTCAAGAAAACTTCCTAGGAGAAGATGATCTCCCTTCCCACTGCAGCTACTATACATAGTGCATCAGAAGATAACCAAAATCACATTCCAATAACAGAAAGGCCCCTTAATTATTATAACAGACAATTCGAATTCATAAAAGACAATTTTGACGTGGACTTCGATAATAAAATATTTCCACAAAACTAGAATAAAAATCAGTTATAAAGAAATGACCGACACCCTTGCTAAAGACTTAATTAAAGAATACTTCTGTAATAAAAAAAGTGTTGTTTACTTCCCTAATGAAATAGACTTTCAGATATTTCAGATATATTCAAATCATAAGTCCCGACAATTTTACTAAAACCATGAAAACCAGTAGCAAACTAATAGACATTCAAACATATGCCCAATTCAAAGAAATCATTCTTAAAACACATAAAGAATATTTACACCCTGGCATACTAACACTTCAGTTCAAACAACTGAACTGAAAGAACTATTACCCCGATTACCAAAAGCTTATCCAAAACATCATAAATGAATGTGAAATCTGTAACATCGCTAAAACCGAACACAACACAAAATTAACTATCGAAACAACCCCAGAAACCTTTAACCCCAGAGACAAATATGTCATGGATTTCTACTTAATAAACAATAAACAATTCCTATCATGTATTGACATTTATTCTAAATACGCCTCCCTGATAGAAGTAAATAGTAGGACTGGCTTGAAGCTAAAAGAGCTATTTTACGTATATTCAACGACATGGGTAAACCCATAGAAATAAAAGCCGACAAAGACTACGCTTTCATGTGCATCGCACTTAAACTCTGGTTAGATTCAGAAGGAGTAACCTTAAATATAACGACAAGTAAAAATGGAATTTCTGACATCGAGAGATTTCATAAAACCGTTAATAAAAAATTAAGAATAATATCAAGCGAAAATGAACCCGAAAACCAATTCACAAAATTCGAGAAAATACTTTACGTATACAATCACAAAACAAAACACAACACAACTGGTCGAACAGCAGCAGACATTTTTATTTTTGCAGGAACCCCTTGCTATAACACACAAGAAAATAAAGTGAACAAAATTAACAAACTCAATGAAACTAGACAAGACTTTAGTATAGACACCAATTTCAGAGAATCCCCTCTAGTTAGATCAAAAACGACTAACCCATTCAAAAAGACAGGAAATTTAAGACAAATAGACGAAAAACATTTTGAGGAAACAAATAGAGGTAGAAAAATAATACACTATAAATCTTAAATCTTATTAAGTTTAAAAAGAAAAAGAAAATTAATAAAAGTAAATATAATAACGATAATTCCAGGCCTACTCCCGAGCATGATACTCATGTTATGCCTCCTATAAACAATAAACACACAATACTTAGAGGTAACACCTATCCAGGCCAAAAACGGTTACCTAATCTTTCAAACCGGATCATTAGATTTACCAATAAACTATGAATATCCCTACTTATCTGTTAATTTAACTAAAACCGAAAACACTTATGAAGAACTTATCAAGCAAGCTCAAATCTTTGATACTCTACCACAAATTCAGTATCTAACAGAAAAACTTAACAGAGAAATGAACGGTATAAGAATTGCAAAACGTAGTAAACGCGGTCTCGCTAATTTTATAGGAACAATGTACAAATACTTATTCGACACCTTAAATCAAGAAGATAAAGAAGAATTACAACAACAAATAGGTGACATCTCTAAAAATAATGTACAAGTAAGCGAACTAAACCACGTAATAGAAGCCATTAATAACGGAATTGAATTGACCAATCATCTAAATAGTAATTTTGAAGGAGAACAAATGTTAGCCTTAGTAATTTTCAACCTACAACAATTCACTGAATACATAGAAGACATAGAACTTGGTTTGCAACTGACACGCTTAGGTATCTTTAACCCAAAACTTTTGAAACACGATTCATTAACACACGTCAATTCTGAAAAAATTCTTAATATCAAAACTTCTGCTTGGCTTAAATCTGATACGAACGAAATTCTGATAATATCCCACATTCCGAGAGAAATAATTAAAACACCAGTTTTTGAAATAATACCATACCCAGACGACAACAGAACATACTGTCTGAAACAATACATGACAAATATTTTTTACACAATAATCAAACTTACACAGCAAGTTCCCAAAGCTTGGTCATAAATAAATGTATAACAGGTATACTAAACCAACTCTCAACAAAATGTAGATACAGTAAAACACATTCTGATTTTGAAATAAAATATGTAGAACCTAATATAATTACAACTTGGAACCTTCCCAAGACTATTTTAAACCAAAATTGTATTAATAGAGAAATTATAATAGAAGGTAATAATATGATAAAAACATTTAATTTTTCCGTTCAATTAGAAGATCTATTAATTAGCAACACAATTTTAGATTACACTCAAACTACCTATGTAAATAATAACGTAACAAAACTTGAACCACTAGAATACATTCACACAAAAGAAATAATCGAACAACACAATCAGACGAATAATATCTTTCAAATAATAACACTTACAGCATTAATCATACTAGTTATAATTGTTGCATTGTACTTTATTTATAAATATAAAACTATACCCCAAAAATTAATTGTAAAATTCAAAAATCAAACCCCAGAAAACGAAACTATTATACACCCGGAAACAGAAAACTTTGTACCCCAGGTAAATACCCCTGTATTGTACCCTAAAATAAGCGCCTGAGGACAGGCTTTTTTCTTAAGGATGGGGAAGTAACAGATCCATTATTACACCCACAACTCCCCATAAGATAATAATAAGTAACATACACTAGTATAAGCTCATATACACACATTAATGTATAAACAAAATATCTAAGTCTAAGCACAAAATGTAATCAAAGAACAAGTGCTCTTCGATTAACCTTGGACACAGCGTCATGTTTCAAAGCCACCCTTTCTCACAGATCGCAAATCATAAACACAGACTCTCGTCCCCTAATCATTTGCATTCGACCACTTGGCGAGCCAACTGAAATAATAAACTTTCGCGATCGGCGCCTACGCCTACGCACTTGTCCCAGGATTCTCCAATTACCCCTATTCTTCAGAAGACTCTCTTCCAACAGGAAAATAGAGGTTTACAACCCAACTCTCTTAAACTTCGCTCTTTGGCTATAAAACAGCAAGCATGCCTCCATGCAGGAGTTCAGTACTGAGCACGTTATCAACCGCGATAACACCGCTTAAACCAATTTAACTTAGAAATTTCGAGATAATCAAATGGCTCTAGTTCTTTCCATAAATGGAATTAATAAAAAGTTTTAATAAAATATAAAACTCAATCGTGTGTTTTTTTTATCAAACCCTCGGTATGAATTCGTAAATATATATATAGTTACATATGTAATGCTCAACCACATAACATATATCTACAACATATACCAGCCACTTTATACATTCTCTTACTTAGCAACAATAGAACATAGAACCAAGAATGCCTTAGCACATAAGAACCCCAACTTCTTGGTGACAATAACAAATTCGGACACAAATTCACAAAATATTTGTGAATAGTTATCTAACTCTCGATGTTGGATACTATTAATACAAATTAAAAACTGCAAATGACCATTAAAGCGTGACCCACCAAAATAAATTTTTGATGTAGAAATTGCTTTAATTCTTCCAATAATTATTATTTTAAAATATTCTAATATTATAATTTGATCAATTACTTCTATTATTTTTATTTTAATTTTATTAATAGGATTATACCATGAATGAAATCAAGGCATATTAAATTGATCAAATTAATAATATATATATATATATAGGGTTGTAGTTAATTATAACAATAAAAGGTACGACTGTTACCAGGTCAGTGTAGCCCATCTAACATTGATTGGACCGCTACGAAGGTGTGTGAATCTTAAAATTAAAAAAAAAAAAATAAAAATAAAAACCCCGGTATTAACCTACCGAGTGATTCAAAAGCAAAAATCAACAATAGCCAACAACATGGCACAACCCAGTGAACAAATTATGATTCTCTCCGAGCTACATTTGAATCAGGCTTTGGGCCAGATTCGCCACATCCCAACATTTGACGGTTCCACAAGAGAACTGCCATCATTTGTGAGACGTGTGGACTTCGTGATGTCCCTATACCCGACAACAGACAAGAGGCAACATAGTGTACTCTACAGTGCCATCGAGATGCAGCTGTCCCGACACGCACAAGAAGTGTCCCAGCTACAACAGTGCAACACTTGGGCTGAACTGCGATCAGTCCTCATTGATGAATTCAAAACCCAAATCCCATACGAAGAGATGCTAAGAAGACTTTACAACACATACTGGAGTGGTAGTATTCGTAAGTTTGTAGAAGAACTAGAAAATAAGATGTTCGAAATTTCAAGAAAATTATCACTAGAAAATAATTATACAAATACAACTCTTTATACCGCCGCAATGGCTAATACTATAAAAGATGTAATTTATAAAAGAATTCCAGACAGAATGTTCATGACTTTAGCAAGATACGATATTACAACAACAACATTATTAAGACAAGTAGCGCAAAGGGAAGGCCTTTACGATACAATTGTATCAAATACAGAAAAAGTTAAAGCTAAATCAAACAGTCCATCTACATCACAAAGCAGTAGTAAAAATAATGAATCTCAAAAGAATAAGGGAAATAATAATGACCAAGGTACAAAACCTTATTATATTCAAACACAGCAACATCAAAATCAAAATAATTATGCAAGTAATAATTCAAAAAGGGTTGAAAATAACCAAGCAACATACAGCGAGTTCAAATAAAAGTTAGACCAGGGTAGAGCGCAAAACGCTCTAAATTATCAAAAACCCATATCTTATTCTACTACTAACCAACCCCAAAAAAGGCAGCGTGAAAGTTCCAGTGGTCAGTCTAAAATGGACACCAGTGAAAATTTTCATCAACTTGCCTCAGGATCGGAATCAGAAGTAGAAGAAGAAAAACCTACCCATTCATACAAATAACTATGAACGATATCAAACTCAAATGTTTGATTGACACAGGTTCATCAATAAATTTTATGAGTAAAAATTTTTTCAATTGTCCGATTAACTCAAAAGCTCCATTGGATGTACACACAATAAACGGTCAAATTATTTTAAAATCAAAAATTTCATTAAAACCTAGGAACCTCCGACAAAGCAAACATTTTATTTACATAAATTCTCAGAAAAATACGACATTTTGTTAGGCAGGGAATATTTGGAAGATTCCAAAGCAATTATATGCTATACATCCAATACAGTTACTTTAAATAAATACACATTTAAATTGCGACTTGAAGATATTAATGAAGAAGAAGAAACACCTAAAGAGAGTTTAAAAGAAAACCTATTAGATTCTCTAAATATTGAGTATGTCAATTATGTAATTGACAATGAACTCAATGAAACAAATGAATTTCGACTTGATCATCTAAACGATGAAGAGAAGAAAGCCCTCACCAGTGTCTTATACGAGTTTAGTGACATACAGTACAAAGAAGGTGAAAATTTGACCTTCACAAGTACAACTAAGCATGTCATAACAACTAAACACGAAGACCCAATTTACAGACGTCCATACAAATACCCACAAAGCTTCGACGAAGAAGTCGAAAACCAAATGAAAGACATGATGCAACAAGGCATCATAAGAAAATCGAATTCTCCGTATTGCTCTCCGGTTTGGGTAGTACCCAAAAAGCCAGATGCATCGGGAAAATCAAAATTTCGCATAGTCATTGACTATCGCAACCTCAACGAAATAACCGTTGATGACAAATACCCAATACCGGTAATGGATGAAATATTGGACAAGCTTGGAAATTGCCAATACTTTACAACCATTGAATCGCAAAAGGTTTTCATCAAATACAAATGGATGAAAATTCTATTGCGAAGACAGCTTTTTCCACCAAAAATGGTCATTTTGAATATACTCGAATGCCATTTGGTTTAAAAAATGCACCCGCAACTTTTCAACGTTGCATGAATAATCTCTTAGCAGATTTAATATACAAAAACTGTCTCGTATATATGGATGACATAATTGTGTATTCCAGTTCATTGGAAGAGCACATAATGTCTTTGCGAAAGGTATTCTTAAAGCTCAGGGAAGCAAATTTAAAAGTACAGCTAGACAAATGCGAATTCCTTAAAAAAGAAACTGAGTTCCTAGGTCATATAATTACAACAGATGGTATTAAAGCAAATCCCACAAAAATTAAAGCCGTAGTGAATTTCCCTATACCAAAGTCCACTAAGGAAATAAAATCATTTCTTGGTCTTTGCGGTTTTTACCGCAAATATATTCCAAACTTCGCTAAAATAGCAAAACCAATGACATTACTACTAAAAAAAGGCTCAATAATAAATATCAAAGACTCAGACTGTTACTTAGCTTTTGAAAAACTAAAAGTGTTAATAACGTCCGATCCCATATTAATACACCCAGATTTTAAAAAGTCTTTCACTAACTACTGATGCCAACAATTTTGCTATAGGCGCGGTATTATCGCAAGAGTATAAACCTATATGTTATGCGAGCAGAACTCTGAACGAACATGAAATTAATTATTCCGCAATAGAAAAGGAACTCCTTGCTATTGTTTGGGCCACTAAATATTTCAGGTCCTATTTATTTGGTAGAAAATTCGAGATCTACAGTGATCACAGGCCATTGGTTTGGCTTGATTCAATTAAAGAGCCAAACATGAAACTCTTCAGAGATGGAAAATCAAATTAAATGAATTTGATTTTACCATATCAAATATCTCCCTGGTAAAGAAAACCATGTAGCAGATGCTCTATCAAGAGTAAAAATTGAAGAAAACTTCCTAGGAGAAACCTCCAGTAACATTTCGTTACCAACACAAGCTACTATTCACAGTGTTCAAGAAGATAACCAATCTTATATTTCCTTAACGGAGAGGCCAATTAATTACTACAACAGGCAGATAGAATTTATAAAAGACGATAATAATACCGTAGAAACTAAAGGATACTTTCATAAAACAAAAATTAAAATTCATTACATAGAAATGACAAATGTCCATGCCAAAGAATTAATTAAAGAATATTTTTGTACTAAAAGAAGCGTAATTTTCTTTCATAACGAAGCAGACTTCCTTACATTTCAAAACGCTTACATAGAAATTGTCAGTCCGAATAACATAACTAAAGTTATGAAATCAAACATCAAATTAAAAGATATTGAAACATATTCAGAATTTAAAGAAATAATTATAAAAAGCAACAGAGAACTTTTACACCCAGGAATAGAGAAACAAACTAACCTTTTCAAAGAAAAATATTATTACCCAGACTACCAAAAGTTAATACAGAACACTATTAATGAATGCGAAGTATGTAACATATCCAAAACAGAACATAGAGATACTAAACTAAACTATGAGTTAACACCAGAAACTTTTAATCCCAGAGAAAAATATGTTATCGATTTTTATTTAATCAATAATAAAACATTCCTGTCATGCATTGACATTTATTCCAAATATGCCACCTTGATTGAAGTTAGCAGTAGAGACTGGCTGGAAGCGAAAAGAGGTCTCCTTAAAATTTTCAATGAAATGGGAAAACCGTCCGAAATAAAGGCCGATAAAGATTCAGCTTTTATATGTTTCGCGTTACACTTATGGTTTAGCTCCGAAAATGTGAATATAAATATCACAACAAGTAAAAATGGAATTTCTGACATTGAAAGATTCCATAAAACAATCAATGAAAAGTTAAGAATCATTAATAGTGAGTCCGACCCAGAAAATAAGATAACACAATTTGAAACTATTCTCTATGTATATAATCATAAAACCAAACACAATACAACTGGTAGAATACCAGCTGATATTTTCATTTATGCAGGAACACCTGCATATGACACCCAAAAGGAGAAACAATCAAAAATAGATAATTTGAAAAAAGATAGACATAGCTATGAAGTAGATACCAGATATAAACAAGCACCATTGGTAAAAAGTAAAACAACTAACCCATTTAAGAAAACAGGGCGTATAGAACAAATAGATGAGAAACATTACGAAGAAACAAATAGAGGAAGAAAAGTTTAACATTATAAAGCTAAATTTAAAAAACAAAAGAAAATTAATAACAGTGAATACCATTCCAGCTCAACTCTCGAAAATCAAGAGGAGTCCGATTAAACAGTTATTCTTAACCGTCCGTGGTCAAAGCCTAGAGGTGAACCCAATACAACCTAAAAATGGATATGGATATGGATATTTAAAACAGGATCAATTAATATACCTATAAACTATGAATATCACTATTTGTCCGTAGACTTAACAAAAACCGAACAAACTTTTGCAAATTTAATTAAACAAGCTGAAGAATATGGTACTATCGCCCAAATCCAATATTTAACTGAAAAATTAGACAGAGAGATGAATGGAATAAGAATAATAAAACGCAATAAACGTGGTTTAATTAATAATATAGGTACCGCATATAAATACCTTTTTGGCACTTTAGATCAAAATGACAAAGAAGAATTAGAACAAAAAATAAACGATCTTTCTCAACATAGTATTCAAATTAATGAATTGAATGAAGTAATAGAAGTAGTCAATAGAGGCATTGAAGTAATCAACCATTTAAGCGCAATAAGTGAAGGTGACAGAAGATTAGAACTTTTAATATTTAATTTACAACACTTTACCGAATACATTGAAGATATAGAACTTGGTATGCAGTTAACAAGACTTGGCATTTTTAATCCCAAATTATTAAAACATGATCCATTATCACATGTAAATTCCGAAAAATTGCTAAATATAAAAACTTCTACGTGGTTAAAATCAGATGCAAATGAAATACTTATTATTTCCCATATTCCTAGAGACATTATAAAAACTGCACTTTTTAACATCGTACCATATCCAGACGAAGATAATAATATACTTATAGAAAATGTAAATGATAAATATTATATTCAAGATAATCAAGTTTATAAACAAAACTCAAGAAAACCAATAATAAACAAATGTATTACAGGAATATTAAATCAAATACCAACACAATGTAGATATTCAAAAACACATAACAATATTGGAATAACTTATGTAGAACCAAACATAATTTTAACATGGAAATTATCAAAAATTGTATTAAATCAAAACTGTATAACTAATAGAGAAATTATAATAGAAGGAGACAATATAATAAAAGCTTTTAATTGTTCTGTTCAAATAGAAAACATATTAATCACAAGCACAACACTAGACTACACACAAACGGTCTATATCAATAACAATGTAACAAAGTTAGAACCATTATCATATCTACACGCTAAAGAAATAATTAAAGAACACACTAATACATACAACACATTACAAATTGTTACATTAACTATACTTGCTATTATAATACTTGCACTTATACTATATTTTATTTATAAATATAAAGGCATTCCAAAAAAATTAATTGTTAAGTATAAAAAAGAGAATTCAGAACAAATAAAACAACCAAATAGTATAACAACAGAAAATAAAATACAGTACTTGATACTAATCCTGTATTGTATCCTAGAATATCCGCCTGAGGACAGGCTAAATTTTAAGGGTGGGGTAGTGACATATGTAATGCTCAACCACATAACATATATCTACAACATATACCAGCCACTTTATATATTCTCTTACTTGGCAACAATAGAACGTAGAACCAAGAATGCCTTAGCACATAAGAACCCCAACTTCTTGGTGACAATAACAAATTCGGCCGATGTAAACAATTTAACATAAGCATCCGCAGTCTTATTCGTTATTCCCACTAGAAGGGTGAAAACTGCTTACACAGCTTAAAGGGTCAAAACTTTCCACGTAGCTCAAACTCGGCCGATCTGTATCCATGCGCAATCCACTCAAGAGAGCGCCTAATTAACGTAAACATAAATGAGAGCCCATGTACGCTCAAAATGAAGAAGTAAATAAGCTCAGCCAAGGGTTTGCTAAGCGTTCGCTTTGCAAATTAGATTTAGATTTTATTCATACTTCAATTGTATAAGACGTGAATTTGTCTCCGACGTTCGCTTAAGTTTTTGATTAATAAAAATAAACCAACAAACCGCGAAGTTGTAATTATATGAATATAAATTCCTTGAGTGCCTTAGGGTTACCATCGTATACTGGTAGAAACCTAATTGCATTCGGTATACGAAGGGAGTTGAATACCTCTTGAGGTGTGGTTACCGGAATGGAATCGGCTGTTTGTTTTGTTTAATTGCATAAATATATATATATAATTATATATATATATTTTAATACAAGTTTATAAAAGACTAACTTAATATATTTGCAAGATAAATTTTAAATCTAATGATTAATTATTTTATGGAAATTTATTTATTTATTTTTATTTATTTTATTTATTTTTTTTTTATTTTTTTTGTATTTTATTAATTTTTTTTTTGAATGTTGCCTTTTTGCAACCGCTTTATTGCGTTTTGTTTTCATTTGTTTTGAATGTTGCCTTAATGCAACCGCCTCATTGCGTACAAATTAAGAATTCTCTTACGAATTCATTTAAAAAAATATATTTTTTTAGTTTTTGTATTTTTTATTGAATATTTGAAAGATTGAGATTGACTACGCGCTACCTACGCGATATTTCTTCCAACGAACCTCGACCAGATAATGTTTACTTTATTTTTTCTTTTGCAATCGAATTAAGCTAGGCTCATTTCGAATTGTGATGACATTCGATTGTTTTGCGTATGTAATTGGTGCGGGAGCTTCTGTTTATGTTTATGTTCGCTATTGGTCCAGCTAAAGGCATGAGCAACGACAAAAGTCAAAGCTGTGTGAATTGATTTGAAGGCTAAGGCAAAAGCCAATTGCTAGATACAAAGGCAACAAATTAACGGACTTGTTTTCGACGAAAGTGTTTATGCTTTAAATGCGGGTCACTGTATTAGGGGTTATATAAGTCTCCCCCTTTTAAAATGGATCGTCCCGATTCATTCTGAATTATATGTAGGTGATCCCGTAACTCTTCTAAAAATTCTGTTTGATTCAATCTGTTTTCGCATTCTGGCCGTGGTTTTTTGGTTACAAATATAAATTTTTTGTATTTGAAACTTATATATATGATTACAAAAATGATGTATAAAACGATTACAATTAATTATATAAGGGAAAGTTTTATCTTGGTGTTATTAATGAAATTTGAATGTTTACATTGTCTAGAGAGAGTTTTGAGTTATTTGACAATCTGTAATTGGATATTTCATAACTTGTAAAATGGTTTGTAGTTATGTAATCGAGAATTTTACTTTCAGAATTGGTATATGAAATGTGGTTAATTGTGGTTGTATTAAATGTTATTAGATATGATCCATTTAAATAGGAGTTGTTAGCAATATTGTATCCACTTAAAAAAAATGGCACCGTCTTGGATGATATCTAATTTCTTATTTTTTTCTCTTATTTTCTTGCAAGTCGATTTCTCTCCATTTAATAATTTGATATTTTTCAGATTTATTATACCGTAATTGTTAAAGAGTTCGGTCTTAAATGTAGACATTAAACGTAGCATTTTGCGACTTCATTGCTTATTATTAGTTTTCCATCGCTTTGGAAATTGCTTTAGCATAGTATATGTCGCATTTGTTATCAAATATAGGGTATTTTATATAAATTATTAGGAGTTCTTTGAGTAGTGCAATTTTGAATACTGAGATATCCATTAGGTCTGCAATGATTACCGGTCTTTGTTCGAGATTTAGTATTTCTTGTATGTCTTCATTGTTTAAGATTTTAGTATTAAAGACATTAATTTTCGCCAATGTGATAGTATCGATTAAATTTTGCAAATCAAATGTTAAAAGTCTTAGGCGATGTTTTCGTAATGGTAAATCTTGATCGATAAATACACATTCATCAGAAAGAGATTATATTTCTTTGAACAATTTGGAGTTCATAATAAACTGTTTATTATTATTTTCTATTAGGTCATTGATTTTATTTTGTACTTTGATGAAGTCATCATGGTCTGGAGTTCCAACTAACCATTTCCACACAGTGGGTAACTCGTAATTCCCCTCTTAGGTCTAGTTGATATAAACTGTGACAAAATTAATACAATTACTTCCAAGTCGTACTTAATTTCCCATTGTGATCTTTTATTAGTATTTTTCTTAGTGTTTTCTGATTCATTATAGGACTTATAAGTAAGCACATCCTTTTTGTCCTTGAACAAAAAGAACTCATGGTTTGAGTAATCAATAATTTCGGGACTGGCCAGTATAAAGATTGATACTAGTGGTATTAAGGAATGCATTTTCTGTAAATTCATTATATTACACTTTGAGATTATCTTTATGTATTACTCGGTTTCTATTATGGATTATTATTTTATTAGGTTTAACCTCATTAACTACTTGTTTTTTGTATCTGGGTTTGAGTTTATTTCTTTCCCCAATTTTCTTTTCGTTAATTACTTGTCTGATGTGATAATCCTTTTCTTTACGATTTTTATTATGAAAGTTTAACATTTTTTCCTGGGCGTCCTGTAGTGTTTGTGGTACGTCCGCATGTTGTATTCGGTTATAGAGTATTTCAAATGGTTTTTGTTTAGTCGAGGAGTGAATTGTTTTGTTGTATGCCTGGGCGGCTCTAATTAGTATCTCTGAATGATCTACTAATCTTAATTCTTCTTTTAAACAGCGAGCTAATTCTGTTAGTGTAGAGTGTGCTCGTTCTACATCGTTAAGGTTAGTCCACATCTTTGTGTTAATTTCACATCCTTTGAATTGTGCGGAAGTTCATTGTCTAGCATAATTATTTTGGCCATTGGGAACTGCTGTAGCAATTCCATTACTTTGTTTTCGATATTTAATTTGTTTTGAATTTCCTTTACTACTAGGAATTTCGAATACGCACCGATACATGTCAAAAACGTTAATTTTTGAGCGTAGTATATGTCGATGTGTAGGTTTTCTCCTTCTTTTGTTGGGATAGGAACTTCCCCTATTGGGATCTTAATCGGATGTCTATTATATTTAATTTAGTTACAAATTTGGCAATTTTTAATGTATTTCTTTAACTTTATATATGAATTGGTCCAGTAATATAGTCTGGTTATTTGTTTGTAGTTCTCGTCAATTCCCCTATGAGCTCTACAATGCGTTCCCTCTATTATTATATTAATTTTTTTCAATATCCCTCAAAAATATTCTTGTATAAAGAAATTTGTTATTGAAGTTATTTTTTAGAAATTCCCTAATTTGATATAGGTCGTCTATAGTACAGTGTATTTCTACTGTAATATTAGGAGGTAAATACTCTCTCAGTATTGATACCAGATTTTCTGGTGTATCATATTCGATTATGTGTCTATCCTTGTCAAAGACTGGTTGGCGTTCGTTTACCGTGAGCCTACCTGTGGTTAACAACAATTTTTGTTCAATGGCTTTCCGGTTTCCTGAATTATGTTCTCGAAACTACTTTCGTCTGAATTCTGGGTATTAATACGTTTTCTTCATCGCTTTCAGTGAGATTCTTTAGCTTTAGCCTGGATAATGCATCGGCTATAACGTTTGTTGTGCCTGGTTTATACACTATTTTAGGTGTAAATCCTTGTATAAACGAATACCATCGTTTCATTTCAATATTCGGATTTTTGTCTGATATTGAGAACGATAATGACTGATGGTCAATCTGTATTTCAATACCACTTACCCAATATAAATAATTCCTTAGATTTTTAAAGGCCCATACGATCGCTAATAATTCTTTTTTGTTTGTTGCGTATAACTGCTCTGTTATATTTAAGGTTTTGGATATAAACGTGATGTGTTTATTGTCATGTGATAAAACTGCGCCTATGGCTATGTCTGAGGCATCTGTGGTCAAAACAAAATTTTTATTGTAGTCTGGTTGTGCGAGTTCTACTTGGGCTATCAGATTTTCTTTTATTTCATTGAAAGCCTGTAATCTTGGAAATCTTGGGACACATTCGTCTCGTGACCTTGTTTTTCACAAATTTTCTATAGTAGCCTGTTAGGCCTAGGAAGCTTCGTAGCTCACGGACCCCATTTCTTGGAAGGGGATAGTTTTGGATTGTTGCTATCTTTTCTGGATCTGTTTTTATCACATTAGTATTAGTATTATTCAACCCGAAAGGTAGCCGTAAGAACTCGTATTTTCCGTTGTTAATGGAAAAAGCAGTCTTCTCGATATCGGATTCCGTCATGATTAGGATTAGGATCAGGATTAGAATCCTGCTCGTTTTGTATTGTTTCAATAATTTGTCGCTCCAATTTTTCAGTTTGATTGGAGGAGGCATTATTAATAATATTAATATGATAAGTGTCGGAATTATCATCGACGGCGTGTTCCGGATTTTTGATTACCGTTCTCGGGTTTTTTGAATCCCAAGTTGGATACACTATTTTTGGGGGCGGATATTTCTACGCCAGTTTGCTCAGGATAACTTGATCCTGAGCTATCTATACTATCCTCTACCATAATTGGCTCTGCTGTAAGTACTTCCTGTTTGTCGTAATATTTTTTTAGGATAAATTCTCTCAAGGGGAGAATATTGTTCTCTTTTGTTAATAATATTTTATTCAATGCATTATCGTCATTGAAACGTAATTTTTCCTCTTTTCCGTTGTATTTTATAATCCCCTTTTGTATATTGATCTTAATACCTATTCTTTTCAAGATATTACTTCCTAATAATAAGTCAGATTCTAAGCCCTCTACTTCTATACTAATTCAAATTAGTTTTTTTTATTTTTGCTTACAGCAGATTCTCCTCGTAATTGTTGATGATTGTCCAGGTGTTTGTTTATTGGTAGCGAGGGATGGCCCTCAGCTCTTCCCTCCTTTTTTTTGATTGAATGGTGTTTTGGCGAGGGATTGCCCTTAGCCCTTCCTTCTTAGTTGATAATTTGTTGTTTTTTTTGTTGTTCACCAAATTTTTGTTTCACGGTTTAAGATGTTTTTTTATCTCACTAAAAATGTTTCACTAAAAATATTTCACTGTAGTACTTAGTTCGTGGTGATGGTATGACTTTTTATCATCCACCTTTAGTTTTCACCTGAACATTCAAATACTGGGCTGGAGGCGTGAGTCCGTGAATTATGATTCGAATTCTTATTCACCGAATTTTTTAATCCGAACTTTCGTTGGCACCGTTGGGCGTCAATTAAGAATTCTCTTACGAATTCATTTAAAAAAATATATTTTTTAGTTTTTGTATTTTTATATATCATTATATTTGTATTATATATTATTATTATATTATATTATATTATTATTATTATTATATTATATATTTATATTTGTATTTGATATATCAAGATTAACTACGCGCTAGCTTATGCTAGTTGGAATTTGATGCAATTTGCACAACCGTTGATCTTGACGGTGTCCAATTAACTGGATCTTTTGAATTCAGATTTCTTTCAACGAACCTCGACCAGATAGTGTTTACTTTATTTTGTCTTTTGCAAATCGAATTTAGTTAGGCTCATTTCGACTTGTGATGAAATTCGATTGTTTTGCGTATGTAATTGATGCTGCATTAATGCGTAGTAGAAGCGGAAGTTTATGTTTATGTTCGCTGGTGGTATAGCTGAACGCATGGGCAAAGACAAAAGTCAAAGCTGTGTGAATTGATTTGAAGGCTAAGGCTAAAGCCAATTGCTAGATACAAAGGCAACAAATGAACGTACTTGTGTTCGTCACGAAAGTGTTTATGCTTTAAATGCGGGGCACTGTTATATAATATAATTTGTATGTGTGCCCTGGGCCCATAGCCTATTGAAGGCGGTATGTGGGCGGAATAGTGGGCGCGCCAAAGCGATTTTTGGCAATGCGATAAAAATTTACAAGACTAATAAAAGAGTGAAAATATATCAAAACATTTTTCAAAAGTGGGGGCGTGGCAGTTTTGCTGGTTTACGGGCATTAGAGTGGGCGTGGCAAAAAATATTCTTGCAAATCGGTAGAAATTTGAAATGAAAAAATATCGAAACATATTTCAAAAGTGTGGGCGTTAGAAGTTTTAAGCGATTTGTGGGCGATTGATTTTCACTAAAAAATGTTTGGCAAATCGATGGAAATTTACAAGATTGATAAAAAAAAGAAAAAATATCAAAACATATTTGACATAAAACATATGTGTAGGCGTGGCACCATTGGACCGCAAAAATTTGCAAGGCTTTACAAAAATGAAAAAATATCACAACATTGTTCAACACCCACACTTGTGGCATTATTTGACGGTTTGTGGGCGGTAGAGTGTGCGTGACGATTATGCGGCAAATCGATATAAATTTTAAATAAGATTAAATAAGATTAAAAAAAAACTAAATAAATATCACAACATTTTTCAAAAGTATGGGCATGACAGTTTTGGGCGGTATGTGGGCGGACAAGTGGGCGCAGATAGCAAAACGATTTTGGTATTTAAAAAACCATTTTAAAATATCAAAATATATTTTAAAAGTGTGTGCATGGTAGTTTTGGACGGTTTGAAGATGTAAGAGTGGGCGTGGCAAAGAGTTTTTTTTGGCAAATCTATAGAATTTTACAGGATATATTCAAAAATGAAAAAATATTACATTTCTCATAAGTTTGGGCGTGACAGTTTTGGGCGATTAGTAGGCGATAGATTTTAACTAAGAGATTTTTGGCAAAGCGATAGAACTTTACAAGAGTGATAAAAATAAAATAAAAAATGTCAAAACATATTTCAAATTTGTCGGCGTGGCACTTTTGGAAGGTAGAAACTTGCAACACTAATACAATAATGAAAAAATATCACATTTTTCAACTTCCACAAGCGTGGCAGTTTTTGACGGTCTAGGCGGAGATAGACGATTATGTGGCAAATCGATATAAATTTTCAAGATTAAAAAAAAACTAAATAAATATCACAACATTTTTCAAAAGTATGGGCATAACAGTTTTGGGCAAATCTATAGAATTTTACAAGATATATTCAAAAATGAAAAAATATCACATTTCTCATAAGTCTGGGCGTGACAGTTTTGGCCGATTCGTAGGCGATAGATTTTGGCTAAAAGATTTTTGGCAAAGCGATAAAACTTTACAAGAGTGATAAAAATAAATAAAAAAATGTCAAAACATATTTCAAATTTGTCGGCGTGGCACTTTTGGACGTTAGAAATTTGCAAGACTAATAAAAAAATGAAATAATTTCACATTTTGTGTGTGGCAGTTTTTGACGGTTTGTGGGCTGCAGAGTGGGTGTGGCTAGACGATTATGTGTCGAATCGATAGAAATTTTTCAAGACTAAAAACAAAACTAAATACATATCACATTTTTCAAAACTGTGGACGTGTCAGTTTTTGGCGGCTTGTGGGCGTGGAAAAAGTTCTTTGGCAAATCTGTAGAAATTAACGAAATATATTTAAAATTGAAAAATATCACAACATTTTTCAACGCCCACACGCGGGGCAGTCTTTAACGGTTTGTGGGCGGTAGAGTCGGCGTGGCTAGTCAATTATGTAGCAAATCTACAAGACTAAAAAAAAATTGTTAAATATAAAATTATACAAAAGTGTAGGCTGGACAGTTTTTGGCGGTTGGTGGGCGGAATAGCAGGAGCGGCGAAACGATTTTTGGCAAATCGATAGAAATTTACAAGGCTAAAAAATATATGAAAAAAAATCAAAATATATTTTAAAAGTGTGGGCATGGTAGTTTTGGACGGTTTGAAGATGTAAGAGTGGGCGTGGCAAAGAGTTTTTTTTTGGCAAATCTATAGAATTTTACAGGATATATTCAAAAATGAAAAAATATTACATTTCTCATAAGTTTGGGCGTGACAGTTTTGGGCGATTAGGCGATAGATTTTAACTAAAAGATTTTTGGCAAAGCGATAGAACTTTACAACAGTGATAAAAATAAAATAAAAAATGTCAAAACAAATTTCAAATTTGTCGGCGTGGCACTTTTGGAAGGTAGAAACTTGCAACACTAATACAATAATGAAAAAATATCACATTTTTCAACGTCCACAAGCGTGGCAGTTTTTGACGGTGTGTGGGCGGTAGAGTGGGCGTGACTAGACGATTATGTGGCAAATCGATAAAAATTTTTAAGACTAAACTTAAAACTTAAATAAATATCACTACTATTGAAGTTTATTCCCGGTTGAGTAAAAGCACGTGCGCTTTGGTTGAGTATATACGTGGGGGCGGAAAAACGATTTTTGGCAAATCTATAGAAATTTACCAAACTAATAAAATAATGAAAAAATTTAAATATATATTTCAAAAGTGTGGGCATGACAGTTTTGTGCGGGGTTGTAGGCGTTAGAGTGGTCGTGGCAAAAAATTTTCTTGCAAATCGATAGAAATTTGCAAGACTAATACAAAAATGAAAAATATCGAAGCATATTTCAAAAGTGCGGGCGTTGGAAGTTTTAAGCGATTTGTGGACGATTGATTTTGACTAAAAGATTTTTGGCAAATCGATAAAAATTTACAAGATTGTTAAAAAAATAAAATAAAATTATGAAAGTAATGCGCATGGTTTCATTGTCACGTAACTACCTGTCGTAGCACGCTCGGACCTGTCTGAACATTTGGGGCGGAGTCTCTCCTTTCCAACGCGCTCGGTCTCAGTTTGCTCTGAGCAATAGAAGTGGTAGGACGTGTCGTAGAGCGAAGTCATTTTTTCTGTTGTGTCACGGTGCGATGGAGCGTTCGCTGGAACAGCGGTACGCCATAAAGTTTTGTGTGCGACTTGGGAAAAATGCATCGGAAACTTATCAAATGCTTCGAGAGGCCTTTAAGGACGAGTGCATCTCGAGATCTCAGTGTGGAAGGTGGCACAAGGCCTTCAAGGAGGGTCGAGAGGAGGTCACCGACGATCCACGTTCCGGACGTCCAACAACAGCACGAATTGATGAAAACGTTCGCCGTGTGCGAGAAACTTTGAGTTCAGACCATTGTTGCTCCGGTTCCACCACTGTTTCGTCTGGGTCCATGTGTTGGGCTTCGCATACAGGGTTCATTCCCTGTATAATTTGCATTACGCATTCCTTGTTATCCATATTGTTTTCCGTTGTTCTTGGGTCGCAGATGTATGTGCCGTGTATCTTCGGGAATATTTCTTTAAAACCTGTCATCAAAACTTACCAGTCAAATCTTTAATCATATACTTAGGTAGAATGAGAAATTTAGTGCCATTAATTGGTAGTTTAAATTTAGTGTCTATTGTCGATGCGTCTTGCGCATCCATGTTCCCAGTTACTTTCTTAATAACACTACCCAGACCGTCTATTAACCCTCTTTTTTTCTTTGGTTCGGGGTCAAGGACTGAATCTTATTCCTTATTTGTTCTATTTTCCTTTGTAGAGGTGTTATCGCGTCGTTTGAGTCCTCCTTTGATAAGTTTTTTAAGTTTGCTGCAAGGTCGGGGGGGTATTTTCCTTAACATGTTGAACATGGAGCAGTTGAGCTGCTATCATGAATAATCTGTAATGATGATATTATTTATTTTTATAGTTTTTATATATTGTCTCGTCTAGTAATTCTCTTAGTTTTAGATTTGTATAATTTCTGTTTTTTAGTTGTAGTAACTGTCACTCCGTTACCACTAACTATTTTTTGTTTGGTAAATCTAGGCGTTAATTTATTCCTTCTGTTTTCCTTTCTAAAAATAGTGTCTCCCTCCTGTACCGGTTTCGGTACTACTCTGTCTGCATTTAGTTTGTGAATTTTACATAATTTTTGTTTCTCAAATTCTTCTTTGACATCTGCATACAGTTTGGTTCTAAATATGTGCATTTCTCTCAAGTAGTCTTGCTGGCTATCAGCCTTGTAGGTCTGTTCGAAAATGTGGGTTCGTCCTGTAAAAACTTCATGGGGCGTTAATTTCGTGGTTGAATGGATGGCGTTATTATACGTTATAAGGGTTTCTGATAAATTGAAATCGTGGCCTAGACTAATCTTTAAGGCTTTTTTCTTTTCGGAAATTATCCTATATATTTCTGTCAGAGATGAATGTAGCCTTTCTACTGGGGCATTGCTACTGGATTGTTGAAAAGAAGTTATGTGTAAGGTTATTCCGTATTGGTTGCAGAGTTCTTTGAAAAGAATTCCCGCAAATTCAGGGCCTTGATCGCACACTATTGCCTTAGGGATGTCATGGGTCTTGAAATAAAACATCACGTGCTTAGTAATATTAATGGAATCTCGATATGGAATGGTGTAGCCCTCAGCGAATTTCAAAAATTTGTCCAATGCTGTTAAAATGATCGTGTTATAGATTGACTATAAGTCTATGTGTACAATGTCTAGTGGTGTGTTTGGTGTCTCCGTTAATTTTTGAGGTTGTCTGTCATATTTGAGGGTCTGACAAATGTCACATCTATTTATAAACTGGGTTATTTTCTCTTTCAAACATGGGCAGTATACATGTCGCTTGATGTGATTAAGGTTTTCGTCGATTCCTCTATGATTATTTTTGGCGTGGTAGTCCGAGATGTATTCTGTTAGTTCTTCTATAGTTCTTTTAAAAAGGTTGAGCATCTTATAATTTTATACGAGTTGTTTGGGGCGAAATTTGTTGTATACATTTTTTGTAATGTTTCGAAGTGTAAATTGCGTGTGTCTTATTTGGCTTTAAAACCGTTTTTAGTATGTCTATTATTGTTTTATAATCGAAAAAAGGTCTGGAAATGATTCGATTGATTTTGTTTTTAAATGGTGTTTTCATCACAATTCTGCTTAATGCGTCTGCAACCACGTTTTGAGAGCCCTATTTGAAAATGACCTCACAGTCATATTCTAAGAGTTGGAGTTACTAGCATGGAATTCTTTTAAATTTTTTAACCCGACCAAAGGTTTGTGATCGGTGATCAGCCGAAATTTTTTTCCAAATAAGTATGGTCGAAAATACTTTACTGACCATACTATTGCCAGTAGTTATTTTTTTACGGTGGCATAATGTGTTTCGGATTCCGACAATGTTCTGCTAGCATATTGGTCTATCATTTCCTATAGTTCCTTGTGACAACACTGCTGATATTGCTAAATTACTAGCATCGGTTGTTAAGATGAATGTTGAGATGAATTAAGAATGGCTTAGTGAAATCGGGATATTGTTAAATAGGATCATTGCATAAGAGTGTTTTGAAAAATTCGAATGTTTTAGTGTAATTTTCGTTGATAGTCACGTCTGAGTTCTTTTTAGGTTGTAGAGTTAGCGGCTTTGTGATCTTGGCAAAGTCTCTGATAAACCCTCTGTAGTAGCCTAACAACCCCAAGAAAGATTTAATTTCTTTCTTGGTCTTGGGTATAGAGAAGGCATTTATCGTTTCGATCTTCTTTGGATTCGGCTTGACGCCGTTTTCAGTCACTATATGGCCAAGGTATTCTATTTCTTTCTTGAGAAACTCTGACTTATCAGGTTGAAGTTTTAAGTTTGCCCGAGTGAGTCTCTTGAAGATTGAATTTAAGTGGTTGATATGTTCCCCCAAAGATGTTAAAAATACTATTATATCGTCCAGATAGATCAGACAGAATTTGCCATTGTATTCCGTCAAAACGTTATCCATCACCCTTTGGAAGATTGCAGGTGCGTTGGATAAGCCGAATGGCATTCGGATAAACTCAAAATGTCCGCCTACTGCGGAAGAAGGTGTCCTTGCTCTATCGATAGGTTCTACTTCAATTTGGTGATAACCATTTGCTAAGTCTAAGCCCGAAAAATACTGAGCTCTACCTAGTTTGTCTAAGATTTCGTTAAATTGTGGCATTTGGTATCTATCTTTGACTGTTTTGTCATTTAACTGCCTAAATCTACAACTAGATTTTCAACAATCTTTTGGTTTGAGTCATCCAGTTTCTTGGGAACTAGGAAAACTGGAGCGCTCCAGGGTGAATGGCTGTGGGTAATTATGTCTTGCTCTAGAAGTTTATTAATTTGATCCTTTATTTCTGTCTTTTCTGAAGGGCTGTATCTGAAGAGTCTTTTGTGTACCGGTACTTGGTCAGTTGTTTTAATCTGATGTTTGACTACATTTGTGAACGTTAATTAGTCCCCTTCTTTGTAAAATATATTTGGGAATTGTTTGAATAGTCCTTTAAGTGCAGTATTTTCTTCAGAGCTTAGGTGTTCTAATCGTAAGTTATTGTTTGTCCTTATCTTGGTGTCGGAGTCTATATTACCATAGTCTTTAATGTTATTTATTATAATAAATTCGTCTGTGTTAAAATGATTTACCTCTATTTTGGTTTCTATACAAAATTTCTTTTCTTTATTAGAGTAGTTTACTACTTCCATTAAACTATAATAGTTGTGGGCTATATATAGACGGGTAGCATTACCAATTCCACCAATGCCACCTTCCACACTGAGATCTCGAAATGCACTCCTCCTTCAAGGCCTCTCGACGCATTTGATAAGTTTCCGATGCATTTTTGCCAAGTCGCACACAAAACTTTATGGCGTACCGCTGTTCGAGCGAACGCTCCATCGCACCGTGACACAACAGAAAAAAAGACTTCGCTCTACGACACGTCCTACCACTTCGCACCCTGTATAATTTATTTTAATTCTGCTGTGCAGTTGGGTATTTTTATGATTTTATTATTTTCAATATAAATCTCTTGACTGTTACAATTGTGATAAAGTTTTTCTCTTGTCATATTCCAGGTTATAAGTCTATTTGGTTTAATGTATTGAATAAAGGATTGTTTACGATATTTTTAAAAAGTACAAGTTGGTGTTTCGTGTTTTATTATGTTACCAATGGTTACCAATGGCCAAAAATATATTTTAATGTGGAACCTACAAAGTTAACCAGTCCTCGTTTGTTTCGTTTTGATATGCGTATGCCATTCAATGCTCTTTCCATTTTCTCGGTTAAATATGCTGTAGTTTGTGTCGCAGTACAAGTTATTATGGTCATTATGAGTCCGATGATTGGGAGGTGTTAGTTTGCTGCAAGTATTTGCTGTCATTAACTTTCTTTTTCTTTTTGAATTTATAATGAATAATGTTTTGTCCTCTATTATTTTCGTTATTATGTTTTTCGTCTAATTGTTGTATTCTAACTGTTTTTCTAAAGGGATTCTTAAATTTTTGGTCGATTTCGAAATCCTGTCGTTCTTCGTTAAGTTTTTTTGATTTTATTTTATTTAATCATCTGGGTATCATAAGTAGGTGTGCCTGAGTTATTGTCAGGGAGATCTCTTTTGACTAATTCCTTCTAGTCCGTTTGGTCAGAGTATTAGTGTTTTGCCCTCCAATCCAATATATTTATAAGATGGTTTTGATTCTTGTTTTTAGTTATTTATTTGAACAATAGATGTGGTTCAGTAGCTCGTCAAACTCAGACTCTGACTACTGTACAGAAGAATGATATTATATATTCATGTTTGGGTGTTATAAATCTGCTGACCCAGCGGATTTGGTGAATGCCCACGTTTTGCAGAGCTGTTTCCGCCCACAATGTTACACTATGTTGCAACTTAAGAGGACGACGAACTAACAGTTCTGGCGTGGAGGTTTAGGGGGCGGGGGAGTAGACGTCGAGACTGTTGATGTGGTAAGTCCTCCCCTCTTAGAATGAAGTGACGGCCATAACGAAGGTATGGACGATACGTAGTTGACCGGGGAAACAGGGTTGGGCAGGTAAGTAACGTTCTTTTTCACTAGTAGGGCGTATAGTATAAAGATGATCAGGATGACTCTCGATGCATATGTCAGGAATCGAAGATCGACCGTAGAATCCTTGACTTGAAGAATCTTGGCCTTATTTTCTTGAAGGTGTAATACCATTTTGCTTAGGCTTAGATATTTTATTGTTGTATTTATCGAAATGGATGATAATTATCGTTGGCAATGATTTGATCATTTCCTTGTAAAACAATTCGGTGTCATCGTACCTGGTTCCTTCCAAAACTATTGAACAATTTATGTGGTTTATGATCGTGGTTCCTTCAATGAGGAATGGCTCTCCGCAACTGGGTTCAACTCTTGTTTGATTTTTGCTGATGATAACGATCCATTGTTGCTCCGGTTCCACCACTGTTTCGTCTGGGTCCATGTGTTGGGCTTCGCATACAGGGTTCATTCCCTGTATAATTTGCATTACGCATTCCTTGTTATCCATATTGTTTTCCGTTGTTCTTGGGTCGCAGATGTATGTGCCGTGTATCTTCGGGAATTTTTCTTTAAAACTTATCATCAAAACTTACCAGTCAAATCTTTAATCATATACTTAGGTAGAATGAGAAATTTAGTGCCATTAATTGGTAGTTTAAATTTAGTGTCTATTGTCGATGCGTCTTGCGCATCCATGTTCCCAGTTACTTTCTTAATAACACTACCCAGACCGTCTATTAACCCTCTTTTTTTCTTTGGTTCGGGGTCAAGGACTGAATCTTATTCCTTATTTGTTCTATTTTCCTTTGTAGAGGTGTTATCGCGTCGTTTGAGTCCTCCTCTGATAAGTTTTTTAAGTTTGCTGCAAGGTCGGGGGCGTATTTTCCTTAACATGTTGAACATGGAGCAGTTGAGCTGCTATCATGAATAATCTGTAATGATGATATTATTTATTTTTATAGTTTTTATATATTGTCTCGTCTAGTAATTCTCTTAGTTTTAGATTTGTATAATTTCTGTTTTTTAGTTGTAGTAACTGTCACTCCGTTACCACTAACTATTTTTTGTTTGGTAAATCTAGGCGTTAATTTATTCCTTCTATTTTCCTTTCTAAAAATAGTGTCTCCCTCCTGTACCGGTTTCGGTACTACTCTGTCTGCATTTAGTTTGTGAATTTTACATAATTTTTGTTTCTCAAATTCTTCTTTGACATCTGCATACAGTTTGGTTCTAAATATGTGCATTTCTCTCAAGTAGTCTTGCTGGCTATCAGCCTTGTAGGTCTGTTCGAAAATGTGGGTTCGTCCTGTAAAAACTTCATGTGGCGTTAATTTCGTGGTTGAATGGATGGCGTTATTATACGTTATAAGGGTTTCCGATAAATTGAAATCGTGGCCTAGACTAATCTTTAAGGCTTTTTTCTTTTCGGAAATTATCCTATATATTTCTGTCAGAGATGAATGTAGCCTTTCTACTGGGGCATTGCTACTGGATTGTTGAAAAGAAGTTATGTGTAATCCGTATTGGTTGCAGAGTTCTTTGAAAAGAATTCCCGCAAATTCAGGGCCTTGATCGCACACTATTGCCTTAGGGATGTCATGGGTCTTGAAATAAAACATCACGTGCTTAGTAATATTAATGGAATCTCGATATGGAATGGTGTAGCCCTCAGCGAATTTCAAAAATTTGTCCAATGCTGTTAAAATGATCGTGTTATAGATTGACTATAAGTCTATGTGTACAATGTCTAGTGGTGTGTTTGGTGTCTCCGTTAATTTTTGAGGTTCTGTCATATTTGAGGGTCTGACAAATGTCACATCTATTTATAAACTGGGTTATTTTCTCTTTCAAACATGGGCAGTATACATGTCGCTTGATGTGATTAAGGGTTTCGTCGATTCCTCTATGATTATTTTTGACGTGGTAGTCCGAGATGTATTCTGTTAGTTCTTCTATAGTTCTTTTAAAAAGGTTGAGCATCTTATAATTTTATACGAGTTGTTTGGGGCGAAATTTGTTATATACATTTTTTGTAATGTTTCGAAGTGTAAATTTCGTGTGTCTTATTTGGCTTTAAAACCGTTTTTAGTATGTCTATTATTGTTTTATAATCGAAAAAAGGTCTGGAAATGATTCGATTGATTTTGTTTTTAAATGGTGTTTTCATCACAATTCTGCTTAATGCGTCTGCAACCACGTTTTGAGAGCCCTATTTGAAAATGACCTCACAGTCATATTCTAAGAGTTGGAGTTACTAGCATGGAATTCTTTTAAATTTTTTAACCCGACCAAAGGTTTGTGATCGGTGATCAGCCGAAATTTTTTTCCAAATAAGTATGGTCGAAAATACTTTACTGACCATACTATTGCCAGTAGTTATTTTTTTACGGTGGCATAATGTGTTTCGGATTCCGACAATGTTCTGCTAGCATATTGGTCTATCATTTCCTATAGTTCCTTGTGACAACACTGCTGATATTGCTAAATTACTAGCATCGGTTGTTAAGATGAATGTTGAGATGAATTAAGAATGGCTTAGTGAAATCGGGATATTGTTAAATAGGATCATTGCATAAGAGTGTTTTGAAAAATTCGAATGTTTTAGTGTAATTTTCGTGTAATTTAGTAATTTTCGTTGATAGTCACGTCTGAGTTCTTTTTAGGTTGTAGAGTTAGCGGCTTTGTGATCTTGGCAAAGTCTCTGATAAACCCTCTGTAGTAGCCTAACAACCCCAAGAAAGATTTAATTTCTTTCTTGGTCTTGGGTATAGAGAAGGCATTTATCGTTTCGATCTTCTTTGGATTCGGCTTGACGGCGTTTTCAGTCACTATATGGCCAAGGTATTCTATTTCTTTCTTGAGAAACTCTGACTTATCAGGTTGAAGTTTTAAGTTTGCCCGAGTGAGTCTCTTGAAGATTGAATTTAAGTGGTTGATATGTTCCCCCAAAGATGTTAAAAATACTATTATATCGTCCAGATAGATCAGACAGAATTTGCCATTGTATTCCGTCAAAACGTTATCCATCACCCTTTGGAAGATTGCAGGTGCGTTGGATAAGCCGAATGGCATTCGGATAAACTCAAAATGTCCGCCTACTGCGGAAGAAGGTGTCCTTGCTCTATCGATAGGTTCTACTTCAATTTGGTGATAACCATTTGCTAAGTCTAAGCCTGGCTGAATGGCTGTGGGTAATTATGTCTTGCTCTAGAAGTTTATTAATTTGATCCTTTATTTCTGTCTTTTCTGAAGGGCTGTATCTGAAGAGTCTTTTGTGTACCGGTACTTGGTCAGTTGTTTTAATCTGATGTTTGACTACATTTGTGAACGTTAATTAGTCCCCTTCTTTGTAAAATATATTTGGGAATTGTTTGAATAGTCCTTTAAGTGCAGTATTTTCTTCAGAGCTTAGGTGTTCTAATCGTAAGTTATTGTTTGTCCTTATCTTGGTGTCGGAGTCTATATTACCATAGTCTTTAATGTTATTTATTATAATAAATTCGTCTGTGTTAAAATGATTTACCTCTATTTTGGTTTCTATACAAAATTTTTTTTCTTTATTAGAGTAGTTTACTACTTCCATTAAACTATAATAGTTGTGGGCTATATATAGACGGGTAGCATTACCAATTCCACCAATGCCACCTTCCACACTGAGATCTCGAAATGCACTCCTCCTTCAAGGCCTCTCGAAGCATTTGATAAGTTTCCGATGCATTTTTGCCAAGTCGCACACAAAACTTTATGGCGTACCGCTGTTCGAGCGAACGCTCCATCGCACCGTGACACAACAGAAAAAAAGACTTCGCTCTACGACACGTCCTACCACTTCGCACCCTGTATAATTTATTTTAATTCTGCTGTGCAGTTGGGTATTTTTATGATTTTATTATTTTCAATATAAATCTCTTGACTGTTACAATTGTGATAAAGTTTTTCTCTTGTCATATTCCAGGTTATATGTAAGTCTATTTGGTTTAATGTATTGAATAAAGGATTGTTTACGATATTTTTAAAAAGTACAAGTTGGTGTTTCGTGTTTTATTATGTTACCAATGGTCTTTGAAAATATTCTTTGTTAGTGTATTTAGAACATAGTTTTTATGTGAGTTGAATTTGCCTTCAATATTTTCCTTTATAATTTGACTATTATTGTCGGGGTAAGTTGCAATTATGAAAGTTCAATTATTATTATTATGGACTAATTTTTTGTTCTTTTTTCAAAGAATGGACTGGGTTTTCATTATTTCTAAGCCAGCCAATATTGAGACTGTCAATAACGTGGTTAAGAGTGCTTACCTGTACTGTGTCTTGTGATAGAGTCGAAATTTGTTGTTCAATATGTTGTCTGTCGTTTTCGTCTAGTGTGCCAAAAATATATTTTAATGTGGAACCTACAAAGTTAACCAGTCCTCGTTTGTTTCGTTTTGATATGCGTATGCCATTCAATGCTCTTTCCATTTTCTCGGTTAAATATGCTGTAGTTTGTGTCGCAGTACAAGTTATTATGGTCATTATGAGTCCGATGATTGGGAGGTGTTAGTTTGCTGCAAGTATTTGCTGTCATTAACTTTCTTTTTCTTTTTGAATTTATAATGAATAATGTTTTGTCCTCTATTATTTTCGTTATAATGTTTTTCGTCTAATTGTTGTATTCTAACTGTTTTTCTAAAGGGATTCTTAAATTTTTGGTCGATTTTGAAATCCTGTCGTTCTTCGTTAAGTTTTTTTTTTTATTTTATTTAATCACCTGGGTATCATAAGTAGGTGTGCCGGAGTTATTGTCAGGGAGATCTCTTTTGACTAATTCCTTCTAGTCCGTTTGGTCAGAGTATTAGTGTTTTGCCCTCCAATCCAATATATTTATAAGATGGTTTTGATTCTTGTTTTTAGTTATTTATTTGAACAATAGATGTGGTTCAGTAGCTCGTCAAACTCAGACTCTGACTACTGTACAGAAGAATGATATTATATATTCATGTTTGGGTGTTATAAATCTGCTGACCCAGCGGATTTGGTGAATGCCCACGTTTTGCAGAGCTGTTTCCGCCCACAATGTTACACTATGTTGCAACTTAAGAGGACGACGAACTAACAGTTCTGGCGTGGAGGTTTAGGGGGCGGGGGAGTAGACGTCGAGACTGTTGATGTGGTAAGTCCTCCCCTCTTAGAATGAAGTGACGGCCATAACGAAGGTATGGACGATACGTAGTTGACCGGGGAAACAGGGTTGGGCAGGTAAGTAACGTTCTTTTTCACTAGTAGGGCGTATAGTATAAAGATGATCAGGATGACTCTCGATGCATATGTCAGGAATCGAAGATCGACCGTAGAATCCTTGACTTGAAGAATCTTGGCCTTATTTTCTTGAAGGTGTAATACCATTTTGCTTAGGCTTAGATATTTTATTGTTGTATTTATCGAAATGGATGATAATTATCGTTGGCAATGATTTGATCATTTCCTTGTAAAACAATTCGGTGTCATCGTACCTGGTTCCTTCCAAAACTATTGAACAATTTATGTGGTTTATGATCGTGGTTCCTTCAATGAGGAATGGCTCTCCGCAACTGGGTTCAACTCTTGTTTGATTTTTGCTGATGATAACGATCCATTGTTGCTCCGGTTCCACCACTGTTTCGTCTGGGTCCATGTGTTGGGCTTCGCATACAGGGTTCATTCCCTGTATAATTTGCATTACGCATTCCTTGTTATCCATATTGTTTTCCGTTGTTCTTGGGTCGCAGATGTATGTGCCGTGTATCTTCGGGAATTTTTCTTTAAAACTTATCATCAAAACTTACCAGTCAAATCTTTAATCATATACTTAGGTAGAATGAGAAATTTAGTGCCATTAATTGGTAGTTTAAATTTAGTGTCTATTGTCGATGCGTCTTGCGCATCCATGTTCCCAGTTACTTTCTTAATAACACTACCCAGACCGTCTATTAACCCTCTTTTTTTCTTTGGTTCGGGGTCAAGGACTGAATCTTATTCCTTATTTGTTCTATTTTCCTTTGTAGAGGTGTTATCGCGTCGTTTGAGTCCTCCTCTGATAAGTTTTTTAAGTTTGCTGCAAGGTCGGGGGCGTATTTTCCTTAACATGTTGAACATGGAGCAGTTGAGCTGCTATCATGAATAATCTGTAATGATGATATTATTTATTTTTATAGTTTTTATAGTCTCGTCTAGTAATTCTCTTGGTTTTAGATTTGTATAATTTCTGTTTTTTACTTGTAGTAACTGTCACTCCGTTACCACTAACTATTTTTTGTTTGGTAAATCTAGGCGTTAATTTATTCCTTCTATTTTCCTTTCTAAAAATAGTGTCTCCCTCCTGTACCGGTTTCGGTACTACTCTGTCTGCATTTAGTTTGTGAATTTTACATAATTTTTGTTTCTCAAATTCTTCTTTGACATCTGCATACAGTTTGGTTCTAAATATGTGCATTTCTCTCAAGTAGTCTTGCTGGCTATCAGCCTTGTAGGTCTGTTCGAAAATGTGGGTTCGTCCTGTAAAAACTTCATGTGGCGTTAATTTCGTGGTTGAATGGATGGCGTTATTATACGTTATAAGGGTTTCCGATAAATTGAAATCGTGGCCTAGACTAATCTTTAAGGCTTTTTTCTTTTCGGAAATTATCCTATATATTTCTGTCAGAGATGAATGTAGCCTTTCTACTGGGGCATTGCTACTGGATTGTTGAAAAGAAGTTATGTGTAAGGTTATTCCGTATTGGTTGCAGAGTTCTTTGAAAAGAATTCCCGCAAATTCAGGGCCTTGATCGCACACTATTGCCTTAGGGATGTCATGGGTCTTGAAATAAAACATCACGTGCTTAGTAATATTAATGGAATCTCGATATGGAATGGTGTAGCCCTCAGCGAATTTCAAAAATTTGTCCAATGCTGTTAAAATGATCGTGTTATAGATTGACTATAAGTCTATGTGTACAATGTCTAGTGGTGTGTTTGGTGTCTCCGTTAATTTTTGAGGTTGTCTGTCATATTTGAGGGTCTGACAAATGTCACATCTATTTATAAACTGGGTTATTTTCTCTTTCAAACATGGGCAGTATACATGTCGCTTGATGTGATTAAGGTTTTCGTCGATTCCTCTATGATTATTTTTGGCGTGGTAGTCCGAGATGTATTCTGTTAGTTCTTCTATTGTTCTTTTAAAAAGGTTGAGCATCTTATAATTTTATACGAGTTGTTTGGGGCGAAAATGGTGTTTTCATCACAATTCTGCTTAATGCGTCTGCAACCACGTTTTGAGAGCCCTATTTGTAAATGACCTCACAGTCATATTCTAAGAGTTGGAGTTACTAGCATGGAATTCTTTTAAATTTTTTAACCCGACCAAAGTTTTGTGATCGGTGATCAGTAGAAATTTTTTTCCAAATAAGTATGGTCGAAAATACTTTACTGACCATACTATTGCCAGTAGTTATTTTTTTACGGTGGCATAATGTGTTTCGGATTCCGACAATGTTCTGCTAGCATATTGGTCTATCATTTCCTATAGTTCCTTGTGACAACACTGCTGATATTGCTAAATTACTAGCATCGGTTGTTAAGATGAATGTTAAGATGAATGTTAAGATGAATTAAGAATGGCTTAGTGAAATCGGGATATTGTAAAATAGGATCATTGCATAAGAGTGTTTTGAAAAATTCGAATGTTTTAGTGTAATTTTCGTTGATAGTCACGTCTGAGTTCTTTTTAAGTTGTAGAGTTAGCGGCTTTGTGATCTTGGCAAAGTCTCTGATAAACCCTCTGTAGTAGCCTAACAACCCCAAGAAAGATTTAATTTCTTTCTTGGTCTTGGGTATAGAGAAGGCATTTATCGTTTCGATCTTCTTTGGATTCGGCTTGACGCCGTTTTCAGTCACTATATGGCCAAGGTATTCTATTTCTTTCTTGAGAAACTCTGACTTATCAGGTTAAAGTTTTAAGTTTGCCCGAGTGAGTCTCTTGAAGATTGAATTTAAGTGGTTGATATGTTCCCCCAAAGATGTTAAAAATACTATTATATCGTCCAGATAGATAAGACAGAATTTGCCATTGTATTCCGTCAAAACGTTATCCATCACCCTTTGGAAGATTACAGGTGCGTTGGATAAGCCGAATGGCATTCGGATGAACTCAAAATGTCCGCCTACTGCGGAAGAAGGTGTCCTTGCTCTATCGATAGGTTCTACTTCAATTTGGTTGTAACCATTTGCTAAGTCTAAGCCCGAAAATTACTGAGCTCTACCTAGTTTGTCTAAGATTTCGTTAAATTGTGGCATTGGGTATCTATCCTTGACTGTTTTGTCATTTAACTGCCTAAATCTACAACTAGATTTACAACAATCTTTTGGTTTGAGTCATCCAGCTTCTTGGGAACTAGGAAAACTGGAGCGCTCTAGAAGTTTATTAATTTGATCCTTTATTTCTGTCTTTTCTGAAGGGCTGTATCTGAAGAGTCTTTTGTGTACCGGTACTTGGTCAGTTGTTTTAATCTGATGTTTGACTACATTGGTGAACGTTAATTAGTCCCCTTCTTTGTAAAATATATTTGGGAATTGTTTGGAGAGTGAAGCTTTCCGAAAGATCGGCTTCAGCTTTTTTATATGAAGAGTGAATATGTCGTATGAAGAAATGAATATGTCACTATATGTCGTATGAAGAAATGAATATGTCACTATATATATATATATATAGTGACATATGTAATGCTCAACCACATAACATAATATATATTATATCTACAACATATACCAGCCACTTTATATATTCTCTTAGCAACAATAGAACATAGAACCAAGAATGCCTTAGCACATAAGAACCCCAACTTCTTGGTGACAATAACAAATTCGGCCGATGTAAACAATTTAACATAAGCATCCGCAGTCTTATTCGTTATTCCCACTAGAAGGATGAAAACTGCTTACACAGCTTAAAGCGTCAAATCTTTCCACGTAGCTCAAACTCGGCCGATCTGTATCCATGCGCAATCCACTCAAGAGAGCGCCTAATTAACTTAAACATAAATGAGAGCCCATGTACGCTCAATATGAAGAAGTAAATAAGCTCAGCCAAGGGTTTGCTAAGCATTCGCTTTGCAAATTAGATTTCGATTTTATTCATACTTCAATTGTATAAGACGGGAATTTGTCTCCGACGTTCGCTTAAGTTTTTGATTAATACAAATATTTTTTTTATAAACCAACAAACCGCGAAGTTGTAACTGGCGCAGTCGGTAGGATCCGCGTGTGAACATAATCTCTTAGAGCTAATAAATTAGTTCGAGATTAATAAAGCGCAGCTCGTGGCGAACAAAGTTTCGTTTGTGCTTCAGTTTATACAAAGCAGATCCGCAAAAGAATCTATGTGACAAAATATTTGTGAATAGCTATCTAACTCTCGATGTTGGATACTATTAATACAAATTAAAAACTGCAAGTGACCATTAAAGCGTGACCCACCAAAATAAATAAAAGGTGTGACTGTTACCAGGTCAGTGTAGCCCATCTAACATTGATTGGACCGCTACGAAGGTGTGTGAATCTTAAAATTAAAAAAAAAAAATAAAAATAAAAACCCCGGTATTAACCTACCGAGTGATTCAAAAGCAAAAATCAACAATAGTCAACAACATGGCACAACCCAGTGAACAAATTATGATTCTATCCGAGCTACATTTGAATCAGGCTTTGGGCCAGATTCGCCACATCCCAACATTTGACGGTTCCACAAGAGAACTGCCATCATTTGTGAGACGTGTGGACTTCGTGATGTCCCTATACCCGACAACAGACAAGAGGCAACATAGTGTACTCTACAGTGCCATCGAGATGCAGCTGTCCCGACACGCACAAGAAGTGTCCCAGCTACAACAGTGCAACACTTTGGCTGAACTGCGATCAGTCCTCATTGATGAATTCAAAACCCAAATCCCATACGAAGAGATGCTAAGAAGACTTTACAACACATACTGGAGTGGTAGTATTCGTAAGTTTGTAGAAGAACTAGAAAATAAGATGTTCGAAATTTCAAGTAAATTATCACTAGAAAATAATTATACAAATACAACTCTTTATACCGCCGCAATGGCTAATACTATAAAAGATGTAATTTATAAAAGAATTCCAGACAGAATGTTCACGACTTTAGCAAGATACGATATTACAACAACAACATTATTAAGACAAGTAGCGCAAAGGGAAGGCCTTTACGATAAAATTGTATCAAATACAGAAAAAGTTAAAGCTAAATCAAACAGTCCATCTACATCACAAAGCAGTAGTAAAAATAATGAATCTCAAAAGAATAAGGGAAATAATAATGACCAAGGTACAAAACCTTATTATATTCAAACACAGCGAAAGCAAAATCAAAATAATTATGCAAGTAATAATTCAAAAAGGGTTGAAAATAACCAAGCAATATACAGCGAGTTCAAATAAAAGTTAGACCAGGGTAGAGCGCAAAACGCTCTAAATTATCAAAAACCCATATCTTATTCTACTACTAACCAACCCCAAAAAAGGCAGCGTGAAAGTTCCAGTGGTCAGTCTAAAATGGACACCAGTGAAAATTTTCATCATCTTGCCTCGGGATCGGAATCAGAAGTAGAAGAAGAAGAACCTACCCATTCATACAAATAACAATGAATCTCTTAGCAGATTTAATATACAAAAACTGTCTCGTATATATGGATGACATAATTGTGTATTCCAGTTCATTGGAAGAGCACATAATGCCTTTGCGAAAGGTATTCTTAAAGATCAGGGAAGCAAATTTAAAAGTACAGCTAGACAAATGCGAATTCCTTAAAAAAGAAACTGAGTTCCTAGGGCATATAATTACAACAGATGGTATTAAACCAAATCCCACAAAAATTAAAGCCGTAGTGAATTTCCCTATACCAAAGTCCACTAAGGAAATAAAATCATTTCTTGGTCTTTGCGGTTTTTACCGCAAATTTATTCCAAACTTCGCTAAAATAGCAAAACCAATGACATTACTACTAAAAAAAAGGCTTAATAATAAATATCGAAGACTCAGACTGTTCCTTAGCTTTTGAAAAACTAAAAGTGTTAATAACGTCCGATACCATATTAATACACCCAGATTTTAAAAAGTCTTTCACTAACTACTGATGCCAGCAATTTTGCAATAGGCGCGGTATTATCGCAAGAGTATAAACCTATATGTTATGCGAGCAGAACTCTGAACGAACATGAAATTAATTATTCCGCAATAGAAAAGGAACTCCGTGCTATTGTTTGGGCCACTAAATATTTCAGGTCCTATTTATTTGGTAGAAAATTCGAGATCTACAGTGATCACAGGCCATTGGTTTGGCTTGATTCAATTAAAGAGCCAAACATGAAACTCTTCAGAGATGGAAAATCAAATTAAATGAATTTGATTACCATATCAAATATCTCCCTGGTAAAGAAAACCATGTAGCAGATGCTCTATCAAGAGTAAAAATTGAAGAAAACTTCCTAGGAGAAACCTCCAGTAACATTTCGTTACCAACACAAGCTACTATTCACAGTGCTCAAGAAGATAACCAATCTTATATTTCCTTAACGGAGAGGCCAATTAATTACTACAACAGGCAGATAGAATTTATAAAAGACGATAATAATACCGTAGAAACTAAAGGATACTTTCATAAAACAAAAATTAAAATTCATTACATAGAAATGACAAATGTCCATGCCTAAGAATTAATTAAAGAATATTTTTGTACTAAAAGAAGCGTAATTTTCTTTCATAACGAAGCAGACTTCCTTACATTTCAAAACGCTTACATAGAAATTGTCAGTCCGAATAACATAACTAAAGTTATGAAATCAAACATCAAATTAAAAGATATTGAAACATATTCAGAATTTAAAGAAATAATTATAAAAAGCCACAGAGAACTTTTACACCCAGGAATAGAGAAACAAACTAACCTTTTCAAAGAAAAATATTATTACCCAGACTACCAAAAGTTAATACAGAACATTATTAATGAATGCGAAGTATGTAACATATCCAAAACAGAACATAGAAATACTAAACTAAACTATGAGTTAACACCAGAAACTTTTAATCCCAGAGAAAAATATGTTATCGATTTTTATTTAATCAATAATAAAACATTCCTGTCATGCATTGACATTTATTCCAAATATGCCGCCTTGATTGAAGTTAGCAGTAGAGACTGGCTGGAAGCGAAAAGAGCTCTCCTTAAAATTTTCAATCAAATGGGAAAACCGTCCGAAATAAAGGCCGATAAAGATTCAGCTTTTATATGTTCCGCGTTACACTTATGGCTTAGGTCCGAAAATGTGAATATAAATATCACAACAAGTAAAAATGGAATTTCTGACATTGAAAGATTCCATAAAACAGTCAATGAAAAGTTAAGAATCATTAATAGTGAGTCCAACCCAGAAAATAAGATAACACAATTTGAAACTATTCTCTATGTATATAATCATAACACCAAACACAATACAACTGGTAGAATACCAGCTGATATTTTCATTTATGCAGGAACACCTGCATATGACACCCAAAAGGAGAAACAATCAAAAATAGATAAGTTGAATAAAGATAGACATAGCTATGAAGTAGATACCAGATATAAACAAGCACCATTGGTAAAAACATGTAACATGTAACATATCCAAAACAGAACATAGAGATACTAAACTAAACTATGAGTTAACACCAGAAACTTTTAATCCCAGAGAAAAATATGTTATCGATTTTTATTTAATCAATAATTAAACATTCCTGTCATGCATTGACATTTATTCCAAATATGCCGCCTTGATTGAAGTTAGCAGTAGAGACTGGCTGGAAGCGAAAAAAGCTCTCCTTAAAATTTTCAATGAAATGGGAAAACCGTCCGAAATAAAGGCCGATAAAGATTCAGCTTTTATATGTTCCGCGTTACACTTATGGCTTAGCTCCGAAAATGTGAATATAAATATCACAACAAGTAAAAATGGAATTTCTGACATTGAAAGATTACATAAAACAGTCAATGAAAAGTTAGGAATCATTAATAGTGAGTCCGACCCAGAAAATAAGATCACAATTTGAAACTATTCTCTATGTATATAATCATAAAACCAAACACAATACAACTGGTAGAATACCAGCTGATATTTTCATTTATGCAATAACACCTGCATATGACACCCAAAAGGAGAAACAATCAAAAATAGATAAGTTGAATAAAGATAGACATAGCTATGAAGTAGATACCAGATATAAACAAGCACCATTGGTAAAAAGTAAAACAACTAACCCATTTAAGAAAACAGGGCGTATAGAACAAATAGAAACAAATAGAGGAAGAAAAGTTTAACATTATAAAGCTAAATTTAAAAAACAAAAGAAAATTAATAACAGTGAATACCATTCCAGCTCAACTCTCGAAAACCAAGAGGAGTCCGATTAAACAGTTATTCATAATAACATTTATAATAAGTTTCGTCCGTGCCGTCCGTGGTCAAAGCCTAGAGGTGAACCCAATACAACCTAAAAATGGATATCTTATATTTAAAACAGGATCAGTTAATATACCTATAAACTATGAATATCACTATTTGTCCATAAACTTAACAAAAACCGAACAAACTTTTGCAAATTTAATTAAACAAGCTGAAGAATATGGTACTATCGCCCAAATCCAATATTTAACTGAACAATTAGACAGAGAGATGAATGGAATAAGAATAATAAAACGCAATAAACGTGTTTTGATTAATATTATTGGTACCGCATACAAATACCTTTTTGGCACTTTAGATCAAAATGACAAAGAAGAATTAGAACAAAAAATAAACGATCTTTCTCAACATAGTATTCAAATTAATGAATTGAATGAAGTAATAGAAGTAGTCAATAGAGGCATTGAAGTAATCAACCATTTAAGCGCAATAAGTGAAGGTGACAGAAGATTAGAACTTTTAATATTTAATTTACAACACTTTACCGAATACATTGAAGATATAGAACTTGGTATGCAGTTAACAAGACTTGGCATTTTTAATCCCAAATTATTAAAACATGATCCATTATCACATGTAAATTCCGAAAAATTGCTAAATATAAAAACTTCTACGTGGTTAAAATCAGATGCAAATGAAATACTTATTATTTCCCATATTCCTAGAGACATTATAAAAACTGCACTTTTTAACATCGTACCATATCCAGACGAAGATAATAATATACTTATAGAAAATGTAAATGATAAATATTATATTCAAGATAATCAAGTTTATAAACAAAACTCAAGAAAACCAATAATAATAATAAACAAATGTATTACAGGAATATTAAATCAAATACCAACACAATGTAGATATTCAAAAACACATAACAATATTGGAATAACTTATGTAGAACCAAACATAATTTTAACATGGAAATTATCAAAAATTGTATTAAATCAAAACTGTATAACTAATAGAGAAATTATAATAGAAGGAGACAATATAATAAAAGCTTTTAATTGTTCTGTTCAAATAGAAAACATATTAATCACAAGCACAACACTAGACTACACACAAACGGTCTATATCAATAACAATGTAACAAAGTTAGAACCATTATCATATCTACACGCTAAAGAAATAATTAAAGAACACACTAATACATACAACACATTACAAATTGTTACATTAACTATACTTGCTATTATAATACTTGCACTTATACTATATTTTATTTATAAATATAAAGGCATTCCAAAAAAATTAATTGTTAAGTATAAAAAAGAGAATTCAGAACAAATAAAACAACCAAATAGTATAACAACAGAAAATAAAATACAGTACTTGATACTAATCCTGTATTGTATCCTAGAATATCCGCCTGAGGACAGGCTAAATTTTAAGGGTGGGGTAGTGACATATGTAATGCTCAACCACATAACATATATCTACAACATATACCAGCCACTTTATATATTCTCTTACTTGGCAACAATAGAACGTAGAACCAAGAATGCCTTAGCACATAAGAACCCCAACTTCTTGGTGACAATAACAAATTCGGCCGATGTAAACAATTTAACATAAGCATCCGCAGTCTTATTCGTTATTCCCACTAGAAGGGTGAAAACTGCTTACACAGCTTAAAGGGTCAAAACTTTCCACGTAGCTCAAACTCGGCCGATCTGTATCCATGCGCAATCCACTCAAGAGAGCGCCTAATTAACGTAAACATAAATGAGAGCCCATGTACGCTCAAAATGAAGAAGTAAATAAGCTCAGCCAAGGGTTTGCTAAGCGTTCGCTTTGCAAATTAGATTTAGATTTTATTCATACTTCAATTGTATAAGACGTGAATTTGTCTCCGACGTTCGCTTAAGTTTTTGATTAATAAAAATAAACCAACAAACCGCGATGTTGTAATTATATGAATATAAATTCCTTGAGTGCCTTAGGGTTACCATCGTATACTGGTAGAAACCTAATTGCATTCGGTATACGAAGGGAGTTGAATACCTCTTGAGGTGTGGTTACCGGAATGGAATCGGCTGTTTGTTTTGTTTAATTGCATAAATATATATATATAATTATATATATATATTTTAATACAAGTTTATAAAAGACTAACTTAATATATTTGCAAGATAAATTTTAAATCTAATGATTAATTATTTTATGGAAATTTATTTATTTATTTTTATTTATTTTATTTATTTTTTTTTTATTTTTTTTGTATTTTATTAATTTTTTTTTTGAATGTTGCCTTTTTGCAACCGCTTTATTGCGTTTTGTTTTCATTTGTTTTGAATGTTGCCTTAATGCAACCGCCTCATTGCGTACAAATTAAGAATTCTCTTACGAATTCATTTAAAAAAATATATTTTTTTAGTTTTTGTATTTTTTATTGAATATTTGAAAGATTGAGATTGACTACGCGCTACCTACGCGATATTTCTTCCAACGAACCTCGACCAGATAATGTTTACTTTATTTTTTCTTTTGCAATCGAATTAAGCTAGGCTCATTTCGAATTGTGATGACATTCGATTGTTTTGCGTATGTAATTGGTGCGGGAGCTTCTGTTTATGTTTATGTTCGCTATTGGTCCAGCTAAAGGCATGAGCAACGACAAAAGTCAAAGCTGTGTGAATTGATTTGAAGGCTAAGGCAAAAGCCAATTGCTAGATACAAAGGCAACAAATTAACGGACTTGTTTTCGACGAAAGTGTTTATGCTTTAAATGCGGGTCACTGTATTAGGGGTTATATAAGTCTCCCCCTTTTAAAATGGATCGTCCCGATTCATTCTGAATTATATGTAGGTGATCCCGTAACTCTTCTAAAAATTCTGTTTGATTCAATCTGTTTTCGCATTCTGGCCGTGGTTTTTTGGTTACAAATATAAATTTTTTGTATTTGAAACTTATATATATGATTACAAAAATGATGTATAAAACGATTACAATTAATTATATAAGGGAAAGTTTTATCTTGGTGTTATTAATGAAATTTGAATGTTTACATTGTCTAGAGAGAGTTTTGAGTTATTTGACAATCTGTAATTGGATATTTCATAACTTGTAAAATGGTTTGTAGTTATGTAATCGAGAATTTTACTTTCAGAATTGGTATATGAAATGTGGTTAATTGTGGTTGTATTAAATGTTATTAGATATGATCCATTTAAATAGGAGTTGTTAGCAATATTGTATCCACTTAAAAAAAATGGCACCGTCTTGGATGATATCTAATTTCTTATTTTTTTCTCTTATTTTCTTGCAAGTCGATTTCTCTCCATTTAATAATTTGATATTTTTCAGATTTATTATACCGTAATTGTTAAAGAGTTCGGTCTTAAATGTAGACATTAAACGTAGCATTTTGCGACTTCATTGCTTATTATTAGTTTTCCATCGCTTTGGAAATTGCTTTAGCATAGTATATGTCGCATTTGTTATCAAATATAGGGTATTTTATATAAATTATTAGGAGTTCTTTGAGTAGTGCAATTTTGAATACTGAGATATCCATTAGGTCTGCAATGATTACCGGTCTTTGTTCGAGATTTAGTATTTCTTGTATGTCTTCATTGTTTAAGATTTTAGTATTAAAGACATTAATTTTCGCCAATGTGATAGTATCGATTAAATTTTGCAAATCAAATGTTAAAAGTCTTAGGCGATGTTTTCGTAATGGTAAATCTTGATCGATAAATACACATTCATCAGAAAGAGATTATATTTCTTTGAACAATTTGGAGTTCATAATAAACTGTTTATTATTATTTTCTATTAGGTCATTGATTTTATTTTGTACTTTGATGAAGTCATCATGGTCTGGAGTTCCAACTAACCATTTCCACACAGTGGGTAACTCGTAATTCCCCTCTTAGGTCTAGTTGATATAAACTGTGACAAAATTAATTCAATTACTTCCAAGTCGTACTTAATTTCCCATTGTGATCTTTTATTAGTATTTTTCTTAGTGTTTTGTGATTCAATATTTATTACGTCCTTGTAAAAACTTAAATTGGTTACGTGGAATAAATCATTATAGGACTTATAAGTATGCACATCCTTTTTGTCCTTGAACAAAAAGAACTCATGGTTTGAGTAATCAATAATTTCGGGACTGGCCAGTATAAAGATTGATACTAGTGGTATTAAGGAATGCATTTTCTGTAAATTCATTATATTACACTTTGAGATTATCTTTATGTATTACTCGGTTTCTATTATGGATTATTATTTTATTAGGTTTAACCTCATTAACTACTTGTTTTTTGTATCTGGGTTTGAGTTTATTTCTTTCCCCAATTTTCTTTTCGTAAATTACTTGTCTGATGTGATAATCCTTTTCTTTACGATTTTTATTATGAAAGTTTAACATTTTTTCCTGGGCGTCCTGTAGTGTTTGTGGTACGTCCGCATGTTGTATTCGGTTATAGAGTATTTCAAATGGTTTTTGTTTAGTCGTGGAGTGAATTGTTTTGTTGTATGCCTGGGCGGCTCCAATTAGTATCTCTGAATGATCTACTAATCTTAATTCTTCTTTTAAACAGCGAGCTAATTCTGTTAGTGTAGAGTGGGCTCGTTCTACATGGCCGTTATTAAGGTTAGTCCACATCTTTGTGTTAATTTCACATCCTTTGAATTGTGCGGAAGTTCATTGTCTAGCATAATTATTTTGGCCATTGGGAACTGCTGTAGCAATTCCATTACTTTGTTTTCGATATTTAATTTGTTTTGAATTTCCTTTACTACTAGGAATTTCGAATACGCATCGATACATGTCAAAAACGTTAATTTTTGAGCGTAGTATATGTCGATGTGCAGGTTTTCTCCTTCTTTTGTTGGGATAGGAACTTCCCCTATTGGGATCTTAATCGGATGTCTATTATATTTAATTTAGTTACAAATTTGGCAATTTTTAATGTATTTCTTTAACTTTATATATGAATTGGTCCAGTAATATAGTCTGGTTATTTGTTTGTAGTTCTCGTCAATTCCCCTATGAGCTCTACAATGCGTTCCCTCTATTATTATATTAATTTTTTTCAATATCCCTCAAAAATATTCTTGTATAAAGAAATTTGTTATTGAAGTTATTTTTTAGAAATTCCCTAATTTGATATAGGTCGTCTATAGTACAGTGTATTTCTACTGTAATATTAGGAGGTAAATACTCTCTCAGTATTGATACCAGATTTTCTGGTGTATCATATTCGATTATGTGTCTATCCTTGTCAAAGACTGGTTGGCGTTCGTGTACCGTGAGCCTACCTGTGGTTAACAACAATTTTTGTTCAATGGCTTTCCGGTTTCCTGAATTATGGTCTCGAAACTACTTTCGTCTGAATTCTGGGTATTAATACGTTTTCTTCATCGCTTTCAGTGAGATTCTATAGCTTTAGCCTGGATAATGCATCGGCTATAACGTTTGTTGTGCCTGGTTTATACACTATTTTAGGTGTAAATCCTTGTATAAACGAATACCATCGTTTCATTTCAATATTCGGATTTTTGTCTGATATTGAGAACGATAATGACTGATGGTCAATCTGTATTTCAATACCACTTACCCAATATAAATAATTCCTTAGATTTTTAAAGGCCCATACGATCGCTATTAATTCTTTTTTGTTTGTTGCGTATAACTGCTCTGTTATATTTAAGGTTTTGGATATAAACGTGATGTGTTTATTGTCATGTGATAAAACTGCGCCTATGGCTATGTCTGAGGCATCTGTGGTCAAAACAAAATTTGTATTGTAGTCTGGTTGTGCGAGTTCTACTTGGGCTATCAGATTTTCTTTTATTTCATTGAAAGCCTGTAATCTTGGAAATCTTGGGACACATTCGTCTCGTGACCTTGTTTTTCACAAATTTTCTATAGTAGCCTGTTAGGCCTAGGAAGCTTCGTAGCTCACGGACCCCATTTCTTGGAAGGGGATAGTTTTGGATTGTTGCTATCTTTTCTGGATCTGTTTTTATCACATTAGTATTAGTATTATTCAACCCGAAAGGTAGCCGTAAGAACTCGTATTTTCCGTTGTTAATGGAAAAAGCGGTCTTCTCGATATCGGATTCCGTCATGATTAGGATTAGGATCAGGATTAGAATCCTGCTCGTTTTGTATTGTTTCAATAATTTGTCGCTCCAATTTTTCAGTTTGATTGGAGGAGGCATTATTAATAATATTAATATGATAAGTGTCGGAATTATCATCGACGGCGTGTTCCGGATTTTGTAATCCGAAACTAGTGTACTTTTGATTACCGGAAGAAACATCGCTGGCGTTCTCGGGTTTTTTGAATCCCAAGTTGGATACACTATTTTTGGTGGCGGATATTTCTACGCCAGTTTGCTCAGGATAACTTGATCCTGAGCTATCTATACTATCCTCTACCATAATTGGCTCTGCTGTAAGTACTTCCTGTTTGTCGTAATATTTTTTTAGGATAAATTCTCTCAAGGGGAGAATATTGTTCTCTTTTGTTAATAATATTTTATTCGATGCATTATCGTCATTGAAACGTAATTTTTCCTATTTTCCGTTGTATTTTATAATCCCCTTTTGTATATTGATCTTAATACCTATTCTTTTCAAGATATTACTTCCTAATATTGTCAGATTCTAAGCCCTCTACTTCTATACTAATTCAAATTAGTTTTTTTTATTTTTGCTTACAGCAGATTCTCCTCGTAATTGTTGATGATTGTCCAGGTGTTTGTTTATTGGCAGCGAGGGATGGCCCTCAGCTCTTCCCTCCTTCTTTTTTGTTTTTTTTTGATTGAATGGTGTTTTGGCGAGGGATTGCCCTTAGCCCTTCCTTCTCAGTTGATAATTTGTTGTTTTTTATGTTTTTCACCAAATTTTTGTTTCACGGTTTAAGATGTTTTTTTTTCTCACTAAAAATATTTCACTGTAGTACTTAGTTCGTGGTGATGGTATGACTTTTTATCATCCACCTTTAGTTTTCACCTGAACATTCAAATACTGGGCTGGAGGCGTGAATTATGATTCGAATTCTTATTCACCGAATTTTTTAATCCGAACTTTCGTTGGCACCGTTGGGCGTCAATTAAGAATTCTCTTACGAATTCATTTAAAAAAATATATTTTTTAGTTTTTGTATTTTTATATATCATTATATTTGTATTATATATTATTATTATATTATATTATATTATTATTATTATTATATTATATATTTATATTTGTATTTGATATATCAAGATTAACTACGCGCTAGCTTATGCTAGTTGGAATTTGATGCAATTTGCACAACCGTTGATCTTGACGGTGTCCAATTAACTGGATCTTCTGAATTCAGATTTCTTTCAACGAACCTCGACCAGATAGTGTTTACATTATTTTGTCTTTTGCAAATCGAATTTAGCTAGGCTCATTTCGACTTGTGATGAAATTCGATTGTTTTGCGTATGTAATTGATGCTGCATTAATGCGTAGTAGAAGCGGAAGTTTATGTTTATGTTCGCTGGTGGTATAGCTGAAGGCATGGGCAAAGACAAAAGTCAAAGCTGTGTGAATTGATTTGAAGGCTAAGGCTAAAGCCAATTGCTAGATACAAAGTCAACAAATGAACGTACTTGTGTTCGTCACGAAAGTGTTTATGCTTTAAATGCGGGGCACTGTTATATAATATAATTTGTATGTGTGCCCTGGGCCCATAGCCTATTGAAGGCGGTATGTGGGCGGAATAGTGGGCGCGCCAAAGCGATTTTTGGCAATGCGATAAAAATTTAAAGAAATTAAAGAAAAAATATCAAAACATATTTGACATAAAACATATGTGTAGGCGTGGCACCATTGGACCGGAAAAATTTGCAAGGCTTTACAAAAATTAAAAAATATCACATTTTTCAACACCCACACGTGTGGCATTATTTGACGGTTTGTGGGCGGTAGAGTGTGCGTGACGATTATGCGGCAAATCGATATAAATTTTCAAGATTAAAAAAAAACTAAATAAATATCACAACATTTTTCAAAAGTATGGGCATGACAGTTTTGGGCGGTATGTGGGCGGACAAGTGTGCGCAGCAAAACGATTTTGGCATTTAAAAAACCATTTTAAAATATCAAAATATATTTTAAAAGTGTGGGCATGGTAGTTTTGGACGGTTTGAAGATGTAAGAGTGGGCGTGGCAAAGAGTTTTTTTGGCAAATCTATAGAATTTTACAAGATATATTCAAAAATGAAAAAATATCACATTTCTCATTAGTTTGGGCGTGACAGTTTTGGCCGATTCGTAGGCGATAGATTTTGGCTAAAAGATTTTTGGCAAAGCGATAGAACTTTACAAGAGTGATAAAAATAAAATAAAAAATGTCAAAACATATTTCAAATTTGTCGGCGTGGCACTTTTGAACGTTAGAAATTTGCAAGACTAATAAAAAAATGAAAAAATTTCACATTTTGTGTGTGGCAGTTTTTGTCGGTTTGTGGGCTGCAGAGTGGGTGTGGCTAGACGATTATGTGTCGAATCGATAGAAATTTTCAAGACTAAAAACAAAACTAAATACATATCACATTTTTCAAAACTGTGGACGTGTCAGTTTTTGGCGGCTTGTGGGCGTGGAAAAAGTTCTTTGGCAAATCTGTAGAAGTTAACGAAATATATTTAAAAGTGAAAAATATCACAACATTTTTCAACGCCGACACGCGGGGCAGTCTTTGACGGTTTGTGGGCGGTAGAGTCGGCGTGGCTAGTCAATTATGTAGCAAATCTACAAGACTAAAAAAAAAATTGTTAAATATAAAATTATACAAAAGTGTAGGCTGGACAGTTTTTAGCGGTTGGTGGGCGGAATAGCAGAAGCGGCAAAACCATTTTTGGCAAATCGATAGAAATTTACAAGGCTAAAAAATATAGAAAATCAAAATATATTTTAAAAGTGTGGGCATGGTAGTTTTGGACGGTTTGAAGATGTAAGAGTGGGCGTGGCAAAGAGTTTTTTTTGGCAAATCTATAGAATTTTACAGGATATATTCAAAAATGAAAAAATATTACATTTCTCATAAGTTTGGGCGTGACAGTTTTGGGCGATTAGTAGGCGATAGATTTTAACTAAAAGATTTTTGGCAAAGCGATAGAACTTTACAAGAGTGATAAAAATAAAATGAAAAATGTCAAAACATATTTCAAATTTGTCGGCGTGGCACTTTTGGAAGGTAGAAACTTGCAACACTAATACAATAATGAAAAAATATCACATTTTTCAACGTCCACAAGCGTGGCAGTTTTTGACGGTCTGGGCGTAGATAGACGATTATGTGGCAAATCGATAGAAATTTACAAGGCTAGAAAATATATGAAAAAAAATATTTTTTAAAAGTGTTTTTTTGGCAAATCTATAGAATTTTACAAGATTTATTCAAAAATGAAAAAATATCACATTTCTAATAAGTTTGGGCGTGACAGTTTTGGGCGATTCGTAGGCGATAGATTTTGGCTAAAAGATTTTGGCAAAGCGATAGAACTTTACAAGAGTGATAAAAATAAAATAAAAAATGTCAAAACATATTTCAAATTTGTCGGCGTGGCACTTTTGGAAGGTAGAAACTTGCAACACTAATACAATAATGAAAAAATATCACATTTTTCAACGTCCACAAGCGTGGCAGTTTTTGACGGTGTGTGGGCGGTAGAGTGGGCGTGGCTAGACGATTATGTGGCAAATCGATAAAAATTTTTAAGACTAAACTTAAAACTTAAATAAATATCACTACTATTGAAGTTTATTTCCGGTTGAGTAAAAGCACGTGCGCTTTGGTTGAGTATATACGTGGGGGCGGAAAAACGATTTTTGGCAAATCTATAGAAATTTACCAAACTAATAAAATAATGAAAAAATTTAAATATATATTTCAAAAGTGTGGGCATGACAGTTTTATGCGGTGTTGTAGGCGTTAGAGTGGTCGTGGCAAAAAATTTTCTTGCAAATCGATAGAAATTTGCAAGACTAATACAAAAATGAAAAATATCGAAGCATATTTCAAAAGTGCGGGCGTTGGAAGTTTTAAGCGATTTGTGGACGATTGATTTTGACTAAAAGATTTTTGGCAAATCGATAAAAATTTACAAGATTGTTAAAAAAATAAAATAAAATTATGAAAGTAATGCGCATGGTTTCATTGTCACGTAACTACCTGTCGTAGCACGCTCGGACCTGTCTGAACATTTGGGGCGGAGTCTCTCCTTTCCAACGCGCTCGGTCTCAGTTTGCTCTGAGCAATAGAAGTGGTAGGACGTGTCGTAGAGCGAAGTCATTTTTTCTGTTGTGTCACGGTGCGATGGAGCGTTCGCTGGAACAGCGGTACGCCATAAAGTTTTGTGTGCGACTTGGGAAAAATGCATCGGAAACTTATCAAATGCTTCGAGAGGCCTTTAAGGAGGAGTGCATTTCGAGATCTCAGTGTGGAAGGTGGCACAAGGCCTTCAAGGAGGGTCGAGAGGAGGTCACCGACGATCCACGTTCCGGACGTCCAACAACAGCACGAATTGATGAAAACGTTCGCCGTGTACGAGAAACTTTGAGTTCAGACCGTCGGTTAAGCATCCGGGCAATCGCTGACATCCTAAACTTGTCAACATTTGCGGTACATGGAATAGTGACGGAGGATTTGCAAATGCGAAAGGTCTGTGCGAAGCTTGTGCCGAAGGTGTTGACGGAGGAGCAGAAAAACGTTTGAGTTTTGCGCTGTGAAGAATTGTTGGCCTTGTGCCACCTTCCATTTGATAAGTTTCCGATGCATTTTTGCCAAGTCGCACACAAAACTTTATGGCGGACCGCTGTTCGAGCGAACGCTCCATCGCACCGTGACACAACAGAAAAAAAGACTTCGCTCTACGACACGTCCTACCACTTCGCACCCTGTATAATTTATTTTAATTCTGCTGTGCAGTTGGGTATTTTTATGATTTTATTATTTTCAATATAAATCTCTTGACTGTTACAATTGTGATAAAGTTTTTCTCTTGTCATATTCCAGGTTATAAGTCTATTTGGTTTAATGTATTGAATAAAGGATTGTTTACGATATTTTTAAAAAGTACAAGTTGGTGTTTCGTGTTTTATTATGTTACCAATGGTCTTTGAAAATATTCTTTGTTAGTGTATTTAGAACATAGTTTTTATGTGAGTTGAATTTGCCTTCAATATTTTCCTTTATAATTTGGCTATTATTGTCGTGGTAAGTTGCAATTATGAAAGTTGGTTTTTCAATTATTATTATTATGGACTAATTTTTTGTTCTTTTTTCAAAGAATGGACTGGGTTTTCATTATTTCTAAGCCAGCCAATATTGAGACTGTCAATAACGTGGTTAAGAGTGTTTACCTGTACTGCGTCTTGTGATAGAGTCGAAATTTGTTGTTCAATATGTTGTCTGTCGTTTTCGTCTAGTGTGCCAAAAATATATTTTAATGTGGAACCTACAAAGTTAACCAGTCCTCGTTTGTTTCGTTTTGAGATGCGTATGCCATTCAATGCTCTTTCCATTTTCTCGGTTAAATATGCTGTAGTTTGTGTCGCAGTACAAGTTATTATGGTCATTATGAGTCCGATGATTGGGAGGTGTTAGTTTGCTGCAAGTATTTGCTGTCATTAACTTTCTTTTTCTTTTTGAATTTATAATGAATAATGTTTTGTCCTCTATTATTTTCGTTATAATGTTTTTCGTCTAATTGTTGTATTCTAACTGTTTTTCTAAAAGGATTCTTAAATTTTTGGTCGATTTCGAAATCCTGTCGTTCTTCGTTAAGTTTTTTTGATTTTATTTTATTTAATCATCTGGGTATCATAAGTAGGTGTGCCTGAGTTATTGTCAGGGAGATCTCTTTTGACTAATTCCTTCTAGTCCGTTTGGTCAGAGTATTAGTGTTTTGCCCTCCAATCCAATATATTTATAAGATGGTTTTGATTCTTGTTTTTAGTTATTTATTTGAACAATAGATGTGGTTCAGTAGCTCGTCAAACTCAGACTCTGACTACTGTACAGAAGAATGATATTATATATTCATGTTTGGATGTTATAAATCTGCTGACCCAGCGGATTTGGTGAATGCCTACGTTTTGCAGAGCTGTTTCCGCCCACAATGTTACACTATGTTGCAACTTAAGAGGACGACGAACTAACAGTTCTGGCGTGGAGGTTTAGGGGGCGGGGGAGTAGACGTCGAGACTGTTGATGTGGTAAGTCCTCCCCTCTTAGAATGAAGTGACGGCCATAACGAAGGTATGGACGATACGTAGTTGACCGGGGAAACAGGGTTGGGCAGGTAAGTAACGTTCTTTTTCACTAGTAGGGCGTATAGTATAAAGATGATCAGGATGACTCTCGATGCATACGTCAGGAATCGAAGATCGACCGTAGAATCCTTGACTTGAAGAATCTTGGCTTTATTTTCTTGAAGGTGTAATACCATTTTGCTTAGGCTTAGATATTTTATTGTTGTATTTATCGAAATGGATGATAATTATCGTTGGCAATGATTTGATCATTTCCTTGTAAAACAATTCGGTGTCATCGTACCTGGTTCCTTCCAAAACTATTGAACAATTTATGTGGTTTATGATCGTGGTTCCTTCAATGAGGAATGACTCTCCGCAACTGGGTTCAACTCTTGTTTGGTTTTTGCTGATGATAACGATCCATTGTTGCTCCGGTTCCACCACTGTTTCGTCTGGGTCCATGTGTTGGGCTTCGCATACAGGGTTCATTCCCTGTATAATTTGCATTACGCATTCCTTGTTATCCATATTGTTTTCCGTTGTTCTTGGGTCGCAGATGTATGTGCCGTGTATCTTCGGGAATTTTTCTTTAAAACCTGTCATCAAAACTTACCAGTCAAATCTTTAATCATATACTTAGGTAGAATGAGAAATTTAGTGCCATTAATTGGTAGTTTAAATTTAGTGTCTATTGTCGATGCGTCTTGCGCATCCATGTTCCCAGTTACTTTCTTAATAACACTACCCAGACCGTCTATTAACCCTCTTTTTTTCTTTGGTTCGGGGTCAAGGACTGAATCTTATTCCTTATTTGTTCTATTTTCCTTTGTAGAGGTCTTATCGCGTCGTTTGAGTCCTCCTTTGATAAGTTTTTTAAGTTTGCTGCAAGGTCGGGGGGGTATTTTCCTTAACATGTTGAACATGGAGCAGTTGAGCTGCTATCATGAATAATCTGTAATGATGATATTATTTATTTTTATAGTTTTTATATATTGTCTCGTCTAGTAATTCTCTTAGTTTTAGATTTGTATAATTTCTGTTTTTTAGTTGTAGTAACTGTCACTCCGTTACCACTAACTATTTTTTGTTTGGTAAATCTAGGCGTTAATTTATTCCTTCTGTTTTCCTTTCTAAAAATAGTGTCTCCCTCCTGTACCGGTTTCGGTACTACTCTGTCTGCATTTAGTTTGTGAATTTTACATAATTTTTGTTTCTCAAATTCTTCTTTGACATCTGCATACAGTTTGGTTCTAAATATGTGCATTTCTCTCAAGTAGTCTTGCTGGCTATCAGCCTTGTAGGTCTGTTCGAAAATGTGGGTTCGTCCTGTAAAAACTTCATGGGGCGTTAATTTCGTGGTTGAATGGATGGCGTTATTATACGTTATAAGGGTTTCTGATAAATTGAAATCGTGGCCTAGACTAATCTTTAAGGCTTTTTTCTTTTCGGAAATTATCCTATATATTTCTGTCAGAGATGAATGTAGCCTTTCTACTGGGGCATTGCTACTGGATTGTTGAAAAGAAGTTATGTGTAAGGTTATTCCGTATTGGTTGCAGAGTTCTTTGAAAAGAATTCCCGCAAATTCAGGGCCTTGATCGCACACTATTGCCTTAGGGATGTCATGGGTCTTGAAATAAAACATCACGTGCTTAGTAATATTAATGGAATCTCGATATGGAATGGTGTAGCCCTCAGCGAATTTCAAAAATTTGTCCAATGCTGTTAAAATGATCGTGTTATAGATTGACTATAAGTCTATGTGTACAATGTCTAGTGGTGTGTTTGGTGTCTCCGTTAATTTTTGAGGTTGTCTGTCATATTTGAGGGTCTGACAAATGTCACATCTATTTATAAACTGGGTTATTTTCTCTTTCAAACATGGGCAGTATACATTTCGTCGATTCCTCTATGATTATTTTTGACGTGGTAGTCCGAAAGGTATTCTGTTAGTTCTTCTATAGTTCTTTTAAAAAGGTTGAGCATCTTATAATTTTATACGAGTTGTTTGGGGCGAAATTTGTTATATACATTTTTTGTAATGTTTCGAAGTGTAAATTTCGTGTGTCTTATTTGGCTTTAAAACCGTTTTTAGTATGTCTATTATTGTTTTATAATCGAAAAAAGGTCTGGAAATGATTCGATTGATTTTGTTTTTAAATGGCGTTTTCATCACAATTCTGCTTAATGCGTCTGCAACCACGTTTTGAGAGCCCTATTTGAAAATGACCTCACAGTCATATTCTAAGAGTTGGAGTTACTAGCATGGAATTCTTTTAAATTTTTTAACCCGACCAAAGGTTTGTGATCGGTGATCAGCCGAAATTTTTTTCCAAATAAGTATGGTCGAAAATACTTTACTGACCATACTATTGCCAGTAGTTATTTTTTTACGGTGGCATAATGTGTTTCGGATTCCGACAATGTTCTGCTAGCATATTGGTCTATCATTTCCTATAGTTCCTTGTGACAACACTGCTGATATTGCTAAATTACTAGCATCGGTTGTTAAGATGAATGTTAAGATGAATTAAGAATGGCTTAGTGAAATCGGGATATTGTAAAATAGGATCAATGCATAAGAGTGTTTTGAAAAATTCGAATGTTTTAGTGTAATTTTCGTTGATAGCCACGTCTGAGTTCTTTTTAAGTTGTAGAGTTAGCGGCTTTGTGATCTTGGCAAAGTCTCTGAGTAGCCTAACAACCCCAAGAAAGATTTAATTTCTTTCTTGGTCTTGGGTATAGAGAAGGCATTAATCGTTTCGATCTTATTTGGATTCGGCTTGACGCCGTTTTCAGTCACTATATGGCCAAGGTATTCTATTTCTTTCTTGAGAAACTCTGACTTATCAGGTTGAAGTTTTAAGTTTGCCCGAGTGAGTCTCTTGAAGATTGAATTTAAGTGGTTGATATGTTCCCCCAAAGATGTTAAAAATACTATTATATCGTCCAGATTGCCATTGTATTCCGTCAAAACGTTATCCATCACCCTTTGGAAGATTACAGGTGCGTTGGATAAGCCGAATGGCATTCGGATAAACTCAAAATGTCCGCCTACTGCGGAAGAAGGTGTCCTTGCTCTATCGATAGGTTCTACTTCAATTTGGTGATAACCATTTGCTAAGTCTAAGCCCGAAAATTACTGAGCTCTACCTAGTTTGTCTAAGATTTCGTTAAATTGTGGCATTGGGTATCTATCTTTGACTGTTTTGTCATTTAACTGCCTAAATCTACAACTAGATTTACAACAATCTTTTGGTTTGAGTCATCCAGTTTCTTGGGAACTAGGAAAACTGTAGCGCTCCAGGGTGAATGGCTGTGGGTAATTATGTCTTGCTCTAGAAGTTTATTAATTTGATCCTTTATTTCTGTCTTTTCTGAAGGGCTGTATCTGAAGAGTCTTTTGTGTACCGGTACTTGGTCAGTTGTTTTAATCTGAGGTTTGACTACATTGGTAAACGTTAATTAGTCCCCTTCTTTGTAAAATATATTTGGGAATTGTTTGAATAGTCCTTTAAGTGCAGTATTTTCTTCAGAGCTTAGGTGTTCTAATCGTAAGTTATTGTTTGTCCTTATCTTGGTGTCGGAGTCTATATTACCATAGTCTTTAATGTTATTTATTATAATAAATTCGTCTGTGTTAAAATGATTTACCTCTATTTTGGTTTCTATACAAAATTTCTTTTCTTTATTAGAGTAGTTTACTAATTCCATTAAACTATAATAGTTGTGGGCTATATATAGACGGGTAGCATTACCAATTCCACCAATGCCACCTTCCACACTGAGATCTCGAAATGCACTCCTCCTTCAAGGCCTCTCGAAGCATTTGATAAGTTTCCGATGCATTTTTGCCAAGTCGCACACAAAACTTTATGGCGTACCGCTGTTCGAGCGAACGCTCCAACGCACCGTGACACAACAGAAAAAAAGACTTCACTCTACGACACGTCCTACCACTTCGCACCCTGTATAATTTATTTTAATTCTGCTGTGCAGTTGGGTATTTTTATGATTTTATTATTTTCAATATAAATCTCTTGTTACAATTGTGATAAAGTTTTTCTCTTGTCATATTCCAGGTTATAAGTCTATTTGGTTTAATGTATTGAATAAAGGATTGTTTACGATATTTTTAAAAAGTACAAGTTGGTGTTTCGTGTTTTATTATGTTACCAATGGTCTTTGAAAATATTCTTTGTTAGTGTATTTAGAACATAGTTTTTATGTGAGTTGAATTTGCCTTCAATATTTTCCTTTATAATTTGGCTATTATTGTCGGGGTAAGTTGCAATTATGAAAGTTGGTTTTTCAATTATTATTATTATGGACTAATTTTTTGTTCTTTTTTAAAAGAATGGACTGGGTTTTCATTATTTCTAAGCCAGCCAATATTGAGACTGTCAATAACGTGGTTAAGAGTGCTTACCTGTACTGTGTCTTGTGATAGAGTCGAAATTTGTTGTTCAATATGTTGTCTGTCGTTTTCGTCTAGTGTGCCAAAAATATATTTTAATGTGGAACCTACAAAGTTAACCAGTCCTCGTTTGTTTCGTTTTGAGATGCGTATGCCATTCAATGCTCTTTCCATTTTCTCGGTTAAATATGCTGTAGTTTGTGTCGCAGTACAAGTTATTATGGTCATTATGAGTCCGATGATTGGGAGGTGTTAGTTTGCTGCAAGTATTTGCTGTCATTAACTTTCTTTTTCTTTTTGAATTTATAATGAATAATGTTTTGTCCTCTATTATTTTCGTTATAATGTTTTTCGTCTAATTGTTGTATTCTAACTGTTTTTCTAAAGGGATTCTTAAATTTTTGGTCGATTTCGAAATCCTGTCGTTCTTCGTTAAGTTTTTTTGATTTTATTTTATTTAATCATCTGGGTATCATAAGTAGGTGTGCCTGAGTTATTGTCAGGGAGATCTCTTTTGACTAATTCCTTCTAGTCCGTTTGGTCAGAGTATTAGTGTTTTGATTCTTGTTTTTAGTTATTTATTTGAACAATAGATGTGGTTCAGTAGCTCGTCAAACTCAGACTCTGACTACTGTACAGAAGAATGATATTATATATTCATGTTTGGGTGTTATAAATCTGCTGACCCAGCGGATTTGGTGAATGCCTACGTTTTGCAGAGCTGTTTCCGCCCACAATGTTACACTATGTTGCAACTTAAGAGGACGACGAACTAACAGTTCTGGCGTGGAGGTTTAGGGGGCGGGGGAGTAGACGTCGAGACTGTTGATGTGGTAAGTCCTCCCCTCTTAGAATGAAGTGACGGCCATAACGAAGGTATGGACGATACGTAGTTGACCGGGGAAACAGGGTTGGGCAGGTAAGTAACGTTCTTTTTCACTAGTAGTATAGTATAGTATAAAGATGATCAGGATGACTCTCGATGCATACGTCAGGAATCGAAGATCGACCGTAGAATCCTTGACTTGAAGAATCTTGGCTTTATTTTCTTGAAGGTGTAATACCATTTTGCTTAGGCTTAGATATTTTATTGTTGTATTTATCGAAATGGATGATAATTATCGTTGGCAATGATTTGATCATTTCCTTGTAAAACAATTCGGTGTCATCGTACCTGGTTCCTTCCAAAACTATTGAACAATTTATGTGGTTTATGATCGTGGTTCCTTCAATGAGGAATGGCTCTCCGCAACTGGGTTCAACTCTTGTTTGGTTTTTGCTGATGATAACGATCCATTGTTGCTCCGGTTCCACCACTGTTTCGTCTGGGTCCATGTGTTGGGCTTCGCATACAGGGTTCATTCCCTGTATAATTTGCATTACGCATTCCTTGTTATCCATATTGTTTTCCGTTGTTTTTGGGTCGCAGATGTATGTGCCGTGTATATTAGTTTAAATTTAGTGTCTATTGTCGATGCGTCTTGCGCATCCATGTTCCCAGTTACTTTCTTAATAACACTCCCCAGACCGTATATTAACCCTCTTTTTTTCTTTGGTTCGGGGTCAAGGACTGAATCTTATTCCTTATTTGTTCTATTTTCCTTTGTAGAGGTGTTATCGCGTCGTTTGAGTCCTCCTCTGATAAGTTTTTTAAGTTTGCTGCAAGGTCGGGGGGTATTTTCCTTAACATGTTGAACATGGAGCAGTTGAGCTGCTATCATGAATAATCTGTAATGATGATATTATTTATTTTTATAGTTTTTATATATTGTCTCGTCTAGTAATTCTCTTAGTTTTAGATTTGTATAATTTCTGTTTTTTAGTTGTAGTAACTGTCACTCCGTTACCACTAACTATTTTTTGTTTGGTAAATCTAGGCGTTAATTTATTCCTTCTATTTTCCATTCTAAAAATAGTGTCTCCCTCCTGTACCGGTTTCGGTACTACTCTGTCTGCATTTAGTTTGTGAATTTTACATAATTTTTGTTTCTCAAATTCTTCTTTGACATCTGCATACAGTTTGGTTCTAAATATGTGCATTTCTCTCAAGTAGTCTTGCTGGCTATCAGCCTTGTAGGTCTGTTCGAAAATGTGGGTTCGTCCTGTAAAAACTTCATGGGGCGTTAATTTCGTGGTTGAATGGATGGCGTTATTATACGTTATAAGGGTTTCTGATAAATTGAAATCGTGGCCTAGACTAATCTTTAAGGCTTTTTTCTTTTCGGAAATTATCCTATATATTTCTGTCAGAGATGAATGTAGCCTTTCTACTGGGGCATTGCTACTGGATTGTTGAAAAGAAGTTATGTGTAAGGTTATTCCGTATTGGTTGCAGAGTTCTTTGAAAAGAATTCCCGCAAATTCAGGGCCTTGATCGCACACTATTGCCTTAGGGATGTCATGGGTCTTGAAATAAAACATCACGTGCTTAGTAATATTAATGGAATCTCGATATGGAATGGTGTAGCCCTCAGCGAATTTCAAAAATTTGTCCAATGCTGTTAAAATGATCGTGTTATAGATTGACTATAAGTCTATGTGTACAATGTCTAGTGGTGTGTTTGGTGTCTCCGTTAATTTTTGAGGTTGTCTGTCATATTTGAGGGTCTGACAAATGTCACATCTATTTATAAACTGGGTTATTTTCTCTTTCAAACATGGGCAGTATACATTTCGTCGATTCCTCTATGATTATTTTTGACGTGGTAGTCCGAGATGTATTCTGTTAGTTCTTCTATAGTTCTTTTAAAAAGGTTGAGCATCTTATAATTTTATACGAGTTGTTTGGGGCGAAATTTGTTATATACATTTTTTGTAATGTTTCGAAGTGTAAATTTCGTGTGTCTTATTTGGCTTTAAAACCGTTTTTAGTATGTCTATTATTGTTTTATAATCGAAAAAAGGTCTGGAAATGATTCGATTGATTTTGTTTTTAAATGGTGTTTTCATCACAATTCTGCTTAATGCGTCTGCAACCACGTTTTGAGAGCCCTATTTGAAAATGACCTCACAGTCATATTCTAAGAGTTGGAGTTACTAGCATGGAATTCTTTTAAATTTTTTAACCCGACCAAAGGTTTGTGATCGGTGATCAGCCGAAATTTTTTTCCAAATAAGTATGGTCGAAAATACTTTACTGACCATACTATTGCCAGTAGTTATTTTTTTACGGTGGCATAATGTGTTTCGGATTCCGACAATGTTCTGCTAGCATATTGGTCTATCATTTCCTATAGTTCCTTGTGACAACACTGCTGATATTGCTAAATTACTAGCATCGGTTGTTAAGATGAATGTTAAGATGAATTAAGAATGGCTTAGTGAAATCGGGATATTGTAAAATAGGATCAATGCATAAGAGTGTTTTGAAAAATTCGAATGTTTTAGTGTAATTTTCGTTGATAGCCACGTCTGATTTCTTTTTAAGTTGTAGAGTTAGCGGCTTTGTGATCTTGGCAAAGTCTCTGATAAACCCTCTGTAGTAGCCTAACAACCCCAAGAAAGATTTAATTTCTTTCTTGGTCTTGGGTATAGAGAAGGCATTAATCGTTTCGATCTTCTTTGGATTCGGCTTGACGCCGTTTTCAGTCACTATATGGCCAAGGTATTCTATTTCTTTCTTGAGAAACTCTGACTTATCAGGTTGAAGTTTTAAGTTTGCCCGAGTGAGTCTCTTGAAGATTGAATTTAAGTGGTTGATATGTTCCCCCAAAGATGTTAAAAATACTATTATATCGTCCAGATTGCCATTGTATTCCGTCAAAACGTTATCCATCACCCTTTGGAAGATTACAGGTGCGTTGGATAAGCCGAATGGCATTCGGATAAACTCAAAATGTCCGCCTACTGCGGAAGAAGGTGTCCTTGCTCTATCGATAGGTTCTACTTCAATTTGGTGATAACCATTTGCTAAGTCTAAGCCCGAAAATTACTGAGCTCTACCTAGTTTGTCTAAGATTTCGTTAAATTGTGGCATTGGGTATCTATCTTTGACTGTTTTGTCATTTAACTGCCTAAATCTACAACTAGATTTACAACAATCTTTTGGTTTGAGTCATCCAGTTTCTTGGGAACTAGGAAAACTGTAGCGCTCCAGGGTGAATGGCTGTGGGTAATTATGTCTTGCTCTAGAAGTTTATTAATTTGATCCTTTATTTCTGTCTTTTCTGAAGGGCTGTATCTGAAGAGTCTTTTGTGTACCGGTACTTGGTCAGTTGTTTTAATCTGATGTTTGACTACATTGGTGAACGTTAATTAGTCCCCTTCTTTGTAAAATATATTTGGGAATTGTTTGAATAGTCCTTTATTATAATAAATTCGTCTGTGTTAAAATGATTTACCTCTATTTTGGTTTCTATACAAAATTTCTTTTCTTTATTAGAGTAGTTTACTAATTCCATTAAACTATAATAGTTGTGGGCTATATATAGACGGGTAGCATTACCAATTCCACCAATGCCACCTTCCACACTGAGATCTCGAAATGCACTCCTCCTTCAAGGCCTCTCGAAGCATTTGATAAGTTTCCGATGCATTTTTGCCAAGTCGCACACAAAACTTTATGGCGTACCGCTGTTCGAGCGAACGCTCCAACGCACCGTGACACAACAGAAAAAAAGACTTCACTCTACGACACGTCCTACCACTTCGCACCCTGTATAATTTATTTTAATTCTGCTGTGCAGTTGGGTATTTTTATGATTTTATTATTTTCAATATAAATCTCTTGTTACAATTGTGATAAAGTTTTTCTCTTGTCATATTCCAGGTTATAAGTCTATTTGGTTTAATGTATTGAATAAAGGATTGTTTACGATATTTTTAAAAAGTACAAGTTGGTGTTTCGTGTTTTATTATGTTACCAATGGTCTTTGAAAATATTCTTTGTTAGTGTATTTAGAATATAGTTTTTATGTGAGTTGAATTTGCCTTCAATATTTTCCTTTATAATTTGGCTATTATTGTCGGGGTAAGTTGCAATTATGAAAGTTGGTTTTTCAATTATTATTATTATGGACTAATTTTTTGTTCTTTTTTAAAAGAATGGACTGGGTTTTCATTATTTCTAAGCCAGCCAATATTGAGACTGTCAATAACGTGGTTAAGAGTGCTTACCTGTACTGTGTCTTGTGATAGAGTCGAAATTTGTTGTTCAATATGTTGTCTGTCGTTTTCGTCTAGTGTGCCAAAAATATATTTTAATGTGGAACCTACAAAGTTAACCAGTCCTCGTTTGTTTCGTTTTGAGATGCGTATGCCATTCAATGCTCTTTCCATTTTCACGGTTAAATATGCTGTAGTTTGTGTCGCAGTACAAGTTATTATGGTCATTATGAGTCCGATGATTGGGAGGTGTTAGTTTGCTGCAAGTATTTGCTGTCATTAACTTTCTTTTTCTTTTTGAATTTATAATGAATAATGTTTTGTCCTCTATTATTTTCGTTATAATGTTTTTCGTCTAATTGTTGTATTCTAACTGTTTTTCTAAAGGGATTCTTAAATTTTTGGTCGATTTCGAAATCCTGTCGTTCTTCGTTAAGTTTTTTTGATTTTATTTTATTTAATCATCTGGGTATCATAAGTAGGTGTGCCTGAGTTATTGTCAGGGAGATCTCTTTTGACTAATTCCTTCTAGTCCGTTTGGTCAGAGTATTAGTGTTTTGATTCTTGTTTTTAGTTATTTATTTGAACAATAGAACAATATTCATGTTTGGGTGTTATAAATCTGCTGACCCAGCGGATTTGGTGAATGCCTACGTTTTGCAGAGCTGTTTCCGCCCACAATGTTACACTATGTTGCAACTTAAGAGGACGACGAACTAACAGTTCTGGCGTGGAGGTTTAGGGGGCGGGGGAGTAGACGTCGAGACTGTTGATGTGGTAAGTCCTCCCCTCTTAGAATGAAGTGACGGCCATAACGAAGGTATGGACGATACGTAGTTGACCGGGGAAACAGGGTTGGGCAGGTAAGTAACGTTCTTTTTCACTAGTAGTATAGTATAGTATAAAGATGATCAGGATGACTCTCGATGCATACGTCAGGAATCGAAGATCGACCGTAGAATCCTTGACTTGAAGAATCTTGGCTTTATTTTCTTGAAGGTGTAATACCATTTTGCTTAGGCTTAGATATTTTATTGTTGTATTTATCGAAATGGATGATAATTATCGTTGGCAATGATTTGATCATTTCCTTGTAAAACAATTCGGTGTCATCGTACCTGGTTCCTTCCAAAACTATTGAACAATTTATGTGGTTTATGATCGTGGTTCCTTCAATGAGGAATGGCTCTCCGCAACTGGGTTCAACTCTTGTTTGGTTTTTGCTGATGATAACGATCCATTGTTGCTCCGGTTCCACCACTGTTTCGTCTGGGTCCATGTGTTGGGCTTCGCATACAGGGTTCATTCCCTGTATAATTTGCATTACGCATTCCTTGTTATCCATATTGTTTTCCGTTGTTCTTGGGTCGCAGATGTATGTGCCGTGTATATTAGTTTAAATTTAGTGTCTATTGTCGATGCGTCTTGCACATCCATGTTCCCAGTTACTTTCTTAATAACACTCCCCAGACCGTCTATTAACCCTCTTTTTTTCTTTGATTCGGGGTCAAGGACTGAATCTTATTCCTTATTTGTTCTATTTTCCTTTGTAGAGGTGTTATCGCGTCGTTTGAGTCCTCCTCTGATAAGTTTTTTAAGTTTGCTGCAAGGTCGGGGGGTATTTTCCTTAACATGTTGAACATGGAGCAGTTGAGCTGCTATCATGAATAATCTGTAATGATGATATTATTTATTTTTATAGTTTTTATATATTGTCTCGTCTAGTAATTCTCTTAGTTTTAGATTTGTATAATTTCTGTTTTTTAGTTGTAGTAACTGTCACTCCGTTACCACTAACTATTTTTTGTTTGGTAAATCTAGGCGTTAATTTATTCCTTCTATTTTCCATTCTAAAAATAGTGTCTCCCTCCTGTACCGGTTTCGGTACTACTCTGTCTGCATTTAGTTTGTGAATTTTACATAATTTTTGTTTCTCAAATTCTTCTTTGGCATCTGCATACAGTTTGGTTCTAAATATGTGCATTTCTCTCAAGTAGTCTTGCTGGCTATCAGCCTTGTAGGTCTGTTCGAAAATGTGGGTTCGTCCTGTAAAAACTTCATGTGGCGTTAATTTCGTGGTTGAATGGATGGCGTTATTATACGTTATAAGGGTTTCCGATAAATTGAAATCGTGGCCTAGACTAATCTTTAAGGCTTTTTTCTTTTCGGAAATTATCCTATATATTTCTGTCAGAGATGAATGTAGCCTTTCTACTGGGGCATTGCTACTGGATTGTTGAAAAGAAGTTATGTGTAAGGTTATTCCGTATTGGTTGCAGAGTTCTTTGAAAAGAATTCCCGCAAATTCAGGGCCTTGATCGCACACTATTGCCTTAGGGATGTCATGGGTCTTGAAATAAAACATCACGTGCTTAGTAATATTAATGGAATCTCGATATGGAATGGTGTAGCCCTCAGCGAATTTCAAAAATTTGTCCAATGCTGTTAAAATGATCGTGTTATAGATTGACTATAAGTCTATGTGTACAATGTCTAGTGGTGTGTTTGGTGTCTCCGTTAATTTTTGAGTTTGTCTGTCATATTTGAGGGTCTGACAAATGTCACATCTATTTATAAACTGGGTTATTTTCTCTTTCAAACATGGGCAGTATACATGTCGCTTGATGTGATTAAGGGTTTCGTCGATTCCTCTATGATTATTTTTGACGTGGTAGTCCGAGATGTATTCTGTTAGTTCTTCTATAGTTCTTTTAAAAAGGTTGAGCATCTTATAATTTTATACGAGTTGTTTGGGGCGAAATTTGTTATATACATTTTTTGTAATGTTTCGAAGTGTAAATTTCGTGTGTCTTATTTGGCTTTAAAACCGTTTTTAGTATGTCTATTATTGTTTTATAATCGAAAAAAGGTCTGGAAATGATTCGATTGATTTTGTTTTTAAATGGTGTTTTCATCACAATTCTGCTTAATGCGTCTGCAACCACGTTTTGAGAGCCCTATTTGAAAATGACCTCACAGTCATATTCTAAGAGTTGGAGTTACTAGCATGGAATTCTTTTAAATTTTTTAACCCGACCAAAGGTTTGTGATCGGTGATCAGCCGAAATTTTTTTCCAAATAAGTATGGTCGAAAATACTTTACTGACCATACTATTGCCAGTAGTTATTTTTTTACGGTGGCATAATGTGTTTCGGATTCCGACAATGTTCTGCTAGCATATTGGTCTATCATTTCCTATAGTTCCTTGTGACAACACTGCTGATATTGCTAAATTACTAGCATCGGTTGTTAAGATGAATGTTAAGATGAATTAAGAATGGCTTAGTGAAATCGGGATATTGTAAAATAGGATCAATGCATAAGAGTGTTTTGAAAAATTCGAATGTTTTAGTGTAATTTTCGTTGATAGCCACGTCTGATTTCTTTTTAAGTTGTAGAGTTAGCGGCTTTGTGATCTTGGCAAAGTCTCTGATAAACCCTCTGTAGTAGCCTAACAACCCCAAGAAAGATTTAATTTCTTTCTTGGTCTTGGGTATAGAGAAGGCATTAATCGTTTCGATCTTCTTTGGATTCGGCTTGACGCCGTTTTCAGTCACTATATGGCCAAGGTATTATATTTCTTTCTTGAGAAACTCTGACTTATCAGGTTGAAGTTTTAAGTTTGCCCGAGTGAGTCTCTTGAAGATTGAATTTAAGTGGTTGATATGTTCCCCCAAAGATGTTAAAAATACTATTATATCGTCCAGATTGCCATTGTATTCCGTCAAAACGTTATCCATCACCCTTTGGAAGATTACAGGTGCGTTGGATAAGCCGAATGGCATTCGGATAAACTCAAAATGTCCGCCTACTGCGGAAGAAGGTGTCCTTGCTCTATCGATAGGTTCTACTTCAATTTGGTGATAACCATTTGCTAAGTCTAAGCCCGAAAATTACTGAGCTCTACCTAGTTTGTCTAAGATTTCGTTAAATTGTGGCATTGGGTATCTATCTTTGACTGTTTTGTCATTTAACTGCCTAAATCTACAACTAGATTTACAACAATCTTTTGGTTTGAGTCATCCAGTTTCTTGGGAACTAGGAAAACTGTAGCGCTCCAGGGTGAATGGCTGTGGGTAATTATGTCTTGCTCTAGAAGTTTATTAATTTGATCCTTTATTTCTGTCTTTTCTGAAGGGCTGTATCTGAAGAGTCTTTTGTGTACCGGTACTTGGTCAGTTGTTTTAATCTGATGTTTGACTACATTGGTGAACGTTAATTAGTCCCCTTCTTTGTAAAATATATTTGGGAATTGTTTGAATAGTCCTTTATTATAATAAATTCGTCTGTGTTAAAATGATTTACCTCTATTTTGGTTTCTATACAAAATTTCTTTTCTTTATTAGAGTAGTTTACTAATTCCATTAAACTATAATAGTTGTGGGCTATATATAGACGGGTAGCATTACCAATTCCACCAATGCCACCTTCCACACTGAGATCTCGAAATGCACTCCTCCTTCAAGGCCTCTCGAAGCATTTGATAAGTTTCCGATGCATTTTTGCCAAGTCGCACACAAAACTTTATGGCGTACCGCTGTTCGAGCGAACGCTCCCACGCACCGTGACACAACAGAAAAAAAGACTTCACTCTACGACACGTCCTACCACTTCGCACCCTGTATAATTTATTTTAATTCTGCTGTGCAGTTGGGTATTTTTATGATTTTATTATTTTCAATATAAATCTCTTGTTACAATTGTGATAAAGTTTTTCTCTTGTCATATTCCAGGTTATAAGTCTATTTGGTTTAATGTATTGAATAAAGGATTGTTTACGATATTTTTAAAAAGTACAAGTTGGTGTTTCGTGTTTTATTATGTTACCAATGGTCTTTGAAAATATTCTTTGTTAGTGTATTTAGAACATAGTTTTTATGTGAGTTGAATTTGCCTTCAATATTTTCCTTTATAATTTGGCTATTATTGTCGGGGTAAGTTGCAATTATGAAAGTTGGTTTTTCAATTATTATTATTATGGACTAATTTTTTGTTCTTTTTTCAAAGAATGGACTGGGTTTTCATTATTTTTAAGCCAGCCAATATTGAGACTGTCAAGAGTGTTAAGAGTGCCTACCTGTACTGTGTCTTGTGATAGAGTCGAAATTTGTTGTTCAATATGTTGTCTGTCGTTTTCGTCTAGTGTGCCAAAAATATATTTTAATGTGGAACCTACAAAGTTAACCAGTCCTCGTTTGTTTCGTTTTGAGATGCGTATGCCATTCAATGCTCTTTCCATTTTCTCGGTTAAATATGCTGTAGTTTGTGTCGCAGTACAAGTTATTATGGTCATTATGAGTCCGATGATTGGGAGGTGTTAGTTTGCTGCAAGTATTTGCTGTCATTAACTTTCTTTTTCTTTTTGAATTTATAATGAATAATGTTTTGTCCTCTATTATTTTCGTTATAATGTTTTTCGTCTAATTGTTGTATTCTAACTGTTTTTCTAAAGGGATTCTTAAATTTTTGGTCGATTTCGAAATCCTGTCGTTCTTCGTTAAGTTTTTTTGATTTTATTTTATTTAATCATCTGGGTATCATAAGTAGGTGTGCCTGAGTTATTGTCAGGGAGATCTCTTTTGACTAATTCCTTCTAGTCCGTTTGGTCAGCGTATTAGTGTTTTGATTCTTGTTTTTAGTTATTTATTTGAACAATAGATGTGGTTCAGTAGCTCGTCAAACTCAGACTCTGACTACTGTACAGAAGAATGATATTATATATTCATGTTTGGGTGTTATAAATCTGCTGACCCAGCGGATTTGGTGAATGCCTACGTTTTGCAGAGCTGTTTCCGCCCACAATGTTACACTATGTTGCAACTTAAGAGGACGACGAACTAACAGTTCTGGCGTGGAGGTTTAGGGGGCGGGGGAGTAGACGTCGAGACTGTTGATGTGGTAAGTCCTCCCCTCTTAGAATGAAGTGACGGCCATAACGAAGGTATGGACGATACGTAGTTGACCGGGGAAACAGGGTTGGGCAGGTAAGTAACGTTCTTTTTCACTAGTAGGGCGTATAGTATAAAGATGATCAGGATGACTCTCGATGCATACGTCAGGAATCGAAGATCGACCGTAGAATCCTTGACTTGAAGAATCTTGGCTTTATTTTCTTGAAGGTGTAATACCATTTTGCTTAGGCTTAGATATTTTATTGTTGTATTTATCGAAATGGATGATAATTATCGTTGGCAATGATTTGATCATTTCCTTGTAAAACAATTCGGTGTCATCGTACCTGGTTCCTTCCAAAACTATTGAACAATTTATGTGGTTTATGATCGTGGTTCCTTCAATGAGGAATGGCTCTCCGCAACTGGGTTCAACTCTTGTTTGGTTTTTGCTGATGATAACGATCCATTGTTGCTCCGGTTCCACCACTGTTTCGTCTGGGTCCATGTGTTGGGCTTCGCATACAGGGTTCATTCCCTGTATAATTTGCATTACGCATTCCTTGTTATCCATATTGTTTTCCGTTGTTCTTGGGTCGCAGATGTATGTGCCGTGTATATTAGTTTAAATTTAGTGTCTATTGTCGATGCGTCTTGCGCATCCATGTTCCCAGTTACTTTCTTAATAACACTCCCCAGACCGTCTATTAACCCTCTTTTTTTCTTTGGTTCGGGGTCAAGGACTGAATCTTATTCCTTATTTGTTCTATTTTCCTTTGTAGAGGTGTTATCGCGTCGTTTGAGTCCTCCTCTGATAAGTTTTTTAAGTTTGCTGCAAGGTCGGGGGGTATTTTCCTTAACATGTTGAACATGGAGCAGTTGAGCTGCTATCATGAATAATCTGTAATGATGATATTATTTATTTTTATAGTTTTTATATATTGTCTCGTCTAGTAATTCTCTTAGTTTTAGATTTGTATAATTTCTGTTTTTTAGTTGTAGTAACTGTCACTCCGTTACCACTAACTATTTTTTGTTTGGTAAATCTAGGCGTTAATTTATTCCTTCTATTTTCCATTCTAAAAATAGTGTCTCCCTCCTGTACCGGTTTCGGTACTACTCTGTCTGCATTTAGCTTGTGAATTTTACATAATTTTTGTTTCTCAAATTCTTCTTTGGCATCTGCATACAGTTTGGTTCTAAATATGTGCATTTCTCTCAAGTAGTCTTGCTGGCTATCAGCCTTGTAGGTCTGTTCGAAAATGTGGGTTCGTCCTGTAAAAACTTCATGTGGCGTTAATTTCGTGGTTGAATGGATGGCGTTATTATACGTTATAAGGGTTTCCGATAAATTGAAATCGTGGCCTAGACTAATCTTTAAGGCTTTTTTCTTTTCGGAAATTATCCTATATATTTCTGTCAGAGATGAATGTAGCCTTTCTACTGGGGCATTGCTACTGGATTGTTGAAAAGAAGTTATGTGTAAGGTTATTCCGTATTGGTTGCAGAGTTCTTTGAAAAGAATTCCCGCAAATTCAGGGCCTTGATCGCACACTATTGCCTTAGGGATGTCATGGGTCTTGAAATAAAACATCACGTGCTTAGTAATATTAATGGAATCTCGATATGGAATGGTGTAGCCCTCAGCGAATTTCAAAAATTTGTCCAATGCTGGTAAAATGGACGTGTTATAGATTGACTATAAGTCTATGTGTACAATGTCTAGTGGTGTGTTTGGTGTCTCCGTTAATTTTTGAGTTTGTCTGTCATATTTGAGGGTCTGACAAATGTCACATCTATTTATAAACTGGGTTATTTTCTCTTTCAAACATGGGCAGTATACATGTCGCTTGATGTGATTAAGGGTTTCGTCGATTCCTCTATGATTATTTTTGACGTGGTAGTCCGAGATGTATTCTGTTAGTTCTTCTATAGTTCTTTTAAAAAGGTTGAGCATCTTATAATTTTATACGAGTTGTTTGGGGCGAAATTTGTTATATACATTTTTTGTAATGTTTCGAAGTGTAAATTTCGTGTGTCTTATTTGGCTTTAAAACCGTTTTTAGTATGTCTATTATTGTTTTATAATCGAAAAAAGGTCTGGAAATGATTCGATTGATTTTGTTTTTAAATGGTGTTTTCATCACAATTCTGCTTAATGCGTCTGCAACCACGTTTTGAGAGCCCTATTTGAAAATGACCTCACAGTCATATTCTAAGAGTTGGAGTTACTAGCATGGAATTCTTTTAAATTTTTTAACCCGACCAAAGGTTTGTGATCGGTGATCAGCCGAAATTTTTTTCCAAATAAGTATGGTCGAAAATACTTTACTGACCATACTATTGCCAGTAGTTATTTTTTTACGGTGGCATAATGTGTTTCGGATTCCGACAATGTTCTGCTAGCATATTGGTCTATCATTTCCTATAGTTCCTTGTGACAACACTGCTGATATTGCTAAATTACTAGCATCGGTTGTTAAGATGAATGTTAAGATGAATTAAGAATGGCTTAGTGAAATCGGGATATTGTAAAATAGGATCAATGCATAAGAGTGTTTTGAAAAATTCGAATGTTTTAGTGTAATTTTCGTTGATAGCCACGTCTGATTTCTTTTTAAGTTGTAGAGTTAGCGGCTTTGTGATCTTGGCAAAGTCTCTGATAAACCCTCTGTAGTAGCCTAACAACCCCAAGAAAGATTTAATTTCTTTCTTGGTCTTGGGTATAGAGAAGGCATTAATCGTTTCGATCTTCTTTGGATTCGGCTTGACGCCGTTTTCAGTCACTATATGGCCAAGGTATTCTATTTCTTTCTTGAGAAACTCTGACTTATCAGGTTGAAGTTTTAAGTTTGCCCGAGTGAGTCTCTTGAAGATTGAATTTAAGTGGTTGATATGTTCCCCCAAAGATGTTAAAAATACTATTATATCGTCCAGATTGCCATTGTATTCCGTCAAAACGTTATCCATCACCCTTTGGAAGATTACAGGTGCGTTGGATAAGCCGAATGGCATTCGGATAAACTCAAAATGTCCGCCTACTGCGGAAGAAGGTGTCCTTGCTCTATCGATAGGTTCTACTTCAATTTGGTGATAACCATTTGCTAAGTCTAAGCCCGAAAATTACTGAGCTCTACCTAGTTTGTCTAAGATTTCGTTAAATTGTGGCATTGGGTATCTATCTTTGACTGTTTTGTCATTTAACTGCCTAAATCTACAACTAGATTTACAACAATCTTTTGGTTTGAGTCATCCAGTTTCTTGGGAACTAGGAAAACTGTAGCGCTCCAGGGTGAATGGCTGTGGGTAATTATGTCTTGCTCTAGAAGTTTATTAATTTGATCCTTTATTTCTGTCTTTTCTGAAGGGCTGTATCTGAAGAGTCTTTTGTGTACCGGTACTTGGTCAGTTGTTTTAATCTGATGTTTGACTACATTGGTGAACGTTAATTAGTCCCCTTCTTTGTAAAATATATTTGGGAATTGTTTGAATAGTCCTTTATTATAATAAATTCGTCTGTGTTAAAATGATTTACCTCTATTTTGGTTTCTATACAAAATTTCTTTTCTTTATTAGAGTAGTTTACTAATTCCATTAAACTATAATAGTTGTGGGCTATATATAGACGGGTAGCATTACCAATTCCACCAATGCCACCTTCCACACTGAGATCTCGAAATGCACTCCTCCTTCAAGGCCTCTCGAAGCATTTGATAAGTTTCCGATGCATTTTTGCCAAGTCGCACACAAAACTTTATGGCGTACCGCTGTTCGAGCGAACGCTCCAACGCACCGTGACACAACAGAAAAAAAGACTTCACTCTACGACACGTCCTACCACTTCGCACCCTGTATAATTTATTTTAATTCTGCTGTGCAGTTGGGTATTTTTATGATTTTATTATTTTCAATATAAATCTCTTGTTACAATTGTGATAAAGTTTTTCTCTTGTCATATTCCAGGTTATAAGTCTATTTGGTTTAATGTATTGAATAAAGGATTGTTTACGATATTTTTAAAAAGTACAAGTTGGTGTTTCGTGTTTTATTATGTTACCAATGGTCTTTGAAAATATTCTTTGTTAGTGTATTTAGAACATAGTTTTTATGTGAGTTGAATTTGCCTTCAATATTTTCCTTTATAATTTGGCTATTATTGTCGGGGTAAGTTGCAATTATAAAAGTTGGTTTTTCAATTATTATTATTATGGACTAATTTTTTGTTCTTTTTTCAAAGAATGGACTGGGTTTTCATTATTTCTAAGCCAGCCAATATTGAGACTGTCAATAACGTGGTTAAGAGTGCCTACCTGTACTGTGTCTTGTGATAGAGTCGAAATTTGTTGTTCAATATGTTGTCTGTCGTTTTCGTCTAGTGTGCCAAAAATATATTTTAATGTGGAACCTACAAAGTTAACCAGTCCTCGTTTGTTTCGTTTTGAGATGCGTATGCCATTCAATGCTCTTTCCATTTTCTCGGTTAAATATGCTGTAGTTTGTGTCGCAGTACAAGTTATTATGGTCATTATGAGTCCGATGATTGGGAGGTGTTAGTTTGCTGCAAGTATTTGCTGTCATTAACTTTCTTTTTCTTTTTGAATTTATAATGAATAATGTTTTGTCCTCTATTATTTTCGTTATAATGTTTTCCGTCTAATTGTTGTATTCTAACTGTTTTTCTAAAGGGATTCTTAAATTTTTGGTCGATTTCGAAATCCTGTCGTTCTTCGTTAAGTTTTTTTGATTTTATTTTATTTAATCATCTGGGTATCATAAGTAGGTGTGCCTGAGTTATTGTCAGGGAGATCTCTTTTGACTAATTCCTTCTAGTCCGTTTGGTCAGCGTATTAGTGTTTTGATTCTTGTTTTTAGTTATTTATTTGAACAATAGATGTGGTTCAGTAGCTCGTCAAACTCAGACTCTGACTACTGTACAGAAGAATGATATTATATATTCATGTTTGGGTGTTATAAATCTGCTGACCCAGCGGATTTGGTGAATGCCTACGTTTTGCAGAGCTGTTTCCGCCCACAATGTTACACTATGTTGCAACTTAAGAGGACGACGAACTAACAGTTCTGGCGTGGAGGTTTAGGGGGCGGGGGAGTAGACGTCGAGACTGTTGATGTGGTAAGTCCTCCCCTCTTAGAATGAAGTGACGGCCATAACGAAGGTATGGACGATACGTAGTTGACCGGGGAAACAGGGTTGGGCAGGTAAGTAACGTTCTTTTTCACTAGTAGGGCGTATAGTATAAAGATGATCAGGATGACTCTCGATGCATACGTCAGGAATCGAAGATCGACCGTAGAATCCTTGACTTGAAGAATCTTGGCTTTATTTTCTTGAAGGTGTAATACCATTTTGCTTAGGCTTAGATATTTTATTGTTGTATTTATCGAAATGGATGATAATTATCGTTGGCAATGATTTGATCATTTCCTTGTAAAACAATTCGGTGTCATCGTACCTGGTTCCTTCCAAAACTATTGAACAATTTATGTGGTTTATGATCGTGGTTCCTTCAATGAGGAATGGCTCTCCGCAACTGGGTTCAACTCTTGTTTGGTTTTTGCTGATGATAACGATCCATTGTTGCTCCGGTTCCACCACTGTTTCGTCTGGGTCCATGTGTTGGGCTTCGCATACAGGGTTCATTCCCTGTATAATTTGCATTACGCATTCCTTGTTATCCATATTGTTTTCCGTTGTTTTTGGGTCGCAGATGTATGTGCCGTGTATATTAGTTTAAATTTAGTGTCTATTGTCGATGCGTCTTGCGCATCCATGTTCCCAGTTACTTTCTTAATAACACTCCCCAGACCGTCTATTAACCCTCTTTTTTTCTTTGGTTCGGGGTCAAGGACTGAATCTTATTCCTTATTTGTTCTATTTTCCTTTGTAGAGGTGTTATCGCGTCGTTTGAGTCCTCCTCTGATAAGTTTTTTAAGTTTGCTGCAAGGTCGGGGGGTATTTTCCTTAACATGTTGAACATGGAGCAGTTGAGCTGCTATCATGAATAATCTGTAATGATGATATTATTTATTTTTATAGTTTTTATATATTGTCTCGTCTAGTAATTCTCTTAGTTTTAGATTTGTATAATTTCTGTTTTTTAGTTGTAGTAACTGTCACTCCGTTACCACTAACTATTTTTTGTTTGGTAAATCTAGGCGTTAATTTATTCCTTCTATTTTCCATTCTAAAAATAGTGTCTCCCTCCTGTACCGGTTTCGGTACTACTCTGTCTGCATTTAGTTTGTGAATTTTACATAATTTTTGTTTCTCAAATTCTTCTTTGGCATCTGCATACAGTTTGGTTCTAAATATGTGCATTTCTCTCAAGTAGTCTTGCTGGCTATCAGCCTTGTAGGTCTGTTCGAAAATGTGGGTTCGTCCTGTAAAAACTTCATGTGGCGTTAATTTCGTGGTTGAATGGATGGCGTTATTATACGTTATAAGGGTTTCTGATAAATTGAAATCGTGGCCTAGACTAATCTTTAAGGCTTTTTTCTTTTCGGAAATTATCCTATATATTTCTGTCAGAGATGAATGTAGCCTTTCTACTGGGGCATTGCTACTGGATTGTTGAAAAGAAGTTATGTGTAAGGTTATTCCGTATTGGTTGCAGAGTTCTTTGAAAAGAATTCCCGCAAATTCAGGGCCTTGATCGCACACTATTGCCTTAGGGATGTCATGGGTCTTGAAATAAAACATCACGTGCTTAGTAATATTAATGGAATCTCGATATGGAATGGTGTAGCCCTCAGCGAATTTCAAAAATTTGTCCAATGCTGGTAAAATGGACGTGTTATAGATTGACTATAAGTCTATGTGTACAATGTCTAGTGGTGTGTTTAGTGTCTCCGTTAATTTTTGAGTTTGTCTGTCATATTTGAGGGTCTGACAAATGTCACATCTATTTATAAACTGGGTTATTTTCTCTTTCAAACATGGGCAGTATACATGTCGCTTGATGTGATTAAGGGTTTCGTCGATTCCTCTATGATTATTTTTGACGTGGTAGTCCGAGATGTATTCTGTTAGTTCTTCTATAGTTCTTTTAAAAAGGTTGAGCATCTTATAATTTTATACGAGTTGTTTGGGGCGAAATTTGTTATATACATTTTTTGTAATGTTTCGAAGTGTAAATTTCGTGTGTCTTATTTGGCTTTAAAACCGTTTTTAGTATGTCTATTATTGTTTTATAATCGAAAAAAGGTCTGGAAATGATTCGATTGATTTTGTTTTTAAATGGTGTTTTCATCACAATTCTGCTTAATGCGTCTGCAACCACGTTTTGAGAGCCCTATTTGAAAATGACCTCACAGTCATATTCTAAGAGTTGGAGTTACTAGCATGGAATTCTTTTAAATTTTTTAACCCGACCAAAGGTTTGTGATCGGTGATCAGCCGAAATTTTTTTCCAAATAAGTATGGTCGAAAATACTTTACTGACCATACTATTGCCAGTAGTTATTTTTTTACGGTGGCATAATGTGTTTCGGATTCCGACAATGTTCTGCTAGCATATTGGTCTATCATTTCCTATAGTTCCTTGTGACAACACTGCTGATATTGCTAAATTACTAGCATCGGTTGTTAAGATGAATGTTAAGATGAATTAAGAATGGCTTAGTGAAATCGGGATATTGTAAAATAGGATCAATGCATAAGAGTGTTTTGAAAAATTCGAATGTTTTAGTGTAATTTTCGTTGATAGCCACGTCTGATTTCTTTTTAAGTTGTAGAGTTAGCGGCTTTGTGATCTTGGCAAAGTCTCTGATAAACCCTCTGTAGTAGCCTAACAACCCCAAGAAAGATTTAATTTCTTTCTTGGTCTTGGGTATAGAGAAGGCATTAATCGTTTCGATCTTCTTTGGATTCGGCTTGACGCCGTTTTCAGTCACTATATGGCCAAGGTATTCTATTTCTTTCTTGAGAAACTCTGACTTATCAGGTTGAAGTTTTAAGTTTGCCCGAGTGAGTCTCTTGAAGATTGAATTTAAGTGGTTGATATGTTCCCCCAAAGATGTTAAAAATACTATTATATCGTCCAGATTGCCATTGTATTCCGTCAAAACCTTATCCATCACCCTTTGGAAGATTACAGGTGCGTTGGATAAGCCGAATGGCATTCGGATAAACTCAAAATGTCCGCCTACTGCGGAAGAAGGTGTCCTTGCTCTATCGATAGGTTCTACTTCAATTTGGTGATAACCATTTGCTAAGTCTAAGCCCGAAAATTACTGAGCTCTACCTAGTTTGTCTAAGATTTCGTTAAATTGTGGCATTGGGTATCTATCTTTGACTGTTTTGTCATTTAACTGCCTAAATCTACAACTAGATTTACAACAATCTTTTGGTTTGAGTCATCCAGTTTCTTGGGAACTAGGAAAACTGTAGCGCTCCAGGGTGAATGGCTGTGGGTAATTATAATTTAATCTGATGTTTGACTACATTGGTGAACGTTAATTAGTCCCCTTCTTTGTAAAATATATTTGGGAATTGTTTGAATAGTCCTTTAAGTGCAGTATTTTCTTCAGAGCTTAGGTGTTCTAATCGTAAGTTATTGTTTGTCCTTATCTTGGTGTCGGAGTCTATATTACCATAGTCTTTAATGTTATTTATTATAATAAATTCGTCTGTGTTAAAATGATTTACCTCTATTTTGGTTTCTATACAAAATTTCTTTTCTTTATTAGAGTAGTTTGCTACTTCCATTAAACTATAATAGTTGTGGGCTATATATAGACGGGTATTATTACCAATTTCTTAGATGCTTTTTCTATGCTGAATAATTCTGCTTTACGTTTTTCTTGTTGAAGTAATTTAATAGTGAAATTGGGTGTAGTTAATGTCTTACATGGTATGTTTATTCTCCCTAGGATTTTATACAATGTGTTCATTCCTACAAGGCCGTCGAAATAGTTATGAAGTTCTCACAGTGTCCCCTAATGGGCCATTAATGCTGTTTATTAATGTATACAGGCAAGTTTTGTCGAAAGATTCCTTTTTGTTTTTTAGTGCGAACGATTCTATCCCAGTGTTTTCCACAATTCTTCCGAAGGTTGCCTTGAAGTCTAGAATTTGATCGTAGAATTCCTGCAGTGGCAACTTCTTGTAGACCAGTCCGTGTAATTCGAAACTTAAGGCTTCTTCGTCCCTTTTGTCGGCAAATTTTCCTATCAAGGCCTCTCTAATGTTGTCCCAGTTTAAACCTATGCCGGAAGATATTAACAATTCATTTGCTTTTCCCTCAATTTTGTTCCTTATAGCTCTCAATAAAAATTGGCCATACGGAGTTTTATCCGTGCCTCTAATCAGGAGGAGTATTTCCTCGACATTGTTAATAAAATCATTTAAAGTAGCCGGATTTCCTTCATAAGGGATAAGGTATCGAATACCATCCGGAATCTTTAGGGACTGACAAATATCCTGAGGGGAAATAAGAAGGGGTGATGAGGAAGACCCTGATGATGAATTCATTGTGGTGACTATCGAAGGGCTAGTTAAAGTTGTTAAGGCACACTGATATTCTCTAACGTCTAACAAACTAGCACTCAAACGACTCCTCCTTCTAATAGTGGGAATAAGTTTCTTTACTTTAGTTTACTCTAGTTTGTGAAAATGAGTGATTTAGATATTGTATGTGTGTTGTATATATGTGTACTTAATTAATGTGTGTACTTAATTAATTCGATGTTGGTTGTTGGGTGTTTTATTGTTGTTGATGGATAAACAGTCCTTGTGTTAATTGTATATAACGATAATGCATAGGAGCTTCATTTGGTCCGGTTTCTGACTGCGCCAGTTATAGTCATGGTGGTCTCTTCTGACCATTATAATATTATATTATTATATTAGTTTGCAAATATCTCCCTTCCGCCTTTTTGTCGTTTGAATTTCGCGGCTATGTACAAAGCGCTACAGAGCTCGTATCTGGCAATACTATACATAATTTGAAAGGTCTTGACATAACCTACAAAACGACGCTATGCATGATTAGTTTGGATATTGCGTTCAACAGTTATAGACGCGCTTTTTTAAAGTTTTCCTTCGTTAAAGGCAAATCCGCTAGAGAAACGTTCCGTGAGATTAATGGTGTTTTGGGGGATGGTACTCTATCACTTCGAACCGCGGAGGAATGGTTTCGACGATTCAGAGCCGGTGAAAACGACACCATGGATAAGCCAGCCGGCGGAAGACCTGTGACGACAAATACCGATCAAATCATGGAATACATCGAGTTAGACCGGCATGTGGCATCTCGTGACATCGCCCAGGAGATGGGAGTTAGTCACCAAACCATTTTAAACCATCTGCAGAAGGCTGGATACAAAAAAAAGCTTGATGTTTGGGTGCCGCATGATTTGACGCAAAAAACCTTCTGGACCGAATCAACGCCTGCGATATGCTGCTGAAACGGAACGAACTCGACCCATTCTTGAAGCGGATGGTGACTGGCGACGAAAAATGGATCACATACGACAATATCAAGCGAAAACGGTCGTGGTCGAAGGCCGGTGAATCGTCCCAAACAGTGGCCAAGCCGGGATTGACGGCCAGGAAGGTTTTGCTGTGTGTTTGGTGGGATTGGAAGGGAATCATCCACTATGAGCTGCTCGCATTTGGCCAGACGCTTAATTCTACCATCTACTGCGAACAATTGGACCCCTTGAAGCAGGCGATCGACCAGAAGCGTCCAGAATTGGTCAACAGGAAGGGTGTAGTGTTCCACCAGGACAACGCCAGACCACACACTTCGTTGATGACTCGTCAGAAGCTACGGGAGCTCGGATGGGAGGTTTTATCGCATCCACCATATAGCCCGGACATAGCGCCAAGTGATTACCACCTATTCCTGTCCATGGCAAATGCCCTTGGTGGTGTAAAGTTGAACTCAAAAGAGGCTTGTGAAAAGTGGCTGTCCGAGTTCTTCGCAAATAAGGAGGGGGGCTTCTACGAGGGAGGTATTATGAAGTTGCCGTCTAGATGGAAACAGATTATCGAACAAAACGGCGCATATTTGAACTAAATCCGATCACTGTAACACTTTTTATAAAGCATTGAATAAAGAGCAAAAAAGCGGAAGGGAGATATTTGCCAATCTATTATATTATATTATATATTCATGTTGGGTTGTTATGAATCTGCTGACCCAGCGGATGTGATGAATGCCTCCGTTTTGCTAAGCAGTTTCCGCCCACAATGTTACACTATGTTGCAACTTAAGAGGGCGACGAACGAACAGTTCTGGCGTGGTGGTTTAGGGGGCGGGGGAGTAGACGTCGAGACTGTTGATGTGGTATCTCCTGGGTAAGGAAGGGTGTTAGCCGCTGTCTGTCCGGTTGCATTATGTTTAGTCTTTTGGTTTTATACAGGTGCGTTATGAAAGTAATGCGCATGGTTACATTGTCACGTAACTACCTGTCGTACCACGCTCGGACCTGTCTGAAAATTTGGGGCGGAGTCTCTCCTTTCCAACGCGCTCGGTCTCAGTTCGCTCTGAGCAATAGAAGTGGTAGGACGTGTCGTAGAGCGAAGTCATTTTTTCTGTTGTGTCACGGTGCGATGGAGCGTTCGCTGGAACAGCGGTACGCCATAAAGTTTTGTGTGGGACTTGGCAAAAATGCATCGGAAACTTATCAAATGCTTCGAGAGGCCTTTAAGGAGGAGTGCATTTCGAGATCTCAGTGTGGAAGGTGGCACAATCCATAATTTTGGGTACAATCCATAATGTACTGCAGTAAGGGGAGTCACTTTCCCGTATAATACCTTGATTTAACTTTTGTAGTGACCAACTTGACTTAGACCAATCAGGACAGAATATGATCGTACGATTGTACAGTTAGGAAAAGAAAAGCTATAACAGCGACCACCGGCATGCAGCTTCCCAGAGCTTAATTCATGATCGGATTAAACCTCGTGGCGAACGCTCACAATTTTTGACGCTGCCCATTTAAACTTCACATACACGTGGAAATATAATTTAGTTATATATATCCAATCTCATAAAAACAAGAGTGGGATATTTCGATAAATTTCCGTGTGCGATTTGTGTGAAAGTGGGAAAGAGATTCGACCCCAAGGCGTAAGGAAGGCCAGGCCTATATAAGAGCATTTGGTTGCTCTACAGCCGACTACCCCCCCCCCGTCTCGTCGACCCCCTCATCAGCTCATGGTTTAAACCCAGTTCGCTCCAAGAAGAGGCCACGAGGCGACGTAACCTTCAGCCAACAAGTTACGCAACCGGCCACCTGCCGAATGATAACTGGCCAAATATATTGAAAGGCTAGAGCTCATCCAGATTATTCAGCTGTGCGGACCGGATCAGATTTAATTATATTTGGACATCATCAACGTTACGCAAAGAAGATCATCTCCTATGACCAACGGAGGTCTAACTTTGTGATTCCGTCTTATCGCAGCGCAGCGTAGCAGCCAGCGGTCTCCTAAGGTTTTATCGCTGCAGTGCTGCAGTTATATTTCGTGTTTCGTTTTGATTCTTGATTTTCTTTTGTATTACCATTAATAATGAATTAAATACTCGCAGATTGACGGAACTTTTGGCATTTGAATAGGAATTTAACTTAGAACCTTTAAAGTTTGACCTACAGCTCGACAATGTCAACGTGAACTTGGGCCCAACTTTACGCACATCATGGAGTGGATATTTAAGGTCGTGAGTACTACAAAACAACAATGATAAAAAACATTATTATGAATCACCTATATTAAAATTCTACAAAATGCCACTCGAACGTCTAATTAAAATAATATCTGCATTTGACTAAAGATTATATAACTATATTTGCTAATTTTATATTCAATTACTTATATATATTTGCTTTATACTTTACTTTTATATACTCTATTTTACTCACTGAATATAAACGAAAATGAAGAGAATGACTAGGATAATAATGCGTAGATTACAATTTGTTAGTTTGTAAAAGAGATTTAATGGAACCGCTCATTGAACTGAATTTATATAAATGGAATTATAATTGAAGATATATTGAAAAAGAATGAATTGTGAATAAATAGATTTAATGGTTTGTCGAGTACTTATTTTGAACACTTTCTTAAATATGTGGTAGAGTTATTTTGAACTTGGCCAAGGGACAATGTAAATATTTTAAGTAGCATTGTCATGGTAGGGAGGGTAAAGACTTAGGGAATCATTAACATCTAAAATTCCCAATACTTATCAGAATCTGTAGCTTATCTTCACACGTGTCGGCGTGTATCATTAGTATCAATATAAAGCCATTTCTTTTATTAATCGATAGTCCAGTTTTGAATATTGTTTATGAGTAAGACGCACTTATTAAAATGTAGTAGCGTTTCGTACTATCCTAAGCTAAAAGAACCCCGACCTACGGCGAGCATAGCAAGAGTGCGCATCCCTAGCGAAGGAAGTACAAGGTCCTCTTTATTAGTAATTACCACCCACTATTAAAAGACCAACTAGTTAAAAATCTATTGAACTACGTACACTACACTTCTTGAAGATTACGTTGAAGCCGTGATCACATATTGTTGAGACCGATAAAAGATTGATCCTCAAATCCGGCACGTAGAGCGTGTTTTTCAGGCTTGCGGTGAACTTATTGTTTGGGGAGAACTGTGTGGATCCATATCCTTTTATTTCTGTGGCATCTGAGTGTGGCCAGTCTGAGCTTTGAACATATTCTGCTGTGAGCAAATATGTGACATTGCGCCAGAATTTAAACACCAGTTACTACAATCACTATTTGTATAATTAGCTATGTTGATGTACATGCTATCGCTCTGGTTTTTCATTGGCTTTGACCTGCACTCAGCTGCACGGTGATCGAGTTTTCCGCAGCTGTAACATTTAAAATTAAATTTTTGATTGGTGCTTAGCTGCTTCGGTTTGCTGGGATTATACTTCTTATGCACCATTAATGCTCCAGACGTTGACTCGCTTGGATTTCTGTTTCTTGCCTCGTACTCGTCTAATAACTTTATTTTAGGTGACTCCGTTGAGATTAAGTTTTCTTGAGTTTCAATCGCGATTCGAAACTGTTCGTATTCTTCTGGGATACTGTATAGTAACAAGATGGTTAACAGATCGTCAATATTCATGAGATGAACTTCGTTTATTTTGTCTACTATATCGGAAAACTTATCTATGTGACTTCTCATGTCTCCGCCTGCATTCATTTTCAATAGAATCAGGGATTTCAACAGTGCGGCTTTACGGGCTGGCCCTGTAGACTGGTATGTGCTATGCAGCTTTTTCCATACATCGTTTGCTGTTTCGCAGTTTTTAGTATGCCTTAGTTCCGATGTCGACATGGAAAAAAAGATGATCGGACTTAGCCTTTGCATCTTCGCTGAACCACTGTGCGAAGTTTTCTTCGGGTTTTAAAAGAGTCCCGTTGACATATTTCCACGAATCATTTTTTATCAACAACGCCTGCATTTGTATTTTCAAGGTGTAGAAATTGTCTTTGCCCAAGGGCTCTATGCGTATACTATGCATTACTCATTTTGCTTCTTAACTTTGCGTTTAGTTATGCTACACAAGCAACCATTTTTACGAAGCTACACAAGCAACTCTGTCATCAATCAGACGCCTTCTCTTGGTCTCCAGAAGTCTCAGACTCGTAGCTGCATGTGTGTGTCGGCAATTTCACCACAAATTGAAATTTGCCATTTAAACTCACTAGTTGTTCACTATCCTTGTTCTAACTATTTTCTGGAGCAGTGGAAGCGTGCTGGGCCCATAACCTGTTGTTATTTTGGGCTGAGTAATAGCTTTATTTAAGGATTGAGTGTTGTGAGATGTTTTGCACGTTGTCGGCGATAGAGATGAAAGAGAACCATACATTAGGGATTACAACTATGCGATATATAAAGGTATACGCTATGTGACGTGCCAATTAATGTGCTACCAATTGTATTTCCATTACGATTAATCAATAAAGACCTTATAGTCATAACACAAAATAAAAAAATATTTTTTTTTTTATTAATTGGAACTCTTTTTGGAGTTAACTGGCGCCCAACGTTAAAAAGGGCTTGTGCGCGGTACTAAAGTCAAGTTAAGCAACGCGAAGTACGCGCAACCCGATTGGCTGCCCTGGTTATTGTGATCGCGTTCGAAAAAAGTTTTTCATCACATCCATAGTGAACTGAGCAACCTAAAAAAACATCCCATAAGTGCAGCCATATGGCTGCCAAGGATTAAAACGAACTTCCGCTGATAAAAGCACCGAATTGGCTGCTCCAGCGAAACAATCAAGCCAAAGAAGCAAGCGAACTCACTTACATCGGTCTGCAGACGTTGGTCGCAGACAACTGGTTCGGTGGTGCTGGAAGAGGTACCCCAGTAGATGAGCGAAAAGGAAAACTATCTGCCAGCCAGTCCAGGATGTATTTTATAATGTAAGTAGAATTAAGTGAAAGTAAAACAAAGCGAAAGAAATAGATAATCAAATTAAACAATTGAAATCCTAAAACGAAAGGAATAAACTTTTAAATAAAAATAAGAACAAAATGTCAATTCTAAATAATTAAAATCAAGCATTTTTAGAAATACTGAAATTTAAGTAAAATGTTAAAATAAATTCAAGTAAAGTAAATAAATTCAAATATCGTTCTTTAATATTAATTTAAATAAAGATATCTAAGAAAACTATAAAAAAAATTAAAATAAAAATTAGAAAAAAAATCAATTTAAAAAGAAATAATTGTTAAAATCAAGCATTTAAAAAAAAAAAAAAAGAACGTCTTAATAAATCAAAACATTTTTAATTAATAACAATTAACAGAAATTGCAAATAATAAATTTTGTAAAAGAACTTATAAAAATCATTATCATACTGCAAAGCAGTTGAAACCTACTGTATCATTAATAATTCATTTTGCCAATTGCTACTGCCAAACTAAAATTTAAAAAGAAAAAATGGCTAATCCAAGCAAATTCCAGTCCTTCCCATAAATATGGCTGTTCTGCAGGACGTAATACTGGTAATGGCACAGAGAATGATAGAAGATAGGTTAAACCCAGGGGTCCCTCAATTAGTGGACCAACCAGTAAACATCGAGGGGAATAACATAAACGACTGGACAGAATTCCAGATGTAGTAAAGTGTCTTAGTCAATTTTCAGGACAAGCAGGAGAATTCAGTTCTTGGAAAAAAAGTGTAGAAAGAATCTTGCAAATTTATTCAACAACAGCCGGCTTACCTAGGTACTATGGGACTCTTAACGTCATCAGGAACAAGATCGTGAGAAAGATGACAAGATCGTGAGAAATGCTGACTCGATTTTAGAATCATATCAAACCCCCTTAAACTGGACGGCTATCTCGAAATGCTTGACGACTCATTACGCTGACAAACGAGATGTCACTACACTCGAGTATCAAAAGAAGTCTCTAATACAGGGCAACCAGGCGGTATCAGAATTTTATAAACGCGTCTATACTCACTTGTATAGAAATGAGCTGAGATTCAATGGATCTTTTTGCTAAGTCTTATCGAGACAAGGCCTTGGACACCTTTGTTAGATGTCTCAGCGGCGATTTACCAAGATTATTGGGATCCAGAGAACCAGATGACTTACCATTGGCTCTCCAGTTATGTGAGAAATTAGAAAATCAAAAGTTCAGAATCAATTACGCCAATAATGACCAGGCCAATTCGAGAAAATTCAAATTGGTCCTCTTGGACCAGCACCACCCTTGCCAAGAAGAAACATACAACCAAACTCTCAAACATCTAGGCAACAGTTCTTTCCCCAAGTGGCCTATATGCCACAAACTGCTCGATGGGCTTATAACCCACCACAGCAACAACAGCAATATTACAGAAGTAGTAACCAACCACGGGGAAACCACTTTTCGGCACGCCCTCCACGTCCATCGGCTCCAAAGCCCCAAGCGCGGCCGGAACCAATGGATCAAAGTACGCAGACAAGACGCATAAACTACATGAACAGAACTTTGAATGACACCATAACTAAAAGACCATTGGCACAGCAGACATTTGGACAGACTGACAAAAGACAAAGGAACTTCCATGTGACAACTGAGAACGAACAGCAGTACGCAGACAAGACGCATAAACTACATGAACAGAACTTTCAATGACACCATAACTAAAAGACCATTGGCACAGCAGACATTTGGACAGACTGACAAAAGACAAAGGAACTTCCATGTGACAACTGAGGACGAACGCATGCCTGGAAAACGCAGAATAATATGTGTCTAAAGTTGAGGGAGCATCAGCTTCCGAATATAGTGAGGCACAAGGATATGATTAAGAACAAGAGCTATGCAACAACGAACCATTGGAATCCGACTTCGTTGATCTTAATTTTTTAGAGTAACATCCTCCTTCTTACCGTACATAAACTGTAGAATCGGTGAGCGAGGAATGATCAAAATGCTGATAGACACAGGCTCCAATAAAAATTACATATACCCAAAATATGCAATAAATCCAAAAAAAAAAAATGAAAAACCTTTCCATGTAAGATCTTTTGGTGGCACCGTTTTAGTGACTCACCACGTAATAGCCAAACCGTTCGGATTCAAAAACAGTAACCTCAAATTTTTTCTCTTGCCTGATATTTTCTTTTAGCCCTTTTTTAAGATAGGAATACGGATCAGTGCTGGACGAAGCAGAAATTCGTTTCAACATCGCAAATGAAACCAGACGATCGAAGGAAACCGTAAAGGAGTATAGTTTCCGTATGCCAACACTTAGAGAGCGATTTAAGCTTAGTGAAGCGGCAGTCATTCGATATGTTAGAGCGAGTCTACACGATACAAAACAGTATTGCAGCTATTAAAGTTTCGGGTCGCTACCGAGGCATATTTTATAAATAGAGGGACGCCCAATACAAATAAGAAAGAGTTTTTACCCAAATTCAGTACTTGGTGATGCGTTTGAGCGCATTCAATCTGGCCAAGCTGTTCACACGTTTAATCCACATCAACGAGAAAGACATAACGCTTTCATAAATCAATTGCGGGCGAGATCGACGCAGATCAACAGGAGTGCTTCATGAAAATTGTGGACATATGTTGTGGGAGTCGAGTTAGGATGGCAACCCAATAGGAATTATCGCAATCATTTGGCAACGAACCATCATAGCCAAGTTCAGATCCTGACAAAATTGAATATTGCCCGATAAAATATCGCAAAAATTCCCGAATAGGATCTTGGTAAAGCAACAGTCCCACTCGATCTTATACTTCCGTTCTCTTTTCTGAAATGCGTGATCAAGAGCAGTTCAACTTTTCGCAGCGTCCCCAAATTAATCGACAAGCATCGTGTCGACCGGAGAAACCGGTCAAAGCAAATACTGCCTTACTTACTAGTTAGTTTAAATCGAGCTTTAACATTAATTGCGTCTGCTGCTTATCCCACGATTTGGAGGTAGTAGTCTTGTTGGCCGCGTTGCCTAAGCGGCTTACATTGTTTTTCGCCCTCAAATTTTGACCACGTGTGGAATTTTCTGTGCCTTCATCGATCGCAGCAGGATCCACGTCTGCTTGCAACCGGAGCACCCGCCGCGTGCATCGGAAAGCTGTGCTTTCTCATTTTTGCTGTCAACCAAGTGCAGATCGCAGACCACCCCTAGTTGGCGTCCATTATCCACTCTTCATCGCCGCAAGCGAGGAGCAGATCGCCGTGCACCCTTTTCTGCTTCTTGTACTTGATTTTCCCAACTTAAATTAATACCCACAGCTACACATCAACAGTCGTCAGGCATGCTGACATCGATGGAAAGTGCGTAAGTCGTAAATCATGTAATACCTTAACATATACATATATAAGTTAACACGAGCCAACGTACTAGAACAGTTGGCTCAGTGCATGAAACTTAATACCGGCGTTCTGACCCAGCATTGGGCCGGATGCTCGTGCGCAGCTGGCAAAACATTGCATATTTGCGTGGCCGCTGCGAGTCTCTTTTGTTATAATTTAAGTTTCAGGTCTAAGCTAGACCTCTACTAATAAAGAGCTAGCTACTCCGGCAACAGCCAGCCGGCTAAGCGCTCTTAGCGATCACCAACTGGAGCGAGGAAGGACCGCCCGCTACCTGTGGGCTACGCTCATCGGCCAACCGGCCAAAGTACAGTGACTGCAGCGGGGACCGTCCCCTGACCCACTCATAATAAAATAATTGGCGCTCAACACAGTCATCAGTAGCTAAATCAATTCGTACCCGGTGAAAAACATGTGAGTGGGAATTTATGCCTGATATATTTTAAGTCTGCGAAATTAAAATTATTAAGATGAAATATATTTATAGGTATCACAAAAAAACACGATTAAATTACAAAAAATCACGCCAGAAATTTTTGAATTATTTTAAGTTTAGATAAAATAATTCTCCAGCAAGTTTACTAAATGGCCGGTCCATACAAAAAAAAATAACGCGGCCTCATAATACAGCGAATTTTATCTGAGTAAAAGTGAAAATTGAATAATTAATTTTTGAAGCAGCGGTTGTGTTCGCTGTTCACTTATTGTTGTTGTTTTATGTTTCCACTCGATTCGAGCGCGGTATTTGGCGCTGTAGCTTTTGTTTTTGGTTGTTATTCGTTTGCCTTTGGCAACTGCTACCCACACAGACAGCTATTACAAGCGCAGGCAAGTGAAACCGCGCATGAAGTCCGCATTCTCGACATATAGAAATAGCACACCAATATTCAGAGACTCAGAGTCCGATATTGAAAATCTAGCTCCCTCTCGTAAACGTGTAACCGCGAATTCTCAAACAATGTCAATAGACCCGGAGCAAATCAGAAATGTAATTCAGGCGGTTGTATCCAACGCCATAGCAGAGGAGGCGACTAAAAATCAACTAATACAAAATGAACTTCGTGAAACAATTCAAAGGCTGGCCACACAATTAACGGCAACACATGTCGCGCACACCTCACCTGTGGCCCCCGAAATAAGGGCTTACGAGCCCATAGACCATACTGATAATACCCAGTGTAGCGCAACCCTAGACACGGTTAAATACCTACCAGAATTTACAGGATCTCAGTACTCATACGTTTCATGGCGGCGATAGCTGCGTATTTAAGAGTTACAACGGCACGTCGCGACATTACGAAGCGGTGACCATTATTAGAAATAAGATTAGGGGCGCGGCCGATAATGTACTGTCCTCGTTTGGCACCGTGCTTAATTTCGATGCGATTATAAATCGCCTTGATTTCACGTACAGTGATAAACGACCGATGCATGTTATCCAGCAAGACCCTGATGCAATACTTTAATGAGGTAGAGAAAAATCTCAGCATGCTAAGCCATACAAAAACAATGGCACGGTAGAACCTATGGAGGTTGACCCTTCGTTTTCTAGGAGTCTGCAGCCGACCCAGGCGCCGGCCTTCCAAAGAAGAAGGCCATCCACTTCTGAACGTACAGGCGCTATAAAGAAGCAACAGAAAATTAATTGCATTACGCAAATGGCGCCAGAGCGGAATCAGAGATAAATGACGACGACATTTACGAGTTTGATTATTTTTATCATACATTTCATACATTATTCATACATTTTTTGGTAAAGAAGGCTTTCAGGGGCATATGGGGGCAGCGGATTTCGTCAACAAAGAAATCTAGAGTCTGCTTAAAAATGGAATAATTCAAAAATCGGTTTCGCCCTACAACAACCCGGTATGTGTAGTTGAAAAAAAGGGCCTAGATGAGGACGGTGTTCAGAACAAATGTTTAGTTAACGACTTTCGCAAACTAAACGAGAGAACAGTGCCGGATAGATATCCGATGCCGGATATATCCTTGATACTGGGCAACTTAGCAAAAGCAAAGTAATTCACGACGCTTGACCTTAAGGCCGGGTACCACCAGATTGTGTTATCGGATCGTGAAAAAACTGCCTTCTCAGTAAATGGAGGAAAATACAAATCTTCCAGCATCTTCCAAAGGGCCATTGATGACATTCTCAGAGAACAAATCGGCAAAACGTGCTACGTTTATGTCGACGACATAATAATCTTCTCAGAAGATGAATATACGCATATCAAGGGCGTGGATTGGGTTTTGAAAACCATAAGCAATGAGAACATGAGGGTCTCCAGTTTTAAAAAAAAAAGCGTAAATTTTCTTGGATTCATAGTCACAGGCGATGGCACTACCACCGACCCGGAAAGGGTCAGGGCCATAAAAGAATTTCCCGAACCAAGAACAGTACATGATGTTAGATCGTTCTTAGGCCTCACGAGCTATTATAGGTGCTTCATTAAGGACTTTGTAGCGATAGCAAGGCGAGAACGGAAGTGTTAGCAAACATAGATCGCGACACATCCAGATAGAGTTCAATGAAACGCAAAAAAATGCTTTTGAAAAGCTGCGCAACATTTTGGCATCTGAGGATGTGATGCTCCGATACCCAGATTACAAGAAGCCATTCCATCTAACGACGGATACTTCGGCCTACGGTATTGGAGCAGTATTACGATGATCTCGAGGACATAAAGAGACAGGGCAATTAACTACGCGAAGAACGAAAGAGAACTATTGGCCATCGTTTGGGCGTTAGCTAACACTATCTGTATGCAGTAAGGGATATAACTATCTACACCGACCATCAGCCGTTGGCGTTCGCAGTGTCCGATTCAAATCCTAACGCAAAAATTAAAAGATGGAAGGGAAGAATCGATATAATGTATCGATTCCGATATAAACCTGGAAAGGAAAATATGGTTGCAGATGCCCTCTCCATAGTAAAATTTCCTTGACGCACACGATAGACACAACGGACAAACCTTTAAATTGCTTTCAGAATTAAAAAATTCTAGAGGAAGCCCGCTACAGATCTTTTTGGAGTCGAGGAAAGAGGGAGATCGTGTTGGCTGAGCAGAATAGGGCCCACCGATCGGTCCAAAAAACGTGAAGCAAGTAGTCACAGAGTACTACTACCGGAAAATGGCCAAACTTGCCAACGAAATCGTTGGCAATCGAAATTGCAGAACTGGCGCAGTAGCCAAGTACGATAGGCACCCAACAAAACAGGAGATTGGCAAGTCACCGATCCCTTCTCGTACGGAGGAAATGCTACATATAGACATTTTCTAGACAGATAAGAAATATTTCCTCGCGTGCATTGACAAGTTTTCAAAATTTGTGCCGTCAAGAACCATCGAGGATATAAACCGGCATGTTACAGGTCATGAATTTCTTCCCAAGGGCCAAAATGATCTACTGCGAAAACGAAATTTCGTTGAAATCGCACACGATCACGGCAATGCTTGACAACCATTTTGGCGTCAGCATCGTTAATGCGCCGCCCCTTCACAGAGTATCAAACGGGCAAGTGGAGCGTTTTCACAGCACTCTGCCAGAGCTCGCCAGATGCCTCAAAATCGACAAGGGAAAAAATATTGTTAGCCGCTATCAGGTATAACAAATCTGTCCATTACGTAATAGATAAAAGACCAGTTGACGCAATACGAGAATAAGAATAGAGATAACTCTCAAGATCGGATTGCGGAAAAAATTAAAAAGGCTAAAGCCGCACTGAGGGCCAGGGAAAATGTGTCCCGACAAATAGGAGTCTTCGAGGTGGGAGAAAAAGTCTTAGTTAAAACTAATAGAAGGCTCGGCAATAAACTCACGTCCCTATGTGAGGAAAACACAGTACAAGCAGACCTGGGGACCACGATCCTCATTGAAGGGAGGGTGGTCCACAAGGACAATTTAAAGTGACTCTTTCACTCGATTTTAAATTGTTTCATTATTATTATCCTTTATACCTTTTTTAAAGTCTCGCATCTGTGAGACACGCTGAATTCCTTAAGAGTCCATCACAGGATCGCAATGAGCCTAGACTTTCTGGGCTCAATGCTAAAGGTAGTAGCGGGGACACCGGATGCCGAAGGCAGGCAAACAATAGGCAGATTGAAATTAATATGAAAATTCAGAATCGCAGTAAATCAGCAGTAAATCAAATTTTACGAACACATAATACACAGATACCCACAGATACCCCCATAGGGGATCTTATGTCCGCATCGTCCGTGTAATTAAATTTCCTAAAATCAAATTATCCTGTAAGAAGGTCACAAATTTCCCGGTCACCCGCAAGGGAGTCATGATCAGAAGATGTAATGTGATGTAAACTCACAATATCGGCATTCCTAGCTTAATCATTTTTCTTTTTGTTTGCTGTTAATAAACAAAATTACTCAATAAAATCTTTCTTAACGTAAATACCTAAACTTTTAGATTTAAGGATAGATAGTATCGAAATATTATCTTTATCTTTGATTATATGGTGTCGAATATGAATATGAATACACTTTCATGCACCTTATCGTATTTGCAGCTGTCGTATCTACTGTATTATAGTACGTTTTTACAGTTCGGTAATAATCGAACATTATAGTCCAAAAACCACTAACCGCCTAAAACTGAAACGCCAGCATTTTTGAAAAACGTTTTGTATTTATTTATTTTGTTTTTGATCTTGGAAATTTCTATCGATTGGCCAAAAATCGTTTTGCCGCACCTACTATTCCGCCCACAAACCACCAAAAACTGTCACGCTCACACTTTTTAAAAATGTTATGTTATATTTCCACTTTTTTACTAGTCTTGTAAATTTCTATCGATTTGCCGAAAAATTTTGTTTCACGCCCACTAACCGACCAATACTGTCACGCCACACATTTGAACGGTGTTGTGATATTTTTTCATTTTTAAAAATACCTTGTTAGTATTTGACAACAAATATTTTGCCATGCCCACTCCAACGCCCACAAACCGCCCAAACAACCACACTTTTGAAAATGAGATATTTTTGCACTTTTTTATATATCTTTACAATTTTTATAGATTTGCCAATTAACTTTTTGCTACGCCCACAAACACCCCAATGCTGTCCCGACCACACTTTTAAAAATGTTGTAATATTTTTTCATTTCTATATATCTTGTACTTTTTTGTAGACTTATTAAAAAACTTGATACGCCAACTCTACCGCCCGCAAACCGCCAAAACCTGTCACGCCCACACTTTAAAAAAAATATATTTTTTCATTTATGAATATATGTATATTGTAAATTTATGTAGATTTGCGGGAAAACTTTTTGCCACGCTCACTGAACCAACCATAAACCGCCAAAAGCTATCACGCCCACACATTTGAAAAATGTGATAATAATATAATATAATATAATATAAGTTAAATTCGAGTTTAAATTTTACAAGTTTAAACTCTTCAGAGTTCGTTTTTATTGAACGTCAAATTGGGACTGAATTCATATTTCTTAATCTACCCTGAATCTATCTGTGGGTCGTCGGCAGAGGGAGCACTGTGGTGGGCAGATGCAGCGCTGTGGTCGGCGGCGGCGGCGCTGTGGTCAGCTTTGGTTGACGACGGAGGCAGCTGCAGAAGTGCCAGATCTGCAAGATCGGCACTTTTGGGCTAAGAGTGGGGGTCGAGCCGGATGCTCGTGTTTATATTGTTCTTCGGAAATTGCGCTTTGGAATTTTTGGACGTCTACAAAATTGTCGCAAAGTTGCAGCAAGATATTGTTGCGCAAATGTTTTTACACTGACAGAAAATGTATCCGTTGTTAACTCTCCCTCCTCAAAATCCTTGTTGTACCCAACAAGCGTTAGAAATATGGGATATTGTTGAATTCAGGTAATTTGCTGGTCTTCCTATATTGGACCTGAGGCAGGATTTTTTGGATTTCTACTGTTACTGTTTCTTTCTTGTTGCAGATGAATTTAAAGATGGATATGATGAGCGTGAAGGCGCAAATCACTATAAATATCGCGATGCGATTTATTAGCGATTCGCTCTCTATTCTTTGTAGGTATTTCGTGTTTTTAATGTGTATTGATTTTAGAGCTTCTAGGGATAAGACTTCGAGACGTCTTGCTTCTTGAGGTGTAATCTGGATTCTCGGTATTCCTGGCTTCATAAGAGTCGTATCCTTATTTGTAAAGTTCCTGTTATTGATCCTAATAGTCTCGTCCCAGAAATGTAACAAGTATGTGCCTTTCGTCTTTTGGGAGGTACCGTTCGCTGTGATCGTGCCGTTAAAGTTGTTGAGTAATACAAGTCCTGTGTCGATTTCCTCTATTTGCCGGATATGATCTGCGTTGCTGTAGTCACACAGCGCTTCCTTTCCCTGAACTAATTTTGCAATACAATTTGATTCTCTTATATCGATACTATTCTCTTTACTAATTATTTTTATATTTTATTACATTGATCTTTGCCCATTGAATGGCGTATTTTATGTTTGCTATTTCTTCCTTAATCAGCCTAACCTGATTTTGCAGGCTAGTTGCTATTTCGTTACTGAATGCTCGTCTTTCTGTATTGTGTTCGCTAGCATGTTTGAGACTGAAGTTAAGTTGTTTATTCTATCCTGCAGTTGGTTGTTTATAATGATCTGGTCATTGTTGTTCGTAATTAGGTAATTGAGATTTCTTTCTATCATTACTAAATCATCATGGTCTGGATTCCCCGCAATGTATTTCCACGCAGTGCCTATAATATTGATTGATCTTCTCTGACGATGCTTAGGTGTTATCGTAAGTGTGCTCAACGCAGAGAGCGATTGAGTGATTTCGTGAGTCAATGTGTGGTATAAATAACTATATTTTAGCTCATTTATGGTATGTTCTCTAATTTTTAACAATTCTGTACGTAATTGCTCCAGATCTATTACGTGAACTAGTTTTACTGTAGATATTTTCAATTTTCCTGTCCCCCTGTAAACTGTTACGCTGTGAGCATCGGTAAAGTTTGTGACCTCCATAGTCGCCATAGCTAACGGCAACAATATTATTAATAATTTCATCCTGTAATAATAGATGCTTTACATTAAACAATGGTTGTTTAGGGTTATGGGCCGATCCCTCACGATCGGATAGATAACCCCAAGCGGACGACTTCTAGTGATGTAACGGGGTTTAGGGCTTTTCCTCTGATCTCCAAGTCGGACGGACAGTCAATGGTTCAATAAAATTCTGATAAAAGTATCAGTGCAGTTTCAAATTCGGTGCTATTTCAGAAATAAAAGGTTAATAACCAAAAAATATAATTATAAGAAACAAATCAATGAGCAACTATGAGAACAAGTCAACAATAATGACATCTCAAAATCAATATAAAGTATGCCAAAGAAGAACCCACTAGGCGATATCCTAGTTTCCTGGTCAAGTGTCCCAGATAATTCTCTAGGGGTGACGTCAGGAGCGATGAGTGGCAAGGAGAATCCAATATAAATGCAAAATTTTTAGAGCTATGCGTGTTTTGTTTACCGTCCCGGACTAATACAGACAATTGATTTCCCTAAGTATTTCTCGGACTAATCGCTTTTAATGTTGCTTTTGTGGACTATTCTGCCTTCTGTGGTCACTATAGTTATTTTCCGATTTTCCTTGAAGAATTCCTTTTTAAAACGGGGAGATAATTTGGAACCTAGTCTAGTGTTTATTTTGACAAATATTTCTTGTCCCGGTAAGTACGTTTTAATGGGTTGCTTTTCTTTGTTGTGGTTTGCTAAGTCAATTATTTGTTTATGCTCAAGTTTCTCTATGTTGTCTTGTCTGCTTTTTTCGTATTGTTCTGGGTCTGTGGTCACATTCCTGCCAAAAAATACTTCTAACGGTCGTTTTTTTGTGACTGAATGTATCGTGTAGTTATATTCGTAAACGGCTCTGTTTAGCAAATCTTCGAACGTGGTATGAATTTGTTTTAATTTAAGGCATCTCATAATTTCTTAAAGTGTGCTATGAAATCTCTCTAACTGAGCTTTTATAAGGTGGGGCTTTGTAGATTTCTATATTTAATTGGTCCCTTAGCATGAAGGTGATGGTTGCCGAATTGAATGATTTCTCGTTATCCATTACAACGAATTTTGGTACCCCATAATAAAATAAAATGTCGCTTAGCGGTTTCTTTATGTCTTCTGTCGCTTTTGATTTTAAAATTTTAGCTTGTGCCAGTTTTGAAAATGTATCTATTGCTGTCAATACTAAATGTTTTTCTGTAGAAAATATATCGATATGAATTATATGTCCAGGATATTCCGGTATAGGGGTTTCCGTAATTTGTGGGTTTGGTGGATGCCTGTCGTACTTCGTTACCTTGCACACGTGGCATTGTTTGACAATTTTTACAATTTCCCTGGTTTGTAGAGAATTTTTTTTTTATAGCTATCGAGGTGTGATTTCCATCTTCTGATAGCTATAGCGCCCTTCCAATTACAATCGTGTGTTAGAGGTTCGTGGTCTGTATAGATTTTTACCTTAGTACCCCCATAGAGGTATCCGTTAAGAGATTTTACTGCCCATGAAATGGCCAGCATATCTTTTTCCGCTGTTTCATAGTTTTCCTCCGTTTGGGACAAAGTCCTAGATAAAAATGCTATCGGTCTGTCCTTTTGAGAAAGTACCGCCCCGATCGCATAGTCAGAAGCGTCAAGTACAATAGCTTTCCCTGATGATTCTTTCTTTGATATTCTGCCATCCTCACCTCTTAATAAATTGGTAAGGGGTTTCGCTAGTGCAGCATATCCCCTTATAAATCTCCTAAAGTAACCGGATAGACCAAGAAAGGATCTCAATTCCTTCAGTGTTTTCGGACAAGGATAATTAGCGATAGCTTCTACCTTAGTCGGACTTGTTTCGATTCCTCTGTCTGATACTACAAATCCTAGAAATTCGACCCTATTTTTAAAGTTTTGGCACCGGTCAAGATTGCATTTAATATTGGCTTTGCAAAGCGTGTCAAAGATCTTTTCTAAATTCTGTGAATGTGTCTCGGCGTCCTTACTGAAAACAATTATATCGTCGATATAAATGTAACAGATTTTTCCTATGTGTTCCCTGAGAATATCATCTAAGGCTCGCTGAAATATAGCTGGGGCATTTTTCAACCCGAAGGGGAGCCTAGTGAATTCATATTTGGCGTTGATAGAAAATGCTGTCTTTTCCATATCGCTCTCCTTTAAAGCGATTTGGTGAAACCCGCTCTTGAGGTCTAAGAAGGAAAACATTTTATTGAGCTAGTACTGAATTAATGTCCGGTATTCGGTATCTGTCGGCTATTGTCACACTATTTAATTTCCTGAAGTCCGTTACCATTCTGTAATTTTCCATATTGGATGCATCAATCTTTTTCGGTACCATCCATACAGGTGCGTTATACGGTGATCGCGATTTTCGTATTATACCATTCTCTAAAAGCTCTGCTATCTGTTTTTCTACTTCGTCCTTTAAGGCCATTGGGTATTGATAAAATTTCGAGTAAACGGGAGTGTCGTTAGTTGTACGGATTTCGGCTTTTACATTTGTGGTGTAGGTCAGTTTCTCGTCCGGTTCTGCAAAAAGTTTCGGATATTTTCGTATGAAAACTCCGATTACTGCTCCTAATTCTTTCAAGCTGTCGTTCCCCAAAATTGCGTCGAATGTACTGAGTGTAGGTAGCACAAAGAATTTTATGGTTACACTTGGATCAATAAATAAGCTTCCTGTTTTGTAGTTGTTGTTTCCTACTGAGGTGGCATTAAAAGGGGTTTTATTTCTTTGTGGGTTGGTTACGAACTTGTGTGAAATGTAATTCTTATTTGAACCTGTATCTATTAGTATTTTTAGAGTTTCTCCATTCCTCGATCTACACTCAAAGTAAGGTAGGGAGGAATCGGTTATTCTAAAAAATTAATAAGGGTGTAATCGTACTGGTGCTCATGTTCGTTATGGTCGATGGCGTCTACGTATTCTGTTAGAGTCTCGCCGCAGTCTGGTTGTACCTCGTCCTGGGTGTTTAAGATTTCCACGTATTCTTCCAAGGATGGGCTTGTTTCTTCGGTTATCTCAGGAACTTCCCCCCCTGACTGGATATTAAAATTCCTAGTTCTTTTCGTGGCTTCATTTAGAGGGTATGGTGGTCTTTTCCCAGTTGAAAGAGGGTTCGGTCTGTTCATATAATTAACCTGTCTCGTTTGCATGGATTTATCAATATCCATGGGTTCGGGTCTCGGTTGAGGTTTTGCCGCAGATGGCCGAGTTGGTTGGTAAGGTATTACAGGTTGATTTATAATTCGGGATGGACTGGGTCGGTTGGGATTACAGGTAGGCATTTGCTGACGCGGTTGGTTAAATACGTTGTAATCAGGTTTAAATAATGGAGACGGAATCCTGGTGTGAGCATTTGCAGTTGGGAATGCCCATTGTCCCAGCCCTGCCGGTGTTAATGGAGTTTGCATAGTGGGTCGGTAACTTGAGCTTCTAAACCCTGTTTGCGGTCCTTTAACGGTAGCGTGATTAGCGCGGAATGCTTGATTCTCTAGCTTAAGACAAAGGTGTAAAGCGGAGGGTAAATCAGTAGGCTCCTTCATTCCCAGTAGGCGTGACAGATTTCCGCGGAGTCCTCTCACGAATGTGTCCAGAGCTTTATCCCTAAACATCTTTGTCATCAGCTGTTCTGCCTCAGCTCCTAATTCCATGCAGCCTACCTTGTTTAGAATTAATGAAAGGTGTTCCCTGGAGGTCCCTGGCATATCGTTGTCATTTGATATTCAAGTGTTCCCAGATCCCTCTTGTCTGCGTAATGTAAGGTAAGGCATTTGGAAATTGCGGGCCAATTTAGCGGAACATTATATGATTCTAATGCAACATCTGCATTACCGGTGATTTTATTGCGGATGGTATGCAAAATGCCAAAATACTCATACGTTTTCAGAACCCTATCGACTCCCTTTTTCCAGGAACTAAATTCTGCTGGGTTTCCCGAAAATTCTCTTAAGCTTTTTACAATGTCAGGCACTCTATCTAACCCATCAAGATTTGCCCGAAATTCCGGAGAAATCTCCTGATTTACGGCTGCGGAAAAATCGAACCCTGGGTTCTGAGCTTGTCGTAATAAAATTGGCAACTGCTCATTTAAGATCTGTGTAATGGTTGCGTGTAATTCGTTAGCTGCCATGTTGACTCTATTTTGTTGGTATAATTCCTGCCTTTGAGCTACTATTTGCTGCTGCTGTTGTTGAGCCAAAATCACTTGCTCGGCTTGCTGCTGCTCGGGAATAATTGCTGGTCTAATTAGGTTTTGCTGATTAGCCATCTGATTTTCCGAAATAATATTATTCACTCATGTGCCTGATACTGAATCTATTGTCAAGTCCCGTATTATTAATTGAAATTAAAAGCCTGATAGTTGTATTAACAAATTTTCCTGATTCCCTAAAATTATGGTTTTAGGTTTTGTAATTCGAAGTGGGAAGTGGGGCTCTTTGGTTATTTAAATTTTTTCACTGTAGCTACTTTTTTTTTTTTTAATTTTTCCTGTTCGGGTATTGTTTTGTTAAATTCTATTAATTTTTGCCCTGTATTGGGAATTTAAATTTTTGGGTTCCTTAATCGCTATCTTTGTTGCTTATATTTGGCCTGTATTAGGGATTTACATTTCCCGGTTTCTTATTCACTATTTTGGTTTGCTTAAATCTTGCGTTTTGCATTCGCTTATCTCACTATTACTTTTGCATTTGTTGAATTGAATTTGAATTTCGTTTTGCTTATTCGTTAGCTTTGTTTGCTCTTGGCATTCACTTATTACTTAACTTAGGAATTGATGTGGCTCCTCCTGGTGGTCCGGATTTTTTCCCTTTTGCTCAGCTACTGAGGATCCTGCGGGCGGGCCAGACAGTACACGAGTCCACCGATGGATCAGTAGCCTTAACTGACCTTTTGTCCTTGCCGGCTTCCGTATTAGAGAAGGAGTCCCCGCGACTTAGACGTTGTGTTGACCAGTGGAGTCGCGTAGGATAATCGTCCTGCGGTAATCGAACTTAATCGGATTTCCTCTCACTGGTCCCTGTTCGGGCGCCAGTTAAATTCGAGTTTAAATTTTACAAGTTTAAATTCTTCAGAGTTCGTTTTTATTGAACGTCAAATTGGGACTGAATTCTTATTTCTTAATCTACCCTGAATCTAGCTGTGGGTCGTCGGCAGAGGGAGCGCTGTGGTGGGCAGATGCAGCGCTGTGGTCGGCGGCGGCGGCGCTGTGGTCAGCTTTGGTTGACGACGGAGGCAGAAGTGCCAGATTTGCAAGATCCGCACTTTTGGGCTAAGAGTGGGGGTCGAGCCGGATGCTCGTGTTTATATTGTTCTTCGGAAATTGCGCTTTGGAATTTTTGGACGTCTACAAAATTGTCGCAAAGTTGCAGCAAGATATTGTTGCGCAAATGTTTTTACACTGACAGAAAATGTATCCGTTGTTAACTTATATGGTCCCGCTTAACTTCTTCGAGGAAACATTCACGCCTCCGACAAATTTCGAGCAGCGAAATTCTGTTGGAATATTTCAACTTTCATGCCTTATTTCCGGCCGCAAATTTCGCTTTAATATTTAGCTTTTACTTCTAATTGACAATCCAAACTAACAGTTAACTGAACCACCTCATCGTAAAAGGTATAAAAACATTATTTTTCCTTTTGTTTGCGATCTCTAATTAACTCGCGAATATCAACATCTCTTCTAGTTTCTCTACTGGCTGCGCAGTGCAACGCATAATTCATTCTATTTAACGGATTGAACTGATTTATGATATCGACGTCGGCCTGCACCATATTTCGCAATGTATACGACTGCCCTGGGTCTATGCCAAGTAACTGCTCGAGAGGAGAAACTTCCCCTTCGGCTCTGTGAAACGAAGCTTGTGGAGTCCTGGATTCCAAATTGCACTATGCTTTGTAAGTCTTCACGCCCACTCGTTTGGTCTTCACTTGTGCTCTCCATCACTACGACCCTTTGATCCTCGTCTTCGCATTGCAAACTCGCAAGCCTTACCTGCTGCCTGGTGCTCTGCGCAATAACTCCTTCTGGTCTCCCACTTTCCGAGAATCATCTGAACCAGGCTCTTGGTCAGATTCGACAGATCGACTCAACTGAGCTCGTTCATAAGAAGAATAGAGTTCATACTTCATTCAACTTTACCCATCAACTGACGGCCGTCAGTTACACGTCCTCTTCAGTGCAATTGAAATGCAAATTGGAGGCGACGCCCAACGAGTATCCCAGCTCAGTGCAGCTAATACATGGCCGGAATTGAAGGAAGCCCTAATCGCCGGGTTCAAGACTTTGAAGAGCTTTTGAGACGACCATATAACACACAATTCAATGGATCAGTTCGTAAGTTCATAGCAGAACTTGAAGCAAAACGCTTTGTAATAACAAACAAGCTAGCTTTAGAAAATAATGATCTACATAATCATATTTATACAAATGCAATGAACAATACCTTAAAAAATTTAACTTTTAAAAAACTCCCAGATAGACTACATGCAATTAGCCAGATTTTACATAACAACAGTCAGTAAATTAAAACAAATTGTACAGCAGGAGGGTCGTTATGACAGTACATGGTCGCGATCGCCCAAAATCCAGAAACACTCAAAATAAATAAAATAAAAATCAGTACAGCCCAAACTATAACAACACTTCAAATAATCAAAATAGAAATCAAAATTATTAAAATCAAACATCAACTAGCCAAAAATATACTTTTGAATACTTTCGAATACTTATTCCAAGAATTTAACCACTAACTCGACCAAGCACACACACAAAATCCCTTAAATTATCAACAAAATTCTCCCAACTATCAACAAAATCCAGTTTCATCATCTGCTCTAAATCCGGCAACAAAAAGGCAAAGACCTAGTACCAGCGGCAATTCAAAAATGGATACGTCTGAAAATTTGCATCTGAATGCCTCGGACGAAGAAGAAGACACAATTCCTTCATAAATATTGTTTTAAACAATATACCGCTCCGATGTGTTATAGACACTGGGTCTACAATAAACATCAAAGGAGCAAACTTTTTTATTTCCCAGTTAAAAATACTAATTTACAAGTTCACAACCTTAGCGGTGCAATAACCCTAAAATATATCAAAATTTTTAAATTTAATTAAGGCTTTGCCTTACTAAACAAGTTTTTTATATTCATAATTTTTCTGAAAATTATGATATGATATTAGGTAAAGGCTTCCTGGAAGACGCCAACGCCCAAATAAATTTTTTGCGAAAGAGGCGTAGATTTAAGCAACAACAATTTCTTAATTGACTACATACCAGAACGAGAAGGTAGCCTAGAAGACAACCTCGACTCGAAACGAAATAAGGGAATCAAATGAATTCAGCCTTGACCATCCAAATAAAGAGTCAAATGTCATTACTAAAAATCTTCACGAATTAAGGGACTTATTATACAGAGAAGGTGAAAATTTAACTTTCAGAAGTACTGTAAAGCATGTCATCAAAACTAAACATGAAGACCCAATCTACAGGAAACCTTATAAATACCCCAAGCCTACGACAATGAAGTCAAGGTGCAAATCAAAGCAATGGTTCAACAAGGCTTTGTTCGGAAATCGAAATCACCCTTCTGTTCAGCTTAGTTTACATGGATAATATAATAGTTTTTTATACTTCATTGGAATTCTTGAAGCGGATGGTGACTGGTGACGAAAAATGGATCACATACGATAATATCAAGCGAAAACGGTCGTGGTCGAAGGCCGGTGAATCGTCCCAAACAGTGGCCAAGCCGGGATTGAAGGCCAGGAAGGTTTTGCTGTGTGTTTGGTGGGATTGGAAGGGAATCATCCACTATGAGCTGCTCCCATATGGCCAGACGCTTAATTCTACCATCTACTGCGAACAACTGGACCGCTTGAAGCAGGCGATCGACCAGAAGCGTCCAGAATTGGCCTACAGGAAGGGTGTAGTGTTCGACCAGGACCACGCCAGACCACACACTTCGTTGACGACTCGTCAGAAGCTACGGGAGCTCGGATAGGAGGTTTTATCGCATCCACCATATAGCCCGGACATAGCGCCAAGTGATTACCACCAATTCCTGTCCATGGCGAATGCCCATGGTGGTGTAAAGTTGAACTCAAAAGAGGCTTGTGAAAAGTGGCTGTCCGAGTTCTTCGCAAATAAGGAGGGGGGCTTCTACGAGGGAGGTATTATGAAGTTGCCGTCTAGATGGAAACAGATCATCGAACAAAACGGCGCATATTTGAACTAAATCCGATCACTGTAACACTTTTTATAAAGCATTGAATAAAGAGCAAAAAAGCGGAAGGGAGATATTTGCCAACCTATTATCTTGTTTTTCACTTTTTTATATATAAGTTAACACAAGAAATGTTTTGATAAGAACATTTGGAGCTGTACACGTATCCGCTTACGCAACACTCGTCAACAAAGGTACTTGGAGTGCACGAGCGTCCGGTTGCGAAGCATACGTTGCACCTGCATAACATAAAACATAACATTTCCGTGAGAATCAGCGAGCCAGCGAGTGCAGCAAAAATCGAAGCAGAGCAGCACCGACGCCAGCAGCATAGGTCGGCCAGCGAAGTTAGGTAGGGGCAAATTTGTCAAATTAAAATCAGTTCTGTTTTTGCGATTTGTTGTTACTTTGGGCTGAGTAATAGCTTTATTTATGAATTAAGTGTTGTGAGATGTTTTACACGTTGTCAGCGATAGAGATGAAAGAGAACCATACGAAGCGAAGTTAGGTAGGGGCAAATTTGTCAAATTAAAATCAGTTCTGTTTTTGCGATTTGTTGTTACTTTGGGCTGAGTAATAGCTTTATTTATGAATTAAGTGTTGTGAGATGTTTTACACGTTGTCAGCGATAGAGATGAAAGAGAACCATACATTAGGGATTACAGATATGCGATATCTATTAAGGTATACGATAATGTGCTGCCAATTGTATTTCCAATACTTCCCCTCAATTGGTACGTTGTTGATCAGCTGGACGTATGCCCAAGGATGTCTTACAGGTGTTGTGCTTTGAGGCTCCAATTCCTTTAGTCAATATGTCTGATGGCATCTCGGTCGTTGGGATGTAGTTTACGGATATTGTTCCCTCTTCAACCAGCTCTCGGATGAATTGGTGGCGGATGTCAACATGCTTGGTCCGCTTTTGGAATACGGGGTTGCGAGCAAGTTGACCAGCTCCTTGATTGTCGTTATGGATGTCAGTCGTCTTCAGTTGCCCCAAAATTTCTTTGAGGAAGCTTTTTAAGATGAATCGCTTCTTTCGAGGAGTCAGACAGAGCCATGTACTCTGCCTCTGTGCTTGACAATGCAACCGTCCGTTGCTTTCGACTCTCCCAGGATGTTGCTGCACTTGCAAACTTGAAAGCAACCCTCTAGGTCTTGACCACTTCGTTTATAATGCAAGCAGTGGTTTTGAGTGCCTTTTAAATAGCGTAATACCCTTTTTGCAGCGATCCAGTGTTGTTTCCCAAAATTTGTATTATATTGGCTTAGTGCAATCACTGCAAATGCAATATCAGGGCGCGTTGATACTGACAAACACATTAGGGGTCCTATCAAATTTCTGATATGACACACTGGAGATTTCTTCCTTTTCGCTTTCGGTGGTTGGGCACATTTCTGTTGACAATTTCTTGCTTGTGTTGAATGTCGTATTTACAGGCTTGCAGTTTTCCATGTTGAAACGTTTCAGGATGTCTGCTATATACATGGTTCAGTTCTTTAAGCTGACTGTCCAGCTTTTTGTACCTTTGGTGTCCACTCTTTAGACCACACAGAGCCTTTCTTAACTTGCACACTTTCTTGGGGCCATATATCTTCTTCTCTTTTGCTGTCAATATTTCTTGGAATTCAGGTGCGACGCTGATATAGAGCTCTTCCTCGATATCTCCATTTAAATAGGCGCTGTTGAAATCGAATTGATACACATCCAGTCCCAGTTCCGTAACTAAAGCTATTAGAATTCTTATTAAGCTCATTCTGGACACTGGAGAGAAAGTCTCATCGAACCAATTCCTTCGCGTTGCGTAAATTCTTTTGCGACCAGCCGAGCTTTTCGGCAATTTATCTATCCGTCGGGTAAATATTTTGTTCGTAGCACCCACTTCGTTTCGATAACCCTATGGTTTTTCTGACGATCGACAACCTCCCAAGTATTTTTCTTTTTCAATGACTTGTACTCGTTTAGCAAATCCTCTTTCCATTCGATGGCGTTCGTACCATTAAGAGCTTCGCTTTTAGTTTCCACATCATACAGCCTATAAGCTTTGGTATCGCTGCAATATCCAACGAAAACACATTTTTTTGATTTCGGGCTGAACTTAGGGCTGAACGTTTGTCCAGCGAGTATGAAATTTGTCCAAATTTCTGCATATGCCTTACGATTAGGATGCGATTGTGCCATAGTTTGAAAGGTGTTTCTCCGCATAGGGTTCTTGAACGACATCTGTAGTTCGCGGTATTTACTGCTTCCGCCCAGTAGATCGCAGGAAGTGCAGCCTGTAACATCATGCAGCGAGCCATTTCTACAAGTGTCCGATTTATACGTTCGGCTGTACCGTTTTGTTAAGGGGTATATTCTACGTGCTTTATTCCTTGAGCTGCAATTTTTAAACTCATTATTGGTATATTCTCTGCCGTTATCTGACCTGATTGTTTTTAGCTTCTTTCCAGCTCGCCGTTCTACGTAGTTCTTGAATTCTTTAAATTTCTGGAATACTTCGGATTTACTTTTAATGGTATAGAGCTCGCACCATTTTGAGTAGTCATCTATAAACGTCAAAAAATAACGGCTGCCTCTGTGGCTGTTGACACGCATGGGCCCGCATACGTCGCTGTGGATTAATTTGAGAACATCCCTTGCCCTTGAATTTGATACTGGAAACGGCTTCTGGGACTGCTTCCCCTTGATGCATATTTCGCAAATTGGAAGACTCTCTTTTAGGTCTACCTTAGCTACTTGAACTTTTCCTTTTCCGATCAGTTCTTTCAGATCAGGCTCATTTAAATGGCCGAAACGCTCATGTCATTCTTTGATGCTATTTCGCTTACATACAACGAGCTGGTTACTTTCTTCTGTTTCTTTGATCTGGTATAAATCCAATTTCCGGGGAGCGGTAAAAACTATTTCTCCTCCGTTAGCTCTAACTACCTCAGCTTTCTCCTTCTGTAGTGACCAACTTAACTTTACACTGCAACAACTCTTCAAGACACCCTCGCCCTAAATTATAGCAGCTTTTGTGTAAAACAAAAAGCGAGAGAATTGCCTTAGACCAATCAGGACAGAATATGATCGTACGATTATACAGTTAGGGAAAGAAAAGCTGTAACAGCGACCACCAGCATGCAGCTTCCCCAGAGCTTGATTCATTATCGGATAAATCTTCGTGGCGAACGCTCACAATTTTTGACGCTGCCCGTTTAAACTTCATACACGTGGAAATATAATTTAGTTATATATATCCAATCTCATAAAACAAGAGTTGGGATATCGCAATAAATTTCCGTGTTCGATTTGTGTGTGAAAGTGGCAACGAGATTCGACCCCAAGGCGTAAGGAAGGCCAGGCCTATATAAGAGCATTTGGTTGCTCTACAGCCGACTACCCCCCCGTCTCGTCGACCCCCGCATCAGCTTATGGTTTAAACCCCGTCGCTCCAAGAAGAGGCCTCGAGGCGACATAACCTTCAGCAACAAGTTACGCAACCAGCCACCTGCCGAATGATAACCAGCCAAATGTACTGGAAGGCTAGAGCTCATCCAGATTATTCAGCTATGCAGAAGTTTAGACGACCGGAGCAGATTTAATTACATTTGAACATCATCATCGTCACGCAGTGAAGATCATCTCCTATGACCAACGGAGGTCCAACTTTGTGATTTCGTCTTATCGCAACGCAGCGTAGCAGCCAGCGGTTTCCTAAGGTCTTATCGCTGCAATACTGCAGTTATATTTCGTGTTTTGTTTTGATTCTTGATTTTCTTTTGTATTGCGATTTATAATGAATTAAATACTCGCAGATTGACGGAACTTTTGGCAATTGAATAGGAACCTTTAAAGTTTAACCTACAGCTCGACAATGTCAACGTGAACTTGGGCCCAACTTTACGCACATCATGGAGTGGATATTTAAGGTCGTGAGTACTACAACAACAATGATATAAACATTATTATGAATTACCTATATTAAAATTCTAACAAAATGCCACTCGAACGTCTAATTAAAATAATATCTGCATTTGAGTAAAGATTATATAATTATATTTGCTAATTTTATATTCAATTACTTATATATATTTGCTTTATACTTTTATATACTTTATTTTAATCATTAAATATAAACAAAAATGAAGAGTTAGAGAACGACTAGGATAATTATGCGTAGATAAAAATATTGTTAGTTTGTAAAAGAGATTTAATGAAACCGTTTATTAAACTGAATTTATATAAATGGACTTATGATTGAAGATATATTGAAAAATAATGAATTGTGAATAAATAGATTTAATGGTTTGTCGAGTACTTATGTTGAACACTTTCTTAAATATGTGGTAGAGTTATTTTGAACTTGGCCAAAGGACAATGTAAATATTTTAAGTAGCATTGTCATGGTAGGGAGGGTAAAGACTTAGGGAATCATTAACATCCAAAATTCCCAATACTTATCAGAATCTGTAGCTTATCTTCACACGTGTCGGCGTGTATCATTAGTATCAATATAAAGCCATTTCTTTTGTTAATCGATGATCCAGTTTTGAATATTGTTTATGAGTAAGACGCACTTATTAAAATGTAGTAGCTTTTCGTACTATCCTAAGCTAAAAGAAGCTAGACCCGAGCATAGCAAGAGTGCGCATCCCTAGCGAAGGAAGTACAAGGTCGTCTTTATTAGTAATTACCACCCACTATTAAAAGACCAACTAGGCAACTAGGAAAATGGATTCGAGTATGGTCTTTTGAAAACTGGGTTTTCGTGAACGGTTTTTATATAATGACGTATTTTACTTCTAAATGTAAGGTTTTAATTTGTAAGTCTGTATTTTTCCTCAATATTTAAATGTTCTAGTCTGTATGTGTGTTCTGAATCTATGTTGTTGTCCATGGCATAGTTTATTTCTGATGTAAAGTTGTTTTCTTGTAAGAGTGGTTTGGGTGTGGTTGGGGAGTGAGCGTTGAATTGTACTTTTTATAGTAGTTGCCATTGCTTGTGTATAAACCGCAATATTATTTCGGTAATTTTCTAATGTTAACTTATTTATAATAACAGTTGACTTATCTTCTAAATTTTCGCAGAATAGACGTAAGTTACCTCTAAAAGGTGTACGATACAACCTTCCTAGTAGTTCCTCCAGGGGCGTCTGAGTCTTTTAAAGTTTTCCATTCGTTGTGCATTCCAAGTTGGGAGACCTTTTCCGCATCTCCGACAATTTGAAGTTAGATGGCTCCAAATATGATTGCCTTCTGTCGAATGTCGTTCGAAGGGTATAAGTTCAACAGGTATTCGATATGTCTGATGAACGAGCTGAGACGTCATGGGTCTCCAGAGAATTGCGGTACTTGGCGTATTTGCCGAAGTAATTGAGAAAGATTTTCCGCTGTTAACGCCATTTTAGCATTAATTATAAGTTTGTTTCTGTTCTTGCACTGTAGAACAGACTGCTACAGTATATCGAGACTTATGCCTTAAGTGAACTCCACTGTTTTAACTTTTTGTTGTTTTATACAATAGTAGCGGTCGCACTTTTGATTTAAGTGGGCCACTGTTTTTGTGCATCTTCTAATTGTATTACACCTTAGTGGCGGTCTCACTTCACGAAGCAGGCCACAAAATTAGGGCTTTAAATTAACTCCGATCGCACAGGTTCTTGTGCGGATACCGATTTTAGTTACTTTAAACGAACCGAAATCCCTTTGTTGCGGCCAATTCGCGTGTACATCAGAAAAGGTTACTTGGTCGTACAAGTTTCCTCTTTTCACTAGATTGTCAAAGGATAACGAGTTTACTAGGACTTTTTTTTTAGTATCCTACCGACTGCGCCAATTAACTTCTTAGGTGATAGATTTAATTAAAAAAATATATTTTTCTTCTTATCTTTATTGGTTAGGTTTCATCAGAGGTCAGTTATGAACTAACTTACAAAAATATTCATTCGGCTCAGCAAACCTTTTACAGAGTATTAACATAAGCCTTTTAAGTTCTACTTAGCTTTATATGTCAAGTATAGCGGATCATTAAATTGTTACCGTGAAGCGGTTGGTGTCTAGGGAGAATGTTATTTATGAGGCTTTTGAAGATTGAAGCTTTCCAAAAGATCGGCTTTAGCTGCTTATATGAAGAGTGAATATGTGACTATATATTCTTGATATGTCCGTCAATTCGTCTGTCCGTATGAACGCCTTGATCAGGCAGGAACTACAAATAACTGTACAAAACTGTCCCGGCCACACCTTTAAAAAATGTTATGTTATTTTCCACTTTTTTAACAGTCTTGTAAATTTCTGCTGATTTGCCAAAAATCTTTTACCCATGCCCACTATACTGCCCACATACCGCCCACCTACCGCCCAAAATTGTCACGCCACACTTTTGAAAAATGTGATATTTTTTCATATTTAAATATATTTCGTTAATTTTTACTGATTAGCCAAAAAACTGTTTTCCACCCCCACGAACCGCCAAAATATGTCACGCCACCACCTTTGGAAAATGTAATATTTTTTCATTTTTGAATATATCTGGTAAATTTCTATAAGCTTGCCAAAAACCTTTTTGCACCGCCCACTCTTACGCCTAGAAATTTCACAAAACTGCCATGCCCACACTTTTAAAATATATTTTTATATCTTCATTATTTTATTAGTCTTTATCTTTCTATTGCTTTGCCAAAGATCTTTTAGCCAAAATCAATCTCCTACAAATCGCCCAAAACTGTCACGGCCACACTTGAAAAATGTAATACTTTTTCATTTTTGAATATATCTTCTAAATTTCTATAAGCTTCCCAAAAACCTTTTTGCCACGCCCACTCTAACGCCTACAACCCCGCCCAAAACTGCCATGCCCACACTTTTGATATATATTCACACCACACTTTTGAAAATGAATGTTCGTATGAACGCCTTGATCTCAGGAACTACAAAATGTTGATATATTTTTATTTATTATTATTTTATTAGCATTGTAAATTGCTATCGATTGCCAAAAATCGTTTTGCCTCACCTACTACTTCGCCCACGAACCACCAAAAAATGCCACGCCTACACTTTTGTAAAAAGTTATATATTTAGTTATATTTAGTTTTTTTTTAGTCTTGAAGATTTGCTACATAATCGAATAGCCACTCCCACTCTACCGCCCACAAACCGCCCATAACTGTCACGGCCATAATTTTAGAAATTGTTGTGATATTTTTTCATTTTAAATATATTTCGTTAATTTCTACAGATTTGCAAAAAACTTTTTGCCACGACCACAAGCCGCCCAGAACTGTCACTCCCGCACTTATGAAAAATTTTATATTTTTTCAATTTTAAATATATCTTGTAAATTTCTATAGATTTGCCAAAAAAAAACAGCTTGCCACGCCCACTCTTACACCTTCAAACCGCCCAAAACTGCCATGCCCTTACTTTTAAAAATGATGTAATATTTTTTCATTTCTGAATATATCTTGTAAATCCTGTAAAACTTTAAAAAAATATATTTTGATACTCTTTCATTTTTTTTTATTAGTTTTATAACTTTCTGCTGATTTGACGTAAATCTTTTACCCATGCCCACTCCACCGCCCACTAACCGCCTAAAACTGAAACGCCAGCATTTTTGAAAAACGTTTTGTATTTATTTATTTTGTTTTTGATCTTGGAAATTTCTATCGATTGGCCAAAAATCGTTTTGCCGCACCTACTATTCCGCCCACAAACCACCAAAAACTGTCACGCTCACACTTTTTAAAAATGTTATGCTATATTTCCACTTTTTTACTAGTCTTGTAAATTTCTATCGATTTGCCGAAAAATTTTGTTTCACGCCCACTAACCGACCAATACTGTCACGCCACACATTTGAACGGTGTTGTGATATTTTTTCATTTTTAAAAATACCTTGTTAGTATTTGACAACAAATATTTTGCCATGCCCACTCCAACGCCCACAAACCGCCCAAACAACCACACTTTTGAAAATGAGATATTTTTGCACTTTTTTATATATCTTTACAATTTTTATAGATTTGCCAATTAACTTTTTGCTACGCCCACAAACACCCCAATGCTGTCCCGACCACACTTTTAAAAATGTTGTAATATTTTTTCATTTCTATATATCTTGTACTTTTTTGTAGACTTATTAAAAAACTTGATACGTCAACTCTACCGCCCGCAAACCGCCAAAACCTGTCACGCCCACACTTTAAAAAAAATATATTTTTTCATTTATGAATATATGTATATTGTAAATTTATGTAGATTTGCGGGAAAACTTTTTGCCACGCTCACTGAACCAACCATAAACCGCCAAAAGCTATCACGCCCACACATTTGAAAAATGTGATAATAATATAATATAATATAATATAAGTTAAATTCGAGTTTAAATTTTACAAGTTTAAACTCTTCAGAGTTCGTTTTTATTGAACGTCAAATTGGGACTGAATTCATATTTCTTAATCTACCCTGAATCTATCTGTGGGTCGTCGGCAGAGGGAGCACTGTGGTGGGCAGATGCAGCGCTGTGGTCGGCGGCGGCGGCGCTGTGGTCAGCTTTGGTTGACGACGGAGGCAGCTGCAGAAGTGCCAGATCTGCAAGATCGGCACTTTTGGGCTAAGAGTGGGGGTCGAGCCGGATGCTCGTGTTTATATTGTTCTTCGGAAATTGCGCTTTGGAATTTTTGGACGTCTACAAAATTGTCGCAAAGTTGCAGCAAGATATTGTTGCGCAAATGTTTTTACACTGACAGAAAATGTATCCGTTGTTAACTCTCCCTCCTCAAAATCCTTGTTGTACCCAACAAGCGTTAGAAATATGGGATATTGTTGAATTCAGGTAATTTGCTGGTCTTCCTATATTGGACCTGAGGCAGGATTTTTTGGATTTCTACTGTTACTGTTTCTTTCTTGTTGCAGATGAATTTAAAGATGGATATGATGAGCGTGAAGGCGCAAATCACTATAAATATCGCGATGCGATTTATTAGCGATTCGCTCTCTATTCTTTGTAGGTATTTCGTGTTTTTAATGTGTATTGATTTTAGAGCTTCTAGGGATAAGACTTCGAGACGTCTTGCTTCTTGAGGTGTAATCTGGATTCTCGGTATTCCTGGCTTCATAAGAGTCGTATCCTTATTTGTAAAGTTCCTGTTATTGATCCTAATAGTCTCGTCCCAGAAATGTAACAAGTATGTGCCTTTCGTCTTTTGGGAGGTACCGTTCGCTGTGATCGTGCCGTTAAAGTTGTTGAGTAATACAAGTCCTGTGTCGATTTCCTCTATTTGCCGGATATGATCTGCGTTGCTGTAGTCACACAGCGCTTCCTTTCCCTGAACTAATTTTGCAATACAATTTGATTCTCTTATATCGATACTATTCTCTTTACTAATTATTTTTATATTTTATTACATTGATCTTTGCCCATTGAATGGCGTATTTTATGTTTGCTATTTCTTCCTTAATCAGCCTAACCTGATTTTGCAGGCTAGTTGCTATTTCGTTACTGAATGCTCGTCTTTCTGTATTGTGTTCGCTAGCATGTTTGAGACTGAAGTTAAGTTGTTTATTCTATCCTGCAGTTGGTTGTTTATAATGATCTGGTCATTGTTGTTCGTAATTAGGTAATTGAGATTTCTTTCTATCATTACTAAATCATCATGGTCTGGATTCCCCGCAATGTATTTCCACGCAGTGCCTATAATATTGATTGATCTTCTCTGACGATGCTTAGGTGTTATCGTAAGTGTGCTCAACGCAGAGAGCGATTGAGTGATTTCGTGAGTCAAGGTGTGGTATAAATAACTATATTTTAGCTCATTTATGGTATGTTCTCTAATTTTTAACAATTCTGTACGTAATTGCTCCAGATCTATTACGTGAACTAGTTTTACTGTAGATATTTTCAATTTTCCTGTCCCCCTGTAAACTGTTACGCTGTGAGCATCGGTAAAGTTTGTGACCTCCATAGTCGCCATAGCTAACGGCAACAATATTATTAATAATTTCATCCTGTAATAATAGATGCTTTACATTAAACAATGGTTGTTTAGGGTTATGGGCCGATCCCTCACGATCGGATAGATAACCCCAAGCGGACGACTTCTAGTGATGTAACGGGGTTTAGGGCTTTTCCTCTGATCTCCAAGTCGGACGGACAGTCAATGGTTCAATAAAATTCTGATAAAAGTATCAGTGCAGTTTCAAATTCGGTGCTATTTCAGAAATAAAAGGTTAATAACCAAAAAATATAATTATAAGAAACAAATCAATGAGCAACTATGAGAACAAGTCAACAATAATGACATCTCAAAATCAATATAAAGTATGCCAAAGAAGAACCCACTAGGCGATATCCTAGTTTCCTGGTCAAGTGTCCCAGATAATTCTCTAGGGGTGACGTCAGGAGCGATGAGTGGCAAGGAGAATCCAATATAAATGCAAAATTTTTAGAGCTATGCGTGTTTTGTTTACCGTCCCGGACTAATACGGACAATTGATTTCCCTAAGTATTTCTCGGACTAATCGCTTTTAATGTTGCTTTTGTGGACTATTCTGCCTTCTGTGGTCACTATAGTTATTTTCCGATTTTCCTTGAAGAATTCCTTTTTAAAACGGGGAGATAATTTGGAACCTAGTCTAGTGTTTATTTTGACAAATATTTCTTGTCCCGGTAAGTACGTTTTAATGGGTTGCTTTTCTTTGTTGTGGTTTGCTAAGTCAATTATTTGTTTATGCTCAAGTTTCTCTATGTTGTCTTGTCTGCTTTTTTCGTATTGTTCTGGGTCTGTGGTCACATTCCTGCCAAAAAATACTTCTAACGGTCGTTTTTTTGTGACTGAATGTATCGTGTAGTTATATTCGTAAACGGCTCTGTTTAGCAAATCTTCGAACGTGGTATGAATTTGTTTTAATTTAAGGCATCTCATAATTTCTTAAAGTGTGCTATGAAATCTCTCTAACTGAGCTTTTATAAGGTGGGGCTTTGTAGATTTCTATATTTAATTGGTCCCTTAGCATGAAGGTGATGGTTGCCGAATTGAATGATTTCTCGTTATCCATTACAACGAATTTTGGTACCCCATAATAAAATAAAATGTCGCTTAGCGGTTTCTTTATGTCTTCTGTCGCTTTTGATTTTAAAATTTTAGCTTGTGCCAGTTTTGAAAATGTATCTATTGCTGTCAATACTAAATGTTTTTCTGTAGAAAATATATCGATATGAATTATATGTCCAGGATATTCCGGTATAGGGGTTTCCGTAATTTGTGGGTTTGGTGGATGCCTGTCGTACTTCGTTACCTTGCACACGTGGCATTGTTTGACAATTTTTACAATTTCCCTGGTTTGTAGAGAATTTTTTTTTTATAGCTATCGAGGTGTGATTTCCATCTTCTGATAGCTATAGCGCCCTTCCAATTACAATCGTGTGTTAGAGGTTCGTGGTCTGTATACATTTTTACCTTAGTACCCCCATAGAGGTATCCGTTAAGAGATTTTACTGCCCATGAAATGGCCAGCATATCTTTTTCCGCTGTTTCATAGTTTTCCTCCGTTTGGGACAAAGTCCTAGATAAAAATGCTATCGGTCTGTCCTTTTGAGAAAGTACCGCCCCGATCGCATAGTCAGAAGCGTCAAGTACAATAGCTTTCCCTGATGATTCTTTCTTTGATATTCTGCCATCCTCACCTCTTAATAAATTGGTAAGGGGTTTCGCTAGTGCAGCATATCCCCTTATAAATCTCCTAAAGTAACCGGATAGACCAAGAAAGGATCTCAATTCCTTCAGTGTTTTCGGACAAGGATAATTAGCGATAGCTTCTACCTTAGTCGGACTTGTTTCGATTCCTCTGTCTGATACTACAAATCCTAGAAATTCGACCCTATTTTTAAAGTTTTGGCACCGGTCAAGATTGCATTTAATATTGGCTTTGCAAAGCGTGTCAAAGATCTTTTCTAAATTCTGTGAATGTGTCTCGGCGTCCTTACTGAAAACAATTATATCGTCGATATAAATGTAACAGATTTTTCCTATGTGTTCCCTGAGAATATCATCTAAGGCTCGCTGAAATATAGCTGGGGCATTTTTCAACCCGAAGGGGAGCCTAGTGAATTCATATTTGGCGTTGATAGAAAATGCTGTCTTTTCCATATCGCTCTCCTTTAAAGCGATTTGGTGAAACCCGCTCTTGAGGTCTAAGAAGGAAAACATTTTATTGAGCTAGTACTGAATTAATGTCCGGTATTCGGTATCTGTCGGCTATTGTCACACTATTTAATTTCCTGAAGTCCGTTACCATTCTGTAATTTTCCATATTGGATGCATCAATCTTTTTCGGTACCATCCATACAGGTGCGTTATACGGTGATCGCGATTTTCGTATTATACCATTCTCTAAAAGCTCTGCTATCTGTTTTTCTACTTCGTCCTTTAAGGCCATTGGGTATTGATAAAATTTCGAGTAAACGGGAGTGTCGTTAGTTGTACGGATTTCGGCTTTTACATTTGTGGTGTAGGTCAGTTTCTCGTCCGGTTCTGCAAAAAGTTTCGGATATTTTCGTATGAAAACTCCGATTACTGCTCCTAATTCTTTCAAGCTGTCGTTCCCCAAAATTGCGTCGAATGTACTGAGTGTAGGTAGCACAAAGAATTTTATGGTTACACTTGGATCAATAAATAAGCTTCCTGTTTTGTAGTTGTTGTTTCCTACTGAGGTGGCATTAAAAGGGGTTTTATTTCTTTGTGGGTTGGTTACGAACTTGTGTGAAATGTAATTCTTATTTGAACCTGTATCTATTAGTATTTTTAGAGTTTCTCCATTCCTCGATCTACACTCAAAGTAAGGTAGGGAGGAATCGGTTATTCTAAAAAATTAATAAGGGTGTAATCGTACTGGTGCTCATGTTCGTTATGGTCGATGGCGTCTACGTATTCTGTTAGAGTCTCGCCGCAGTCTGGTTGTACCTCGTCCTGGGTGTTTAAGATTTCCACGTATTCTTCCAAGGATGGGCTTGTTTCTTCGGTTATCTCAGGAACTTCCCCCCCTGACTGGATATTAAAATTCCTAGTTCTTTTCGTGGCTTCATTTAGAGGGTATGGTGGTCTTTTCCCAGTTGAAAGAGGGTTCGGTCTGTTCATATAATTAACCTGTCTCGTTTGCATGGATTTATCAATATCCATGGGTTCGGGTCTCGGTTGAGGTTTTGCCGCAGATGGCCGAGTTGGTTGGTAAGGTATTACAGGTTGATTTATAATTCGGGATGGACTGGGTCGGTTGGGATTACAGGTAGGCATTTGCTGACGCGGTTGGTTAAATACGTTGTAATCAGGTTTAAATAATGGAGACGGAATCCTGGTGTGAGCATTTGCAGTTGGGAATGCCCATTGTCCCAGCCCTGCCGGTGTTAATGGAGTTTGCATAGTGGGTCGGTAACTTGAGCTTCTAAACCCTGTTTGCGGTCCTTTAACGGTAGCGTGATTAGCGCGGAATGCTTGATTCTCTAGCTTAAGACAAAGGTGTAAAGCGGAGGGTAAATCAGTAGGCTCCTTCATTCCCAGTAGGCGTGACAGATTTCCGCGGAGTCCTCTCACGAATGTGTCCAGAGCTTTATCCCTAAACATCTTTGTCATCAGCTGTTCTGCCTCAGCTCCTAATTCCATGCAGCCTACCTTGTTTAGAATTAATGAAAGGTGTTCCCTGGAGGTCCCTGGCATATCGTTGTCATTTGATATTCAAGTGTTCCCAGATCCCTCTTGTCTGCGTAATGTAAGGTAAGGCATTTGGAAATTGCGGGCCAATTTAGCGGAACATTATATGATTCTAATGCAACATCTGCATTACCGGTGATTTTATTGCGGATGGTATGCAAAATGCCAAAATACTCATACGTTTTCAGAACCCTATCGACTCCCTTTTTCCAGGAACTAAATTCTGCTGGGTTTCCCGAAAATTCTCTTAAGCTTTTTACAATGTCAGGCACTCTATCTAACCCATCAAGATTTGCCCGAAATTCCGGAGAAATCTCCTGATTTACGGCTGCGGAAAAATCGAACCCTGGGTTCTGAGCTTGTCGTAATAAAATTGGCAACTGCTCATTCAAGATCTGTGTAATGGTTGCGTGTAATTCGTTAGCTGCCATGTTGACTCTATTTTGTTGGTATAATTCCTGCCTTTGAGCTACTATTTGCTGCTGCTGTTGTTGAGCCAAAATCACTTGCTCGGCTTGCTGCTGCTCGGGAATAATTGCTGGTCTAATTAGGTTTTGCTGATTAGCCATCTGATTTTCCGAAATAATATTATTCACTCATGTGCCTGATACTGAATCTATTGTCAAGTCCCGTATTATTAATTGAAATTAAAAGCCTGATAGTTGTATTAACAAATTTTCCTGATTCCCTAAAATTATGGTTTTAGGTTTTGTAATTCGAAGTGGGAAGTGGGGCTCTTTGGTTATTTAAATTTTTTCACTGTAGCTACTTTTTTTTTTTTTAATTTTTCCTGTTCGGGTATTGTTTTGTTAAATTCTATTAATTTTTGCCCTGTATTGGGAATTTAAATTTTTGGGTTCCTTAATCGCTATCTTTGTTGCTTATATTTGGCCTGTATTAGGGATTTACATTTCCCGGTTTCTTATTCACTATTTTGGTTTGCTTAAATCTTGCGTTTTGCATTCGCTTATCTCACTATTACTTTTGCATTTGTTGAATTGAATTTGAATTTCGTTTTGCTTATTCGTTAGCTTTGTTTGCTCTTGGCATTCACTTATTACTTAACTTAGGAATTGATGTGGCTCCTCCTGGTGGTCCGGATTTTTTCCCTTTTGCTCAGCTACTGAGGATCCTGCGGGCGGGCCAGACAGTACACGAGTCCACCGATGGATCAGTAGCCTTAACTGACCTTTTGTCCTTGCCGGCTTCCGTATTAGAGAAGGAGTCCCCGCGACTTAGACGTTGTGTTGACCAGTGGAGTCGCGTAGGATAATCGTCCTGCGGTAATCGAACTTAATCGGATTTCCTCTCACTGGTCCCTGTTCGGGCGCCAGTTAAATTCGAGTTTAAATTTTACAAGTTTAAATTCTTCAGAGTTCGTTTTTATTGAACGTCAAATTGGGACTGAATTCTTATTTCTTAATCTACCCTGAATCTAGCTGTGGGTCGTCGGCAGAGGGAGCGCTGTGGTGGGCAGATGCAGCGCTGTGGTCGGCGGCGGCGGCGCTGTGGTCAGCTTTGGTTGACGACGGAGGCAGAAGTGCCAGATTTGCAAGATCCGCACTTTTGGGCTAAGAGTGGGGGTCGAGCCGGATGCTCGTGTTTATATTGTTCTTCGGAAATTGCGCTTTGGAATTTTTGGACGTCTACAAAATTGTCGCAAAGTTGCAGCAAGATATTGTTGCGCAAATGTTTTTACACTGACAGAAAATGTATCCGTTGTTAACTTATATGGTCCCGCTTAACTTCTTCGAGGAAACATTCACGCCTCCGACAAATTTCGAGCAGCGAAATTCTGTTGGAATATTTCAACTTACATGCCTTATTTCCGGCCGCAAATTTCGCTTTAATATTTAGTTTTTACTTCTAATTGACAATCCAAACTAACAGTTAACTGAACCACCTCATCGTAAAAGGTATAAAAACATTATTTTTCCTTTTGTTTGCGATCTCTAATTAACTCGCGAATATCAACATCTCTTCTAGTTTCTCTACTGGCTGCGCAGTGCAACGCATAATTCATTCTATTTAACGGATTGAACTGATTTATGATATCGACGTCGGCCTGCACCATATTTCGCAATGTATACGACTGCCCTGGGTCTATGCCAAGTAACTGCTCGAGAGGAGAAACTTCCCCTTCGGCTCTGTGAAACGAAGCTTGTGGAGTCCTGGATTCCAAATTGCACTATGCTTTGTAAGTCTTCACGCCCACTCGTTTGGTCTTCACTTGTGCTCTCCATCACTACGACCCTTTGATCCTCGTCTTCGCATTGCAAACTCGCAAGCCTTACCTGCTGCCTGGTGCTCTGCGCAATAACTCCTTCTGGTCTCCCACTTTCCGAGAATCATCTGAACCAGGCTCTTGGTCAGATTCGACAGATCGACTCAACTGAGCTCGTTCATAAGAAGAATAGAGTTCATACTTCATTCAACTTTACCCATCAACTGACGGCCGTCAGTTACACGTCCTCTTCAGTGCAATTGAAATGCAAATTGGAGGCGACGCCCAACGAGTATCCCAGCTCAGTGCAGCTAATACATGGCCGGAATTGAAGGAAGCCCTAATCGCCGGGTTCAAGACTTTGAAGAGCTTTTGAGACGACCATATAACACACAATTCAATGGATCAGTTCGTAAGTTCATAGCAGAACTTGAAGCAAAACGCTTTGTAATAACAAACAAGCTAGCTTTAGAAAATAATGATCTACATAATCATATTTATACAAATGCAATGAACAATACCTTAAAAAATTTAACTTTTAAAAAACTCCCAGATAGACTACATGCAATTAGCCAGATTTTACATAACAACAGTCAGTAAATTAAAACAAATTGTACAGCAGGAGGGTCGTTATGACAGTACATGGTCGCGATCGCCCAAAATCCAGAAACACTCAAAATAAATAAAATAAAAATCAGTACAGCCCAAACTATAACAACACTTCAAATAATCAAAATAGAAATCAAAATTATTAAAATCAAACATCAACTAGCCAAAAATATACTTTTGAATACTTTCGAATACTTATTCCAAGAATTTAACCACTAACTCGACCAAGCACACACACAAAATCCCTTAAATTATCAACAAAATTCTCCCAACTATCAACAAAATCCAGTTTCATCATCTGCTCTAAATCCGGCAACAAAAAGGCAAAGACCTAGTACCAGCGGCAATTCAAAAATGGATACGTCTGAAAATTTGCATCTGAATGCCTCGGACGAAGAAGAAGACACAATTCCTTCATAAATATTGTTTTAAACAATATACCGCTCCGATGTGTTATAGACACTGGGTCTACAATAAACATCAAAGGAGCAAACTTTTTTATTTCCCAGTTAAAAATACTAATTTACAAGTTCACAACATTAGCGGTGCAATAACCCTAAAATATATCAAAATTTTTAAATTTAATTAAGGCTTTGCCTTACTAAACAAGTTTTTTATATTCATAATTTTTCTGAAAATTATGATATGATATTAGGTAAAGGCTTCCTGGAAGACGCCAACGCCCAAATAAATTTTTTGCGAAAGAGGCGTAGATTTAAGCAACAACAATTTCTTAATTGACTACATACCAGAACGAGAAGGTAGCCTAGAAGACAACCTCGACTCGAAACGAAATAAGGGAATCAAATGAATTCAGCCTTGACCATCCAAATAAAGAGTCAAATGTCATTACTAAAAATCTTCACGAATTAAGGGACTTATTATACAGAGAAGGTGAAAATTTAACTTTCAGAAGTACTGTAAAGCATGTCATCAAAACTAAACATGAAGACCCAATCTACAGGAAACCTTATAAATACCCCAAGCCTACGACAATGAAGTCAAGGTGCAAATCAAAGCAATGGTTCAACAAGGCTTTGTTCGGAAATCGAAATCACCCTTCTGTTCAGCTTAGTTTACATGGATAATATAATAGTTTTTTATACTTCATTGGAATTCTTGAAGCGGATGGTGACTGGTGACGAAAAATGGATCACATACGATAATATCAAGCGAAAACGGTCGTGGTCGAAGGCCGGTGAATCGTCCCAAACAGTGGCCAAGCCGGGATTGAAGGCCAGGAAGGTTTTGCTGTGTGTTTGGTGGGATTGGAAGGGAATCATCCACTATGAGCTGCTCCCATATGGCCAGACGCTTAATTCTACCATCTACTGCGAACAACTGGACCGCTTGAAGCAGGCGATCGACCAGAAGCGTCCAGAATTGGCCTACAGGAAGGGTGTAGTGTTCGACCAGGACCACGCCAGACCACACACTTCGTTGACGACTCGTCAGAAGCTACGGGAGCTCGGATAGGAGGTTTTATCGCATCCACCATATAGCCCGGACATAGCGCCAAGTGATTACCACCAATTCCTGTCCATGGCGAATGCCCATGGTGGTGTAAAGTTGAACTCAAAAGAGGCTTGTGAAAAGTGGCTGTCCGAGTTCTTCGCAAATAAGGAGGGGGGCTTCTACGAGGGAGGTATTATGAAGTTGCCGTCTAGATGGAAACAGATCATCGAACAAAACGGCGCATATTTGAACTAAATCCGATCACTGTAACACTTTTTATAAAGCATTGAATAAAGAGCAAAAAAGCGGAAGGGAGATATTTGCCAACCTATTATCTTGTTTTTCACTTTTTTATATATAAGTTAACACAAGAAATGTTTTGATAAGAACATTTGGAGCTGTACACGTATCCGCTTACGCAACACTCGTCAACAAAGGTACTTGGAGTGCACGAGCGTCCGGTTGCGAAGCATACGTTGCACCTGCATAACATAAAACATAACATTTCCGTGAGAATCAGCGAGCCAGCGAGTGCAGCAAAAATCGAAGCAGAGCAGCACCGACGCCAGCAGCATAGGTCGGCCAGCGAAGTTAGGTAGGGGCAAATTTGTCAAATTAAAATCAGTTCTGTTTTTGCGATTTGTTGTTACTTTGGGCTGAGTAATAGCTTTATTTATGAATTAAGTGTTGTGAGATGTTTTACACGTTGTCAGCGATAGAGATGAAAGAGAACCATACGAAGCGAAGTTAGGTAGGGGCAAATTTGTCAAATTAAAATCAGTTCTGTTTTTGCGATTTGTTGTTACTTTGGGCTGAGTAATAGCTTTATTTATGAATTAAGTGTTGTGAGATGTTTTACACGTTGTCAGCGATAGAGATGAAAGAGAACCATACATTAGGGATTACAGATATGCGATATCTATTAAGGTATACGATAATGTGCTGCCAATTGTATTTCCAATACTTCCCCTCAATTGGTACGTTGTTGATCAGCTGGACGTATGCCCAAGGATGTCTTACAGGTGTTGTGCTTTGAGGCTCCAATTCCTTTAGTCAATATGTCTGATGGCATCTCGGTCGTTGGGATGTAGTTTACGGATATTGTTCCCTCTTCAACCAGCTCTCGGATGAATTGGTGGCGGATGTCAACATGCTTGGTCCGCTTTTGGAATACGGGGTTGCGAGCAAGTTGACCAGCTCCTTGATTGTCGTTATGGATGTCAGTCGTCTTCAGTTGCCCCAAAATTTCTTTGAGGAAGCTTTTTAAGATGAATCGCTTCTTTCGAGGAGTCAGACAGAGCCATGTACTCTGCCTCTGTGCTTGACAATGCAACCGTCCGTTGCTTTCGACTCTCCCAGGATGTTGCTGCACTTGCAAACTTGAAAGCAACCCTCTAGGTCTTGACCACTTCGTTTATAATGCAAGCAGTGGTTTTGAGTGCCTTTTAAATAGCGTAATACCCTTTTTGCAGCGATCCAGTGTTGTTTCCCAAAATTTGTATTATATTGGCTTAGTGCAATCACTGCAAATGCAATATCAGGGCGCGTTGATACTGACAAACACATTAGGGGTCCTATCAAATTTCTGATATGACACACTGGAGATTTCTTCCTTTTCGCTTTCGGTGGTTGGGCACATTTCTGTTGACAATTTCTTGCTTGTGTTGAATGTCGTATTTACAGGCTTGCAGTTTTCCATGTTGAAACGTTTCAGGATGTCTGCTATATACTTTGATTGGGCCATGGTTCAGTTCTTTAAGCTGACTGTCCAGCTTTTTGTACCTTTGGTGTCCACTCTTTAGACCACACAGAGCCTTTCTTAACTTGCACACTTTCTTGGGGCCATATATCTTCTTCTCTTTTGCTGTCAATATTTCTTGGAATTCAGGTGCGACGCTGATATAGAGCTCTTCCTCGATATCTCCATTTAAATAGGCGCTGTTGAAATCGAATTGATACACATCCAGTCCCAGTTCCGTAACTAAAGCTATTAGAATTCTTATTAAGCTCATTCTGGACACTGGAGAGAAAGTCTCATCGAAACCAATTCCTTCGCGTTGCGTAAATTCTTTTGCGACCAGCCGAGCTTTTCGGCAATTTATCTATCCGTCGGGTAAATATTTTGTTCGTAGCACCCACTTCGTTTCGATAACCCTATGGTTTTTCTGACGATCGACAACCTCCCAAGTATTTTTCTTTTTCAATGACTTGTACTCGTTTAGCAAATCCTCTTTCCATTCGATGGCGTTCGTACCATTAAGAGCTTCGCTTTTAGTTTCCACATCATACAGCCTATAAGCTTTGGTATCGCTGCAATATCCAACGAAAACACATTTTTTTGATTTCGGGCTGAACTTAGGGCTGAACGTTTGTCCAGCGAGTATGAAATTTGTCCAAATTTCTGCATATGCCTTACGATTAGGATGCGATTGTGCCATAGTTTGAAAGGTGTTTCTCCGCATAGGGTTCTTGAACGACATCTGTAGTTCGCGGTATTTACTGCTTCCGCCCAGTAGATCGCAGGAAGTGCAGCCTGTAACATCATGCAGCGAGCCATTTCTACAAGTGTCCGATTTATACGTTCGGCTGTACCGTTTTGTTAAGGGGTATATTCTACGTGCTTTATTCCTTGAGCTGCAATTTTTAAACTCATTATTGGTATATTCTCTGCCGTTATCTGACCTGATTGTTTTTAGCTTCTTTCCAGCTCGCCGTTCTACGTAGTTCTTGAATTCTTTAAATTTCTGGAATACTTCGGATTTACTTTTAATGGTATAGAGCTCGCACCATTTTGAGTAGTCATCTATAAACGTCAAAAAATAACGGCTGCCTCTGTGGCTGTTGACACGCATGGGCCCGCATACGTCGCTGTGGATTAATTTGAGAACATCCCTTGCCCTTGAATTTGATACTGGAAACGGCTTCTGGGACTGCTTCCCCTTGATGCATATTTCGCAAATTGGAAGACTCTCTTTTAGGTCTACCTTAGCTACTTGAACTTTTCCTTTTCCGATCAGTTCTTTCAGATCAGGCTCATTTAAATGGCCGAAACGCTCATGTCATTCTTTGATGCTATTTCGCTTACATACAACGAGCTGGTTACTTTCTTCTGTTTCTTTGATCTGGTATAAATCCAATTTCCGGGGAGCGGTAAAAACTATTTCTCCTCCGTTAGCTCTAACTACCTCAGCTTTCTCCTTCTGTAGTGACCAACTTAACTTTACACTGCAACAACTCTTCAAGACACCCTCGCCCTAAATTATAGCAGCTTTTGTGTAAAACAAAAAGCGAGAGAATTGCCTTAGACCAATCAGGACAGAATATGATCGTACGATTATACAGTTAGGGAAAGAAAAGCTGTAACAGCGACCACCAGCATGCAGCTTCCCCAGAGCTTGATTCATTATCGGATAAATCTTCGTGGCGAACGCTCACAATTTTTGACGCTGCCCGTTTAAACTTCATACACGTGGAAATATAATTTAGTTATATATATCCAATCTCATAAAACAAGAGTTGGGATATCGCAATAAATTTCCGTGTTCGATTTGTGTGTGAAAGTGGCAACGAGATTCGACCCCAAGGCGTAAGGAAGGCCAGGCCTATATAAGAGCATTTGGTTGCTCTACAGCCGACTACCCCCCCGTCTCGTCGACCCCCGCATCAGCTTATGGTTTAAACCCCGTCGCTCCAAGAAGAGGCCTCGAGGCGACATAACCTTCAGCAACAAGTTACGCAACCAGCCACCTGCCGAATGATAACCAGCCAAATGTACTGGAAGGCTAGAGCTCATCCAGATTATTCAGCTATGCAGAAGTTTAGACGACCGGAGCAGATTTAATTACATTTGAACATCATCATCGTCACGCAGTGAAGATCATCTCCTATGACCAACGGAGGTCCAACTTTGTGATTTCGTCTTATCGCAACGCAGCGTAGCAGCCAGCGGTTTCCTAAGGTCTTATCGCTGCAATACTGCAGTTATATTTCGTGTTTTGTTTTGATTCTTGATTTTCTTTTGTATTGCGATTTATAATGAATTAAATACTCGCAGATTGACGGAACTTTTGGCAATTGAATAGGAACCTTTAAAGTTTGACCTACAGCTCGACAATGTCAACGTGAACTTGGGCCCAACTTTACGCACATCATGGAGTGGATATTTAAGGTCGTGAGTACTACAACAACAATGATATAAACATTATTATGAATTACCTATATTAAAATTCTAACAAAATGCCACTCGAACGTCTAATTAAAATAATATCTGCATTTGAGTAAAGATTATATAATTATATTTGCTAATTTTATATTCAATTACTTATATATATTTGCTTTATACTTTACTTTTATATACTCTATTTTACTCACTGAATATAAACGAAAATGAAGAGAATGACTAGGATAATAATGCGTAGATTACAATTTGTTAGTTTGTAAAAGAGATTTAATGGAACCGCTCATTGAACTGAATTTATATAAATGGAATTATAATTGAAGATATATTGAAAAAGAATGAATTGTGAATAAATAGATTTAATGGTTTGTCGAGTACTTATTTTGAACACTTTCTTAAATATGTGGTAGAGTTATTTTGAACTTGGCCAAGGGACAATGTAAATATTTTAAGTAGCATTGTCATGGTAGGGAGGGTAAAGACTTAGGGAATCATTAACATCTAAAATTCCCAATACTTATCAGAATCTGTAGCTTATCTTCACACGTGTCGGCGTGTATCATTAGTAACAATATAAAGCCATTTCTTTTATTAATCGATAGTCCAGTTTTGAATATTGTTTATGAGTAAGACGCACTTATTAAAATGTAGTAGCGTTTCGTACTATCCTAAGCTAAAAGAACCCCGACCTACGGCGAGCATAGCAAGAGTGCGCATCCCTAGCGAAGGAAGTACAAGGTCCTCTTTATTAGTAATTACCACCCACTATTAAAAGACCAACTAGTTAAAAATCTATCGAACTACGTACACTACACTTCTTGAAGATTACGTTGAAGCCGTGATCACATATTGTTGAGACCGATAAAAGATTGATCCTCAAATCCGGCACGTAGAGCGTGTTTTTCAGGCTTGCGGTGAACTTATTGTTTGGGGAGAACTGTGTGGATCCATATCCTTTTATTTCTGTGGCATCTGAGTGTGGCCAGTCTGAGCTTTGAACATATTCTGCTGTGAGCAAATATGTGACATTGCGCCAGAATTTAAACACCAGTTACTACAATCACTATTTGTATAATTAGCTATGTTGATGTACATGCTATCGCTCTGGTTTTTCATTGGCTTTGACCTGCACTCAGCTGCACGGTGATCGAGTTTTCCGCAGCTGTAACATTTAAAATTAAATTTTTGATTGGTGCTTAGCTGCTTCGGTTTGCTGGGATTATACTTCTTATGCACCATTAATGCTCCAGACGTTGACTCGCTTGGATTTCTGTTTCTTGCCTCGTACTCGTCTAATAACTTTATTTTAGGTGACTCCGTTGAGATTAAGTTTTCTTGAGTTTCAATCGCGATTCGAAACTGTTCGTATTCTTCTGGGATACTGTATAGTAACAAGATGGTTAACAGATCGTCAATATTCATGAGATGAACTTCGTTTATTTTGTCTACTATATCGGAAAACTTATCTATGTGACTTCTCATGTCTCCGCCTGCATTCATTTTCAATATAATCAGGGATTTCAACAGTGCGGCTTTACGGGCTGGCCCTGTAGACTGGTATGTGCTATGCAGCTTTTTCCATACATCGTTTGCTGTTTCGCAGTTTTTAGTATGCCTTAGTTCCGATGTCGACATGGAAAAAAAGATGATCGGACTTAGCCTTTGCATCTTCGCTGAACCACTGTGCGAAGTTTTCTTCGGGTTTTAAAAGAGTCCCGTTGACATATTTCCACGAATCATTTTTTATCAACAACGCCTGCATTTGTATTTTCAAGGTGTAGAAATTGTCTTTGCCCAAGGGCTCTATGCGTATACTATGCATTACTCATTTTGCTTCTTAACTTTGCGTTTAGTTATGCTACACAAGCAACCATTTTTACGAAGCTACACAAGCAACGAACACGTTTCTTTTCTCTGTCATCAATCAGACGCCTTCTCTTGGTCTCCAGAAGTCTCAGACTCGTAGCTGCATGTGTGTGTCGGCAATTTCACCACAAATTGAAATTTGCCATTTAAACTCACTAGTTGTTCACTATCCTTGTTCTAACTATTTTCTGGAGCAGTGGAAGCGTGCTGGGCCCATAACCTGTTGTTATTTTGGGCTGAGTAATAGCTTTATTTAAGGATTGAGTGTTGTGAGATGTTTTGCACGTTGTCGGCGATAGAGATGAAAGAGAACCATACATTAGGGATTACAACTATGCGATATATAAAGGTATACGCTATGTGACGTGCCAATTAATGTGCTACCAATTGTATTTCCATTACGATTAATCAATAAAGACCTTATAGTCATAACACAAAATAAAAAAATATTTTTTTTTTTATTAATTGGAACTCTTTTTGGAGTTAACTGGTGCCCAACGTTAAAAAGGGCTTGTGCGCGGTACTAAAGTCAAGTTAAGCAACGCGAAGTACGCGCAACCCGATTGGCTGCCCTGGTTATTGTGATCGCGTTCGAAAAAAGTTTTTCATCACATCCATAGTGAACTGAGCAACCTAAAAAAACATCCCATAAGTGCAGCCATATGGCTGCCAAGGATTAAAACGAACTTCCGCTGATAAAAGCACCGAATTGGCTGCTCCAGCGAAACAATCAAGCCAAAGAAGCAAGCGAACTCACTTACATCGGTCTGCAGACGTTGGTCGCAGACAACTGGTTCGGTGGTGCTGGAAGAGGTACCCCAGTAGATGAGCGAAAAGGAAAACTATCTGCCAGCCAGTCCAGGATGTATTTTATAATGTAAGTAGAATTAAGTGAAAGTAAAACAAAGCGAAAGAAATAGATAATCAAATTAAACAATTGAAATCCTAAAACGAAAGGAATAAACTTTTAAATAAAAATAAGAACAAAATGTCAATTCTAAATAATTAAAATCAAGCATTTTTAGAAATACTGAAATTTAAGTAAAATGTTAAAATAAATTCAAGTAAAGTAAATAAATTCAAATATCGTTCTTTAATATTAATTTAAATAAAGATATCTAAGAAAACTATAAAAAAAATTAAAATAAAAATTAGAAAAAAAATCAATTTAAAAAGAAATAATTGTTAAAATCAAGCATTTAAAAAAAAAAAAAAAAGAACGTCTTAATAAATCAAAACATTTTTAATTAATAACAATTAACAGAAATTGCAAATAATAAATTTTGTAAAAGAACTTATAAAAATCATTATCATACTGCAAAGCAGTTGAAACCTACTGTATCATTAATAATTCATTTTGCCAATTGCTACTGCCAAACTAAAATTTAAAAAGAAAAAATGGCTAATCCAAGCAAATTCCAGTCCTTCCCATAAATATGGCTGTTCTGCAGGACGTAATACTGGTAATGGCACAGAGAATGATAGAAGATAGGTTAAACCCAGGGGTCCCTCAATTAGTGGACCAACCAGTAAACATCGAGGGGAATAACATAAACGACTGGACAGAATTCCAGATGTAGTAAAGTGTCTTAGTCAATTTTCAGGACAAGCAGGAGAATTCAGTTCTTGGAAAAAAAGTGTAGAAAGAATCTTGCAAATTTATTCAACAACAGCCGGCTTACCTAGGTACTATGGGACTCTTAACGTCATCAGGAACAAGATCGTGAGAAAGATGACAAGATCGTGAGAAATGCTGACTCGATTTTAGAATCATATCAAACCCCCTTAAACTGGACGGCTATCTCGAAATGCTTGACGACTCATTACGCTGACAAACGAGATGTCACTACACTCGAGTATCAAAAGAAGTCTCTAATACAGGGCAACCAGGCGGTATCAGAATTTTATAAACGCGTCTATACTCACTTGTATAGAAATGAGCTGAGATTCAATGGATCTTTTTGCTAAGTCTTATCGAGACAAGGCCTTGGACACCTTTGTTAGATGTCTCAGCGGCGATTTACCAAGATTATTGGGATCCAGAGAACCAGATGACTTACCATTGGCTCTCCAGTTATGTGAGAAATTAGAAAATCAAAAGTTCAGAATCAATTACGCCAATAATGACCAGGCCAATTCGAGAAAATTCAAATTGGTCCTCTTGGACCAGCACCACCCTTGCCAAGAAGAAACATACAACCAAACTCTCAAACATCTAGGCAACAGTTCTTTCCCCAAGTGGCCTATATGCCACAAACTGCTCGATGGGCTTATAACCCACCACAGCAACAACAGCAATATTACAGAAGTAGTAACCAACCACGGGGAAACCACTTTTCGGCACGCCCTCCACGTCCATCGGCTCCAAAGCCCCAAGCGCGGCCGGAACCAATGGATCAAAGTACGCAGACAAGACGCATAAACTACATGAACAGAACTTTGAATGACACCATAACTAAAAGACCATTGGCACAGCAGACATTTGGACAGACTGACAAAAGACAAAGGAACTTCCATGTGACAACTGAGAACGAACAGCAGTACGCAGACAAGACGCATAAACTACATGAACAGAACTTTCAATGACACCATAACTAAAAGACCATTGGCACAGCAGACATTTGGACAGACTGACAAAAGACAAAGGAACTTCCATGTGACAACTGAGGACGAACAGCATGCCTGGAAAACGCAGAATAATATGTGTCTAAAGTTGAGGGAGCATCAGCTTCCGAATATAGTGAGGCACAAGGATATGATTAAGAACAAGAGCTATGCAACAACGAACCATTGGAATCCGACTTCGTTGATCTTAATTTTTTAGAGTAACATCCTCCTTCTTACCGTACATAAACTGTAGAATCGGTGAGCGAGGAATGATCAAAATGCTGATAGACACAGGCTCCAATAAAAATTACATATACCCAAAATATGCAATAAATCCAAAAAAAAAAAATGAAAAACCTTTCCATGTAAGATCTTTTGGTGGCACCGTTTTAGTGACTCACCACGTAATAGCCAAACCGTTCGGATTCAAAAACAGTAACCTCAAATTTTTTCTCTTGCCTGATATTTTCTTTTAGCCCTTTTTTAAGATAGGAATACGGATCAGTGCTGGACGAAGCAGAAATTCGTTTCAACATCGCAAATGAAACCAGACGATCGAAGGAAACCGTAAAGGAGTATAGTTTCCGTATGCCAACACTTAGAGAGCGATTTAAGCTTAGTGAAGCGGCAGTCATTCGATATGTTAGAGCGAGTCTACACGATACAAAACAGTATTGCAGCTATTAAAGTTTCGGGTCGCTACCGAGGCATATTTTATAAATAGAGGGACGCCCAATACAAATAAGAAAGAGTTTTTACCCAAATTCAGTACTTGGTGATGCGTTTGAGCGCATCCAATCTGGCCAAGCTGTTCACACGTTTAATCCACATCAACGAGAAAGACATAACGCTTTCATAAATCAATTGCGGGCGAGATCGACGCAGATCAACAGGAGTGCTTCATGAAAATTGTGGACATATGTTGTGGGAGTCGAGTTAGGATGGCAACCCAATAGGAATTATCGCAATCATTTGGCAACGAACCATCATAGCCAAGTTCAGATCCTGACAAAATTGAATATTGCCCGATAAAATATCGCAAAAATTCCCGAATAGGATCTTGGTAAAGCAACAGTCCCACTCGATCTTATACTTCCGTTCTCTTTTCTGAAATGCGTGATCAAGAGCAGTTCAACTTTTCGCAGCGTCCCCAAATTAATCGACAAGCATCGTGTCGACCGGAGAAACCGGTCAAAGCAAATACTGCCTTACTTACTAGTTAGTTTAAATCGAGCTTTAACATTAATTGCGTCTGCTGCTTATCCCACGATTTGGAGGTAGTAGTCTTGTTGGCCGCGTTGCCTAAGCGGCTTACATTGTTTTTCGCCCTCAAATTTTGACCACGTGTGGAATTTTCTGTGCCTTCATCGATCGCAGCAGGATCCACGTCTGCTTGCAACCGGAGCACCCGCCGCGTGCATCGGAAAGCTGTGCTTTCTCATTTTTGCTGTCAACCAAGTGCAGATCGCAGACCACCCCTAGTTGGCGTCCATTATCCACTCTTCATCGCCGCAAGCGAGGAGCAGATCGCCGTGCACCCTTTTCTGCTTCTTGTACTTGATTTTCCCAACTTAAATTAATACCCACAGCTACACATCAACAGTCGTCAGGCATGCTGACATCGATGGAAAGTGCGTAAGTCGTAAATCATGTAATACCTTAACATATACATATATAAGTTAACACGAGCCAACGTACTAGAACAGTTGGCTCAGTGCATGAAACTTAATACCGGCGTTCTGACCCAGCATTGGGCCGGATGCTCGTGCGCAGCTGGCAAAACATTGCATATTTGCGTGGCCGCTGCGAGTCTCTTTTGTTATAATTTAAGTTTCAGGTCTAAGCTAGACCTCTACTAATAAAGAGCTAGCTACTCCGGCAACAGCCAGCCGGCTAAGCGCTCTTAGCGATCACCAACTGGAGCGAGGAAGGACCGCCCGCTACCTGTGGGCTACGCTCATCGGCCAACCGGCCAAAGTACAGTGACTGCAGCGGGGACCGTCCCCTGACCCACTCATAATAAAATAATTGGCGCTCAACACAGTCATCAGTAGCTAAATCAATTCGTACCCGGTGAAAAACATGTGAGTGGGAATTTATGCCTGATATATTTTAAGTCTGCGAAATTAAAATTATTAAGATGAAATATATTTATAGGTATCACAAAAAAACACGATTAAATTACAAAAAATCACGCCAGAAATTTTTGAATTATTTTAAGTTTAGATAAAATAATTCTCCAGCAAGTTTACTAAATGGCCGGTCCATACAAAAAAAAATAACGCGGCCTCATAATACAGCGAATTTTATCTGAGTAAAAGTGAAAATTGAATAATTAATTTTTGAAGCAGCGGTTGTGTTCGCTGTTCACTTATTGTTGTTGTTTTATGTTTCCACTCGATTCGAGCGCGGTATTTGGCGCTGTAGCTTTTGTTTTTGGTTGTTATTCGTTTGCCTTTGGCAACTGCTACCCACACAGACAGCTATTACAAGCGCAGGCAAGTGAAACCGCGCATGAAGTCCGCATTCTCGACATATAGAAATAGCACACCAATATTCAGAGACTCAGAGTCCGATATTGAAAATCTAGCTCCCTCTCGTAAACGTGTAACCGCGAATTCTCAAACAATGTCAATAGACCCGGAGCAAATCAGAAATGTAATTCAGGCGGTTGTATCCAACGCCATAGCAGAGGAGGCGACTAAAAATCAACTAATACAAAATGAACTTCGTGAAACAATTCAAAGGCTGGCCACACAATTAACGGCAACACATGTCGCGCACACCTCACCTGTGGCCCCCGAAATAAGGGCTTACGAGCCCATAGACCATACTGATAATACCCAGTGTAGCGCAACCCTAGACACGGTTAAATACCTACCAGAATTTACAGGATCTCAGTACTCATACGTTTCATGGCGGCGATAGCTGCGTATTTAAGAGTTACAACGGCACGTCGCGACATTACGAAGCGGTGACCATTATTAGAAATAAGATTAGGGGCGCGGCCGATAATGTACTGTCCTCGTTTGGCACCGTGCTTAATTTCGATGCGATTATAAATCGCCTTGATTTCACGTACAGTGATAAACGACCGATGCATGTTATCCAGCAAGACCCTGATGCAATACTTTAATGAGGTAGAGAAAAATCTCAGCATGCTAAGCCATACAAAAACAATGGCACGGTAGAACCTATGGAGGTTGACCCTTCGTTTTCTAGGAGTCTGCAGCCGACCCAGGCGCCGGCCTTCCAAAGAAGAAGGCCATCCACTTCTGAACGTACAGGCGCTATAAAGAAGCAACAGAAAATTAATTGCATTACGCAAATGGCGCCAGAGCGGAATCAGAGATAAATGACGACGACATTTACGAGTTTGATTATTTTTATCATACATTTCATACATTATTCATACATTTTTTGGTAAAGAAGGCTTTCAGGGGCATATGGGGGCAGCGGATTTCGTCAACAAAGAAATCTAGAGTCTGCTTAAAAATGGAATAATTCAAAAATCGGTTTCGCCCTACAACAACCCGGTATGTGTAGTTGAAAAAAAGGGCCTAGATGAGGACGGTGTTCAGAACAAATGTTTAGTTAACGACTTTCGCAAACTAAACGAGAGAACAGTGCCGGATAGATATCCGATGCCGGATATATCCTTGATACTGGGCAACTTAGCAAAAGCAAAGTAATTCACGACGCTTGACCTTAAGGCCGGGTACCACCAGATTGTGTTATCGGATCGTGAAAAAACTGCCTTCTCAGTAAATGGAGGAAAATACAAATCTTCCAGCATCTTCCAAAGGGCCATTGATGACATTCTCAGAGAACAAATCGGCAAAACGTGCTACGTTTATGTCGACGACATAATAATCTTCTCAGAAGATGAATATACGCATATCAAGGGCGTGGATTGGGTTTTGAAAACCATAAGCAATGAGAACATGAGGGTCTCCAGTTTTAAAAAAAAAGCGTAAATTTTCTTGGATTCATAGTCACAGGCGATGGCACTACCACCGACCCGGAAAGGGTCAGGGCCATAAAAGAATTTCCCGAACCAAGAACAGTACATGATGTTAGATCGTTCTTAGGCCTCACGAGCTATTATAGGTGCTTCATTAAGGACTTTGCAGCGATAGCAAGGCGAGAACGGAAGTGTTAGCAAACATAGATCGCGACACATCCAGATAGAGTTCAATGAAACGCAAAAAAATGCTTTTGAAAAGCTGCGCAACATTTTGGCATCTGAGGATGTGATGCTCCGATACCCAGATTACAAGAAGCCATTCCATCTAACGACGGATACTTCGGCCTACGGTATTGGAGCAGTATTACGATGATCTCGAGGACATAAAGAGACAGGGCAATTAACTACGCGAAGAACGAAAGAGAACTATTGGCCATCGTTTGGGCGTTAGCTAACACTATCTGTATGCAGTAAGGGATATAACTATCTACACCGACCATCAGCCGTTGGCGTTCGCAGTGTCCGATTCAAATCCTAACGCAAAAATTAAAAGATGGAAGGGAAGAATCGATATAATGTATCGATTCCGATATAAACCTGGAAAGGAAAATATGGTTGCAGATGCCCTCTCCATAGTAAAATTTCCTTGACGCACACGATAGACACAACGGACAAACCTTTAAATTGCTTTCAGAATTAAAAAATTCTAGAGGAAGCCCGCTACAGATCTTTTTGGAGTCGAGGAAAGAGGGAGATCGTGTTGGCTGAGCAGAATAGGGCCCACCGATCGGTCCAAAAAACGTGAAGCAAGTAGTCACAGAGTACTACTACCGGAAAATGGCCAAACTTGCCAACGAAATCGTTGGCAATCGAAATTGCAGAACTGGCGCAGTAGCCAAGTACGATAGGCACCCAACAAAACAGGAGATTGGCAAGTCACCGATCCCTTCTCGTACGGAGGAAATGCTACATATAGACATTTTCTAGACAGATAAGAAATATTTCCTCGCGTGCATTGACAAGTTTTCAAAATTTGTGCCGTCAAGAACCATCGAGGATATAAACCGGCATGTTACAGGTCATGAATTTCTTCCCAAGGGCCAAAATGATCTACTGCGAAAACGAAATTTCGTTGAAATCGCACACGATCACGGCAATGCTTGACAACCATTTTGGCGTCAGCATCGTTAATGCGCCGCCCCTTCACAGAGTATCAAACGGGCAAGTGGAGCGTTTTCACAGCACTCTGCCAGAGCTCGCCAGATGCCTCAAAATCGACAAGGGAAAAAATATTGTTAGCCGCTATCAGGTATAACAAATCTGTCCATTACGTAATAGATAAAAGACCAGTTGACGCAATACGAGAATAAGAATAGAGATAACTCTCAAGATCGGATTGCGGAAAAAATTAAAAAGGCTAAAGCCGCACTGAGGGCCAGGGAAAATGTGTCCAGACAAATAGGAGTCTTCGAGGTGGGAGAAAAAGTCTTAGTTAAAACTAATAGAAGGCTCGGCAATAAACTCACGTCCCTATGTGAGGAAAACACAGTACAAGCAGACCTGGGGACCACGATCCTCATTGAAGGGAGGGTGGTCCACAAGGACAATTTAAAGTGACTCTTTCACTCGATTTTAAATTGTTTCATTATTATTATCCTTTATACCTTTTTTAAAGTCTCGCATCTGTGAGACACGCTGAATTCCTTAAGAGTCCATCACAGGATCGCAATGAGCCTAGACTTTCTGGGCTCAATGCTAAAGGTAGTAGCGGGGACACCGGATGCCGAAGGCAGGCAAACAATAGGCAGATTGAAATTAATATGAAAATTCAGAATCGCAGTAAATCAGCAGTAAATCAAATTTTACGAACACATAATACACAGATACCCCACAGATACCCCCATAGGGGATCTTATGTCCGCATCGTCCGTGTAATTAAATTTCCTAAAATCAAATTATCCTGTAAGAAGGTCACAAATTTCCCGGTCACCCGCAAGGGAGTCATGATCAGAAGATGTAATGTGATGTAAACTCACAATATCGGCATTCCTAGCTTAATCATTTTTCTTTTTGTTTGCTGTTAATAAACAAAATTACTCAATAAAATCTTTCTTAACGTAAATACCTAAACTTTTAGATTTAAGGATAGATAGTATCGAAATATTATCTTTATCTTTGATTATATGGTGTCGAATATGAATATGAATACACTTTCATGCACCTTATCGTATTTGCAGCTGTCGTATCTACTGTATTATAGTACGTTTTTACAGTTCGGTAATAATCGAACATTATAGTCCAAAAACATTCCAATTTGAGTAATTCATTCTTAGGATTTATGGTTCTGATTTAATGTCGGTTCTATACCAGGATTTCACTATTTAAACATTACCTTCATAGCATTTAGGATTGAGATCTTCTCTAGCTAGATAGATTCGTCTAGTTACTCTTCTAATTGGTAAGACTTTATAAATAAATGTATGACATTTATCTTACAACTCTGTATTCATACTTTAAATGTACCGTACCTATTGAATTATACAACCTATTGCTTTACTTCTCATGGTAAGACCCGCATTATCTTTTTGTCGCTTACCTTTCATCTCTTTGCGCTTACCTTTGATCGTTGGATCTTACCGTTTATCTTTTACCGTTTCTTACCTACAATTGATCGTTTGATCTTATCGCTTACCTTTCTTGTTCTAACGAGAGGAATCGTTTAAATTTATATATTCGCTAGTTTGTACTTTTAAGCATCGAAAATTATGATGCGTATTAATAAATATTTAGTTGACCTAGAGACGGAAGAGTCGGTGACATGCACCATCTGCAACGGACCAGTATGTAACCTGAATTTGGTTGAAACCCCTTGTAAACATTCTTTTCACAAGGTTTGCCTTCCTTAAAAACCATGACTTGTCTGTAGTCAGCCATGTTCTCAATCCGAGATAGGATCTCATTTGGCTGCTTCCACTAAATCTCAGGGTTACAAAATGGTAACTCGTTCAGCTTCTCGGAATACAACAAAACAGGACGGGAAGTCTGATCCAAATTCTCAACTAGAAATTGGTTGCAGGGATAGGTCAGATTTCAGAGTCATGACAGGAGACCGTTTTGAACAAATAGTCCAGAGTTCTATGCAGTCTTTTCAAGCAAGCATGCTACAATCAGTGACTGAACAAATCAATGAACTCATTAGCAAATGAGTTAGCCTCAGCAGGATATGTTAACTAATTTCGGTCGAGACGCTCCCTAGATGAAATCAGTACGAAGTAGCAATCTAAATGTTAGGACTTCTCCAGACTTTCGTAGTGATCAAAGTGATCTTTCTTTGTATACCCCTGATAGGATTTCCAATATAACATCTAATTGGCGTATTAAATTCAGCGGGTCATCCAACGACATTGCCATTATGGATTTGGGGGTGGTGGTCTTGCGTACACAGTTCCTATCACTAACTACATAATAATTATATAAATTATAAAGACTAGAATATAGCGAGCTAGTGACACAAGGGGATAAGTTGAACGAACCGGAAGAAAGAGAATAAATAAATTAGAAAACAAAGTGAAAGAGTCAGAAAGGATGAGAGAAAGTCACAGAAAGCGAAGCCACTGATGGTCGTGTGGTCACATTTAGCCCGCCCAACCTATGATCACCTTCACGGGTATATCAGCCGAGTTCTATGGTTTTGGTTTTAGGTATTCATGATTTTAATCTTTCTTCCATTAATATTATTTAGTAAAGTCTATAAAAGCATAGTATATAGATGCTTATTAAAGCATATTAATATTAATAACATTTTATATTAATTATAATAATTATAAATGATTTAAAAATTATCTCGCAAAGCAAGATTTCATAATAATAGCGAATAGTTTTAATACTTTAAGTTTCCAAAGATTTCATTTCGATTCGTAAGGCGTTGGTAAGAGATCACAAAAGAATAACCGCACCATTAGGTCGGCGTTTATATAACTCACTCAGGATAATTCCAACGATGAAGATCGATCTCCGACGTGGGTCGCTGAATATTAAATATACAGGCTTGTAGTGACCAACTTAACTTTACACTGCAATAACTCTTCAAGACACCGTCGCCCTAAATTATAGCAGCTTTTGTATAACCCAAATAGTGAGAGAATTGTCTTAGACCAATCAGGACAGAATATAATCGTACGATTGTACAGTTAGGAAAAGAAAAGCTATAACAGCGACCACCAGCATGCAGCTTCCCAGAGCTTAATTCTTTATCGGTATAGCCCTCGTGGCGAACGCTCACAATTTTGACGTTGCCCATTTAAAGTGCACATACACGTGGAAATATAAATTAGTTATATATATCCCATCTCATAAAAACAAGAGTGGGATATTTCAATAAATTTCCGTGTGCGATTTGTGTGAAAGTGACAAAGAGATTCCAAGGCGTAAAGAAGGCCAGGCCTATATAAGTGCATTTGGTTGCCACGAGGCGACCTTCAGCAACAAGTTACGCAACCGGCCACCTGCCGAATGATAACTGGCCAAATATATTGGAAGGCTAGAGCTCATTCAGATTATTCAGCTATGCAGAAGTTTAGACGACCGGATCAGATTTAATTATGTTTGGACATCATCAACGTTACGAAAAGAAGATCATCTTCTATGACCAACGGAGGTCTAACTACTGATTCCGTCTTATCGCAGCGCAGTGTAGCAGTCAGCGGTCTCCTAAGGTCTTATCGCTGCAGTGCTGCAGTTATATTTCGTGCTTTGTTTTGATTCTTGATTTTCTTTTGTATTGCGATTAATAATGAAATTTAATTTAATGAATGTTAACGTGAACTTGGGCCCAACTTTACGTACATCATGGAGTGGATATTTAAGGTCGTGAATACTACAAACCAACAATGATAAGAAAAAACATTATTATGAATCACCTATATTAAAATTCTAACACAATGCCACTCGAACGTCTAAATAAAATAAGATCTGCATTTGACTAAAGATTAGGTAACTATATTTGCTAATTTTATATTAAATTACTTATGACTATTTGATTTATACTTTACTTTTATATACTTTATTTTACTTACTAAATATAAACGAAAATGAAGAGTTAGAGAATGACTAGGATAATTATGCGTAGATTAAAATTTGTTAGTCTGTAAAAGAGATTTAATGGAACCGCTTACTAAACTGAATTTATATAAATGGAATTATGATTAAAGATATATTGAAAAAGAATGAATTGAGAATAAATAGATTTAATGGTTTGTCGAGTACTTATGTTGAAAACTTTCTTAAATATGTGGTAGAGTTATTTTGAACTTGGTCAAGGGACAATGTAAATATTTTAAGTAGCATTGTCATGGTAGGGAGGGTAAAGACTTAGGGAATCATTAACATCCAAAATTCCCAATACTTATCAGAATCTGTAGCTTATCTTCACACGTGTCGGCGTGTATCATTAGTATCAATATAAAGCCATTTCTTTTATTAATCGATAATCCAGTTTTGAATATTGTTTATGAGTAAGACGCACTTATTAAAATGTAGTAGCGTTTCGTACTATCCTAAGCTAAAAGAACCCCGACCTACGGCGAGCTAGACCCGAGCATAGCAAGAGTGCGCATCCCTAGCGAAGGAAGTACAAGGTCCTCTTTATTAGTAATTACCACCCACTTTTAAAAGACCAACTAGTTAAAAATCCGTCGAACTACGTACACTACAGGCTCTTGCCCTATTTCGACATGATAACTCCCCGAAGTCCCTTAGCACTCGCCTTCACTTGCTTCTTGGCCATAACAAATTCATTACAGATTAAGAACGGTTTTTTTTTTTAAACCAGTTATGCAATAAATTTAAGCAATAAACTTTAACAACCTAATTCTTCTATAATTTTGTCTCTAAGCACTGTTTCTCGTTAATATTAATTATTTCATACATAAGTATTTAATTGACATCGTTATCAACAGAAAATCTCTGCTTCGGAGCATTGGCATTTGTACTTTCTTTAATCTGTGAGGTTAAACTTGATCACTGCGAAAAATTGAACTTAAGTAAGTTTAAACTCGATCGGCCATGGCAAAGGCCGACATGGCTCGCAGACCAAGATATCGGTTATCACAGCAATAAAATAACACAAGAAACCACTATCTGATGCTGGGATGCTCCTTTCTGGGACTCGTTCTATCCGCCGATGAAGCACACAATTGGGAATCCCTATTGGGATTCTCCACTGATGAGGATCAATCGATGCTGTGCAAACTTTGCACCAGCAACGGCGACGATTTGTCCCGTCTGAGTTACGGCAGCGCCGGCCTACACACAAGTTTTGCGATCGATTTAGAAAATTACTTGTGGCACTTTGTATCCACTAAATATAGACCGATGCTCACAAGTGAATTAATATTTCACACTTTTATATGTTTTAACACACTTTCCTAGCACAACTATATCGGCTGTTGGCTTGGTGAAACAGAATCTTTTCCGGAAATAAAGCTTGATCAGCGATGGCAACAGGTCATACGTGGCAGCTGACATCGCTATCGATATTCGTATCGATACAGAAAGCTTACCATCCAGATCTTCTCGCTATGTTCACACTGGTCGATCTGGTAACGCCATCATCAATGTTTCCAATATCAAATATCGATATCGGTATCTGGTATATACCAAATCTAGACTTAAGCTGAGTTTGGTACTTACGCAAATCAAAACAATAACATTGAGTTTTTAGTCGCTACAGGCGCCGCTACAAAACCCCCCTGCCACAATCAGACTAGGGTATTATTATTAGGTACCATAGACTCTTACTGTCAAATGTCATCTCACCCACAGAGCGGCCAACTTGTGGGAAGTCGCGATCGAACGGAGGCTTAAGATTCAGTTATTTCTTGTGTTACAGTCGTGAAATACAACAGTAAGTTTGTGGATGCTGATAAGCTACGAGTAACTGTTGACTCTCTTTGCTGTCAACATGAGCGACAGCGACGAAGACCAAACTGCTTTCAAATGGCAGAGAGTAAAATCAAAGCCAAAAAAAGAGACCCAGCCAAGCCTCTCCCGAAGTTCAAAGAAAAAAAAATTCGCAGGACAACCCATCAAGCACCAGCGAAGACAAAACGAAGATCTCGAAATGGTAATTGAAGACATGATTGTGTGAAGTACCACACATACAAGTTTAAGGCAGACAGAGCATTTAGAGTTCTTATTAAAAATTTTCATTTTTCTACAAATTTAGATGAAATAAAAAGTGATGTAGAGTCAAAAGGTCATGTTGTTAGGAACATAAGTAATATTAAAAGCTGTGCGACCAAAACGCCACTGAAAATTTTCTATATAGATATTGAGCCCAAAAACAAAACCGAGACATATATAATTTAAAACACATATGTAACGCTATTGTCAATATAGAGCCACCCAGCAAAACCAATGAAATCGTTCAATGCTATCGCTGCCAGGAATTCGGACATACAAAATCATATTCTGCCAAAACGTACCGCTGTGTAAAATGCTCTTCTCGACACCCAAGCAACATCTGCCTGAAAAATACAGAACAACCAGCAAAATGTTCCAACTGCCACGAAGAACACGCCGCCAGATACAAAGGGTGTAGAAATTATCAGGAACTCTTGTCAAAAAATCAGCAACCAATCAAAATCTTTGAATAGCAATAGAGACCAGAGTAAAAATGATTTAGGAATCCCGCAGTCGTTTGTTCCGATTAACAAACCAACATATACTCAACCATGTAACGATTATCAATCTTATGCCAAAATTGCTGCAGGAAATAGCACACCAACAAACACTTCACTGGAGAAAATAGAGAAACTATTAGAAAAACAGTCTGATCTTACTAATAATTTACTTAAAATGATAATGTTACTTGTAAACAAATTATGCAAGTAAATCTTAACCAGGCCTTACACAAGGCCTAAAATTTCAAATTATGGACAGCATTAGAGAAAATTCTATGCAGGCTGCCACGGTCTAGATCAAATGTATGCATGCGGACGTATCTGTAACAGCAATTTATCTTCCCCCAAGATTTGCTCTCAAAGCAGCAGATTGTAAGAACTTTTTTCAAAAACTTGGACCACAGTTCATAGTAGGAGGCAACTTCAATGCTAAGCACCCCTGGTGGGGCTTCAGATTGACAAATCCGAAGGAAAGTGAACTGTACAAATGAATAGTAAACGACAGCATAACAACACTTTCAACCGGCAACCATACATACTGGCCTACTGACAGTAGAAAGATACCAGACTTAATAGACTTCGTAGCCTACTTTGGAATCCCAGAATCACACATGTGAATTATGGAAAGTTTTGATCTAAGCTCAGACCATTCTCCAATAATATTGACATACAGTACAAAAGCTCATATATTGACAAAACCTTACAAAGCAATTTCTGCAAATACTGATATCAATGCGTTTAAAAGCTATCTGGAAACTGCTATCAGCCTGGATATCTCGCTAAAATCAGAAGAGGAGATAGACCATGCTAATATGTACGAAGCTTCAAGCCAGAAACTCACAATCAAATCAGCTCTATCTCTCTTAGAAATCTTAGAAATCTAGATCCACATTTTTGTAACCACGAACATAATTTATGGAGAGCAGAAGACCTAAACTGTAATGGCGAATGGTGTAGATCTGATGACCAACAAGCTAATGCATTTGCTCAACAACTGCACTCTGTATTTAAGCCAAATGATATTGATAGCCCGCAAACAGAAAGGGAAGTAGATAACTTTCTCATGTCACCCTGCCAAATGAGCTTACCCATTCGTAGAATCAGTATTAAATGGCTGAATAGTAAAAAGGCTCCAGGTTCGGACAAAATAGAGGCATAACCTTGAAAAATCTACCACCAAAGTGTATACGATATTTACGCTTATATTTAATGCGATCTTAAGAGATGAACACTTCCCAAGCCAATGGAAATGTGCAGAAATTATAATGATCCCTAAACCAAACAAGGCACAAAATGAAGTGACATCGTACAGTCCCATTAGTTTGTTGTCAATATTTTCTAAAGTATTTGAAAAAATACTTTTAAAGAGAATGTTGATAATCTTGGACGAATTCGCTATCATACCCGAACACCAGTTTTAATTCAGAAGAGGCCACGGAACCCCTGAACAATGTCACAGGATTTTAAATGCAATTTTATCAGCATTTGAGAGCAAAAAATACTGCACTGCAACATTTCTTGACGTTCAACAAGTGTTTGATAGAGTCTGGCATGACGGCTTATTATATAAAATCAAAAAGTGGTTACCTGCTCCATATTATTTATTATTAAGCCGATAGACACTTTTACGTGCAACAAAAAAATGAATTTTAGCTGGAGTCCCAAAAGGAAGTGTCTGAGGACCTGTCTAATACACCCTGCACACGGCCGATATGCTGTGCAAAATACGCGAATGATACAGCTATATTAGCTACCAGCTCATGGTTCCTTCTTTGGAAAATGAAAGTCAACACCCTGAAATCTGCGCAAATTACTTTTGCATTAAGAATTGGTGCCCAGAAGTGTCATTTAATGGATCAGCAATCCCACAAAGTAATTGCATAAAGTACCTTGGCTTGCCCCTCGATCGCAGACTAAACTTAAAAAGTTTGAAGATGCTTGGCCGAAAATCTGCAACAACTCTGGAATATAAAGACCGTTTATACAAAGCTATACTAAAGCCCGTGTGGACTTATGGCATACAGCTCTGGGGTACTGCCAGCAACTCAAATATTGAGATTCTACAACGTTACCAATCAAAAATATTAAGACAAATTGTTTATGCTCCATTTTATATCTCAAATGCAAGATCCATAAAGACTTACGAATCCCTTACGTTAAAGGAGAAATAGCAAGACATAGTACAAATTATATAGACAGACTAAGAACCCATGAAAATAACTTAGCCTTAAGTTTGGCAAATAATAACAACGTCAGAAGACTTAAAAGATTTCACGTGCTAGATCTCTCTGACAGGCATTAAGTATTAAAACATGTTATGCATAGAGTATGTAGTAGGGCTTAATGTATAACTACTGCCTCTGTTAAACAAAAATTAATTATAAAATTTACTTATTGTCATACTTGCTTAAGACAGATTGTAAATAAAAAGAGGAATAAAAAAAAAAAATGTCCTTCGCGTGATAATTTCCAAGAAGTCGACCTTGTAAGTCTTCCAGCTCATAATAGGAACTTCCTAACTTCCTTCTAACACGGGCTTTCACAAATACTGGCCCAAAATTTAGCGTTATATCCGGTTTGAAAACAACTCTGTTCGAAATTGTGACGGAACACTTCCTGCCCTACTGCAAAAGAAACTTCGCGTGATCGCAAATTATAACGCTTTTCGTTCTGATCGTAAGGTTTCTGCATTTGCTTAGTCGCTTCATCACGAATCAATTCGAACGAATCATGCCGAATCATTCGTCCCAGTCCTTTTAATGTGGACGCAAATACGCCTCTAACAGAGCGATTTACTCGCTCAGAAGCATTGGCTTGCGGCGAATGAACAGACGTTAATGTATGCGATATTTCGTACTGCCGCACAATTATTTGAAATGCTTCGTTATCAGATACAACCGTCTCTGGAACACTGGCATTTATGTTCTTAACTGGTTTTAAGAAGACGAATTTTGAAAAATGATCAAGAACAATAAGTATTCCGATATTGCCGCTTCATAAACGCGGATACGGTCCAAGAAAATTGATGAAAATTCGCTGGAAAAGTCTCACCGTTTCTAGTGATTTTTCTAATGGTGGCCTGCGAACATGATTCGGTGACTTCGTAGTTTTACAAGTCTCGGAATTATTAATGTAAGTTTTTACATCAGGTACGAGTCGAGGCCTAATATGCATTCCTCCATAACTTCCATGCGTACTCATCATGCTTTTGCTCGCCAGATAAATGCTCTGCTTTTCTATATACAAAACCATCTTAATTTTTATGGTCTGGAAAGTTAATTTTATTCGCGTTAAACTTTGCTACTAAGTCCAGGTAATCCGGAGACTTAAATTCTTCGGAGTTTAAATCAACGAGCAAGCCTTCACGCAGATCTACCGCTGCTATTTCATCTTCGTTTACACGCGATAAAGAATCAGGAACTACGTTCAGAGTACCATTACGATGTTCAATTTTAAACCGATATCTTTGAAGAGCTAACGACCATCGGGCTAATCGTGAGCTGAGATCATGATTGGACATGAGCCATTTCAGCGAAGCAAGATCAGTTATAATCTTGAACTCTTGACCTTCTACGTATGCTCTGAAATTCCGCAAAGCTACTATCGCAGCTAAACATTCTTGCTTAGTCACCGTATAGTTGCGCTGAGCTGGATTTGACTTCTTTGAAATAAACGCTTCGTTGTCATTAGATCTGTCAACGCAGCTGCAAGTGTTGCAAAATTCGGAACAAATTTACGGTACCAACCACACAAACCCATAAAACTTCTCAAGCTTCGAAGAGTTTTCGGCACCGGAAACTCGGTAATTGCTTTCACCTTTCCATCGTATACCGCCATCACTTATTATGTGGCCAAGATATCGAACTCTTCTCATTCAGAAATGACTTTGCCAATATTGATTGTCAATCCTGCAAGCTTTAATCTGCACGGCTATCTCTTTTAAAAACGTGAAGATGACTCTCAAGGTCAGGTGACACTACCAAGAGGTCATCAAGGTAAACAAACACTTCGTTCCTTAGATGCACATTTTATCCATCAAGCGGGACATAGTGCTGGTGGCATTACATAGCCCGAAAGACATCACCTTAAATTGGTACAGAGGCCTACCAGGCACTGTAAAGTGTTATCTCTAGACTGAGCTTCAAGTGGCACTTGCCAATAAGACTAGTCATAAATTCGGTGTTAGGTAACCGACTTAGGATTCCACTGACTTGAGGAAGTGGATATGCATCCTTTTCAGTAAAACTATTAACATTCCGGAAATCTAAGCAAATTCTCACTTTGCCTGGTTTCGTAACCATTACAATAGAAGAAGACCACGCGCTATCTGATTCTTCAATCACATTTAGTCTTAACATTCTATCGATGCCGTTGGTTGCCTGGTTTTGCTTTCCCTACGTCAATCGAATGAGTTATCAAGCTAGTTTTTCCAAGACCATGATAAGTAAACGACGGAAAACATGTTATGACACTAGCTAGCTTGGACTTTCTTTCTTCAGATAAGTCGTGTTGATCAACTCTGATCTTGCTCTAAGCTTCGTTCGATTCGAGTTTAGATATCTGTAAATTCTTTGGAAAAAGATTATACAGCCTCCAAAAATCTATACCCAAGTAAATATCTTGTTTTAGAGAAGGCACTATATAGATATGATACATGTATAGTTTTTAAAACATTTCCATATTCTACATCGATTTTCATGCTACCTACAATCCGTTGTGGAATCCCATCTGCTGTGGTAGAGTCCGAGTCTGCAGAGTCTCACAGTCTGCCAAAATGATATGATTCTCTTAGAGCTGGCGATAACGATATCCGATTGGGATATTCAAATCAAAAGTATGATTTTTTTATTTCAGGTAAATTTTGCATTTTACGATGTAGTAGAGAGACATCGCTAATTGGAACGTCAGGGGTTACAATTGGTGTTGCTTCTATGAGGTTAAACTTGATCACTGCGAAAAATTGAACTGAAGTAAGGTTAAACTTGATCGGCCATTGCAAAGCACAAAAGTGAAAGTGAGATTAAGGCCAACATGGCTCGCAGACCAAGATTTCGGTTATCACAGCAACAAAATAACACAAGAAACCACTATCTGATGCTGGGGTGCTCCTTTCTGGGACCCGTTCTATCCGCCGATGATGCGCTGCGGGATCACATTCCCTCGAATTTGTAGCAGCGCATCCGTGCTAATTTTCCATCCTTATTGGGTGGAGAGCCCCTCCTTAGAAATCTCCGTGAGGAGTGCTCCTCTGGATGCTCTAGAAGCCGATGTTTTAGGTTATTTCGCGAACTTTTCTCCTCTTGAGCTTCCTTAACTCCTTACGAGTCTATTACGTGGGGCACAATCTGTCTCCCGAAATCCACAGTCTGGAAGTTTTGGGATTCGGATTCTCCACTGATGACGATTTCTCCCGTCTGGGTTACGGCTTAACGAAGTAGCCACCCGATTGCGTAAAGCCGGATTAACAATTAATGTTTAGAAAAGTCAGTTCTGCCTGAAAACAGTAGACTATCTTGCTTACTTGGTTGGCACGCTTCAAGTAAATCTAAACAAAATCGCAGCGGTGAGCGAATTCCCGGTCCCGAGGACCCAAAAACAGTTGAGATGATTTCTTGGTATGACTGGTTGGTACCAGCGATTCATATCTAAATATTCCAGTAATTTTCCATCTTACACAGTTATTGCGTGGCGAAACCTTAAGATGGAATGATCAGGCTCAAAAAGTTTTTGATAATATCAAAGACAAGTTATGCTCTGCCCCTGGCCATTCAGCCCAATTATGACAAACCATTTATTCTGCAGTGTGATGCTTCACTACATGAAGTGGGTACAGTTGCAATGCAATGATGCCATAGCTTTTATGTCTAAGAAGCTGATTAAAGCTCAACGTAACTATACAGTTACCGAAATTGAATGCATGGCAGTAGTTCTGGCAATTAAGAAGTTCAGAATGGACATTGATGGTCATAGTTTCAAGGTATTCACCGATCACTCAAGCCTTCGATGGCTTATGAACCATTCTTCAAGGTCATTCCTTCGAAATGGAACATCGCAAGGGAACTGAAAATGTAGTTGCGGATGCTCTATCTCGATCGTTCGAGGAGATTGATGTTGTTGCTGCTATTGTTGCCAATGCATTTCAATCGGAAGAGTACTCTGCTCTCAGAGATAAATTCGTGTCCCTAAAATTACCTGATTTTCAAGTCATTGATGGTTATATTTATCATCGTGCAACATTCCCAAATTGTACTGACGTTATAGCAGACGATTGCTGGAAATTGCTTGTACCTGAGTCGTTGCGACGAAGCGTAATAAGTTCGGCTCATGATCAGCCCACATCTGCTCATTGTGGGATGGCTAAATGTTTAGAGCTTATTAGACGGCGTTTCTATTGGCCAAACATGGTTATTATCATTACATGATTACATTCGAAATTGCGAGACGTGCCAGACCACTAGATATCCCAACCGCTCTTTAAAACCACTGATGGAAGCACAAGTGGAAAGCCATAGTCCAAGGTTCAACATTAAAGTGATTATCAATATATTGCGGGATGAAATATTCTCATGCTTTGTTATTCCCGAAACAGTTGTGAGTGACAACGAAACTCAATTGAAAAGCCGTGATACCCAATAACCCAATAACCATCATAGCCAAGATAAAACCATCAGTCGGATTTTGAATCTGTTTTAGTTTCCCCGAATGCGTAATTTTGTAAAAAGCTATATAAAGTGGACGCCAGGAAGGTCAGTACCACAACGATAACATCAAGCCGATTCCATTTTCCACCGTTCACATGGATCACCTGTGAATGCCAGATAGAAGACCCAGCGGTCATGCAGAAAGGACAAACCGATTTATTTTGTCAATGCTTTTGCCTTCAAATGAAAACGCGAAACGTTGGGACGAATTAATATCATATCAAATAGCACTACTAAATGCTCCCCATAAATGAATATGACACCCGATATGTCCTTAAAAACACGCTGACGAGCGTGATCCAGAAGCAAGACCAAGGCATGATGACTGATGCCGAATTAGAGAAGCTCCGAGCTGACAGTGCGACCACTGTTAACGACCACAGAGCAGTTGCCAAGAAGAGATACGACGCCGCCCATTCCAAACCAACTGTCTATAGCCCTGGAGACATTATCTTGATCGAGAACGAGCCGTTTAGCACGGGCACGTCGCGCAAATTAGAGCCGCGGTCCTTTTATTGTACCTAAAGTGCTGCCCAACGACCGATATCTAGTTGAAAATATGCTACATGCACATCGAAAGCAGAGACACTATAAGTCGGTATATTTATCAGACAAGATGAAACGCTTGTGCGAAATTCCCCCCGATGAAACAGATGAAGACGACCCAGATAAAAACTTTCGCGAGGACGCTGTGATCGTCAGCAGAGGCCGAATGTAACGAGCGGATTGTTGTCCAGGAATAATTTAAGCAAAACAAAAAACTATCAGGCTCAAACTTCTAAAAAATATTGTGATATTTTTTCACATTTTAATATATCTTAGAAATTTTTATAAATTTGCCAAACAACTTTTTGCCACGCCAACTGTAATGCCTACAAACCGCCCAAAACTGTCACGGCCACACTTTTGAATACGCCCACTTCTACGCACACAAACCGCCCAAAACTGTCACGCCCACTCTTTTGAAAAATATCAATAGATTTGCCAAAAAGCTTTTTGCCACTTCCACTAGCTGAGTAACGGGTATCTGATAGTCGCGGAATTCGAATTGTTTTTTTTATTAGTCTTGTAAATTTCTAACGATTGGCAAAAAATTGTTTCGCCACGCCCACTCTAACGCCCACAAACCGTCCTAAACTGCCATGCCCACACTTTTAAAATATATTTTGATATAATATTTATACCCGTTACTCGTAGAGTTAAAGGGTATACTAGATTCGTTGAGTATGTAATATGTAACAAGCAGAAGGAAACGTTTCCGACCATATAAAATATCTATAATTACACGTTCATAATATCCATATGTCAAAAAAAAATAATTTTTTTTACCTAAATATTACAATTGTTTAGTGGAGAACACCGACCGATTTGTATTAGGTCTCAAACTGATCACAACTTATTGATCTATATTGATTGACTTTCAAGCCTCGGGTTCGAGCTTTTCAAATATGGACTTTGGATTTTAGGATTTAAGTGCATTCGCTATTGGATAACATTGCTCTTAGTCTTAAAATTTTGTTTATTTGAAATTTAAAACTTTTGTTTTCGAGTTTGCAAGTCCGAACTTTGAACGTCGGAACGTGACAATTATTTGGGGTTTAGGCAAAGAATGTTTAGTCTACCAGTGGGTGATTTGTCTAAATAACATCCTGTATTCGTATTACCTGGGGATTTTCCACTTGACCTTGGTTCTGGGATTTGGTGACACATTTATTCTTCCAACTTCCAGAGACAGGGATGCCCGCTAGCTTGTTTCCAAATGTTCCTCCGCTCACAAACCGCAGGAAACTGTTGTGATATTTATTAATTTTTAAATATATCTTGTAAATTTCAATAGATTTGCCAAAAAATTTTTTGCCACTTCCTCGTTTTTTTATTAGTCTTCTAAATTTCCAACGATTGGCAAAAAATCGCGTAACGAACTGTTTTCCTTGGTTCTACTCGCTTCGAATTGCAATGCTCAGAGAGTTTGTTTTTTCGTCCCACTAAATGTATGATTTGTCCGATTGCCCGACCAAAGAGAAGACAGAGTTTTAGGTTGGAACAACTTTATTTGCAGACTTCTTCAATGATAGATTCCTATGATTCTCGCCGTCGGCTGCGCGGTGTCGCACTCTCGTCGTCCTTCCCTTCTTCACGACCGCTTGCCCGTGTCGGCTCGAATGGGGCTTAGGATGCTATGGTGGGGAGGTGTATCGCCCGTTAGGTCAAGCTGACGCTCTTCCCCGGACCAGCTTGACCGACCACTGACCCTTCTGACCGTGCCCAGTTTTCCCCTTGCAGGGACCGTCCTTCTGCGCCTCTCGCGTTCTCACTGATTGTTCACTTGCCCCGGGGTACAGCTCTTCGCATACTCTCGCGTGTTCTCACTGGCTGTCCCGAGCTGCGCTAGCAGCCTCCCCTTTTGCGCACGTCCCGCTCGGGTACAAGGTCCAACCCACGTCCCGTTAATTCACGGTGCGTTCTCTTTGTGCTCGACCAAAGTCCGCACAGTTACCGTTCGACCTTTGTGCCCTTGGCCAGCTTGAGTCCAAGGTCCACCGCGGTACCGTTATTTCACGGTCAATCAATTCCCGTTTGACCTAGTTGCCCTTGTCTTATACTCCATTCCAGCCTTCTTTGCTGTTGCTATGCAGCTCTCCTGCACCTCGATTTGAGGGAAGTTTTAAGACTCCTCACAATCGTTTTCCCATGCCCACTCTAACGCCCACAAACCGCCCAAAACTGTCATGCCCACAATTTTCAAATATAATTTTTCATATTATTAATAGTCTTGTAAATTTATATAGATTTGCCAAAAAACTTTTTGCCACGCCCACAAACCGTTTAAAATTGCCATGCCAACACTTTTGAAATATAATTTTTCATTTTATTTGTCTTGTAAATCTCTACTGGTTTGCCACATAATCGTTTTGCCACTCCCACTCCTACAAACTGCCACGCTCTCACTTTTGAAAAATGTGATATTTTTATCTTTTGTATTTCCTTTGTAAATTTCTATCGATTTGCATAAAATCTTTTCTTCACGCCCTCTCCACCGTCCACAAACCGCCCAAAGCTGCAATTCCCACACTTTTGAAATATATTTTGATATGTTTTCATTTTTTATTAGTCTTGTGAATTTCTGTCGATTTGTAAAATATCGTTTTGCAACGCCCACAAAACACACAAAACTGTTTTATCAAAACTTTTTCAAAAATGTGCCAAAACTGCCATGCCCACACTTTTTAAATATATTTTGATATTTATACCCGTTGGACGCGGAGTAAAAGGGTATACTAGATTCGTTGAAAAGTATGTAACAGGCGGAAGGAAAAGTTTCCGACCATATAAAGCTAAAGCCAATCTTTTGGAAAGCTTCACTTTTCGGAAGCCTCATAAATAACATTCTCCCAAGACAGCAACCGCTTTACGGTAACAACTTAATGATCCGGTAAGCTTGATATATAAAGCTAAGTAGAACTTAAAGGGCTTATGTTAATCCTCTGTAAAAGGTTTGCTGGGCCGAAAGAATACATTTGTAAGTTAGTTCTTAACTGACCTCTGGTGAAACTTATTCAAATAAAGATCATAAAAAGGAAAAAATATATTTTTTTTTCATTAAATCTATCACCAAAAAAGTTTATTGGCGCAGTCGGTAGGATACTGAAAAAAGACCTAGTAAACTCGTTATCCTTTGACAATCTAGTGAAAAGAGGAAAACTTGTACGACCAAGTAACCTTTTCTGATTTGTAGTGACCAACTTAACTTTACACTGCAACAACTCTTCAAGACACCCTCGCCCTAAATTATAGCAGCTTTTGTGTAAAACAAAAGCGAGAGAATTGTCTTAGACCAATCAGGACAGAATATTATCGTACGATTATACAGTTAGGGAAAGAAAAGCTATAACAGCGACCACCAGCATGCAGCTGCCCAGAGCTTAGATCATTATCGGATAAAACGTCGTGGCGAACGCTCACAATTTTTGACGCTGCCCATTTAAACTTCATACACGTGGAAATATAATTTAGTTATATATATCCAATCTCATAAAAACAAGAGTTGGTATATTTCAATAAATTTCCGTGTTCGATTTGTGTGAAAGTGGCAACGAGATTCGACCCCAAGGCGTAAGGAAGGCCAGGCCTATATAAGAGCATTTGGTTGCTCTACAGCCGACTAACCCCCCCGTTTCGTCGACCCCCGCATCAGCTCATGGTTTAAACCCCGTCGCTCCCAGAAGAGGCCACGAGGCGACATAACCTTCAGCAACAAGTTACGCAACCGGCCACCTGCCGAATGATAACTGGCCAAATATATTGGAAGGCTAGAGCTCATCCAGATTATTCAGCTATGCAGAAGTTTAGACGACCGGAGCAGTTTTAATTATATTTGAACATCATCATCGTCACGCCGTGAAGATCATCTCCTATGACCAACGGAGGTCCAACTTTGTGATTTCGTCTTATCGCAGCGCAGCGTAGCAGCCAGCGGTTTCCTAAGGTCTTATCGCTGCAGTGCTGCAGTTATATTTCGTGTTTTGTTTTGATTCTGATTTTCTTTTGTATTGCGATTTCTAATGAATTAAATACTCGCAGATCGACGGAACTTTTGGCATTTGAATAGGAATTTAATTTAGAACCTTTAAAGTTTGACCTACAGCTCGACAATGTCAACGTGAACTTGGGCCCAACTTTACGCACATCATGGAGTGGATATTTAAGGTCGTGAGTACTACAACAACAATGATAAAAATCTTATTATGAATTACCTATATTAAATTCTAACAAAATGCCACTCGAACGTCTAAATAAAATAATATCTGCATTTGACTAAAGATTATATAACTATATTTGTTAATTTTATATTCAATTACTTATATACATTTGCTTTATACGTTACTTTTATATACTTTATTTTACTCATTGAATATAAACAGAAATGAAGAGTTAGAGAATGACTAGGATAATTATGCGTAGGTAAAAATATTGTTAGTTTGTAAAAGAGATTTATTGAAACCGCTTATTAAACTGAATTTATATAAATGGAATTATGATTGAAGATATATTGAAAAATAATGAATTGTGAATAAATAGATTTAATGGTTTGTCGAGTACTTATGTTGAACACTTTCTTAAATATGTGGTAGAGTTATTTTGAACTTGACCAAGGGACAATGTAAATATTTTAAGTAGCATTGTCATGGTAGGGAGGGTAAAGACTTAGAGAATCATTAACATCCAAAATTCCCCAATACTTTTCAGAATCTGTAGCTTATCTTCACACGTGTCGGCGTGTATCATTAGTATCAATATAAAGCCATTTCTTTTATTAATCGGTAGTCCAGTTTTGGATATTGTTTATGAGTAAGACGCACTTATTAAAATGTAGTAGCGTTTCGTACTATCCTAAGCTAAAAGAACCCCGACCTACGGCGAGCTAGACCCGAGCATAGCAAGAGTGCGCATCCCTAGCGAAGGAAGTACAAGGTCCTCTTTATTAGTAACTACCACCCACTATTAAAAGACCAACTAGTTAAAAATCTATCGAACTACGGTACACTACACATTTTTGGCGCCCGAACGTGTGGGGCCCGAGAAATACACTACACATTTTTTGAAGCCCAACGAGTGGAGCTCGACAAGTACTATACATTTTCGGCTCAGATGTGAAGCTCGAAAAGTCCTTAACTTGTTATAGCACACTAAGCTCTAAAGTAATCCATCCACAGTTAAAACACAATATAACTAATTCCAATAAATTAACATATTGGATTGAGAGTATCTATTTGGAAGGGATAGTAAAACTTAGGAACATGCGATTCAATTTGAAAGAGAATTGATCGACCAAGTGGAACTGTTTCGAATCCACAGGAGCTCATCACCATACGTTTCTTTACTCAACTTTATTTACAATTTGATTTTTCTGGAATACATTATACTTACACTTCAATAAGTCCGTATATTGTCCGATTTTCAAGTGAATAAAAGCATTAGGCAATAGACCAGCTACAATCCACTAACAAATAGAGATATAACTAAGATTCTGATAGAAGTGATCGACATAAAGAAAGACAAACCAAATAATTACAACATATCTTATCAACAATATTATGGCAGCCAAGAATAGTGCAGGTAATGCAGTTGAAGTTTCACAAGGCGTTGAAAATAGCTGTGTCATATGTAAAGAAATCTTAGCACCAACCGTTTTGTCAGCAACAACATCGTGCAGGCATACATTTCATAAAAAGTGCATTATAAACCACTTAAAAAGTACACAAACATGTCCAATTTGCAATGCAGATTGCAACGAATCGAATTTATCTCACTCTAATAACACTCTGTTCGCTGAATTAGATGCTGCAACAGCTGGCACATCCGGCGTAAGCGAATGTCAAGATAATAATGATATTTTCCCATTAAGGAGAAATACCAGATCAGGCAGGATCCGAGGTACACCTCCTAGACGAGGAGTGTCTACCAGAAATACTTACAGAGGAAATTTGGATAGGATCTTAACAGAACCTCCAACGAATTCCAGTATGGCTCTTAGTACTCAACCAGAGTTGATGAACTTTATACAGTTTACTGTTAGCCAACAACAGGCTCAACTCATGGATAACCTTACCTCTTATTTAGGGAAGACTATAGAGACATCTATTAAAAGTCATTTAGACAACTTACAATTATCTCAGCCCACACAGACAAATTACACACCTGACAATGTCCAACCAAATACAGATTTGAGCAGGAACAATTCCAATCAAAATCGGTATTCTCAGAATTTAGACAATAATGTAGAAGAAAGAGGCGGAAACAGGAGCAATGCAAGCTCATATGTTAGTCCGGAAAAAGTATCAGGAATCATTCAAAAATGGGGATTAAAGTTCGACGGTAGCAAAACAAGCATCAGGATAGATGAATTCATTTACAGGATATGCTCACTCACCAAACAAAATCTAGGTAATGATTATGGACTTTTATGCGACCATCTGTACCTTCTGTTTGCCGGAAAAGCAAGCGATTGGTATTGGAAGTTTCATCGAAACAATCCAAATTTCGATTGGAACACATTTTGTGGCGAATTTAGGAAGAGATTCGAAGATATAGCGACAGATTATGATATTTGGAAGGGAATCCGAAAACGCAAGCAAGGAGAAAATGAAGCATTTGAAGATTTCCAGGAAACCATGGAACGGTTGATTGACAGACTGCATAATGGAGTTTCCGAAACACAATTAGTTGAGTTATTGGTTAGAAATTCGAAGCCTAGCTTACATCATGAGTTGTTGCATCTTAAAATCCCAAACAGAACACAACTCCGATACGAAGTGCGCAGGCATGAACAGTTTTATAACAATCTCAGGACGTTTAAGCCGAAACCTTATCGCTCCTGCGTGGCAGAATTAACCACCGAAGAAGAGGAAAGAGGTTTAGTAAGAGTAGGTGAAGAAGTGAACCAAATTCAACGTCGAAACACCACAACTTGTTGGAATTGTGACAAACAAGGCCACAGATTCGATGATTGTATGGCTAAAAGAATTATATTTTGTTACGGTTGCGGACTTAAAGAAAAATACAAGCCGACTTGTCCAAACTGTAATCCGGGAAACCGACAAAAGGATGTTTCTCTGAGCAACAAGATACATCCGTAGATTCAGAAGTTGCTAAGTCAAAGTCAACCACTGAAGCCCGTGAATTTCAGGAGATAGAACCTTTAGGTCAGCCTGATATTCATTTTTCTTGTATACCCTTACACATAAGAATTCAAAATTACAATAATAAACGTAGAGAAATATTTAGTAAAGTAGATAGTATAGGGACTCATTTAAAACCCAGACGATCTACTAGCCGATTGAGAGAATTTTGGAAGAAGGTTCGTCGTGACCGACAGAAACTTATTTCCGCTATAGTACTTAGCTCTGACCAAAGACTCTATACGGATATCAATATAGAGGGTCAGACTTACAAGGCTTTATTAGATTCTGGAGCAACAATAAGTTGTGTAGGCGGATTAGCTGCTCAGAACTTCCTTAAACACAACAACGTAAAAAAATGTTCTGGCGAAATTCGCGCTGCGAACGGAACAAAAAGCAAAGTATTGTCAAAACTTATAACTTCCATTAAGTATGGAGATACGAGAGACAATCTTGAATTATTTATAATACCAGAACTTCAACAGGATGTATATTTAGGCATTGATTTTTGGAAAAAGTTCGGATTATTAAATAAAATTACGAGCAATCCGACCATCGCTGAATTAGACATCGGTACTTTGGATGATGATGAAGATTCTCCAAAATATCATGAGCTGAACGAAGGAGAAAGACTTCGGCTGAAGACAGTAATAAAAACATTTCCATCCTTTGCTTCCGAAGGTTTAGGTCGTACTACCTTGTCCACACATAGCATTGATGTAGGAAATGCGAGTCCTGTTAAACAACGCCATTGGCCAGTTTCACCTGCCATTGAAAAGCTGATGTTCGCTGAAGTGGATAACATGCTAGCCTTAGATGTTATCGAAGAGTCAACTAGCGCTTGGAGCAGTAATTGCGTGTTAGTAAAGAAAGGAGACAAGTACCGTCTATGTCTTGATTCTAGAGAGGTAAACAAGGTTTACCATATAGACGGCATCTTAAGCCGGTTACCACCAGCTAAATTCATAAGTGGTATCGACATGAAGCATGCATATTGGCAGATACCGCTCGACGGAAATTCTAAGCAATACACTGCGTTTACAATACCGAATAGACCGCTATATCAGTATAAAATGATGCCCTTTGGTCTCTGTAACGCGGCCCAAACTCTTTGTCGTCTTATGGATCGAGTCATTCCAGCTCATCTTAGGACTAGAGTATTTGTTTATCTTGACGACTTATTAGTTTTGTCTGAGGATTTTGAATCCCATATGCTTTTACTACAGGAGATAGCTTTATGCTTACGTAAAGCAAATCTCACTATCAATGTCAGCAAATCTAAATTTTGTATGAAGGAGATCATATATCTCGGTTTTATAATTGGGAATGGACAAATAAGAACCAATCCAGATAAAGTTAAAGCGATAGTAGAATTTCCACAACCAACTTCGATTAAGCAGTTACGAAGATTTCTAGGATTAGCGGGATGGTACCGACGGTTCGTAGAAAACTTTGCCACTATTAGTTTTCCTTTAACGGAACTTCTTAAAAACAAGAATACGCTTGACTGGAACGAAGAGGCTCAAACCGCTTTTGAAAACTTGAAATCATGTCTTACTGCCTCACCAATTCTCATAACACCAGATTTTTCTAAGCAATTCATTTTGTTGTGTGACGCCAGCTCTTTTGGTGTTGGTTGCGTACTAGCTCAGGAACGAGATGGAGTAGAACTTCCGATTTCGTATATGTCCGAAAAATTGTCCAAAGCACAACGTAACTATTCAGTTTCCGAATTAGAATGTCTTGCCGTTATAAAAGGAATTAAAAAATTCCGCGCATATATTGAAGGACAGGATTTCCTAGTCATAACAGACCATGCAGCCCTTCAATGGCTAATGCGGCAGAGGGATGTATCAGGAAGGTTAGCTCGATGGTCAATGAAGTTGAGAGCGTTTACGTTCACTATAAAACATCGTAGCGGTTCTCAGAACGTCGTTGCAGACACCTTATCCAGACAGAACGACCCAGCCATCGATGAATTTTGTCAAAATGGACCCATAGTTGACGTAGATTCTCCACATTTCAAATCCACTGAATACTTGGACTTAATAAAGACAATATCTAACAATCAATCAAGATTTCCCGATCTACAAATCAGGGATGGATATATTTACAAAAGAACTACTTTTGTATCAGACGATATAAAGCAAGAAAATCCATGGAAACTATGGATACCTTCAGCTTTAGTACCCGATATATTGTTTCAGGCTCACGATGCACCAAGTTCATCTCATTGTGGCATGAGTAAAACTGTAGAAAAACAAAAAAGATATTTGTTTTGGCCTTGCATGGTTACGCAAATACGCAACTATATATCTAATTGTGTAATTTGTCGTACCACGAAAAGTCCAAACACGGTTCTAAAACCGCCAATGGGTAAACCGTTAACCTCAGACAGGCCATTCCAAAAATTATATATTGACCTCTTAGGCCCATACCCTCGCACAAAAAAAGGTCACATAGGTTTGTTGATTGTCGTTGACCATAACACCCGTTTCCACTTTTTGTAACCTCTTAAGAAGTTCACCGCTCCTAAAATCTGTGACTACTTAAAGGGGGCTATATTCTATACGTTTGGCGTTCCAGAAGTAATACTTTCTGATAATGGAAGTCAGTTTAAGTCAAGCTATTTCCAAGCTTTCCTTACTAGTTTTGGCGTACAGCAAAAACTTACAGCCATATATTCTCCAGAGGCGAATGCGAGTGAAAGACTTAACAGATCGGTGTTAGCCGCTGTAAGAGCTTATATAGGGAGAGATCATACAAATTGGGATGATAACTTAGACGCTATTAGCGGATCTTTAAGAGCATCGTTACATAGAAGCACAGGTTCGTCACCTTACTTTCTGACATTTGGTCAAAATATGATCCTTAACGGCAAGGACTATAGTCTCCTACGTACTCTAAATATGTTAGCGGACGACACTCGGTTATCTAAACCGGAGGCTTTAGAACTGCAGAGACGGCAAGCTAAACTGAACCTAAACCGATCCCATGAAGAAAACGCGAATAGATACAACCTACGCACACGGCAGATAGAATTTAAAAACGGCGATTTCGTTTATGCTAGAAACTTTACACAAAGTAATGCCGTAAAGAAATTCAGTAGTAAATTGGCACCCGTATTTATCCCAGCTAAAGTTTATAAGAAACGTAGCTCGTACTACTATGAATTAGAGCATGAGAGAGGAAGGAAATTAGGAGTATTCCATTTGAAGGATATACAAGCTAGAAAACAAGGAGTTTCTTCAGATAAGGCTTCCTTGAAATAGTCCGTTACCCTTATCTGTGGTGTAGTGACCAACTTAACTTTACACGGCAACAACTCTTCAAGACACCCTCGCCCTAAATTATAGCAGCTTTTGTGTAAAACAAAAAGCGAGAGAATTGTCTTAGACCAATCAGGACAGAATATTATCGTACGATTATACAGTTAGGGAAAGAAAAGCTATAACAGCGACCACCAGCATGCAGCTGCCCAGAGCTTAGATCATTATCGGATAAAACGTCGTGGCGAACGCTCACAATTTTTGACGCTGCCCATTTAAACTTCATACACGTGGAAATATAATTTAGTTATATATATCCAATCTCATAAAAACAAGAGTTGGTATATTTCAATAAATTTCCGTGTTCGATTTGTGTGAAAGTGGCAACGAGATTCGACCCCAAGGCGTAAGGAAGGCCAGGCCTATATAAGAGCATTTGGTTGCTCTACAGCCGACTAACCCCCCCGTTTCGTCGACCCCCGCATCAGCTCATGGTTTAAACCCCATCGCTCCCAGAAGAGGCCACGAGGCGACATAACCTTCAGCAACAAGTTACGCAACCGGCCACCTGCCGAATGATAACTGGCCAAATATATTGGAAGGCTAGAGCTGTTCCAGATTATTCAGCTATGCAGAAGTTTAGACGACCGGAGCAGTTTTAATTATATTTGAACATCATCATCGCCACGCCGTGAAGATCATCTCCTATGACCAACGGAGGTCCAACTTTGTGATTTCGTCTTATCGCAGCGCAGCGTAGCAGCCAGCGGTTTCCTAAGGTCTTATCGCTGCAGTGCTGCAGTTATATTTCGTGTTTTGTTTTGATTCTGATTTTCTTTTGTATTGCGATTTCTAATGAATTAAATACTCGCAGATCGACGGAACTTAGGATAGGATAGGAACTTAGGATAGAATAGGAATTTAATTTAGAACCTTTAAAGTTTGACCTACAGCTCGACAATGTCAACGTGAACTTGGGCCCAACTTTACGCACATCATGGAGTGGATATTTAAGGTCGTGAGTACTACAACAACAATGATAAAAATCTTATTATGAATTACCTATATTAAATTCTAACAAAATGCCACTCGAACGTCTAAATAAAATAATATCTGCATTTGACTAAAGATTATATAACTATATTTGTTAATTTTTATATTCAATTACTTATATACATTTGCTTTATACGTTACTTTTATATACTTTATTTTACTCATTGAATATAAACAGAAATGAAGAGTTAGAGAATGACTAGGATAATTATGCGTAGGTAAAAATATTGTTAGTTTGTAAAAGAGATTTATTGAAACCGCTTATTAAACTGAATTTATATAAATGGAATTATGATTGAAGATATATTGAAAAATAATGAATTGTGAATAAATAGATTTAATGGTTTGTCGAGTACTTATGTTGAACACTTTCTTAAATATGTGGTAGAGTTATTTTGAACTTGACCAAGGGACAATGTAAATATTTTAAGTAGCATTGTCATGGTAGGGAGGGTAAAGACTTAGAGAATCATTAACATCCAAAATTCCCCAATACTTATCAGAATCTGTAGCTTATCTTCACACGTGTCGGCGTGTATCATTAGTATCAATATAAAGCCATTTCTTTTATTAATCGGTAGTCCAGTTTTGGATATTGTTTATGAGTAAGACGCACTTATTAAAATGTAGTAGCGTTTCGTACTATCCTAAGCTAAAAGAACCCCGACCTACGGCGAGCTAGACCCGAGCATAGCAAGAGTGCGCATCCCTAGCGAAGGAAGTACAAGGTCCTCTTTATTAGTAATTACCACCCACTATTAAAAGACCAACTAGTTAAAAATCTATCGAACTACGGTACACTACAGATACTACCCGCGAATTGGCCGCAACAAAGTGATTTCGGTTCGTTTAAAAGTGACTAAAATCGGTATCCGCACAAGAACCTGTGCGATCGGAGTTAATTTAAAGACCTAATTTTGTGGACCGCTTCGTGAAGTGAGACCTCCACTAAGGTGTAATACAATTAAAAGGCGCTCAGTGCAGTTCACTAAGACATAAGTCTCGACATACTGTAGCAGTCTGTGAACAAGAACAGAAACTAACTTATAAATAAAACTAAAATGGAATTACCAGCGGAAAATATGACTCAATTACTTCGGCAAATACGCCAAGTACCGAAATTCTCTGGAGACCCATCAAATCTCAGCTCGTTCATCAGACGTATCGAATTCCTGTTGAACTTATACCCTTCGAACGACATTCGACAGAAGGCAATCATATTTGGAGCCTTCGAAAATTGTCGGAGTTGCGGAAAAGGTTTTCCAATTTGGAACGCACAACGAATAGACAACTTTAAAAGACGCCGTAATCACGGAATTCAAGACTCAGAAGCCCCTGGAGGAACTACTAGGAAGGTTGTATCGCACACCTTTTAGAGGTAACTTACGTCTATTCTGCGAACAATTAGAAGATAAGTCAACTGTAATTGTAAATAAGTTAACATTAAAAAATGACCGAAATAGTATAGCGGTTTATACTCAAGCAATGGCAACTTTTATAAAAAATTCAATTGAACGCTCACTCCCCGATAGGTTGTTACAGATCAGCAATATCACGCAGAAAATTTTCCAATACCAGCCTGGGATCCCACCAATACATAGAGATCATGTTTAATAACCACAGATATAGATGCATATGATGCTTTTTCAACCTTCAAGTTAAAGATAAGCTAATAACTGTCCGAAGTATGACAGGCTATTCTAAATTAAATAAATATGTAAACGTTGGCTTCCAGCCAACGGTCTTTTTCAACAAATACTAAAATTCTATATTCATTCATATTCTTCTTAATTTGACATTCAATTAGGAAGAAAAATACTAATGGAAAATAACGGTTTAATAGACTACTTTCGAAACGAAACATTAATTAACGAAAATAGATTCATTCCCAAAGAAATAGATCCATGTGATGGGAATTCTTCAAAAAATTTTAATGCACTCTTGCAAGAAAACACCTTTACATCAGAAATAAACTATGCCATGAACAACAACATAGACACAGAACATACATACAGACTAGAACATTTAAATAATGAGGAAAGATACAGACTTACAAATTTATTAAAAGAGTTCAGTGACATTAAATATTGCAAAAATGAAAACCTTACATTTACAATACGTCATGATACTCGAATCCGTTTGCCTACGAAGCAGAAAAACTGCGTTTTCGACCAAACATGGTCGCATGGCATTTGGCTTAAAAAATGCTCCTGCAACCTTCCAACGGTGCATGAATTACGTCCTAAAAGACCTCATTAACAAGCATTGCCTTGTTTATTTAGATGTTGTGATCATCTATTCAACATCTCTGAACGAACACCTAGACTCACTGAGAAAGTTTTTTGAGAAACTTAAAGAGGCCAATCTAAAACTCCGATTAGACAAATACGAATTTTTAAAAAACAAACAAACAAATTTCTTAGGACATATTATAAGTCCAGAAGGCATACGACCTAATAAAGAGAAAGTTAAAGCAATCGAAAAATTTCCTTTCTCAAAGACACCAAAAGAAATTAGGCTTATGCGGAAATTACAGTAAGTTCATTCCAGATCTTGCAAAGATTGCAAAACCTCTGACAATATTTCTAAAATAGGAGCTTAAATAGGCATAGGAAAAGAAAAATACAATTAATCATTTGAAAAATTGAAAACACTCATAATGAACGACCAAATTTTAATTTGCCCAAAATAATTTCTGCTGACGCCAGCAATTTCGCCATAGGAGCCGTGTTATCACAAGACAATAATCCTATAAGCTTTGCAAGCAGAACACTGATCAAGAACAAAATTATAGCACTATTGAAAAAGAACTACTAGAAATCGTTTGGGCAACCAAATATTTCCGCCCATATCTATATGGAGGCCCCTTTCAGATTTTGAGCGATCACAAACCACTTGTTTGGCAAAATAATAATATATATTCTTGATCAGGATCAATAAGCGATCAAACTGGCCATGTCCGTATGAACGCCTCGATCTCATGAACTACAAAAGCTAGAATGTTGAGACTAAGCACGCAGCTTCTAGACACTTAGAAGCAGCGATTGTTTGTTTTCAAATGTTGCACCGACCACTATACCGCCCACTAACCGTCTAAAACTGCCACGCCCAAACAATGGGAATAGTTTTGATATTTTTTCATTATTTTATTAGGCTTGTAAATTTCTATCGATTTGCCAAAAATCGTTTTGCCGCGCCCACTATTCCGCCCACATACCGCCAAAAACTGACATTCCCACACTTGAATGTGATACTTACTTAGTTTTTTTTTGGTCTTGAAAATTTATATCGATCTGCACATAATAGTCTTGCCACGCCCAGTCTATCGTCCACAAACCGTCATAAACTGCCACACTTGTAGGCGTTGAAAAATGCAGTGATATTTTTTCATGTTTGTATTAGTCGTGCAAATTTCTTTCGATTTGCAAGAAAACTTTTTGCCACGCCCACTCTAACGCCTACAACCCCGCCCAAAACTGCCATGCCCACACTTTTAAAATATATTCACGCCCACACTTTTGAAAATGTTGCGATATTTTATCATTTTTAAATATACCTTGTAAATTCCTATAGATTTGCAAAAACTTTTTGCTACGCCCACAAACCGCCCAAAACTGTCACGCCCACAGTTATGAAAAATGTGATATTTTTTCATTTTTGAATATGTCTTGTACATTTTTGTAGATTTGCCAAAATACTTTTTGATACGCCCACTCAAACGCCGACAAACGCACATAACTCTCCTTTTAAAAATTTAAGTTTTTTTTCATATTAAAATTTTTTTTTAATTTTTACCGATATTCCAGAAAATTTTTAAATTTCTCATTAGCGTTTCCACTAGTAGCTAGCACGACTTCCACTGGGTAACGGGTATCTGATAGTCGGTGAACTGGACTATAGCATTCTATCTTGTTTTTCACTTTTTTTGATTTAAAATAAATTTTTATAGATTCGCCAAAAAAGATTTTGATATTTGATATTTTCATACCCGTCACTCGTAGGGTAAAGGGTATACTAGATTCGTGGAAAAGTATGTAACAGGCAGAAGGAAATGTTTCCGACCATATAAAGTACATATATTCTTCATCAGGATCAATAACTAATCGAACTGGCCATGTCCGTATAAACGCCTCGATCTCAGGAACTACAAAAGCTAGAATGTTGAGATTAAACATGCAGCTTCCAGAGACATAGACGCAGCGCAAGTTCCAAATGTTGCCACGCCCACTCTAACGCCCACAAACCGCTCAAAACTGTCCCGACCACACTTTTGAACACACAAACCGTCAAAAACTGTGGGCGCTGAAATATATTGCGGTTTTTTTTTAATTTTTGTATTAGTCTTGCAAACTTCTACCGTCCAAAATTGCCACGCCTACAAATTTGTGACTTTATTTTTTTATCACTGTTGTAAATTTCTATCGCTTTGCCAAAAATCTTTTAGCCAAAATCTATCGCCCACAAATCGCCCAAATCATCAAAAGCCCGAACCATGCGTGAATGGCAGCGAACGTGACCACGTTGGATAATCAAGTGAAATGAAAGAGGGGAAAACTGTGTTCGCGCCATATGCGTTCATCGCGGCCACATGTCACAACATTAAAATCTCATTTTGAGCTGGCCAAAACCAGAGAAAGGGAGGGCAAATGTAGGAGAGAGATTCAGCCCATTCGGGAGCAGTTTCTTTTGCCCCTCGTCCGCGGCATTTGCATCAATTTGACGGCTACTCTGCGCTTTACTGCCTCAGTGCCTCACTTTTTCACTCTTTCATTGCCTCAATGGCTCAAGGGCGACAGCCAACCCTCATATATGTATGTCAGCGCAACGTTTTCTGGGGCGTGCTCGGGAGCGAGGCATGGGTTTATTCCTCTGCGATCGAAAACTCAGTGACCGGTAACAGTGTTGCAATAATGATAACGTAATAATAACGTAGAACCTAAGTGTACACGCAATACCAACACACTTTGGAGTCTTATTTCACTCCACACACATCAATACCAACACACATAATGTAATTTTTGTCAATTCCTTGTTAATCCCATTCTTAACGGAAATATATCTATCTCGCTCCCACTTCCGCTCGCGACCAGACTACGTTTGACAGAAAATTAACAGTTATTTGCCACGCTTCGAAGAGGAGGAGAATGCGTACTCAAAGAATATGCAAACGAATTAAGCAAACACAAAGTAACTGAAACGGGCGTTATATTTGAAATTAAAAATAAATCTGCGACACGGCCTTCCTGACCCTGCACACGTCCTCGAGTGTTTCCAATGCATAACACATTCTCTTTTCTTAATTCATTAGCATTATTATTATTTTATCTATTATCTATATTTATCGCAATCTATAAGCCGGCCAACTAACCAACACCAGGAATCGTTTCCGGAATTCGAACTAATCTGCAACAAAATGGAGAACCAAATAACTCGGGCACCCATCTGAAAATAAAGTCGTTTTCCGAACCGATCCGAAGGTTTACAAAATCTTAATCAATTTCAAGATAACAGCCCTCATTGGCTTGATCCATATCGCAGCCCTCACTAGCTAGATTCATAGCGTCATTTTCTGCGACTTCATCTTCTAGTAATCCCCTTCTCAAAATATCACTTTTGAAAAAATTGGATATTTTCATTATACCCGTCACTCGTAGGGTAAAGGGTATACTAGATTCGTGGAAAAGTATGTAAAAGGTATATATATTCTTGATCAGGATCAATAGCAGAGTCGATCTGGCCATGTTCGTCTGTCCGTATGAACGGCTCGATCTCAGAAACTACAAAAGCTAGAATGTTGAGATTAAGCACGCAGCTTCCAGAGACTTAGACGCAGCGCAATTACGACCATAAACTTTGTCCCGGCCGAACTTTTCAAAAATGTTTTTTATTTTTCATATTTAAATATACTTTGTAAATTTCTATAGATTTGGCAACAAATATTTTGCCACTGCCACTCCAACGTCCACAAACCGCCCAAACTGTCACAACCACACTTTTGAAAATGTGATATTTTTCCCCTTTCTTATTTAATAATATCTCCCTTCCGCTTCTTTGCTCTTTATTCAATGCTTTATAAAAAGTGTTACAGTGATCGGATTTAGTTCAAATATGCGTCGTTTCGATAATCTGTTTCCATCTAGACGGCAACTTCATAATACCTCCCTCGTAGAAGCCCCCCTCCTTATTTGCGAAGAACTCGGACAGCCACTTTTCACAAGCCTCTTTTGAGATCAACTTTACACCACCAAGGGCATTCGCCATGGACAGGAACAGGTGGTAATCACATGGCGCTATGTCCGGGCTATATGGTGGATGCGATAAAACCTCCCATCCGAGCTCCCGTAGCTCCTGACGAGTCATCAACGAAGTGTGTGGTCTGGCGTTGTCCTGGTGGAACACTACACCCTTCCTGTTGACCAATTCTGGACGCTTCTGGTCGATCGCCTGCTTCAAGCGGTCCAGTTGTTCGCAGTAGATGGTAGAATTAGGCGTCTGGCCAAATGCGAGCAGCTCATAGTGGATGATTCCCTTCCAATCCCACCAAACACAAAGCAAAACCTTCCTGGCCGTCAATCCCGGCTTGGCCACTGTTTGGGACGATTCACCGGCCTTCGACCACGACCGTTTTCGCTTGATATTGTCGTATGTGATCCATTTTTCGTCGCCAGTCACCATCCGCTTCAAGAATGGGTCGAGTTCGTTCCGTTTCAGCAGCATATCGCAGGCGTTGATTCGGTCCAGAAGGTTTTTTGCGTCAAATCATGCGGCACCCAAACATCAAGCTTTTTTTTGTATCCAGCCTTCTGCAGATGGTTTAAAATGGTTTGGTGACTAACTCCCATCTCCTGGGCGATGTCACGAGATGCCACATGCCGGTCTAACTCGATGTATTCCATGATGTGATCGGTATTTGTCGTTACAGGTCTTCCGCCGGCTGGCTTATCCATGGTGTCGTTTTCACCGGCTCTGAATCGTCGAAACCATTCCTCCGCGGTTCGAAGTGATAGAGTACAATCCCCCAAAACACCATTAATCTCACGGAACGTTTCTCTAGCGGATTTGCCTTTAACGAAGGAAAACTCCATGTTTACACGTCTATAACTGTTGAACGCAATATCCACCCAAAACTGTCAAGACCACACTTTTGAAAAATGTAATATTTTTTCATTTCTGAATATATCTTGTAAATTTTTATAGACTTTTCAAAAACTTGATACGCCCATTCTACCGACCGCAAACCGCCAAAAACTGTCACATCCACACTTTAAAAAAAATGAGATATTTTTTTAAATATATATCGTAAATTTATATATTTTATAAATTTCACTCTCACTCTCACAACCATAAACCGCCCAAAGTTGTCACGCCCACACATTTGAAAAATGTGATATTTATACTCATAGAGTAAAAGTGTCTAACAGGCAGAAGGAAACGTTTCCGACCATATAAAGTATTTTGAGGAGTCTTAAAACTCCCCACAAATCGAGGTGCAGAAGAGCTGCTTAGCAACAGCAAAGAAGGCTGGAATGCAGTAGGAGTCAAGGGCAACCAGGTCAAACGGGAAATGATGAACCTTGGACCCCAGCAAAGCGGAGAGACCATGTACTAACGGTACCGAGCTGGATCTTAGACTCAAGCCGGCCAAGGGCACGAAGGTCGAACAGTAACGGTGCGCACTTTGGTCGAGCACAAAGAGGACGCACCCTGAATTAACGGGACGTGAGTTGGACCTTGTACCCGCGCGGGTTGTGCGCAAAAGGGATCCCCGCGGCCTATAAAAGGGACGGCGCAAGCGATCAAGAGATCAAGCGGTAAAGATGGCAGCACATGGCGACACTAGCAACCGGGAGATGCGGGAAACTAGCATTCCTATCTCCAGCTCCTGGCGATCCCCATCTCCGGTGGACGACCCGGAGGAGATCCCGGACGTCCGTCCGTCGGATGACGAGCCGACGACGGAGACGGAAGGAGTGGTGGAAATCGTCAACCTCTCCCCGATGGTATCGTTGGACGAGGAGGAGGACGACGGGGATGAGACGGTCTCCTCGGTGGTATCGTAGGACGCGTGGCGCGGGCCAGAATGGAGTACCGCAGCGGCGGGCAATGTAGGGGCACAAGCGGATAAGCCTCGGGGTCCGGCCGAGGACCCGGCGGAGGTGCCGGGTCACCACCGCCGCCGACGCAGCTGCCGCCAACACCATTGACGCAGCCGCTGTCATTAACTTTCTTTTTCTTTTTAACTTTGCTTTTATAATGAATAACGTTTTGACCTCTATTATTTTCGTTATAATGTTTTTCGTCTAATTGTTCTATTCTGCCTGTTTTTCTAAAGGGATTCTTTGATTTTGCACGCGTTAAGGTTGCTTATCTAATTTTTGGGTCGATTTCGAATCCTGTTTTTTTTTATAAGTTTTTAATTTTAATTTCTTCTATCATCTGGGGGTATCATAAGTAGGTGTGCCTGTGTAAAGAAGGATGTTAGCCAGTATCTGTCTGGTTGTGTTATGTTTAGTCTTGGGGTTGTATATGTATAAAATTGTCTCCATTCTTGTTTCTTTGTTTTCTCTATTGTTCTTAGTATTGAAAATTTTGATTTTTTCATTTATGGTTTTATGAAGGCGTTCTATGTCTGCTATTCCTGTTTTACTTGTGGTAATATCTAGTAATATTCAGGATAAGATTTTATGTCTTTTAACTTTATGATACTTTTATTATGTTGGTTAATGGTTTCTTGAAATGCTTTTTGAAAAATTAAAAAGTCTGTATCGTTTTCCAGGTAAATAACACTGTTATTATTTAAGAAGTAATTATTGAGGATATCTGTTGCCTTCGTCAGAATCATGTCAGTGTATTTGATGGTCAGTTTTGTTTGGAAAAGTATTTCGTTGTCTCTACTTGCTCTATCTTTAATAAATTCAATTGTTCTTGAAAAATTGTTTATTGGTTTTTCTGTAATTTCAATGTAGGTTTCGTTGCTTTCTAATGAACTGGGTATTGTTGCTGCTGTTGAAATATTTTCTGCTTCGCCTACCATTTTTTCTTCAATTTTTTCTAATTCGCCAACGTTTTAGTTTCATGTTATGTTCTTTAATATTATGTAGCCAAACAAGTGGTTTGTGATCGCTCAAAATCTCAAAGGGGCGGAAAAAATATAGATATGGGCGGAAATATTTGGTTGCCCAAACCATTGCTAGTAGTTTTTTTCAATATTGCTATAATTTTGTTCATGATCATTTAATGTTTTGTTTGTAAAGCTTACTGGTTTATTATATTGCGATAACACGGCTCCTATGGCGAAATTGCTAGCGTCAGTAGTGACTTGAAATGTTTTTGTGAAATCAGGGCAAATCAAAATTGGGTCGTTTAATATGGATGTTTTCAATTTTTCAAATGATTTATTGTATTCTTCGTTTCGTATGTCTATTTTAGCTCCTTTTCTGGAATGAACTTACGGTAATATCCGCATAGGCCTAAGAAAGATATGATTTCTTTTGGTTTCTTTGGGATAGGAAATTTTTCGATTGCTTTAACTTTCTTTTAATTAGGTCGTTTGCCTTCTGGACTTATAATATGACCTCAAAAATTTGTTTGCTCTTTTAAAAATTCGCATTTGTCCAATTGGAGTTTAAGATTGGCCTCTTTAAGTTTCTCAAGAACAATGATCACATCATCTAAATAAACAAGGCAATGCTTGTTAATGAGGTCTTTTAGGAAGGTTGGAAGGTTGGAAGGTTGCAGGAGCATTTCGAAAATGCCGTTTTTGGTGTAGACTTAGGGTCCATTTCGATTTTGTGAAATCCTTTTGCTAAGTCAATCGTAATAAAATACTGGCATTTTCCTAATTTGCCTAGTATTTCGTCCATATTAGGAATCGAAAATTTGTCATTTATTGTTATTTCATTTAGATTTCGATAGTCCACGACCAACCTGAATTTCGGTTTGCCAGAGGCATTTATCTTTTTGGGTACAATCCATAATGTACTGCAGTAAGGGGACTCACTTTCGCGTATAATATCTTGTTTTAACATTTTCAAAATTTGCTTATTTACTTCTGCTTCGTAGGCAAACGGTTTTTATAATGACGTATTATACTTCTGAATGTAAGGTTTTCATTTTTGCAATATTTAATATAACTGAACTGTTTTAATAAATTTGAAAGTCTGTATTTTTCCTCACTATTTAAATATTCTAGTCTTTAAGTGTGTTCTGAGTCAATGTTTTTGTCCATGGTATAGTTTATTTGTGATGTTAAGTTGTTTTCTTGTAAGAGTGCATTAATATTTTTTGAAGAGTTCCCATCACATGATGATATTGAAAAAATTGCTTGTTGATATTGCCGCTCTGTAAACATTTCTGTCTGAGTATTCTGTAATTTATCTTCGTGGAACTGTTCGTCGTTATTAATGTAGTGTTTAGTTTCGTTTTAAAATAAATATTATAAAAGGAAAAATATATTTTTTTTTATTAAATATATCACATAAAAAGTTTATTCTTTTTATTTTTTTCTATTTTATATATATGTCGGAGCATAATTTTGCATGTGTTAGTGTATTGGTATTCTGGTAGTGTATTTCATCATAATGGAAATATTGCATCAGCCTCTTTTTTCGCAGTTATTGGTTGCTTGTAGTTTTGTAGTTTTGGGAAGAACCGTTTTAGCGCGGCGCCAGCGTGTTGTCGCTGACGCCGAGTGTGGTTCGATGGTAAGCACGGAGAAGAAGAGTGCGACACAAGGCAGTTGTGCGTAGTACTTCAGTGCGATCGGAACTCACTGCGCTAACATTATGGCTAATAACAACGAAACTGCGACATCAGAAGTGGGATCGGGCTCGCTACCTGATATGTCTAGTGAACCATGGCGGATTTTAATGGAAATGCAAAATAAAAACTTTATTGAGCTTGTTAAAACACTGCAAACAACGACATCCGAAACAACAAATAAAAATTCGGTAGTGCTACCCAAATTCAACGCAGACGGTGCTGGCGTCGATGCAACGGCGTGGTGCTGGTGCAGAAAACACCATACAAGGCAGCGCGTTGGTGATGGCTATGAGTGCAGCGATGGAAGGTAGTGCTTCGCAGTGGCTTGCTCAAATTTGTTATCCTGGCATAACTTGGGCCGAATTTAAAGAACTTTTCGTTCAACGTTTTGCCAGTGCGGAAACTCCAGCGGCTATGTTTTTGGCAATGCTGGCAGATTGTCCAACTGACGGTGAATGCCTTTCCAATTATGCTAGTCGCATGATGACGTCACTTATTACGAAATGGCGTGATATGAATGTACATGTGGATAGCAGATTGCAGCGATTGACATTTACTTCAAATGTACGGACCAGAAGTGAATTGCAAACGGAGCTTAAAGCATTTACCTTCAACAAAAGGAAGAAAACTCTGCAAGAAGAAGCGGCTCCGTCTGAAATAAGATGTCATTTCTGTGGAAAACTAGGCCACAAGATGATCGAATGCAGAATTAAACAGCAGCAAAATCTTTCATCTCGTGCTAAGGACAGCAACGATAGAAGCGCAGTTGGTCACCATCAAAAATCGGATGTAACCTGCTTTAACTGTGGAGAACGTGGCCATATTTCAACATATTGCAGTAAACCGAAGAAAGAAAAAGGCACGCTTCAGGAAAAAAAGGGCGGAACTTTGTGAAGTTGTTGAACCCAAGGGCGAGATGGTTCATCAGTGCGAGACATATCCAATAACTTTTGACCCTGGATCGGAATGTTCTTTAATTAAACAAAAGCTAAGTAACAAATTTGTTGGTAAAAGAATTAACAATGTAGTGCTGTTGAAAGGTATTGGCAATGGAAGTATTTGTAGCACATTGCAAATACTTAGTAACGTGAAAATTAACAACTATTGTATTGAGATATTGTTTTATTTTTTGGACGATGTGCATTTAAGAAATGATACCATTATTGGTCGAGAAGTGTTGTTCTCAGGATTTAATGTAATAGTATCACCTGGTCAATTTGAAATTATCAGATCAAAAACTGTAGATTATTGTTCAAATGATAAACAACTTTGCGAGTTGAATGCTGATCTTGTTGGTGAAGATATGAGGAGGTTAAAGAGTCTAATGGGAAAATACTCAAAATCTTTTATTAACGGAATTCCTTTGTCTGGGGTTAGCTCAGGGGAAATGAAAATTAAACTGGTAGACCCAAATAAAATTGTTCAAAGAAGACCATATAGGCTTAGTCCAAATGAAAGAGAGTTGGTGCGTGAAAAAATTAAGGAGCTATTGGAGTGTAAGATTGTAATGAAGCTGTTGAAAGAGACAGTAATAAAGAAATGGAAAATGAAGCTGTTGAAAGAGACAGTAATGAAGAAATGGAAAATGAAGCTGTTGAAAGAGACAGTAATGAAGAAATGGAAAATGAAACTGTTGAAAGAGACAGTGATGAAGAGATTGAAAATGAAGCTGTTGAAAGAGACAGTGATAAGGAAATGGAAAAGAAAGCTGTTGAAAGAGACAGTAATGAAATGATTAAAATATAAGCTTTAGCAAGTGACACTGCGGAGGCCTGAAGGGCTTATGATGAAATTTATAATAATAATGTAAGCACAAGTGCAAAACAATTGTTTTGATCATGGCGTGTGGCGCATTAGATATTGTAATGAAATGATGAATGAATTATGTTAAAAAGTTTTGTATTGCTCTAGGAATGATATTGAGGTGTGAAATTTAATTTGTTAATGTAAGTGTAATTTGAAAATGGTTTTGTTGTATTAAAGAGGAAGCATTATGATAATATTTCACGAGGTCGTGTAATGGTCAGGATGGCCGTGTCGGAGCATAATTTTGCATGTGTTAGTGTATTGGTATTCTGGTAGTGTATTTCATCATAATGGAAATATTGCATCAGCCTCTTTTTTCGCAGTTATTGGGTGCTTGTAGTTTTGTAGTTTTGGGAAGAACCGTTTTAGCGCGGCGCCAGCGTGTTGTCGCTGACGCCGAGTGTGGTTCGATGGTAAGCACGGAGAAGAAGAGTGCGACACAAGGCAGTTGTGCGTAGTACTTCAGTGCGATCGGAACTCACTGCGCTAACATTATGGCTAATAACAACGAAACTGCGACATATATTTTATTATTTTATTTTTCTTTTCTTGATCTGGATCCATAGCCAAGTCGATCTGGTCATGTCCGTTTGTCCGTCCATCCATCTGTCCATATGAACGCCTTGATCTTAGGAGATACAAAAGGTAGAATGTTGAGATTAAGCAGGCAGCTTTAAGTGACATAGACGCAGCGCAAGTTTATTTCCAAATGTTGCTACACACACTCTAACGCACACAAACCGCTTTAAAATGCCACGTTCACACTTTTGAAAAATTTTATGATATTTTTCCACTTTTTAATTAGTCTGGTTATTTTTTCTATCGATTTGCCGGACTACTATTTGCCACGCCCACTCTACTGCCCCCTAACCACCCACATTTTTGAAAAATTTTATTAATGTGTTTCCACTTTTTTATTACTCTTGTAAATTTCTATCGATTTGCCGGAAAACTATTTGACCCGGCTACTCTAACGCCCACTAACTGCCCAAAACAGTCATGGCCATACCTTTAAAAATGTGATATCTTTCAGTTTTGTATACATCTTGTAAAATTCTGTAGATTTCCAAAAAAAAATTTGGACGCCCACTCCTACGCCCACAAACCGCGCAAAACTGTCACGCCTACACTTTTGAACAATGTTGTGATATTATTTCATTTTCAAATTTTGGCACGTCTAATGAAACGCCCATAAACCGCCCAGAACTGTCACGACCACACTTTTGAAAAATGTGATTTTTTTTCACATTTCTTGTAAGTTTCTATAGAATTGCCGACAAATTTTTTGCCATACCCACTCATACGACAACAAATCGCACAAAATTCTCACGCCCAATCTTTAAAAATTTTTAAAGTTTTTTTTTCATTTTATTAATTTTTTCCAATTTCTACCGATATTTTAATTTCTCATTAGCGTTTCCACTAGGAGCTAGCATCACTTCAACTGGGTAACGGGTATCTGATAGTCGGGGAACTCGTTGAAAAGCATGTAACAGGCAGAAGGAAGCGTTTCCGACCATATAAAGTATATTCTTCATCAGGATCAATAACCGATCGAACTGGCCATGTCCGTATGAACGCCTCGATCTCAGGAACTACATAAGCTAGAATGTTGAGATTAAACATGCAGCTTCCAGAGACATAGATGCAGCGCAAGTTCCAAATGTTGCCACGCCCACATATTTATTTATTCTAAAAGCAAATTAACAGATTTCTTTCAAGTTTCATTTCTTAGTTTATCATTGAATTTTAAGCCATGAGATCCGGATTACCACCAACTTTTATTCAGGACATACCAATATCAAATTGCTTTTTCTGAAAGCTTTTACATTCTTAATTCAAAACATTCATTTCTTCCACTAGCGCACAGTTTATCAAACCGGCCAGTCCATATTCTTATTAGCCTAGTACACAGCTTACAACTCGAAAAACCGGCCAACATACATGGCACACAGTTGACGCAATCTATAAGCCGGCCAACTAACCAACACCAGCAATCGTCTCCGGAATTCGAACTAATCTGCAACAAAATGGAGAACCACAAACCCCGGGCACCCATCTGAAAATAAAGTCGTTTTTCGAACCGATCCGAAGGTTTACAAAATCTTAATCAATTTCAAGATAACAGCCCTCATTGGCTTGATCCATATCGCAGCCCTCACTAGCTAGATTCATAGCGTCATTTTCTGCGACTTCATCTTCTAGTAATCCCCTTCTCAAGCATCCGTCGCAAAAAAATTCATGTGAATTTTTATAATTTCGATTATTGTTCAATGTTTTGAGCTTATATCTTATATCTCCTATTAGTATCGGCCACCAAAAATGGACCTTTAAACTAAGGATCTAGTTTAGCCTGGTGCCGCTTTTCTTTTTTAAGTAGAACATGGTCACCAACCTTTATCAATTTTGACATTTTTTTTCCATGTTACATTTTGCTATTACCCTAACTTTTTCAATATCGACAGTTATATATATCTTTGTCAACGATAGGTGTAAGACCAAACGGCCTTGCTTCTTTGCCAATAAGTATTTCTAACTTTAGTCACTCTATTGGGCATGCTATTAAGAGCCAGTTGAATTTCACCACACTTTTGAAGACACAAATCGTCAAAAACTGCCACGCGTGTGGGCGTTGAAAAATGATGTGATATTTTTTCATTTTTTGTATTAGTCTTGCAAATTTCTACCGTCCAAAAGCCTACAAATTTGAAATATGTTTTGACTTTTTTTTATCACTCTTGTAAATTTCATCCCTTTTCCAAAAATCTTTTATACAAAATCTATCGCCCACAAATCGCCCAAAACTGTCACACCTATGGAAAATTTGATATTTTTTCATTTTTAAATATATCGGAAATAAATCAATATGGTCCTCCGCGTCATCGCAAGAAACCTTAATACTATATTACATTACAACATGCCAATTAAAACTCTTATTACACAATGCCGTTCAACTTTAAAACTTTTATTTACCAGTTCCGCTCAGAGACCATTTAAACTATTTCCGAAAAACCACCTCCAGTCACTCTTGACTTATTTCATTACACACACGAAAAAAAAGCCACTTACTTGCCGCGAAATAAAAATCGTATATCGTATTTATAAATACGTACATAAAAAGAAAGATTGGGGCAGTCAAAACAAAAGGCGACAAAACAGGAACCCCATTCACGTCAGAAACCCCAATCAAAAGCCCGAGCCATGCGAGTATGAAAGCCAACGTGACCACGTTAGAAAATCAAGTGAAATGAAAGAGGGGAAAACTCTGTTCGCGACCAATGCGTTCATCGCGGCCACATGTCACAACATTAAAATCTCATTTTGAGGTGGTCAAAACCAGAGAAAGAGAGGGCAAGTGTGGGAGAGCGATTCGGCCCATTCGGGAGCAGTATCTTTTGCCCTTCGTCCGCGGCATTTGCATCAATTTGACGGCTGCTCTGCGCTGCACTGCCTCAGTGCCTCACTTTCTCACTCAATGGCTAGGGCAACAGCCAACCCACTGAGAATAAATCATATATGTAAGTCACGCAACGTTTTCTAGGGCGTGCTCGGGAGCGAGGCATGGGTGTTTATTCATCTGCGATCGAAAACTCAGTGACCGGTAACAGTGTTGCAATAATGCGTAGAACCTAAGTCTACACACAATACCAACACACTTTGGAGACTTATTTCACTCCACACATCAATACCATAATGTCACATAATGTTATTTTTCTCAATTCCTGGATAATCCCATTCTTAACGGAAATATATCTATCTCGCTCTCACTCCCGCTCGCGACCAGACTACGTTTGACAGAAAATTTACAGTTATTTGCCACGCTTCGAAGAGGAGGAGAATGCGTACTCAGTGATTACAGTGATCCGATTTAATTCAAATATGCGCCGTTTTGTTCGATAATCTGTTTCCATCTAGACAACTTCATAATACCTCCCTCGTAGAAGCCCCCCTCCTTATTTGCGAAGAACTCGGACAGCCACTTTTCACAAGCCTCTTTTGAGTTTAACTTTACACCACCAAGGGCATTCGCCATGGACAGGAACAGGTGGTAATCACTTGGCGCTATGTCCGGGCTATATGGTGGATGCGATAAAACCTCCCATCCGAGCTCCCGTAGCTTCTGACGAGTCATCAACGAAGTGTGTGGTCTGGCGTTGTCCTGGTGGAACACTACACCCTTCCTGTTGGCCAATTCTGGACGCTTCTGGTCGATCGCCTGCTTCAAGCGGTCCAGTTGTTCGCAGTAGATGGTAGAATTAAGCGTCTGGCCATATGGGAGCAGCTCATAGTGGATCCTTCCAATCCCACTAAACACACAGTAAAACCTTCCTGGCCGTCAATCCCGGCTTGGCCCCTGTTTGGGACGATTCACCGGCCTTCGACCACGACCGTTTTCGCTTGATATGTTCGTATGTGATCCATTTTTCGTCTCCAGTCACCATCCGCTTCAAGAATGGGTCGAGTTCGTTCCATTTCAGCAGCATATCGCAGGCGTTGATTCGGTCCAGAAGGTTTTTTTTGCGTCAAATCATGAGGCACCCAAACATCAAGCTTTTTTTTGTATCCAGCCTTCTGCAGATGGTTTAAAATGGTTTGGTGACTAACTCCCATCTCCTGGGCGATGTCACGAGATGCCACATGCCGGTCTAACTCGATGTATTCCATGATTTGATCGGTATTTGTCGTCACAGGTCTTCCGCCGGCTGTCTTATCCATGGTGTCGTTTTCACCGGCTCTGAATCGTCGAAACCATTCCTCCGCGGTTCGAAGTGATAGAGTACCATCCCCCAAAACACCATTAATCTCACGGAACGTTTCTCTAGCGGATTTGCCTTTAACGAAGGAAAACTTTAAAATAGCGCGATTTTCGGCGTTAGTGAACTCCATGTTTACACGTCTATAACTGTTGAACGCAATATCCAAACTAATCATGCAATCAAAAATATGTATAGTATGCCAGATACGAGCTCTGTAGCGCTTTGTACATAGCCTCGAAATTCAAAAGACAAAAAGGCGGAAGGGAGATATTTTCCAACCTTATATTTGAAATTAAAAATAAATCTGCGACACGGCCTTCCTGACCCTGCACACGTCCTCGTGTGTTTCCAATGCATAACACATTCTCTTTTCATAATTAATTAACATTATTATTATTTTATCTATATCTATCGCAATCTATAAGCCGGCCAACTAACCAACACCAGCAATCGTTTCCGGAATTCGAACTAATCTGCAACAAAATGGAGAACCACATAACTCGGGCACCCATCTGAAAAGAAAGTCGTTTTCCGAACCGATCCGAAGGTTTACAAAATCTTAATCAATTTCAAGATAACAGCCTTTATTGGCTTGATCCATATCGCAGCACTCACTAGCTAGATTCATAGCATCATTTTCTGCGACTTCATCTTCTAGTAATCCCCTTCTCTAGCATCCATGTACGACGACCGCCTATGGACCCTGGGAGTTAATTCTATTTTTGTACGAGAGGCTTTAAGCGAATTACAGTCGGTGAACACAACGAAATGATGGTCATGCAAGTAATGACGGAAATGTTTTGAAAACTTTGGTAGAAATTGGCGAAAATACGAGGCAAGTCTAATAAATTGTCTTAATTGAGTGATGGACCGCGGAAGTGGCAAATTAACAAGGGCTTGAATTTTTCTAGGGTTTGGTCGAATCTCACCTTCTCTAACTCCAAATACTCTACACAAGACTTGAGAAACGAGCATTTTTCAATATTGAAATAAAATAGTGCTTGGGTAAGTGTTTGCAATACTACTCGTAGCCTGTCAATAGCCTCTTCCGTTTTATGTGCAACTATCATTACGTCATCCATGTAGACAATGGCCTATGAATGGGTAAGATCACCTAAGGCACGATTAATGGCCCTTTGGAACACAGCAGGGGCATTTTTAAGCCCGAATAGTGTTGTTTGCCGGGTTGCTGGGTATGAGCTGCCCCTGTTTTTGAGCGACATTCCGCCTTTTTGTGGCCATAAGCGAAGTAACCATTCGGTTCCAGGTGATAGATTTAATTATAAAAATATATTTTTCTTCTTATAATCTTTATTGGATAAGTTTCACCAGAGGTCAGTTATGAACTAATTTACAAATGTATTCTTTCGGCCCAGCAAACCTTTTACAGGGGATTAACATAAGCCCTTTAAGTTCTACTTAGCTTTATATATCAAGCTTACCGGATCATTAAGTTGTTACCGTAAAGCGGTTGCTGTCTTGGGAGAATGTTATTTATGAGGCTTTTGAAGCGTGAAGTTTTCCAAAAGATCGGCTTTAGCTGTTTATATGAAGAGTGAATATGTCACTCCCCACCTTTTAGATATTAGCTTGTCCTCAAGCGATTATTTCTGGATATAATTGTGGTACTGGATTTTCAATTTCAAGTATTTCTGTTTTAGATTCTGTTTTATATTCGATATTTTTTTTAACGGTTTTAGTTAATTTTAGATAAGAGATTATAATTTTTTGTAGCGCTGTTTTACATTTCATATAAAAGTAAAATATGTAAATTAATTTCTATGTGGGACACTGGTTCGACTTTGGTTACATTGTGTTCAGTAAATATTACATTTGTGTATTGTTGAATACTATTAGATATTGTAATTTGTTTTAATTCTGCTGTGCAGATGGTTATTTTTATGATTTTATTATTTTCAATATAAATCTCTTGACCGTTACAATTGTGATAAAGTTTTTCTCTTGTAATAAGGTAAGTAAGGTTATAAGTATATTTGGTTTAATGTATTGAATATAGGATTGTTTACGATATTTTTCAAAAGTACACGTTGGTGTTTCGTGTTTTATTATGCTAGCTATGTAATGGTCTTTGACAATATTCTTTGTTAGTGTATTTAAAACATAGTTGTTATGTGAGTAGATTTTGACTTCAATATTTTCCTTAATAATTTTGCTATTCCTGTTTTATTTGTGGTAATATCTATTTGTAAGTGCTTATAAACGCGGAATCTTTGTCTTCTTTAATTTTCTTTGGTTTTCCCATATCGTTAAAAATTCTAGTAAGGGCTCGTTTTGCCTCTTACCAATCTCAATTTTTTTCTTAAGGTGAAGCGAATTTTAATATACGTCTATACAAGATAAATACTGTCCGTTGTCAATTGCATAAAAATCAATAACATAAATTTCTCGTGGGTTATTTGTCTCTGGAGTTATTTCGAAAACTAGTTTTGATGGTCTATGTTTTGTTTTTGCAATGTTACAGATTTCGCAATAATTGATTATGTGTTGAATTAGTTTATTATAATCGGGAAAGTAATGAGTTTCTTTAAATAATCGTATAATTTTTTCAATACCAACGTGTAACAATTTAGAATGTTGAGTAATAATAAATTCTTTAAATTCAGGATAAGATTTTATGTCTTTTAACTTGATAATACTTTTCATAATTTTCACGTTACTGTGTGGGTTAATGGTTTCTCGATATGCTTTTTGAAAAACAAAAAGTCTTTATCGTTTTCCAGGTAAAGAACACTGTTATTATTTAAGAAGAATTTAATGTTCCCTTTGTCAGAGCCATGTTAGTGAATGTAAAATGTTTTCAATTTTTCAAATGATTTATTGTATTTCTCGGTTCTTGTGTCTATTTCAGCTTCTTTTTTTAGAAATAATGTCACAGGCTTTGCAATCTTTGCAAAATTGGAATGAACTAGGATTTGCTTTATTCTATTTGATTCTATTATTTGCTTTAACATTCTTTTTATTAGGTCGTATGCCTCCTGGACTTAAAATATGACTTCAGAAATTTGTTTGCTTTTTTAAAAATTCGCATTTGTCCAATTGGTGCTTAAGATTGGCCTCTTTAAGTTTCTCAAAAACCTTTCTCAGTGAGTCTAGGTGTTCGTTAAAGGCAATGCTTGTTAATGAGGTCTTTTACGACGTAATTCATGCACCGTTGGATTGTTGCATGTCATAGTGACAATGTTTGGTCGAAAACGTCGTTTTTGGTATAGTCTTAAGGTCCATTTCGGTGAAAGCCTTTTTCTCGTCAAACGTAGTACTGGCATTTTCCAATTTGTCTAGTATTTCGTCCATATCAGAAGAGGAAATTTATCATTTATTATTATTTCATTTAGATTTCTAGTCCACGACCAACCTGAATTTCGGTTTGCCAGAGGCATGTATCAATAATGGACTGCAGTAAGGGGATTCACTTTCGCGTATAATACCTTGTTTCCTCAATTTGCCTTTTTACTTCTGCTTTGTAGGCAAACGGATACGAGTATGGTCTTTTGTAAACTGGGTTATCGTGAACGGTTTTTATATCATGACAGGTTTTCATTTTTGCAATATCGAATATCACTGAACTCTTTTAATAAATTTGTAAGTCTGTATCTTTCATCATTATTTAAATGTTTTAGTCTGTATGTGTGTTCTGTGTCTATGTTGTTGTCCATGGCATAGTTTATTTCTGATGTAAAGTTGTTTTCTTGCAAGAGTGCATTAAAATTTTTTGAAGAGTTCCCATCACATGGATCTATTTTTTTGGGAATGAATCTATTTCGTTTCGAAAGTAGTCTATTAAACCGTTATTTTCCAATAGTATTTTTCTTCCTAATTGAATGTCAAATTAAGAAGAATATGAATGAATATAGAATTTTAGTGTTTGTTGAAAAAGACCGTTGGCTGGAAGCCAACGTCTACATATTTATTTAATTTAGAATAGCCTGTCATACTTTAAACAGTATTTTTCCTCACTATTTAAATGTTCTAGTCTGTATGTGTGTTCTGAGTCTATGTTGTTGTCCATGGCATAGTTTATTTCTGATGTAAAGTTGTTAGGAGTGCATTAAAATTTTTTGAAGAGTTCCCATCTTATGGAAATAGATCTTTGTGAATGAATATTTTTCCTTAATTATTGTTTCGTTTTGAAAGTAGTCTATTAAACCGTAATTTTCCATTAGTATTTTTCTGACTAATAGAATGTCATAATAAGGTGAAAATAAATGAATATAGAATTTTTGTGTTTGTTGAAAAAGACCGTTGGCTGGAAAGTCTACATATTTATTTAATTTAGAATAGCCTGTCATACTTCGGAAAGTTATTTGCTTATCTTTAACTTGAAGGTCGGATTCTAACCGCCAAATTTTCAGTTTTGTATACAAGTTATATAACCCTTAATACAGTGACCCGCATTTGAAGCATAAACACTTTCGTCCAAAACAAGTCATCACAAGTCGAAATGAGCCTAGCTCAATTCAATTTCAATAGAAAAAATAAAGTAAACACTATCTGGCCGAGGTTCGTTGGAAGAAATCTGGATCCAAAAGATCCAGTTAATTCGACACCGTGACGATCAACGGTTGTGCAAATTGCATCAAATTCCAACTAGCATAAGCTAGCGCGTAGTCAATCTCAATGTATTTCCAAATATCCAATAAATAATACAGAAACTAAAAAATATATTATTTTAAATGAATTCCTATGAGTATTCTTAATTGGCGCCCAACGTGGGGCGGTGCTAACGAAAGTTCGGATTAAAAAATTCGGTGAATAAAAAGTCGAATCATAATTCACGGACTCGCGCCGCCAACCCAGTAGTGAATGTTCAGGTAAAAACTAAAGGTAGATGATAAAAAGTCATACCATCACCACGAACTAAGTACTGCAGTGAAATATTTTTTGTGAAAAAAACCAAAAAACCAAAAAACCAATAATAGTGAAAATTCTGATGAGAAATAAAGGTGGTCGATAAAAAATCACACCATCATCAAGAATTAAGTGCTATAACCGAACAATTTATATAAAAAAAGAAATGTCGATGAACACAAGCTATACAGAGAGATATAAAAATATCTTAACCAGGAAACAAAAAATTGGTGTAAAACGAAAAAATCAACAAATCATCTACCAAGAAGGAAGGGCTGAGGGCAATCCCTCGCCAAAACACCATTCAATAAAAAAAAAAAAAAAACAAAAAAAAAAGGAAGGAAGAGCTGAGGGCCATCCCTCGCTACCAATAGACAAACAATTACGTAGAGGATCTGCTGTGAGCAAAAATAAAAAAATACTAATAAAATTATTTTTAAGTTAAACAATTGTGGCGAGTTAAAAAATTATAGTTGAAGGAAAAGAAAAAAAATTTGTGTAAGCAATCAATCAGCAATTAAGAGAAATTACATTTAAGAAGTAAATTCACCCTGAAAGATTTAATAAAGCAATTTAACCAATTAAAAATGGCGAATATGAGTAATCCATCAGGTAGCATTGCCAATTGCCAAATGCCCAATTACAACAACAGGTCCTTTTGACATCAGAACTCATAAAACAAATAGTAACCACCGAAGTAGACTCCTTAAAACAGGAGATAATATCATTGAAATTTCAACTACAAGCAAATGAAAACAAGGTAGAGGAATACAAAACTCAGGAAGTTGATAGAACCATAGTATGTGTCGAATCATATAAGATAATCAAATCGGTACCAGAATTTAAGGGACAAATAAAACAGTACATTAGTTTGAAAACGCGATGGGACAATATGTTATCAAAAGTAAAAGATACTTCGCAGCGCTATCAATCCTCAGAAACAAAATAACAGAAAAGCGAACGACGCATTGACTATACATGGCACTGTATTACACTTTGATGCCACTTTAGCAAGGTTAGATTTCGTGTTCAGTGACCGAAGACCACTGCATATAATAGAGCAGGAACTAAGTATCTTGACACAGGGAAAAATGACCATTATAGAATATTATAACCAAGTTTATAGGAAGCTGACTTTGCTGACCAATAAAACCATTATGACATATGGACGGAACCAAGTTATTACAAATGAAATTAATAACAGACATAGGCAAAACGCTTTAAGAGTTTTCATAACCCACCTGAACGGCCCAATATCAGCTACTCTATATTCCATGAATCCGGCCGACTAGCCAAACGCAATGGCATTGGTCCAGGAGATTTAAAGCAACCAGAGGAGAGCAAAATTTGCCCATAATTTCACTGGATTGAATCAGAGACATCATGATTCGAATTTTCAAAACAAACCCGGTCCCAATTACCGGTACAACCATAATGATACAAACTTCAAAAAAAACAATTTCCCACAACAAAATCAGAAACCGACCGAAGATTTTAAAAAGAATCAATGAGGTCATCAATGGGTCCAGAATAATAACTGGAAACCCAATAATAATCGCCAATATCATACTCCAGAACCAATGCAGGTTGACGAGTCCATCAAAACTCTAAACCGACCGCCCGTCAGTTATAACCAAAACAATAATTTCAGACGTGACTACAACAACAGAAATTTCAGACAATACCCAAATCATTACAATCAAGGAAATAGTTCCAACCGGTATAAACCACCGGTTGTAAACACCGAGAAGCAAAAAAATTATCAACAAAACGGACCGTTAAAGAGAATGCCTACCGGTTTTATTATTACACCATTATTAAATATTACCATAACATAGTTATATTTAACGTTAGACAGAGATTCTACGAAGTAGAGGGCTTAGAATCCGATTTATTAATAGGATGTAACCTCTTGAAAAAAATAGTTATTAAGATCGATATACAAAAGGGGATTATAAAATACAATGGAAAAGAAGAAAAATTACTTTTCGATGACGATAATGCATCGAATAGAGGATATAGATAGCTCGGGATCGAGTTATCCTGAGCATACTAGCGTAGAAATATCCGCCACCAATAATAGTGTATCCAACTCGAAAATCCCGAGAACGCCAGCGATGTTCCATCCGCTAATCAAAAGTACACTAGTTTCGGATTACAAAATCCGGAACACGCCGTCGATGATAATTCCGACACTTATCATATTAATAATATTAATAATGTCTCTTCCAATCAAACTGAAAAATTGGAGCGACAAATTATTGAAACAATACAAAACGAGCATACAGCAATCGATACCCTCATTCCATTCAGAACAGACGTAAGAGGGGAAATCAACACGGTCCATGATAGACCGATATACAGTAAGCAATATCCTTATGGGCTATCAGTATACAATTTCGTTAACAACTTAATTAAAAAAATGCTCGAAGCAAACGTTATTAGACCAAGCAAGAGTCCGTATAACTCACCAGTGTTAGTTGTACCGAAAAAAGGGTTCAGCGAAGACGGTAGCCCTAAACACAGATTTGGATTTACAAAATTAAATGAAAATACCATATCAGATCGGTATCCTCTACAGGATTCAATCCGATATCGAGAAAACCGCTTTTTCTATTAACAACGGAAAATACGAGTTCTTACGGCTACCTTTCGGGTTAACTAATGCTCCCCGAATTTTCCAAAGAGCCATGGATGATATTTAAAGAAATCAAATTTCTTGGCTATATTGTGTCACCCAATGTGATAAAAACAGATCCAGAAGAGATAGCAATAATTTAAAACTATCCCCTTCCAAGAAATGGGGTCCGTGAGCTACGAAGCTTCCTAGGCGTAACAGGCTACTATAGAAAATTTGTGGAAAAATACGCCCTAATCGCCAAACCTCTAACAAGGTACTTAAGTGGAGAAAATGGAAAGGTCACGAGACAAATGTCTCCCAAGATTTCCATCCAACTAAATACCGCAGCCATATAGGCTTTCAATGAACTAAAAGAAAATCTGATAGCCCAAGTAGAACTGGCACAACCAGACTACAACAAAAATTTTGTTTTAACTACAGATGCCTCAGACATAGCCATAGGTGCAGTTTTATCGCAGGACAATAAACCAATCACGTTTATATCCAAAACCCTAAATAAAATAGAGCAGTTATACGCGACAAACAAACAAGAATTATTAGCGATCGTATGGGTCTTAAAAAATCTAAGGAATTATTTATATGGGGTAACTGGTATTGAAATACAGACTGACCATCAGTCATTATCGTTCTCAAACAAAAATCCCAATATAGAAATGAAACGATGGTATTCGTTCATACAAGGATTTACACCGAAAATAGTGTATAAACCAGGCACAACAAATGTTGTAGCCGATGCATTATCCAGGCTAAAGCTAAACAACCTCACTGAAAGTGACGAAGAAAACGTAGATGACTCAGATATTAATACCCAGCATTCAGCCGAAAGTAGTTTCGAGAATATAATTCAGGAAACCGAAAAGCCATTGAACTAATTTCAACAACAATTGTTGTTAACCACAGGTAGGCTCACGGTACACGAACGCCTAACAGTGACAAAGTTAGACACATAATCGAATATGAAACACCAGAAAATCTTGTATCAATACTGAGAGAGTATTTACCTCCCAATATTACAGTAGGAATACACTGTACTATAGAAGACCTATATCAAATTCAAGAATTTCTAAAAAATAACTTCAATAACAAATTTCTTTATACAAGAATATTTTTGCAGGATATTGAAAAAAACTAAGACAAGGCTTTAATAATAGAGGAAACGCATTGTAGAGCTCATAGGGGACTTGACGAAAACTACAAACAAATAACCAGACTGTATAACTGGCCAAATTTATAAATAAAGTTTAAGGAATATATTAAAAATTGCCAAATTTGCAACGAAAATAAATATAATAGACATCCGATCCAGATCCCAATAGGGGAAGTTCCAATCCCAACAAAAGAAGGAGAAAACCTACACATCGACATATACTACGCTCAAAAATTAATGTTTTTGACATGTATCGATGCGTATTCGAAATTCCTAGTAGTAAAGGAAATTCAAAACAAATTAAATATCGAAAACAAAGTAATGGAATTGCTACAGCAGTTCCCAATGGCCAAAATAATTATGCTAGACAATGAATCTAGCTTCACTTCAGCGCAATTCACATCCTTTGCACAAAGATGTGGATTAACCCTAATGTTCACCGATCCAAGGCACAGTACGACTAACGGTCAAGTAGAACGAGCACACTCTACAGTAACAGAATTAGCTCGCTGTATAAAAGAAGAATTCAGATTATTAGATCATTCAGAGATACTAATTAGAGCCGCCCAGGCATACAACAAAACAATTCACTTCACGACTAAACAAAAACCATTTGAAATACTCTATAACCGAATACAACATGCGGACGTACCACAAACACTACAGGACGCCCAGGAAAAAATGTTAAACTTTCATAATAAAAATCGTAAAGAAAAGGATTATCACATCAGACAAGTAATTTACGAAAAGAAAATTGGGGAAAGAAATAAACTCAAACCCAGATACAAAAACCAAGTATTTAATGAGGTTAAACCAAATAAAATAATAATCCATAATAGAAACCGAGTAATACATAAAGATAATCTCAAAGTGTAATATAATGAATTTACAGAAAATGCATTCCTTAATACACCTAATATCAATCTTTATACTGGCCAGTTCCGAAATAATCGATTACTCAAACCATCATTACAATTACATTACAATTACGATTACAAAACCACTCAAGGACAAAAGGGATGTCCTTACTTATAAGTTTTATAATGATTTATTCCATGTAATTGAATTAATTTTGTCACAGTTAATATCAACTAGACCAAAAAGGGGAATTAACGAGTTAGGCACTGTGTGGAAATGGTTAGCTGGAACTACAGACCATGATGACTTCATCAAAGTACAAAATAAAATCAATGACCTAATAGAAAATAATAATAAACAGTTTATTATCAACTCCTAATTGTTCAAAGAAATATACTCCCTTTCTGATGAATTTAAACATGTATTTATCGATCACGATTTACCATTCGAAAACATCGCCTAAGACTTTTAACATTTGCAAAATTTTATCAGTACTATCACATTGGAGAAAATTGATGTCTCCAATACTAAAATTTTAAACAATAAAGACATAAAAGAAATACTAAATCACGAACAAAGACAGGTAATGGATATAACAGTATTCAAAATTGCACTACACAAAGAATAATAATTTATATATAATACCCTATAATTGATAGCAGGTGCGATATATACTATGCTAAAGCCATCTCCAAAAGCGATGGAAAACTAATAATAAGCAATCAAGTCGCGAAATGCTACGTTTAATGTCTACATTTAAGACCGAACTCTTTAACAATTACGGTATAATAAATCAGAAAAATATCAAATTATTAAATGGAGAGAAATCGACTTGCAAGAAAATAAGAGAAAAAAATAAAAAATAGATATCATCCAAGACGGTCCCATTTCTCTAAGTGGATACAATATTGTTAACAACTCCTATTTAAATGGATCATTTCTTATAACATTTAATAGTACAACCACAATTAACAACATTTTATATACCAATTCAGAAAGTAAAATTCTCGATTACATAACTACAAACCATTTATACAAGTTATGAAATATCCAATTACATTTTGTCAAATAACTCGGAACTCTCTCTAGACAATGAAAGCATTCTAAACCCTTTCATTCAAATTAATAACACCAAGATATCACTTTCCCTTATATTATTAATTGTAATTGTTTTATACATCATTTTTGTAATAATATATCTAAGTTTCAAATACAAAAAATTTATATTTGTAACCAAAAAACCACGGCCAGAACGCGAAAACAGCTTGAATCAAACAGAATTTGTACAATAGTTACGGGATCACCTACATAAATGGCAAATATCTCCCTTCCGCCTTTTTGCTCTTTATTAAATGAAAGTGTTACAGTGATCGGATTTAGTTCAATATGCGCCGTTTTGTTTGATAATCTGTTTCCATCTAGACGGCAACTTCATAATATCTCCCTCGTAGAAGCCCCCCTCCTTATTTGCGAAGAACTCGGACAGCCACTTTTCACAAGCCTCTTTTGAGTTCAACTTTACACGACCAAGGGCATTCGCCATGGACAGGAACAGGTGGTAATCACTTGGCGCTATGTCCGGGCTATATGGTGGATGCGATAAAATCTCCCATCCGAGCTCCCGTAGCTTCTGACGAGTCATCAACGAAGTTGATACGGACAATTCACCGTATTGTGATATTGATATTGTCGTATGTGATCCATTTTTCGTCGCCAGTCACCATCCGCTTCAAGAATGGGTCGAGTTCGTTCCGTTTCAGCAGCATATCGCAGGCGTTGATTCGGTCCAGAAGGTTTTTTTGCGTCAAATTATGCGGCACCCAAACATCAAGCTTTTTTTTGTATCCAGCCTTCTGCAGATGGTTTAAAATGGTTTGGTGACTAACTCCGATCTCCTGGGCGATGTCACGAGATGCCACATGCCGGTCTAACTCGATGTATTCCATGATTTGATCGGTATTTGTCGTCACAGGTCTTCCGCCGGCTGGCTTATCCATGGTGTCGTTTTCACCGGCTCTGAATCGTCGAAACCATTCCTCCGCGGATTGAAGTGATAGAGTACAATCCCCCAAAACACCATTAATCTCACGGAACGTTTCTCTAGCGGATTTGCCTTTAACGAAGGAAAACTTTAAAATAGCGCGAATTTCGGCGTTAGTGAACTCCATGTTTACACGTCTATAACTGTTGAACGCAATATCCAAATCATCCAATCAAATCATATCCAATCAAATCTAATCATGCATAGCGTCGTTTTGTAGGTTATGTCAAGACCTTTTAAATTATGTATAGTATTGCCAGATACGAGCTCTTTGTACATAGCCGCGAAATTCAAAAGACAAAAAGGCGGAAGGGAGATATTTGCGAAACTAGTATAATTCAGAATGAATCGAGACGATCCATTTTAGAAGGGGGAGAGTTATATAACCCCTAATACAGTGACCCGCATTTGAAGCATAAACACTTTCGTCCAAAACAAGTCCATTCATTTGTTGCCTTTGTATCTAGCAATTGGCTTTTGCCTTAGCCTTCAAATCCATTCACACAGCTTTGACTTTTATCGTTGCCCATGCCCTTCAGCTGGACCACCAGCGAACATAAACAGAAGCTTCCGCTTCTACTGCGCATTAGTGCAGTACCAATTACTACATACGCAAAACAATCGAATGTCACAAGTCAAAATGAGTCTAGCTCAATTCAATTGCAAAAGAAAAAATAAAGTAAACACTATCTGGCCGAGGTTCCTTGGAAGAAATCTGGATCCGCAAGATCCGGTTAATTCGACTAGCATAAGCTAGCGCGTAGTTAATCTCAATGTATTTCCAAATAATACAAAAACTAATAAATATATTTTTTTAAGTGAATTCCTAAGAGAATTCCTAATTTACATCCTGTAAATTTCTATAGATTTCCAAAAAAAAATGTTCACGCCCACTCCTACGCCCACAAACCGCGAAAAACTTTCACGCCCACACTTTTGAACAATTTTGTGATATTTTTTCATTTTAAAATATACCTTGTAAATTTCTATAGACTAGCCAAAACAGATTTTTCCACGCCCAATGCAACGCCCATAAACCTTCCAAAACTGTCACGACCACACTTTAAAAAAAATTTGATATTTTTTCACTTTTTTATATATCTTGTAAGTTTCTATAGATTTGCCGACAATTTTTTTGCCACACCCACCCAAACGCCCACAAATCGAACATAATTCTCACACCCAATCCTTTAAAATTTTTTTTTGGATTTTTTCATTTTATTATTTTTTTCCGCAATTTCTACCGATATTCCAGAAAATTTTTTAATTTCTCATTAGCGTTTCCACTAGGAGCCAGCATAACTTCAACTGGGTAACGGGTATCCGATACTCGTCTATAGCATTCTATCTTGTTTTTCACTTTTTTTGATATAACAAAAATTTTTATAGATTCGCCAAAGAATCACTTTTGAAAAAATTTGATATTTTCATTATACCCGTTACTCGTAGGGTATATATGTAACAGCCAGAAGGAAGCGTTTCCGACCATATAAAGTATATATAGTGACATATTCACTCTTCATATAAACAGCTATAGCCGATCTTTTGGAAAGCTACACTCTTCAAAAGCTTCATAAATAACATTCTCCCAAGACAACAACCGCTTCACGATAACAACTTAATGCTTAAAGCTAAATAGATCTTAAAAGGCTTATGTTAATCCTCTGTAGCTTTGCTGGGCCGAAAGAATACATTTGGTACATCTGGTGTAACTTATCCAATAAAGATTATAAAAGGACAAATATAAAACATTTAAAACAAGCTTGCGCTGCGTCTAAGTCCCTGGAAGCTGCTGGCTTAATCTCACATTCTAGCTCTTGTTGTTCCTGAAATCGAGCCGTTCATACGGACAGACGGACATGGCCAGATCTACTCGGCTATTAATCCTGATCAAGAATATATACTTTATATGGTCGGAAACGTTTCATACTGGTACATACTTTATAACGAATCTAGTATACCCTTTTACTCTACGAGTAACTGGTATAAATATCACATTTTACAAAAGTGTGGGGTCGTGGCAAAAAGTATATTGACAAATCTATAGGAACTTACAAGATGTATTAAAAAATGAAACAATATCTATAAGAATGCTATAGTCGAGTTCCCCGACAATCAGATACCCGTACTCGTACTAAGTTAGTGAAAGTGCAAAAGAGAAATTTCAAAATTATTTTTTTAATCGGTAGAAATCGGTATTGAGAGTTTTGGCAAGTCTGTAGAAATTTACAAAATAATCTACGTTAACGTTATTTTTTTTTGACGTTTGAAGAAATGCGGGTTCCTGTCCTGTCCCTCCTCTTCCCTGTTATCTTTATTGGGATTCCCCTGAAAGCGGCTCTTGCCGCTTGCCGCTGTATGCACTCGCTCCTCTACGGCCTTGGAGTAGGAGTTTGCGAACACGCTTCTCTCTATGCTTGCTTTGCTTCTCTAGCCAAAGCCAGTGGACATGGCAAGACTTTTGGTTGGACCGGGAAGACCACAGCTCTAAGCGACTTTTTGAGCCCCGAAATAAAAGCATGTAGGGCGTCGGCTTTGACTTCAGCGTTAAGCAGTGACAAGCGTTAGATTTTTCTCAACTTCGTCGTAGTATAGCATTAATGGTAGGTCACAATGCCTAACCATTTCCCATCCTTGCCTCAAGAGGCGTAATGACGTCTTGTGCGAGTACGTGCAGTCTAATCTGCCCAAAATGGCTTCGAAATTCAGCACCGTATTGTGGGATACGAGTAAGGCTCCAGCTGCGCCAAGGATTTTGTTCCTTAATATGGCCACAGCTTGGTAATGAGCACTGCTGCCATTGTAGGTAATGAAAAGCTCGTAGGCGTATAAGGCCGATTGTCTCCAGGCCACATACTCGTCTTGAGTGCTGGAGAACTCTGGCACAGACTTTATTATGTCTAGAGGTTTGTCGCAACTAACATCGGGATTAACAGACACCTTTTCATACGTTATTATTTGCGGCGCTTCCACCTGCAAACTCTGTAACCGAGCAGCTAGGGAATTTAATTCTGACACCATTGTCGAGCTTGAATTTGATTGGGGTCCATGGTATTATCTACCGGGTCACTATCTAACGGCTGACCTACTATATGGCCTACTTGTTCCTCCTCCCAGCTATCTTCGCTTTCGTATTCGACCCAAACACATCTGAAGGCTTGTGCCCAACTCATTGGTTGTTATTTGGCACAACACAAATACACTGTTGCCGAGCACAATTGATTAGCTAAATATATACTGCAAGAAAAAGTATGCAATAATTTTTGTTTTGTTAAAAGTATGCAATAATATTTTGATAATAGATTTTATTACAAGGGGTATGCAATGAAAATTTATTCTGCTGAAAGTATGCAATGCTTTTGAGATTGATTTTCACAACGCACAACTATTACGTGGCCAGATATACAAAGCTCACATCTGTGTCAAGTGCGGTGGAGAGCATCCTGCCAAGGATTGCACTCGACTGAGGAATGCACCTGCTACAACTGTGGTAAACAGCACCAAGTACTAGGAGTATCTACAACGCTCGAGGCCCTAGAGTGTACTTGGAAGCAAAACCGAAGGCAATGCGAGAAGTTGGCCGCGGTTCACTACCGGAAGTAGGCCGACTGCTACCCTTCAAGGCGGCGTCTCCTATGCAGCCGTAGCAAAGCAGCACCAGCAGCAGACCCAATAGCACTTTAACGACCGGAGCCGCAGCCGACAAAGAGAGACGAGAGAGCCACTACAGCATCCGATGGACACCAACAACAACATCGAAGCCATCGCCAAGTTGCTGAGTGATAGCATCAACTCCCTCCGTGCGTCCCAAGAAAAACAGATGGAGATCATGATGATGTTGCTAAAGCAGCAGCAAGAACAGACACAGCAGCAGGGGCAGCAAGCCCCATAATGATGCCGCGGCGCATCCTAGTGTAGAACGCCGACGGCGTATCCACAAAGTTGCCTGAAGTTGAGTGCTTCGTTCGACGTCACGAAATCGATGTTTTACTGCTCAGTGAGACACACTGCAAGGGGGCAGAGACACCCAAGTTATTTGGCTATGTAGCCTACACTGCCAATGATACGAGTGCCGGCAACGCCAAATGCGGGGCAGCCATCATGATCAAATTTAGCCTTGCCCACTTCCCGCTAACACCTATAGCAACTAACAAGGTACAACTTGCGCCGGCAGCTATCGAAACAGCACTTGGCCCTATAACCTTTGGAGCGGTTTACTGCCCCCCCGAGATATGCATGGACTACGGACGAGTTCAAGGACATTCTGGAAGAGTTTCGGACTAGATTCATCGTTGCGGGCGATTGGAATGCGTCCCACTGGCTCTGGGGTGCGGGAAGGAGCAACCAAAGAGGCCTTGCACTAGCGAATCTCGTCCTAAACTCGGAGGTGAACTCGCTAGCAACAGGAGGACCAACAAGATACCCATACGGCAGTAGAGGCTCTCCAGGCTACATTGATTTTGCGCTGACAAGGGGTGTGCTGGGCATCCACGCCAGCATAAGTGCGATTGTTGAGCTAAACTCCGACCACCTGCCTCTGGTAATTACGCTGGATGCAGGGGCAATATGCTACCCTAATGGGTAAAAAATGGAGCGGATAATCACTAGACGCACTAAACTGCAGGTATTCCAATCGCAGCTGGAGTCCACTCTGCCCCTGAACACTGCCTTAAGCTCCGAACAGGACGTTGATGATGCAATCGATCTGTTCACAAACAACATAGAAACAGCAGCTAGACTGGCAACTCGCAGCATATCTCGGCAGTCCGCGGCAGATCGAATCCCAATAACCAGGGAGATCCTGCTACTCATAGCTGAGAAGAGGCGCTTACGCACTAGGTGGATGAGGTCTCGCCACCCGCTAGACAAGAATGAATGGAATCGAGCGCTGAGTAGGCTCCGTTGCGCGTTGGTGTTCCACAAATCCGATTGGTTTGATGAAAGGCTTTCCAACACTGGAGTCGAAAGTGAAGCGACGCATTCATTCACTGCACGAGGAAGGCGCCATTAGCACATAGTAACGGGACATGGTGTCGGACCGACTTGGAACAAGCGGAGGTATGCGCTGCGCACCTCGCCGAGCGATTTCAACAATTCAATCTCGCCAGTCTGCAACAGGTTGAAGAAACTCAGGAGCAGTTGAACCAAGCGCTTCAAATGGATCCACCAATCACGACGTTTGAACCTTGCGAGATAGCCGATGCCATTGCGAACCAGAGTAACAACAGAGCACCAGGACAGGACGTTATCTGCAACGCCACATTGAAAGCACTGCCCAGTCATGCGACAGTCATCCTCTACATAACGTCCTCTTCTTGGACATTCGAGAAGCGTTTGATCGAGTGTGGCACATCGGACTCCAACTAAAAATCAAACAGACGCTACCTGCTTCATATTTTGGGTTGCTGAAATCGTACCTGGAAGGAAGGCGATTCGCTGTGCGTTTCCATTCAGCACTTTCCACCTAACATAATGTGGCAGCTGGAGTTCCACAAGGCAGTGTCCTCGGCCCCTGCTTTACTGCCTGTATAGCCACGATATGCCGCAGCCAGCTGTAAGCCTATACAGGAAATCTATGTTGGCCACATTTGCCGATGACGTGTGCGTCACCTACAGTCCCGATGCGAGCACGACGCAGCCGATAGTATACAGGACTTTGCAGATCGGTTTTCGGTATGGGCAAAGCGTTGGAACATCGGCATCAACAGCAGTAAATCCACCAACGTCTGCTTTACTCTAAAGCGGAGAACGCCACCGATCGTCCATATCGAGGGAGCCCCCGTACCACAGCCGAACGCAGCAAAGTACCTTGGAGTGCTGCTGGACCACAGACTCACATTTGCCAAGCATGTGACTGCCATCAGAAGCTGACAATTTACAAACAGATTATAGCACCAAACTGGAAGTACGGGTGCCAAATATGGGGCTTGGCATGTGACAGCCAAATCAAAAGGATCCAGGCTATCCAAAATAAGGTCGCTAGACTCATCACCGGCTGCGAGTGGTTTGTGCGAAACACCACCCTGCACAGAGACCTCAAACTCGCGACGGTATTTGACGAGATAAACCAGCACTCGAGTCGATACCATGACAGGCTGGAGCGCCACAGAAATCGGCCAGCGCTCTAAACAGATCTCGCCCACAAAGGAGGCTCAACAGAAGGCAACCGAGGGATCTTATTTCCCGATCTCATCTGACTAGGGCCAGCAGAAGCTGACCCACATCATAAATTATTGTTATCTGTGATTGTTTTGTTATTGTTAAAATTTTGTTAAACTGATAAAGCTAAATAGACTATAGTTAGCCGGCGCGCCCAAATGGGCTGAATCAATAGAGAAAAAGGACATAAAGGGGTTCCCAGACTTCCCCGTACGCCTCAATAAAACTTAAAGAAAAAAAAAAATTTTTTATTAAAAATGAGATTTTTGAGTCGTGTCGAAGAAGTCAATTTCAAAACTTACATGATTTCTAACTTAACTACCCTGTTAAATCAGACTGTTGAGTTCCAGATGCAGTTTGGCACCAATTATGAATTGATGAAGTCGCGCGACGATCCAGCGTCTTCTGTCTTTAGGCGGCGGCGGTGAGACGATCACGTCTGTTTGGTTCTTCTTATGAAGATTATGATGGAGGGTTTTACTTAGCCCCCTTGGTGAGATTGACTAGCCTTGTGGCGTAGCAATATAATTGATAATAATATCAATTGGGTTTTGCGGCTGTACGCCGGAGCAAGCAGTGGTTTATTATAACTCAAAACTAAGACTGAGGTGTTGACAATTATCAATACTAAGTTTACCCTCGCGGAAATGCATCGCGCCACCACAAGTCGGCAAGCCGACTCAGCATTCCTTGCAGCGTGAAGCAACACTCCGAATAAGATGTGTCGGCTTTCCGCTGCCAGACGTTCTTTGCGCGGAGCTCTGAACCCAGTTCTGGCGCGTCAGCATTGTTTATACAAAGCTACGTAGTTGCTATGAAAATATACATTATCAGTTGTTAGCTTACACACAGGCTTTTTGCATGTATACCTCCAAGGTTCACCAAGATTCCTGAGTACTCCGCTTTGAATCCATCAGCCACGTGGGAAAGGATGCTTTATCCGGAGAGGACAAGAGATTACATGTCCTCTAAACTTTTGGGAACACCTATCCCATTATAAACTTCACACGTCGACGACTCTTTTGCTACCTCTGCTTTTCCGTGTCTCTCACACTGTTACTGCCTCTTACGCATTACCAACTCAAGTTATCCCACTTCTGAACTGTAAAACTGACAGGATGGCTGGCTTCTCAATTGGTGGAGTGTTTATTGTTAGCTAAGAGGGTAAAATTCACTAAATTGACACTCGCTTTTACAAAACTTTGCGTGCGCTTCCTTATGCGTGCCTTTTCAATCTCCTCTTTTTCTTACTCGTCGGTATCGATCATCATACCACTTAGCTATCGATTACAAACTATAGGGTTTTGCTTAAATTATTCCTGGACCCGCTCGTTACATTCGGGCTCTGCTGACCGGCTGATTAACTGTTCTCTTAGCTTCTATCTCGCTTGGCTAAAATTTCCACAAAAATGCAGCACTATTTAGGAATCTCTGACATTATATATGTACACTGTTGATGTGTAGCTGTGGGTATTAATTTAAGTTGGAAAATTAATATATATATTTTACTTATATATTTATTCAGACCGTGTGTTTGAATAAAAAAAACACACGATTGAGTTTTATGTTTTATTAAACCTTTTTATTTATTCCATTTAAAGAAAGAACTAAAGCCTTTTGATTATCACTAAGTTGGAAGTTTAACTTGGCTTTAGCGGAGTTATCGCGGTTGATAACGTACTCAGTACTGAACTACTGCATGGAGACATACTTGTTGTTTTATAGGCAATTTGGGGAAGCCAAAGAGCGAAGTTTAAGAGAGTTGGGTTGTAAACCTGGGTTGTAAACCTCTGTTTTCCTGTTGGAAGAGAGTCTTCTAAGAAATAGGGGTAATTGGAGAATCCTGAGACAAGGGCGTAGGCGTAAGCGCCGATCGGGAAAGTTTATTATTTTAGTTGGCTCGCCAAGTGGTCGAATGCAAATGGTTAGGTAACGAGGGTCTATGTTTATAAAGGCGATAAGAGTCTAAGTTTATGATTCACGATCTGTGAGAAAGGGTGGCTTTGGAACATGACGCTGTGACGTGGAAGGGCTCTCGTTCCTGGATTATATTTTGAGCCTAAACTTTAATATTTTGTGTGTATATCAGTTTTATATTATACTAGTGTATGTTGTTTATAATTATGTTATGGGGAGTTGTGGGTGTAGAATGGATATGTTACTTACCAGTCCTTAAGAATAAAGCCTGTCCCCAGGCACTAATTTTAGGGTACAATACAGGGGTATTTACGTGGGGTACAATATTTTCTGTTTCAGGGTTTATAATAGTTTCGTTTTCTGGGGTTTGATTTTTGAATTTTACAATTCATTTTTGGGGTAAAGTTTTATATTTATAAATAAAGTACAATACTACAATTATAACTATTATGATTAATGCTGTAAGTGTTATTATTTGAAAGACATTATTCGTCTGATTCCGTTGTTCGATTATTTCTTTTGTGTGAATGTATTCGAGTGGTTCAAGTTTGAGTTTAAGTGGTTTGAGTGTAATCCAACATTGTGCTGGTAATTAATATATCTTCTAATTGAACGGAACAATTAAATGTTTTTATCATGTTGTTACCTTCTATTATAATTTCTCCATAGATACAATTTTGGATTAAGATAGGTTTGGGGAGGTTCCAAGTTGTAATTATATTAGGCTCTACATATTTTATTTCAAAGTCAGAATGTGTTTTACTGTATCTATATTGTGTTGAGACCTGGTTTAGTATGCCTGTTATACATTAATGGAATTATTTCAAAAACAAAGTTTTAATTATTTCACTCGGAATGTGGGATATAATCAGAATTTCGTTTGTATCAGATTCAGAATTGACGTTAGTTAATGAATCGTGTTTTAAAAGTTTTGGATTAAATTTACCTAAGCGTGTCAGTTGCAAACAAAGTTCTATGTCTTCTATGTATTCAGTGAATTGTTGTAGGTTGAAAATTATTAAAGCTAACATTTCAAATGAACTCCTTCAAAGTTACTATTTAGATGGTTGGTCAATTCGATTCCTTTATTAATGGCTTCTATTAAGTGGTTGAGTACGCTTACTTGTGCAATATTTTTAGAGATATCACCTATTTGTTCTTATAATTCTTCTTTATCTTCTTGATCTTAAGTGCCGAATAAGTATTTGTACATTGTTCCCATAAAGTTAGCAAGACCGCGTTTACTACGTTTTGCAATTCTTATACCGTACATTTCTCTGCTACGTTTTTCTGTTAGATACTGAATGTGTGGTAGAGTCTCGCTTGTTTGATAAGTTCTTCATAAGTATTTTCGGTTTTAGTTAGGTTAACAGATAAGAAGTGATATTCCTAATTTATCGGTAAATCTATTGATTTGGTTTGAAAGAAACCGTTTTTGTCCTGGATAGGGGTTACTTCTAAGTATTGTGTGCTATTTGTCGATAGAGGCATAACATGAGTATCATGCTCGGGAATAAGCATGGAATTATCGTTATTAAATTTACTTTTATGTCTGCTGGTGCTCAACCAGTTGTGTTTTGTTTTGTGATTGTATACTTAAAGTATTTTCTTGAATTTTGTGAATTGGCTTTCAGGTTCTTTCTCGCTTGATATTATTCTTCATTTTTCATTGACGGTTTTATGAAATCTCTTGGTGTCAGAAATTCCATTTTTACTTGTTGTTATATTTAAGGTTACCCCTTCTGAATCTAACCAGATTGCACACGAAAGCGGAGTCTTTGTCCGTTTTTATTTCAATGGGTTTACCCATGTCGTTGAATATACGTTAAATAGCTCTTTTAGTTTCAAGCCAATCTCTACTTCTATCAGGGAGGCGTATTTAGAATAAATGTTAATAGATGATAGGAATTGTTTGTTGTTTATTAAATAGAAATCCATGACTTATCTCTGGGGTTGAAGGCTTCTGGGGTTGTTTCAAGGGTTAATCTTGTGTTTCTATCTTCGGTTTTAGCGATTTTACAGATTTCACATTTGTTTATGATGTTTTGGATAAGCTTTTGGTAATCGGGGTAATAATAAAGTCCTTTGAACTGGAGAGTGAGATTTTCTATGCCATGGTGTAAATATTCTTTATGTGTTTTAAGAATGATTTCTTTGAAATGGGCATATCAATATTTGTTAGTTTGCTACATGTTTTCATTGTTAAATTGTTATTGTCGGGACTTATGATTTGAGTATAAGCGTTTTAAGTCGATTTTATTAGGGAAGTAAATAACACTGTTTTTAGTACAGAGGTATTCTCTTACCAAGGTAATTTCTTTTGTTTTAGTTTTATGGAAATATTTTATTATCTGGACGTCGTCAAAATTGTCTTTTATCAATTCTAATTGTCTGTTATAATAATTAAGGGGCCTTTCTGTTATTGGAATGTGATTTTGATTGTCTTCTGATGCACTATGTATAGTAGCTGCTGTGGGAAGGGAGATTGGATCATCTTCTCCTAGGAAGTTTTCTTGAATTTGAATTCTGGATAGAGCATCCGCGACATGATTTTCTTTACCAGTTAGGTATTGGATATTATATTCGTATTCTTTAAGTTTTATCTTCCATCTCTGTAACTTCATGTTAGGGTCTTTTATATTGTTTAGCCATACAAGTGACCTATGATCGCTTAATATGTCGAATTTTCTACCGAATAGGTAAGATCTAAAATATTTTGTTGCCCATACTATAGCTAATAGTTCTTTTTCTATTGCTGAATAGTTAAGTTCGTGTTCGATTAGAGTTCTGCTTGCATATCAAATAGGTTTGTGTTCTTGAGATAATACAGCGCCTATAGCTATATTAATTGCGTCTGTCGTTAATGAGAATTTCTTTTGGAAGTTAGGGTATATTAGGATTGGATCGGACGTAATGAGTACTTTAAGTTTCTCGAAGGCGGACATGTAGTCATTATCTTTTGTGTTAATTATTGCTCCTTTTTTCAAATTTAAGTGTCATGGGTGTTGCTATTTTTGGAAAATTGGGAATGAACTTACGGTAGAATGCACAGAGTCCAAGGAAAGATTTTATTCCTTTTGTAGTTTTTGGGATAGGAAAATTAACAATTGCATTTATTTTGTTAGGGTTTGGTTTTATACCGTCTGTCGTGATAATGTGACCGAGAAATTCTGTTTCTTTCTTTAGAAATTCACATTTATCAAGTTGCAATTTTAGATTTGCTGATCGTAGCTTTGTAGTGACCAACTTAACTTTACACTGCAATAACTCTTCAAGACACCCTCGCCCTAAATTATAGCAGCTTTTGTATAAAACAAAAAGCGAGAGAATTGTCTTAGACCAATCAGGACAGAATATGATCGTACGATTATACAGTTAGGGAAAGGAAATCTATAACAGCGACCACCAGCATGCAGCTTCCCAAAGCTTAGATCATTATCGGATTAAACTTCGTGGCGAACGCTCACAATTTCGTGTGAAAGTGGCAACGAGATTCGACCCCAAGGCGTAAGGAAGGCCAGGCCTATGTAAGAGCATTTGGTTGCTCTACAGCCGACTACCCCCCGTCTCGTCGACCCCCCCGCATCAGCTCATGGTTTAAATCCCGTCGCTCCAAGAAGAGGCCACGAGGCGACATAACCTTCGGCAACAAGTTACGCAACCGGCCACCTGCGAATGATAACTGGCCAAATATATTGGAAGGCTAGAGCTCATCCAGATTATCCAGCTATGCAGAAGTTTAGACGACCGGAGCAGATTTAATTATATTTGAACATCATCATCGTCACGCAGTGAAGATCATCCCCTATGACCAACGGAGGTCCAACTTTGTGATTTCGTCTTATCGCAGCGCAGCGTAGCAGTCAGCGGTTCCTAAGGTCTTATCGCTGCAATACTGCAGTTATATTTCGTGTTTTGTTTTGATTCTTGATTTTCTTTTGTATTGCGATTTATAATGATTTAAATACTCGCAGATTGACGGAACTTTTGGCATTTGGATAGGAATTTAAATTAGAACCTTTAAAGTTTGACCTACAGCTCGACAATGTCAACGTGAACTTGGGCCCAACTTTACGCACATTATGGAGTGGATATTTAAGGTCGTGAGTACTACAAAACAACAATGATAAAAATCTTATTATGAATCACCTATAATTAAATTCTAACAAAATGCCTCGAACGTCTAATTAAAATAATATCTGCATTGACTAAGGATTATGTAACTATATTTGCTAATTTTATATTCAATTGTTTATATCTATTTGTATTGTACTTTACTTTTATATACTTTACTTTAATCTCTGAATATAAACAAAATTGAAGAGTTAGAGAATGACTAGGATAATTATGCGTAGATTACAAATTGTTAGTTTGTAAAAGAGATTTAATGGAAACGTTTATTAAACTGAATTTATATAAATGGAATTATGATTGAAGATATATTGAAAAAGAATGAATTGTGAATAAATAGATTTAGTGGTTTGTCGAGTACTTATGTTGAGCACTTTCTTGAATATGTGGTAGAGTTATTTTGAACTTGGCCAAGGGACAATGTAGATATTTTAAGTAGCATTGTCATGGTAGGGAGGGTAAAGACTTAGGGAATCATTAACATCCGAAATTCCCAATACTTATAAGAATCTGTAGCTTATCTTCACACGTGTCGGCGTGTATCATTAGTATCAATATAAAGCCATTTCTTTTGTTAATCGATAATCCAGTTTTGAATATTGTTTATGAGTAAGACGCACTTATTAAAATGTAGTAGCGTTTCGTACTATCCTAAGCTAAACGAACCCCGACCTACGGCGAGCTAGACCCGAGCATAGCAAGAGTGCGCATCCCTAGCGAAGGAAGTACAAGGTCCTCTTTATTAGTAATTACCACCCACTATTAAAAGACCAACTAGTTAAAAATCTATCGAACTACGGTACACTACAGCTTTTCAAATACCCTTTTCAATGACATTATGTGTTCCTATAGTGAAGTGGAGTAAACGATAATATCATCTAAGTAGACTAAACAATCATTATAGATTAAATCTTCTAGAAGGTTATTCATGCAACGTTGAAAGGTTGCTGGTGCATTTTTCAAACCTAAGGGCATACGAGTATATTCGTAATGTCCATGTTTTTTTGAGAATGCGGTTTTGGGTATGGACTGTTGGTCCATTTGAATTTGATGGAAACCTTTAGCTAGATCAATAGTTGTGAAGTATTGACAGCGTCCAAGCTTGTCTAATATTTCGTCCATTATGGGAATAGGGAATTTGTCGTCAATGGTTATTTCATTGAGGTTATTCGTGGGGGTATTCGTGCTTTGTATGAATAGATTGTTTACTCGTACTTGTGAAGGTCAAATTTTCACCTTCTTTGTACTGAATATCACTGTATTCGAGCAAAACGTGTGAAAGTTGTTCCCTTTCTTCCGTATTTAGATGTTCTAATCTGAATACGTTGGATTCTTTTAACTCGTCGTTTAAGGCGCAGTTAGAGGATGTTACTAGAAGGGCTTCTTCTATGTAAGGGGTAATAAGAGGGTTTTCCTCAGATTCAGAAGATTTGGGACACTCATTGGTAGTCTTGGATTCTTCTGGATTAGATGGCTTTGGCTCATCTGGTTTTAGGTGGGGTTTCCGCTTAATTTTACGGAGGATTTTCTCATTTTTTGGGGTATGTAGAGGGGTTTCCTCTGGGTTAGATGCCTTGGGGTACTCATTGGTAACCTTTGACTCATCTGTTTGGATTTGATCGTACCACATTTTAAATGGGTACTGACTGTTGACTGTTTGTGTTGAATAGTTAATTTGAGTGTTGGTTGACTCTAAATAGTTTCTGCCTAATAGTAGATCACATTTTTCTGAGAAATTGTGAATAAAGAATGTTTGTTTAGTCGGACAAAGTTTGCTTGAATGCAATGAAACGCTTTGGTTAAATACTATAGTGCCATTTATAGTGCGGACTTTCATCTTAGAGAATTTTATTGGGAAATTAAAGAAGTTTTGTTTCATAATATTGATAGACGAAACAGTGTCTACTACTAATGCATGTTACCGTTATTTTCTAACATAAGCTTATTTGATATTGTGAATGATTTGGTTTCTAATTCTTCGACGAACTTAGGGATATTTCCGTTGAAGGGTGTACTGTAGAGGCGACGGAGTAATTCTTCACATGGTGTTTGCGTTTTATATTCGCTGATGAGTGCGTTCATTAGAGTGGGCAAGGTTGTTACTCCAGATAATTGTGACACTCGTTGGGCATCTCCTGCAAGCTGCATCTCTATTGCGCTGAAGAATACATGTTTTTGTTTGGGGTCCGTTGTTGGATACAGTTGGAGTATGAACTCTATCCTTCGTATAAAGGCACTGAGCTGTTGGGTGTCTCCACTGAATGAAGGTATTTGCCTAATTTGATTTAAGGCTTGATTCAAGTGGGATTCTGATAATAGTTGGATTTGTTCGGTTGCCATGGTTGATTTTTGTTTCTGTAAGTCTTTTGGTTTTTTGTTTTTACACTTTTATTAATCGTATGCAGTAGGTTGACTATTGTGTGACAACCACCGATTATACGTAGTTCTTTTGCGGATAAATAGAGTTTTATTGTATTATGACTTACGTTCACTTAGCGCCGATTCGCGTGGTTCAATCATTAAAAGATACGCTTGGTCGTACAAGGATCTTTTGTCACTAGATTGATATTTGTAAACGAGTCGTACAACTTTTTTCTTTTTATCCTACCGACTGCGCCATTTAGAATTCAGACCGAGGGTTTGTATAAAAAAACACACCATTGAGTTTTATATTTTATTAAACCTTTTTATTAATTCCATTTATGGAAAGAACTAGAGCCATTTGATTATCACGAATTTGGAAAGTTAAATTGACTTAAGCGGTGTTATCGCGGTTGATAACGTACTCAGTACTGAACTGCTGCATGGAGGCATGCTTGCTGTTTTATATGCAATTTGGGGAAGCCAAAGAGCGAAGTTTAAGAGAGTTGGGCTGTAAACCTCTATTTTCCTGTTGGAAGAGAGTCTTCTGAAGAATAGTGGTAAATGGAGAATCCTGGGACAAGTGCGTAGGCGTAGGCGCCGATCGGGAAAGTTTATTATTTTAGTTGGCTCGCCAAGTGGTAGAATGCAAATGATTAGGGTCTCGTCCCCTCGTCAGGTCTTTGTTTATAAAGGCGGCAAGTGTCTAGGTTTATGATAAGGCGACAAGTGTCTATGTTTATGATTTGCGATCTGTGAGAAAGGGTGGCTTTGGAACATGACGCTGTGACCAAGGTTAATCGAAGGGCTCTCGTTCCTAAACTCCTTGAGCCTAAACTTTAATATTTTGTGTGTATATCAGTTTTATACTACTGTATGTTGTTTATAATTATGTTATGGGGATTTGTGGGTGTAGAATGGATATGTTACTTACCAGTGCTTAAGAATAAAGCCTGTCCCCAGGCACTAATTTTAGGGTACAATACAGGGGTATTTACGTGGGGTACAATATTTTCTGTTTCAGGGTTTATAATAGTTTCGTTTTCTGGGGTTTGATTTTTGAATTTTACAATTTATTTTTGGGGTATAGTTTTATATTTATAAATAAAGTACAATGCAACAATTATAACTAGTATGATTAATGCTGTAAGTGTTATTATTTGAAAGATATTATTCGTCTGATTGTGTTGATCGATTATTTCTTTTGTGTGAATATATTCTAGTGGTTCAAGTTTTGTTACGTTATTGTTTACATAGATAGTTTGAGTGTAATCTAACATTGTGTTGCTAATTAATATATCTTCTAATTGAACGGAACAATTAAATGTTTTAATCATGTTGTTACCTTCTATTATAATTTCTCTATTAATACAATTTTGGTTTAAAATTGTCTTGGGAAGGTTCCAAGTTGTAATTATATTAGGTTCTACATATTTTATTTCAAAATCAGAATGTGTTTTACTGTATCTACATTGTGTTGAGAGTTGGTTTAGTATGCCTGTTATACATTTATTTATGACCAAGCTTTGGAAACTTGCTGTGTAAGTTTGATTATTGTGTAAAAAATATTATTATTATAAAGATTAGGTAACCGTTTTTGGTCTGGATAGGAGTTATTGTGTGCTAATTGTCGATAGGAGGCATAACATGAGGATCATGCTCGGGAGTACTGGAATTATCGTTATTATATTTACTTTTATTCATTTTCTTGTTTTTCTTAAATTTATAGTATACACAATTTATAATACTATTTTTCTACATCTATTTGTTTCTTCAAAATGTTTGTCGTCTATTTGACTTAAATTTTCTGTCTTTTTGAGTAGCTTAGTCGTTTTTTATCTAACTAGAGGGGATTAGCTCCGAGCCAGCCTCGACTGTTTACTTCTATCAGGGAGGCGTATTTAGAATAAATGTCAATACATGATAGGAATTGTTTATTGTTTATAAGGTAGAAATCCATGACATATTTGTCTCTGGGGTTAAAGGTTTCTGGGGTTGTTTCGATAGTTAATTTTGTGTTTCTGTGTTCGGTTTTAGCGATGTTACAGATTTCACATTCATTTATGATGTTTTGGATAAGCTTTTGGTTATCGGGGTAATAATAAAGTTCTTTGAACTGAAGTGTTAGTTATTCTATGGTAGGGTGTAAATATTATTTATGTGTTTAAAGAATGATTGGGCATATGTCTATTAGTTTGCTACTGGTTTTCATGGTTTTAGTAAAATTGTCGGGACTTATGATTTGAATATAACCATTTTGAAATATCTGAAAGTCTATTTCATTAGGGAAGTAAACAACACTTTTTTTATTACAGAAGTATTCTTTTATTAAGTCTTTAGCAAAGGTGTCGGTCATTTCTTTATAACTGATTTTTATTCTAGTTTTGTGGATTATTTTATTATCTGAACGTCGTCAAATTGTCTTTTATGAATTCGAATTGTCTGTTATAATAATTGGGGGGCCTTTCTGTTATTGGAGTGTGATTTTGGTTATCTTCTGATGCACTATGTATAGTAGCTGCTGTGGGAAGGGAGATTGGATCATCTTCTCCTAGGAAGTTTTCTTGAATTTTTATTCTGGATAGAGCGTCAGCTCTATATTATTATATAGATATTATTGGATATTATAATCGTATTCGTTAAGTTTTATCTTCCATCTCTGTAATTTCATGTTACATGTTACAGGGTCTTTTATATTATTGAGCCATATAAGTGGCCTATGATCGCTTAATATGTCGAATTTTCTACCGAATAGGTAAGATCTAAATTATTTTGTTGCCTATACTATAGGTAATAGTTCTTTTTCTATTGCTGAATAGTTAAGTTCGTGTTCGTTTAAGGTTCAGCTTGCATAACAAATAGGTTTATGTTCTTGGGATAATACAGCGCCTATTGCAATATTACTTGCGTCTGTCGTTAAGGAGAATTTCTTTCGAAGTTAGGGTATATTAGGATTGGATCGCAAGTAATGAGTACTTTTAGTTTCTCGAAGGCAGACATGTAGTCATTATCTTTTGTGTTAATTATTGCTCCTTTTTCCAATTTAAGTGTCATTGCTTTTGCTATTTTTGCAAAATTGGGAATGAACTTACGGTAGAATCCGCAGAGGCCAAGAAAAGATTTTATTCCTTTTGTAGTTTTTGGGAATATTAACAATATTTTCAGAAGGTTTGGTTTTATACCGTCTGTAGTGATAATGTGACCGAGAAATTCTGTTTCTTTCTTCAGAAATTCACATTTATCAAGTTGCAATTTTAGATTCGCTGATCGTAGCTTACCAAATACCCCTTTCAATGATATTATGTGTTCCTCCAGTGAAGTGGAGTACACGATAATATCATCTAAGTAGACTAAATAATCCTTATAGATTAAATCTTCTAGGAGGTTGTTCATGCAACGTTGAAAGGTAGCTGGTGCATTTTTCAAGCCGAAGGGCATACGAGTATATTCGTAATTTCGTAACGGCGTTTTGACCCATATATAAATATTTGGCCTGAAAGTATGCACTTAAATAGTTCGTTGCCAATTATTGCACTTAGGCTGCAGCTGCATTGGAGTCGCAATCCAAAGCTCAGCTTTGGAACCACGGCCAACTTCACCGGCCTGAGATCAAATTCCGGTCTCATTCTTTTCTTCGAAAATTCAGAAGCGACTACACGCGTTTTAATCGAGTGCGTGTTCAATATAACTAAACATAAGCTCAGCAACTTAGTGCTTCTTTCCCACGACGGAAAATTTTCTCAATTTCTAATAAGTTGGCGAAAGGCAAGGTAAGCCACAAAATGCTCATAGTTTTCTGTTGTAATTCTGACAGTAGTGTCCATAAGTGTCCAGAGGAGCACCCCTTTCAGACGCAGCGGACAAGACGACAGAGCGCCCCCTCCGCCATTGCTGAGGAATCAACGGACTACGTGTTCTAGAAGCAGCAGCGCCGGACCCCATCGTCGATTTGGATTTTTCGCCTCGTTCAGCGGAGCACCCCTCTCGCAGGGCAGCGGGCACCAGCAACAACATCGCCTAGAAAGGCGCAGCAACTAGCTCGACAGCTAAGGAAGCACAGCTAAGCCTCTCCGTCCGGCGGAGCACCCTCTACGACCAGCGGAGCATCGAGGGAATTTAATCTCAAAGTGTAGCCAGAAGAATAAAAAGACGTAAATAGTGCGAATGTAGTCCTTCAGTGTTCTCAGTGCAGTCGGCATAGCCGTAAAGGTGGCCAAAAAGCAGATTTAAGTCCCATATCCGTGTCCGAACCCAGGCTGTTAGATTTGGATTTGTAAAATGTGGGTTTTTCGGCACATACTGTGTTCCCTCGATAATCGAGACGAACATTTATTAAAAGCGAGCCACACATTAGTTTTATAAGCGGTCACGAGTTCCCTAATTTCGGCGAGAGCCATGCTGTCAATGCTTGTTTACGTTAATTACACTGCGAGAAAGAATTTTGAAATTAATTAATTTGAATTACAAATCGAATTATTATTATTAACTGAGTTATTATTATTAACTTAAGAGACACACAATGAACGTATATATAGTAACATATCCATTATTACACCCACAACTCCCCATAAGATAATTATAAGCAACATACACTATAAGCTCATATACACACATTAATGTATAAACACAAAATATATAAGTCTAAGCACAAAATGTAATCAAAGAACGAGAGCCCTTCGATTAACCTTGGACACAGCGTCATGTTCCAAAGCCACCCTTTCTTACAGATCGCAAATCATAAACATAGACACTTGTCGCTTTATCATAAACATAGACACTTGCCGCCTTTATAAACACAGACTCTCGTCCCCTAATCATTTGCATTCGACCATTTGGCGAGCCAACTGAAATAATAAACTTTCGCGATCGGCGCCTACGCCTACGCCTACGGACTTGTCCCAGGATTCTCCAATTACCCCTATTCTTCAGAAGACTCTCTTCCAACAGGAAAATAGAGGTTTACAACCCAACTCTCTTAAACTTCGCTCTTTGGCTTCCCCAAATTGCCTATAAAACAGCAAGCATACCTCCATGCAGAAGTTCAGTACTGAGTACGTTATCAACCGCGATAACACCGCTTAAGCCAATTTAACTTGGCTCTAGTTCTTTCCATAAATGGAATTAATAAAAAGGTTTAATAAAATATAAAACTCAATCGTGTGTTTTTTTTATCAAACCCTCGGTCTGAATTCGTAAATGGCGCAGTCGGTAGGATAAAAAGAAAAAAGTTGTACGACTCGTTTACAAATATCAATCTAGTGACAAAAGATCCTTGATTGAACCACGCGAATCGGCGCTAAGTGAACGTAAATCGTAATACAATAAAACTCTATTTATCCGCAAAAGAACTACGTATAATCGGTGGTTGTCACACAATAGTCAACCTACTGCATGCGATTAATAAAAGTGTAAAAACAAAAAACCAAAAGACTTACAGAAACAAAAATCAACCATGGCAACCGAAAAAATCCAACTATTTTCAGAATCCCACTTGAATCAAGCCTTAAATCAAATTAGGCAAATACCTTCATTCAGTGGATACACCCAAGAGCTCAGTGCCTTTATACGAAGGATAGAGTTCATACTCCAACTGTATCCAACAACGGACCCCAGACAAAAACATGTATTCTTCAGCGCAATAGAGATGCAGCTTGCTGGAGATGCCCAACGAGTGTCACAATTATCTGGAGCAACAACCTGGTCCACTCTAATGAACGCACTTATCACAAACTAAACACAAACACTAAACACAAACACCATGTGAAGAATTACTCCGTCGCCTCTACAATACACCCTTCAACGGAAGTATCCGTAAGTTCGTCGAAGAATTAGAAACCAAATCATTCACAATATCAAATAAGCTTATGTTAGAAAATAACGTTAACGACACCTTATTATACACAAATGCATTAAACAACACAGTTAAAGATGTGATCATGAGAAAATTGCCCGATAGGTTATTTATGACCCTTGCTAGACACGACATAACGACAGTATCTAAACTCAAACAAATAGCACAACATGAAGGTGTATACGAAATAAAATATAAAATGAAAGTCCACACTATAAATGGCACTATAGTATTGAACCAAAGCGTTTCATTGCATTCAAGCAAACTTTGTCCGACTAAACAAACATTCTTTATTCACAATTTCTCAGAAAAATATGATCTACTATTAGGCAGAAACTATTTAGAGTCAACCAACACTCAAATTAACTATTCAACACAAACAGTCAACAGTCAGTACCCACTTAAAATGTGATAAGATCACATCCAAAAAGATGAGTCAAAAGTTACCAATGAGTACCCCAAGTCATCTGACCTAGAGGAAACCCCTCTACATACCCCAAAAAAGGAAAAATCCCTCCGTAAAATTAAGCGGAAACCCCACTTAAAACCAGATGAGCCAAAGCCATCCATGAGCCATCCGATCAAGAAGAATCCAAGACTACCAATGAGTGTCCCAAATCTTCTGAATCTGAGGAAACCCTCTTATTACCCCTTACATAGAGGAAGCCCTTCTAGTAACATCCTCTAACTACGCCTTAAACGACGAGTTAAGAGAATCCAACGTATTCAGATTAGAACATCTAAATACGGAAGAAAGGGAACAACTTTCACACGTTTTGCTCGAATATAGTGATATTCAGTACAATGAAGGTGAAAATTTGACCTTCACAAGTACGATTAAACACTCTATTCATACAAAGCACGAAGACCCTATCTATAAAAAACCATATAAATACCCCCAAGCATTTGACCAAGAAGTTAATAAACAAATCAACGAAATGATAGAACAAAAAATAATTAGGAAATCAAAATCGCCCTATTGTTCCCCAATTTGGATTGTCCCAAAGAAAAGCGATGCTTCTGGCAAACCAAAATTTCTATTAGTCATAGACTATCGTAGCCTCAATGAAATAACCATTGACGACAAATTCCCTATTCCTGTAATGGACGAAATATTAGACAAGCTTGGACGCTGTCAATACTTCACAACCATTGATCTAGCTAAAGGTTTCCATCAAATTCAAATGGACCAACAGTCAATACCCAAAACCGCATTCTCAACAAAACATGGACATTACGAATATACTCGTATGCCTTTCGGTTTGAAAAATGCACCAGCAACCTTTCAACGTTGCATGAATAATCTTCTAGAAGATTTAATCTATAATGATTGTTTAGTCTACTTAGATGATATTATCGTTTACTCCACTTCACTAGAGGAACACATAATGTCATTGAAAAGGGTATTTGATAAGCTACGATCAGCAAATCTAAAATTGCAACTTGATAAATGTGAATTTCTAAAGAAAGAAACAGAATTTCTCGGTCACATTATCACGACAGACGGTATAAAACCAACCCTAACAAAATAAATGCAATTGTTAACTTTCCTATTCCAAAAACCACAAAAGGAATAAAATCTTTCCTTGGACTCTGCGGATTCTACCGTAAGTTCATTCCCAATTTTGCAAAAATAGCAAAACCCATCACACTTAAATTGAAAAAAGGAGTAACAATTAACACAAAGATAATGACTACATGTCCGCCTTCCAGAAACTTAAAGTACTCATTACGTCCGATCCGATCCTAATATATCCTAACTTCGAAAAGAAATTCTCATTAACGACAGACGCAAGTAATATAGCTATAGGCGCTGTATTATCTCAAGAACACAAACCTATTTGTTATGCAAGCAGAACTCTAAACGAACACGAACTTAACTATTCAGCAATAGAAAAAGAACTATTAAAACTTTTCAAGAATTCAAGAAAACTTCCTAGGAGAAGATGATCCAATCTCCCTTCCCACAGCAGCTACTATACATAGTGCATCAGAAGATAACCAAAATCACACTCCAATAACAGAAAGGCCCCCCAATTATTATAACAGACAATTCGAATTCATAAAAGACAATTTTGGACGTGGACGTCGCTAATAAAATATTTCCACAAAAAATAAAACAGCAAGCATGCCTCCATGCAGTAGTTCAGTACTGAGTACGTTATCAACCGCGATAACACCGCTTAAGCCAAAGTGTAAAAAAAAAAAAGTGTAAAAGTGTAAAAACAAAAAACCAAAAGACTTACAGAAACAAAAATCAACAATGGCAACCGAACAAATCCAACTATTATCAGAATCCCACTTGAATCAAGCCTTAAATCAAATTAGGCAAATACCTTCATTCAGTGGAGACACCCAAGAGCTCAGTGCCTTTATACGAAGGATAGAGTTCATACTCCAACTGTATCCAACAACGGACCCCAGACAAAAACATGTATTCTTCAGCGCAATAGAGATGCAGCTTGCAGGAGATGCCCAACGAGTGTCACAATTATCTGGAGCAACAACCTGGTCCACTCTAATGAACGCACTTATCAGCGAATATAAAACACAAACACCATGTGAAGAATTACTCCGTCGCCTCAACAATACACCCTTCAACGGAAGTATCCGTAAGTTCGTCGAAGAATTAGAAACCAAATCATTCACAATATCAAATAAGCTTATGTTAGAAAATAACGTTAGCAACACCTTATTATACACAAATGCATTAAACAACACAGTTAAAGATGTGATCATGAGAAAATTGCCCGATAGGTTATTTATGACCCTTGCAAGACACGACATAACGACAGTATCTAAACTCAAACAAATAGCACAACAAGAAGGTGTATACGAAATAACCTTCAATGACCGAACGAAACACCAAAATAACTCCAATCCTAACACAAATCCAAACCAAACTTCTAAGAATAAAGGAAATTATCAAAATTTCGCGAATAATGTTATGCACAACACAAATAAATCAAGTCCCAACAATAATTCAAAACGTATTGTAGCAAACCAGCAGGTTATGCATGAATTTAAGCAAAAGCTAAATCAGGGTAGAGCCCAGAACCCTTTAAATTACCCACAACAAAATAGTAAGGCACCAAACCCTCCCGTCAAACGGCAGAGAGAAAGTGCTAGTGACCAATACAAAATGGACACAAGCGAAAATTTTCTTCAACCAGCCTCGGAATCAGAATGCGATCCAGAGGAGTAGGTAATCCATTCCTAAAAATTAAACTAAATAATATTACTCTCAAATGCCTAGTAGACACTGGTTCGTCCATTAATATTATGAAACAAAATTTCTTTAATTTCCCAATAAAATTCTCTTAAATGAAAGTCCACACTATAAATGGCACTATAGTATTGAACCAAAGCGTTTCATTGCATTCAAGCAAACTTTGTCCGACTAAACAAACATTCTTAATTCACAATTTCTCAGAAAAATATGATCTACTATTAGGCAGAAACTATTTAGAGTCAACCAACACTCAAATTAACTATTCAACACAAACAGTCAACATAAATGGCTACCCATTTAAAATGTGGTACGATCACATCCAAAAAGATGAGTCAAAAGTTACCAATGAGTACCCCAAGTCATCTAACCTAGAGGAAACCCCTCTACATACCCCAAAAAAGGAAAACTTCCTCCGTAAAATTGAGCGGAAACACCACTTAAAACCAGATGAGCCAAAGCCATCCAATCCAGAAGAATTCAAGACTACCAATGAGTGTCCCAAATCTTCTGAATCTGAGGAAACCCTCTTATTACCCCTTACATAGAAGAAGCCCTTCTGGAACAATCCTCTAACTACGCATTAAACGACGAGTTAAGAGAATCCAACGTATTCAGATTAGAACATCTAAATACGGAAGAAAGGGAACAACTTTCACACGTTTTGCTCGAATATAGTGATATTCAGTACAAAGAAGGTGAAAATTTGACCTTCACAAGTACGATTAAACACTCTATTCATATAAAGCACGAAGACCCTATCTATAAAAAACCATATAAATACCCCCAAGCATTCGACCAAGAAGTTAATAAACAAATCAACGTAATGATAGAACAAAAAATAATTAGGTAATCAAAATCCCCCTATTGTTCCCCAATTTGGATTGTCCCAAAGAAAAGCGATGCTTCTGGCAAACCAAAATTTCGATTAGTCATAGACTATCGTAGTCTCAATGAAATAACCATTGACGACAAATTCCCTATTCCTGTAATGCACGAAATATTAGACAAGCTTGGACGCTGTCAATACTTCACAACCATTGATCTAGCTAAAGGTTTCCATCAAATTCAAATGGACCAACAGTCCATACCCAAAACCGCATTCTCAACAAAACATGGACATTACGAATATACTCGTATGCCTTTCGGTTTGAAAAATGCACCAGCAACCTTTCAACGTTGCATGAATAACCTTCTAGAAGATTTAATCTATAATGATTGTTTAGTCTACTTAGATGATATTTACGTTTACTCAACTTCACGACAGGAACACATTATGTCATTGAAAAGGGTATTTGATAAGCTACGATCAGCAAATCTAAAATTGCAACTTGATAAATGTGAATTTCTAAAGAAAGAAACAGAATTTTTCGGTCACATTATCACGACAGACGGTATAAAACCAAACCCTAACAAAATAAATGCAATTGTTAACTTTCCTATCCCAAAAACTACAAAAGGAATAAAATCTTTCCGTGGACTCTGCGGATTCTACCGTAAGTTCATTCCCAATTTTGCAAAAATAGCAAAACCCATCACACTTAAATTAAAAAAGGAGCAATAATTAACACAAAAGATAATGACTACATGTCCGCCTTCGAGAAACTTAAAGTACTCATTACGTCCGATCCGATCCTAATATATCCTAACTTCGAAAAGAAATTCTCATTAACGACAGACGCAAGTAATATAGCTATAGACGCTGTATTATCTCAAGAACATAAACCTATTTGTTATGCAAGCAGAACTCTAAACGAACACGAACTTAACTATTCAGCAATAGAAAAAGAACTATTAGCTATAGTATGGGCAACAAAATATTTTAGATCTTACCTATTCGGTAGAAAATTCGACATATTAAGCGATCATAGGCCACTTGTATGGCTAAACAATATAAAAGACCCTAACTTGAAGTTACAGAGATGGAAGATAAAACTTAACGAATACGATTATAATATCCAATACCTACCTGGTAAAGAAAATCATGTCGCGGATGCTCTATCCAGAATTCAAATTCAAGAAAACTTCCTAGGAGAAGATGATCTCCCTTCCCACAGCAGCTACTATACATAGTGCATCAGAAGATAACCAAAATCACATTCCAATAACAGAAAGGCCCCTTAATTATTATAACAGACAATTCGAATTCATAAAAGACAATTTTGACGTGGACGTCGATAATAAAATATTTCCACAAAATTAGAATAAAAATCAGTTATAAAGAAATGACCGACACTTTTGCTAAAGACTTAATTAAAGAATACTTCTGTAATAAAAAAAAGTGTTGTTTACTTCCCTAATGAAATAGACTTTCAGATATTTCAGATATATTCAAATCATAAGTCCCGACAATTTTACTAAAACCATGAAAACCAGTAGCAAACTAATAGACATTCAAACATATGCCCAATTCAAAGAAATCATTCTTAAAACACATAAAGAATATTTACACCCTGGCATAGAAAAACTAACACTTCAGTTCAAAGAACTTTATTATTACCCCGATTACCAAAAGCTTATCCAAAACATCATAAATGAATGTGAAATCTGTTACATCGCTAAAACCGAACACAGAAACACAAAATTAACTATCGAAACAAACCCAGAAACCTTTAACCCCAGAGACAAATATGTCATGGATTTCTACCTTATAAACAATAAACAATTGTCATGTCACAATCATGTATTGACATTTATTCTAAATACGCCTCCCTAATAGAAGTAAATAGTAGAGACTGGCTTGAAGCTAAAAGAGCTATTTTACGTATGTCGGGAGCAGAACTAGCGATCTATTTAATTTCTCTAAAACATTTATACTTTTGCCAATTTAAACTTTAACGTAATTCACATTTTCAAATAATCTTTCTTGCCCACTGTAATCGGTCACTTCTTGCACATATAAGCTTTCAATTATCTCACTATTTTATTATCGCTTTCTTCTTTAACGAGCTTTTGCGCATGCTCAGCTTCTTACGCTTTTGCTTTGGACTCTTCAAGTCAGTCGTAAGTCGTTCTTAGTTTGTTCTAATCTGTCTCTCGCGACACTTACATTCTAAGCGCACTTAACTAATGCTGTATGTATAATAAACAAAATCGTTAATAAATTAAATAAGAATTATACAATATCGTTTGTACTAATTTGATATTTATTATTAAAAAGGGCTGTCAAACCAGTCAGTCCTCGTAACATTGGTGACCTCGACGGGATCCACCACTAATTTTCGGTTCGGTTAATTATTAAAATATCGTTTTTAATAATTATTAAAAAACGCTTTGTACATATTCGGTGTAAAGGCTCTAAACGAACAAAAAAAAACTCAAACATTTTTAAAAAAATTCTTTTGTACACGTGTTTCAAAAGTTAAATACAAAATTTTGAGAAGTGCATAGTGGATCACATATGCTTGGTTTACATACCATACAGCTAGTTTCAAGTGCCGCGCTTTCGGTAAATATATAACATATCGCGTATAACATATCACATATATTCTATCGCGTGATATTTCGAAGTGACCAAATAACTGTTTCAAAGGTTCACTAACCTTTAAGAGTATATACATTCGGACCTTATATACATTTTGTACAGTTTTTAGACTTTTCGAAAAATTATAAAAAATGAATTCGGAGATTACGGGATCTCCTAACCCTACTGTGGCATCAAGGGACATTGATTTTTATAAGGCTAAATCGTCTTCAATATTTCGGCAAATCGTGGCTTTAAACAACTTTTTAACTCAAGAAGAGCTAAATAATTTTGATGAGTCGGATCTTGAGGTGCGCATTGAAATTTCTGCTCGAATGCAATCAGACTTTGACGCATCTCAGACCACTCTAGAGAAGCTCGACTTATTGGAGTTGACTTCTGACGTGCGAACCGAATTTAACCAAGTCTATTGCAGTGTCAGATTAAAATTAAATCGTGAACTCAATCGCTTACAAAAATCCTTAATTGCTAATTCCACGGTAATTCGAAATGTGATCGAGGATCAAAGTACTTTTCGGTGTTCAGCTAGCAGCTCTCGACTCCCTGAATTCAAATTACCGCGTTTCTCCGGTTCTTACATGGATTGGCCAGATTTTTACTCCATGTTCAAGAACGCAGTTGGAAAACTCGAGGATCTGAGCAAAGTGGAGAAATTTCAGCATCTAAGATCTTGCTTAGATGGCGCTGCGTTGGACACTATACGATCCCTGGAGCTGACAAGTGAAAATTATGATATCGCATTGGATTTATTATTGAAACGTTTTGATAACAAATTATTACACTCTCAGGCACACGTACGGTCAATTTTTGGGTTCAAAGGTGTTGAGAGAGGTTCTGCAAGCAGTCTACGTGAATTGAGCGACAAAATTAATTCACATTTACGGGCTTTGAGCACAATAGCATCATCGCAGGAAATTGCTGATGGAATGCTGATTCATCTCATCGCTTCAAAATTGGATCCAGCTACACGCGAAAAATGGGAAGAGTCTTTGCCAACGTACAAGCTTCCGAAATGGACCGAGATGTCAACGTTTTTAGAGAAGAGATGCCGAATGATGAAAAATTTGGAAAACGCTGTGGTAACCCAAACATCCAGCGCTCAGGTGGGAAAATTAAAACCGTATCGAAATGCCGTCATCTCTTCGTCTGGCCCCTCTTGCCCATTGTGCAACGCCAAAGACCATAATTTGTTTAAGTGCCCTAAATTCTTGAATTTGATTCCAACGATGCGTTACAAGGAGGCAAAGCGTCTTCATCTTTGCCTAAACTGCCTTCATAAAGGGCACAGCTTACAACAGTGCAAGTCTGGGCATTGCAAGCATTGCCAATCCAAACACCACTCATTGCTTCACATGGATTTGAGCACCAGCACTGTCGTTAGGCAATCTCCTCTTGATTCTCTGCCCAATTCATCTTCTATTCTTGTATCTAAATCTACATCGATTGCATCACCTAAGCCCAAAAATGAAAATCAGACCGAATACGTGATGCTAGCCACAGCTGTAGTTTATCTCAAAAATCGCTCTGGAGTTTTTGTTCCTTGTCGAGCTCTATTAGATAATGCAGCTCAACTAAATTTAATCACCACTCGCCTCGCCAACCAACTTCGGCTGAAATCCCATCGAACTGGCATACGGATTTCGGGAGTTGGAGAAACTTCTCTCTCATCAAATAGTTCATCGTATCACACATCGCTTACTGCTGCCGTACAAAACACAATCACCGGCTATCATCCGCATTTTGACATTAAATCTTCTGATTGGAATATTCCTCTGAACATTCATCTTGCGGATCCACTTTTTAATAAAAGCCAACGAATAGACCTTTTAATTGGAGGTGGTCTATATTATGGATAACTTTGCGCGGGCCAAATTAAAATTGCAGAAAATTTGCCCTATCTTCAAAAGACACGACTCGATTTGATCGTAGGTGGAATTGTTGCTCCCTCATCAAGAAGCCTTTCAGCATTGGCTGTATCAAACTTAGAAGCACCCCATTCTCCAGAAGTTGAAGATTTAGCTAACATTTTGAAAAGATTTTGGGAGATAGATCATTGCGTTGGATCTGCATCTTCCATATCGGACGATGATTTGCTGTGTGAGCAGCTATTTCAAAAGGGATATTCTCGACTCAGCTCTGGACAATATTCAGTTCGTTTGCCAGCTGAATTTCCCTTGAACTCTCTTGGAGACTCTTATGAGCGTGCATTATGCCGTCTTAAGTCTCTCGAAAACAAATTTGCTAAAGACTTGGATTTAAAGTTGCAATACTCAGCCTTTCTTAAGGAATACCTCGATTTGAAACACATGTCGCATTCTAACAAGCAGTCCACGTTGCCTCGATTCTATTTGCCACATCACTGAGTTCGCAAAACGGATAGTACAACAACAAAATTGCGTGTTGTATTTGATGGGTCAGCAAAATCAACCACAAACCAATCATTGAATGATATTCTTTTGGCTGGACCATCAATTCAACCCAAGCTATTCACCACGTTACTTCGATTCCGATTTTTCAGGATTGCCTTGTGTGGCGATATTTGCAAGATGTACCGTTGTGTCCGCATGACACATCCTGATCAATATCTGCAGTGCATTTTGTGGCGCGACAATCCTGATGACGAGGTCAAGGTATACACTTTGGATACGGTGACCTACGGAACAAAGCCGGCTGCTTTCTTAGCAATTCGAGCTATGCAGCAATTAGCTCAGGACGAGGAGGCTGATCTACCACTTGCAGCAAATATCATTCGCCGAGACTTTTATGTAGATGACTTAATTTCGGGAGGCGATTCTGTTGAAGAAGTAACGCAAATTCAAAGAGCTGTTACGACGTGGTCACTTCCCAATAAGAAAATGGTATTCCAATGAAGCTGCCGCTCTCGAAGGCGAATCTGAAGAGGATTTAGAAAAGCTGCTTCAGTTTCACGACGGAACTGACATTACAAAAACTCTTGGTCTTGTTTGGGACCCAAGTCGCGATCATTTGATCTTTAATTTCTCAACAGATCTCGCTGTCGAAAAAGCAACAAAAAGATCCATCCTGTCAGCCATCGCTAAATTTTATGATCCTCTTGGATTAATATCTCCCATAGTTACAAAACTCAAAATATTCATGCAGTTGTTGCATAAAGACAAGCTCGATTGGGATGAAAGCTTGCCTTTAAATCTTCATACATCATGGTTGGAGCATAAATCGCAATTCTCAACTGCCAGATATCTCAAATTTCCTCGTTTCGTATTGCTTCCTCCTGCGTCTTTGGAAATACATGGATTCTGCGATGCCAGCATATCCGCTTATGGTGCCTGTATATATGTTCGCTCAGAAAGTCAAGGATCTATTACTTGGCATTTACTTTGTGCTAAATCAAGAGTTGCTCCTTTAAAAACACTCACAATCCCCAAATTGGAATTGGCTGCAGCACACCTACTTTCTGACCTCATATACAAAATCTCTTAAATCGTTCCATTTTCTTGAAGCTTTTATTGTTGGTCGGATTCAACTATAGCGCTCTCCTGGATTCGTGAAGCCCCATCCAATTTCAACATATTTGTTTCTAACAGGGTGGCTCAAATACAAGATAATACCAAAAACATGACATGGAGACATGTGCCAACGCAGATGAACCCAGCCGACATATTATCTCGTGGATGTTCGCCTCTTGAGCTAGTCACATCGAGCCAATGGTGTGAAGGGCCTGCCTTTCTACGCTCAGAGTCAAACAATTGGCCTGCAACCGCGCCACCTATAGCAGAGCTTCCCGAACGTCGTCGTCAAGTTTTAGTTGCAGCTCATCAACTTGATATATCGTTTAGCTGCAAATATCAAAACTCATTTGGCAAGCTGCAGCGAGTCTTCGCTTACATTCATCGCTTTTTGGAACTTCGATTCAAAGATCGCCCTCGCTCAAAGGGTGAACTTACGGTTCAAGACATTCGAAGTGGCACTTATTTACTCATCAAAAGCATACAATTGATTCATTTTGCTGACGAGTTTAAGGCTTTGCACTCGAAAAAGGAACTCTCATCCAAAAGCGATCTACTTTCCTTGCATCCACTTATCGACGAGACTGGATTAATACGAGTTGGCGGTCGACTGCAAAATTCACTTTTGGACTTCAACGCGCGACATCCCATACTGCTTCCAAAACGACATGCCGTGACTTCATCAATGATTTTGTTCTACCATCACAAGTTCCTACACGCTGGACCACAAAGTCTTCTTGCTACGATTCGGCAAAGATTTTGGCCAATCGGTGGACGAAAAACAGTTGCAGCCATTGTCAGCAAGTGCGTACGATGTTTTCGTCTGAAGCCAAAGTTGTGCGAGCATATCATGGCTCCATTGCCAGCCGATCGTGTGCAGCCAAATCGCCCATTTCTCATCACAGGAGTCGATTTTTGTGGCCCATTTTATTGCAAATCTGAAGTGAGAAACAGGCCTCCATCCAAATGCTATATCTCAATTTTTGTTTGCTTCACCACTAAGGCAACACATTTGGAAGTGGTTGAAGACCTCTCTACGTCATCATTCATCGCTGCTCTTAAACGATTCGTTAGTATCAGAGGAAAACCAAATACAATTTGGTCAGACAACGCAACAAACTTTGTTGGTGCAAAGAATGAGCTCAAGGAACTTCGTCAACTCTTCCTCAGTGATCCGCAAACCAAGGATTTCAACAACGCCCTTTCCTCAATCAATTTCCAAATTCAATTACCTCTCTCTTCTTCAAGAGCGTGGCAAGTGGTGCAAGGCCGTTCGAAATCTGGAGCCAAACAACATTGTCGTCATCAAAGAAGACAACCTTCCTCCACTTCAATGGCGATTGGGAAGAATTGAAGAAACCATTCCTGGCGAAGATGGTAGCGTGCGTGTTGCCATAATACGCACTTCTACTGGACTAATCAAGAGAGCCGTCAACAAGATTGCTGTTCTGCCCGTCGATACCACTTCGGTTGAAAGGATGCCTCTTCCAACGGGGGGAGCATGTCGGGAGCAGAACTAGCGATCTATTTAATTTCTCTAAAACATTTATACTTTTGCCAATTTAAACTTTAACGTAAATCACATTTTCAAATAATCTTTCTTGCCCACTGTAATCGGTCACTTCTTGCACATTAGCTTTCAATTATCTCACTATTTTATTATCGCTTTCTTCTTTAACGAGCTTTTGCGCATGCTCAGCTTAAATCGATTAAATAAAAATCGATAACATATTTTTCTCTAGGATTGAAAATTTCTGGCGTTAACTCGTAATTTAATTTAGTGTCTCTATGTTCTGTTTTGCACATGTTACATACTTCACATTCGTTGATAATGTTCTGTATTAACTTTTGATAGTCTGGGTAGTAATATTTTTCTTTAAAAATTTTGGTTTGTTTTTCTATACCTGGATGTAAGAGTTCTCTGTGGGTTTTTATTATTACTTCTTTAAATTCTGAATATGTTTCGATATCTATTAATTTACTGGTTGCTCTCATAACTTTAGTTATGTTTTTCGGACTGACAATTTCTAAGAAGGCGTTTTGAAATGTAAGGAAATCTATTTCATTATGAAAATAAATTACGCTATTTTTTGTACACAAATATTCTTTTATTAATTCTTTTGCATATGCGCTTGTCATTTCTTTATAATGGATTTTTAGTTTTGTTTTATGAAAATATTTTCTTATTTCTGTATTGTTATTGTCGTCTTTGACAAATTCTATTTGTCTATTATAGTAGTTTATTGGTCTTTCCGTAAAGAAATGGTTATCTTCATGGCTACTATGTATGGTAGCAGCTGAAGTGGGAGATTCGCCGTAGAAGTTTTCTATTTTTACACGTGAAAGTGCGTTTTCTTTTCCTGGTACATATTTTATATGGTAATCAAACTCATTTAGTCTGATTTTCCATCTTTGGAGTTTCATGTTTGGTTCCTTGATATTATCGAGCCAAAATAAAGGTTGATGATCACAAAGGATCTGAAATTTACGACCAAAAAGATAGGACCTGAAGTATTTAGTGGCCCAGACAATAGCTAAAAGTTCTTTTTCTATTGCTGAATAATTAAGTTCATGTTCATTGAGAGTACGGCTAGCGTAACAAACGGGTTTACGATCCTGTGATAATACAGCACCTAGAGCGGCATTGCTTGCATCTGTGGTTAATGAGAATGTTTTTTCGAAATTTGGGTAAATTAATATTGGTTCGGACATAATTAAAAATTTTAATTTTTCGAAGGCTGATATATACTCGGTATCTTTAGAATTTATAACGGAACCTTTATTTAGTTTTTGTGTTATTGGTTTAGCAATTTTTGCAAAGTTAGGGATAAATTTACGGTAGAAACCGCAAAGTCCTAAAAATGATTTTATTTCTTTATTAGTTTTAGGTAATGGGAATTTCTGTATGGCTTCTAATTTATTTGGGTTGGGCCTTATGCCTTCCGTAGTTACAATGTGTCCTAAGAACTCTGTTTCTCTTTTCATAAATTCACATTTGTCAAGTTGTAACTTTAGATTAGCTTCTTGTAATTTAGCAAATACTTTACGTAGAGATAACAAGTGTTCTTCCAATGAAGTGGAAAAAACTATTATATCGTCCATGTAAACTAAACAATCTTTGTAAATTAGGTCTTCTAATAGATTGTTAATACAACGTTGAAATGTTGCAGGTGCGTTCTTCAGTCCAAACGGCATTCGAGTGTACTCATAATGTCCATTTTTTGTGGAAAAAGCTGTTTTTTGAATCGAGCTTACATCCATTTGGATCTGATGAAAACCTTTTGCTAAATCTATGGTAGTGAAATATTGAGACCTACCTAGCTTATCTAGTATTTCATCCATGACAGGAATTGGGTATTTATCATCAATAGTAATTTCGTTTAGTTTGCGATAGTCGATTACTAACCTGAACATTGTTTTACCAGAAGCATCGCTTTTTTTCGGTATTATCCAGATAGGAGAACAGTAGGGTGAGTTCGATTTTCGAACAATGCCTTGTTGAATAATTTCTTTGATTTGTACCTCGACTTCTTTGTCGTAGGCCTGGGGGTATTTATAAGGTTTCCTATAGATTGGGTCTTCATGTTTAGTTTTGATGACATGCTTTACAGTACTTGTGAAGGTCAAATCTTCACCTTCTCTGTATTGTATGTCCCTAAATTCTTGAAGAATTTTAGTAAGGGCATTTGACTCTTCTTTATTTAGATGGTCAAGCCTGAATTCATTTGATTCCCTTATCTCGTTTCCTATTGCATAATTTGTGGCTTCATCATCAGTGGATAATGATGGCTGTAAAACATTCAAATAGTCGGGGTTGTCTTCTAGGCTACCTTCTCGTTCTGGTAGGTAGTCCATTAAGAACCTGTTGTTGTTTAAAACTACACTTCTTTTGCCAAAGTTTATTTGGGCGTTGGCGTCTTCTAGGAACCCTGTGCCTAATATCATATCGTAATTTTCGGAAAAATTATGAATATAAAAAACTTGTTTAGTAGGGCAAAGCTTACTTGGTTTTAGAATTATGATTTTCTTTAGGGTTATTGTACCGTTAATGGTGTGTGTTTGTAAATTAGTAGTTTTAACTGGGAAATTAAAAATGTTTGCTCCTATGATGTTTATTGTAGACCCAGTGTCTATAACACATCGGAGCGGTATATTGTTTAAAACAATATTTATGAAGGAATTGTGTCTTCTTCTTCGTCCGAGACATGTAGATGAACGGCCGTATCCATTTTTGAATGGCCGCTGGTACTAGGTCTTTGCCTTTTTGTTGCCGGATTCGGAGCGGATGAAGAAACTGGATTTTGTTGATAGTTGGAGGAATAATTTAAAGGATTTTGTGTCTGTGCTTGGTTGAGTTTTTGCTTAAGTTCTTGGAATAGGTATTCGAAAGGCTGGTCATGGCTGTTATTGTTCATATATTGATTTTTATTTTGGCTAATTGATGTTTGATTATAATTTTGATTTCTATTTTGATTATTTGAAGTGTTGTTATAGTTTGGGCTGTACTGATTTTTATTTTGGGTATTTTGAGTATTTTGGGATTTTGGGTGATCGGACCATGTACTGTCATAACAACCCTCCTGCTGTACAATTTGCTTTAATTTACTGACTGTTGTTATATCAAATCTGGCTAATTGCATGTAGAGTCTATCTGGGATTTTTTTAATAATTACACTTTTTACTGTATTGTTCATTGCGTTTGTATAAATGTGATTATGTAGTTCATTATTTTCTAAAGCTAGCTTATTTGTTATTACGAAGCATTTTGCTTCAAGCTCTTCTATGAACTTACGAACTGATCCATTGAATTGGGTGTTAATAGTCGTCTCAAAAGCTCTTCAAATGGTGTCTGGGTCTTGAACTCGGCGATTAGGGCTTCCTTCAATTCCGGCCATGTATTAGCTGCACTGAGCTGGGATACTCGTTGGGCGTCGCCTCCAATTTGCATTTCGATTGCACTGAAGAGGACGTGTAACTGACGGACGTCAGTTGATGGATATAGTTGAAGTATGAACTCTATTCTTCTTATGAACGAGCTCAGTTCCAGTGTCGTACCGGTAAATGTTGGTACCTGTCGAATCTGACCAAGAGCCTGGTTCAGATGATTCTCGGAGAGTAGTTGCACTTGTTGTTGTGGTAGTGCCATTGTTGTTTCTCTTGTTTTTGTTGTTGTTGATTTTATTTTATTTTTCACTCCTCGTAGCGGTCACGTTTTTTGTTTTGCGGGCTACACACTGTCTTTGGTTGATATGCAAAACCTGGGGCTATAAATATATTTGAAAAGTGTGGGCATGGCAGTTTTGAGCGTTTTGGGGGCCGTTACAGTGGACGTGGCAATAAGTTTATTAGACAAATCAATAGAAGTTTCTCAGATATATTAAAAATGTGAAAAAATATCACATTTTTCGAAAGTGTGGGCGTGACAATTGTGGACGGTTTGTTGGCGTCGCAGTGGGCGTGGCAAAAAGTTTTTAGGCAAATCTAGAGAAATTTCTAAGATATTTTAAAAATTGATAATATATCACAACATTTTTCAGAAGTGTGGGCATGACACCTTTGGGCGATTTGTGGGTGCTGCAGTTACAAAAATTTTTTACAAATCTATACAAATTTCTAAGTTATATCAATAAGTGAAATTATATCACATTTTTCAAAAGTGTGTGCAAAAAGTGGCGTGGCAAAAAGTTTTTATCCAAATTTATAGAAATATACAAGTTATATTAAGATGTGAAAAAATATCACATTTTTCAATAGTGGGGCAGTAACAGTTTGGGGCGGTTTTTGGGCGTTGCAGTGGGCGTGGCAAACCGTTTTTAGGCAAATCTATAGAATGTTCTAAGATATATTAAAAATTTAAAAAATATCACATTTTTATAAAGAGTGGGCAAAAGAGTGGGTTTTTCGGAAAATCTGCATCTATCTTTCTTTATCTATTTATCTGTGGCAAATCTATAGAAATGTATAGAATTTTTCAAAAGTGTGGGCATGACCGTTTGGGCGGTTTGTAAGCATAGGAGTTTTTGACAAGTCTGTAGAAACTTACAAAATATATAAAACAATTAAAATATATCTCATTTTTTCAAATGTGTGGCTTTGACAGTTGTTGACGGTTTGTAGCTCGTAAATTTTTTTTTTTCAAATCGATAAAAAATTTACAAGACTAATTTACAAAAATAAAAAAATATAAAAATATATTTAAAAAAAAAAATATTTAAATATAAATGGTGTAGACCTGACAGTTTTGAACTGTTTGTGGGCGTGGCCAAATTTTTTTTTGGCAAATTAATGAAAATTTCTAAGATATATTAAAAAGTGAGAATTTAGACGTGACCGTTTTGGGCGATTTGTGGGGGTTGCAGTGGGCGTGGCAAAAAGGTTTTAGGCAAATTTATAGAAATATATTAAAAAGATATATTAAAAAGTAAAAAAATATCACATTTTTCAGAAGGATGAGCGTTACAGGTTTGGGCGGATTGTGGGCGTTGCAGTGGGCGTGGCAAAAAGTTTTTAAGAAAATCTATATATTTACGAGTTCAGACCGAGTGTTTAATGAAAAAAACACGATGGAGTTTTTATGTGTGCCTTATGTAGATCCTTTGAATTATCATTAAGTTGGACAATGGAGTTCGAAATTGAAGTTGGCTTAGCGGAGTTATCGCGTAGTACGGAACTGCTGCGTGGCGACATGCTTGTCGATAAGAGGCATAACATGAGTATCATGTTCGGGAATAGGCATGGAATTATCATGAACTTACGGTAGAATACGCAGAGTCCAAGGAAAGATTTTATTCCTTTTGTAGTATTTGGGATAGGAAAATTAACAATTGCATTTTTTTGTTAGGCTTTGGTTTTATACCGTCTGTCGGGAAAATGTGACCGAAAAATTCTGTTTCTTTCTTCAGAAATTCAAGTTGCACTTGATTCGCTGATCGCAGCTTATCAAATACCCTTTTCAATGATATTATGTGTTCCTCCAATGAAGTGGAGTAAATTATAATATCATCTAAGTAGACTAAACAATCCTTATAGATTAAGTCTTCTAGAAGGTTGTTCATGCAACGATGAAAGGTTTGCTGGTGCATTTTTTAAGCCGAACGGCATGTGAGTATATTCGTAATGTCCATGTTTTGTTGAGAATGCGGTTTTGGGTATTGACTGCTGGTCCATTTGAATTTTATGGAAAACTTTAGCTAGATCAATAGTTGTGCAGTATTGACAATGAACCACTCTGGCAGCTCTGGCATCGCTCGTGGGATCTGGTTAATGTCCAGCATATACATCAATGCTGACCACTCCACCTGCTCCAGAAATTCCAAAGGCTTTTCGTGCCCTTCGTACCGGAAACTCCACTCTCACACCTCTCCTCGAATTGCTGCCTTCCCGCCATTCATGACCGACCTCCTGCCTTTCGGATATTCCTCCGCTGGGCTCCATCATGCTGGTGAAGTCGAGACTCCTCACCAGGCCTTCAACGCCGGTGACTTCTACTTCTACGGCCGGTCTCTTTTTGTACTCCTTTTGTAACGCCTCCAGTATGGCGACCGTTTCGGGCTCGTCTACAGTCTGTTCGATGAATTCGGACAGCGTCTTCCACATTTCCTCGACCAAACCCTCCAGCTTGATCCCTAGAGCGCTTGCTATGGCGGGAAAATCATCCTTCTTGAGGCTGTAAAGCCACGACTTCCCCATCTTATTCTGGGTTCTTTCGGCTTGTTTTTCTTGGTTCTGCTCGTATCGAATTACAACGGCTAGCTCAGAGAGTTTGTTCTTTTCATCCCACCAAATTTATGATTTGTGTGATTCCCCGACCAAAGAGAAGACAGAGTTTTAGGTTTGAACAGCTTTATTTGCAGACTTCTTCAATGATTCCTGCAGTTTCCGCCGTCGGCTGCGCGGTGTCGCTCTTTCGTCTCGGACCCCAAACAGCCCCTCCGGATCGAGTCGCAAAACACCCCCAAAAAGGACGAAGGCCGATAGGCACCTCCTGTGTGCCGGTAAGCTGACGGAAATTGGACTGGTCTTGGACCAGCTTATGATCCTGACCAATGTCAAGCAGGTGCGACACATCAACGTCCAAGTGAAAGCGATGTTCGCCAAAATGAAGGCCATCCAGGAGGACGCCAGCAGGGAGCTGGAAATGGAGTACGTACCAGGCAACGCACCTACAAATGCCCTGCCGTGATGCCCCGTGCGGGGGTAGAAAAGCGAAAGCCGTGGACAAACTACAGCAAACTAGCCCCAGCCCAAAAAGAGACAGATTCGCACAAACGGACGTTCCCTACCCGTCGAAGATTCCGAAGCAGTACTCAAGAAGCCCAGGTGCAGTCCAAGTACCACAGAGGGTGAGGCCGAGGGAGAAAAGAGCCAGCCCTCCAAAGCGGCAGGCGAAGACAGCGGCAGGCACAGCAAGCTGAATTTCACAGTCGTGGCAAGCCAGACGCATGGACGAAGGTGGAGGCGAGGAAGAAAGCACGCTTGTCGCGGAGACCCGCCGCGGTGATAGTGGAAGCGAAAGGCAAGACCTACAGCGAGGTCTTGGCTTTGGTTACGAGGCGAAGCGACGATCAACTGCAGGAGCTGGGAAAGACTGTCCACAAGGTTCGCTGCACAGCGAGCGGCAACTCGAGCTGAACAGGGATGGCGACAGAAAAGCAACGCTGATGAAGAGCGATCTAGAAGCAGTGTTGGACGGAGTTGCGACTGTGCGAGCGCTGTCAAAGGACTCGAGGATGCAGTTCCTATCGGTAGCGACTTGGACCCACTAGTCGCTGCAGAGGACTTTTCAAAGGCGTTGGCAGATCACTTCAATGTTGACCCAAGCTCAATAAAGCTGAGAAGCCTTCCACCCTCCTTTAGGGATACCCAAACGGCAACAATAGGTCTGCCGTGTAGCGAGGCGCAAGCGGTCCTGGCCAACGGAAAGCTGAAGGTGGGGTGGACAGTCTGCAGAGTCAAGGAGAGCGAGTCTAGACCTAGGTGCTTCAAGTGCCTGGAGTTCGGCCACATTGCGGTGCGATGCAAGAGCCCTGCAAATCACAGCGACTGCTGTCTCAAGTGCGGACAAACCGGGCATAAGATAGCCAGCTGCACACAAGAGGCCAAATGCTTCCTATGCACCAGTGCCAGGAAAGCCGACGCAAAGCACATTGCGCGTAGTAGAAGATGCCCTATGAGTACCAAGCCAATGAGAAAGTGAAGATTATCCAAATTAATCTCAACCATTGCGAAGCTGCGCACCACCTGCTGAGTGAAACCATGCGCGAAACTCAAGCTGACGTTGCTCTTATTAGCGAGCCGTATAAAAAAACTCCGGGGATGGATTAAATACTCGACGAGACAAGGATCCTGACCAACGGGGTAAGCCGACCAAGGAACCTGCGCATCGGATTATTCTTTGTTCGTGGGGTGGTCGGTGACCTGTGCCTGTACAGCTGTTGCCTACCACCACGCCTAACCCATCAGGAGTTTTCAGCAATCCTAGAGGATCTGGCTAATGACGCAAGAGGAGAGCGGAACGTGGTCATCGCGGGGGACTTTAACACCTGGGCAGAAGAATGGGGCTCAGTGCACACGAACGCAAGAGGACGAACCCTCCAGGAAGCTTTCGCGTCGCTGGAAGTAGCTCTCTTAAATACGGGAGCGGAGCACACCTTCAGCAGAGCTGGAGCCGGGTCGGTAGTGGACCTCACTTTTTGCAGTAGGTCGCTATTCCAGCGCGCACAATGGTCCCTCAGCGATGTATACACGGCTAGTGACCACAAGGCGATAATCTGTGACCTTACCAACAGAAGACGCACCGCAGCCCCACCAACGCAAAGGCACTTCAACCCAAGGACGCTCCAGCGGGACACGTTCCTGAGGGAACTTGGATGTAGAGCCAGCATGAAGGTGTCGAGGAGCCATCACCGTCATCGGGAGCCAGTCTATTGGTGGACAGAGGAAATCACAGAGGCACGCAGAAATTGACTGCGGGCAAGACGGCGTCAGCAAAGGGAGCAGGGCCTCCCCAACAACGAGTTCCGGAGGCAAGAATACGCAGAAAACCGTCGGACCCTTAAAAGACTCATCAAGCAGTCAAAAAGGAGTTGATCCGAGCAGGACCAATGGGGATCAGCGTACAAAATAATAAGAAAAAAGATTAGTCAAGCGAAACCCCTGAAAGCGATCGTGGAACACCTGTTCCCAGTAGTGCCCTTGGCTCCGCAAGCTGCAGACGCGGCTCCTGCGGACGCATTTGAACTGATATTGACACCGGATGAAATTCGCAAGGTAGCCAATGATATGCCATCGGGAAAAGCACCAGGGCCAGATGGAATCCCGGACATCGTCATCAAGCTAGGCATGAACGAGCACCCGGAAGCCTTCGCAAATGTTTTTAACCAGTGCCTAACGGAAGGCCTTTTCCCAAAGCGCTGGAAAAGACAGAAGAGAGTCCATCTTCATACACGCCGATATGCCTGATTGACCACTTGGGCAAAGCTTTCGAGCGATGCCTTAGCAGTAGACTGCACGTAGCCATCTCCGCTGCAGGGGACCTTTCGCCAATACAGTTTGGCTTCAGGAAGGCCGTGGACGCGATCGCTACAGTGAAGGAGATCGCCTCGAAGGCAGTGCAAGGGACTAGGTGGCAAGGAGGTAGCAAGGAGTACTGTCTAGTGGTGACATAAGACATCCGAAATGCATTCAACTCGGCAAGATGGGACGTCACCATAGGAGCCTTGCGGAACCTAGGCGTACCGGATGCATTACTTCAGCGACCGAGTACTAGTCTATCGGACGACGCAGCACAGGTTATAGCTGGGACCATCCCAATAGACTTGTTGGCGGTAGAGGCAAAAAAGAGATCTTCGACGAGGTAAAGCAGATCGGAGGAGAGTGCAGCACTGCTCAGAGGCGAGCCATAAAAGCCAACGCCAGAGCTCATAGCTTGGAAAAGTGGCAGCGTCGGTTGCAGCAGTCGACGAAGGGGCGATGGACCCACAGGATAATCCCGGATGTGACCAGATGGACCCTAAGACGTCATGGCGAAGTTAACTTCTGGCTGACTCAGATCCTAAGCGGTGTTTTAGAAGTTACCTATCGGCCACGATGCTGACCGCAACTGCCCAGAATGCGGCGTCGAGGAAACCGCCGAGCACAATATTTTTAATTGCGGGAGATTCCACCGCGACCCGGAAGGATTAATGGAGAATATAGTGGAGCCGTCGACCCTAGGGGAGCGTATGATCTCGGACCAGTGCTTCTGGGGCCAGTTCAACAATTTCGCTGCGGACTCGATGAAGCGGTTGCGTGCAGCTGAGAGGGAAAGAGCCGGAAGGATACGTCCAGGGGAGTAACACAGAGCGCACCCTGGCCCTGCGAAGCATAGCCTAGCGGTAGTACCGCAGGGACTCCAGGATCTATCTTGTTCTCCCCCTGAAAGAATTACATAAGTGCTGCAAAGACAAGACCACTAAAGGGTAACTGAAGCCCCAGGTTTTGCATATTAACCAAAGACAGTGTGTAACCCGCAAAACAAAAAGCGTGACCGCTACGAAGAGTGAACAATAAAATAAAATAAAATCAACAACAACAAAAACAAGAAAAAAACAATGGCACTACCACAACAACATGTGCAACTACTCTCCGAGAATCATCTGAACTAGGCTCTTGGTCAGATTCGACAGCTACCAAGTTCGTACCCTGAGCTCGTTCATAAGAAGAATAGAGTTCATACGTCAACTATATCCATCAACTGACGTCCGTCAGTTACAGGTCCTCTTCAGTGCAATTGAAATGCAAATTGGAGGCGACGCCCAACGAGTATCCCAGCTCAGTGCAGCTAATACATAGCCGGAATTGAAGGAAGCCCTAATCGCCGAGTTCAAAACCCAGACACCATTTGCAGAGCTTTTGAGACGACTATATAACACACAATTCAATGGATCAGTTCGTAAGTTCATAGAAGAGCTTGAAGCAAAATGCTTTGTAATAACAAATAAGCTAACTTTAGAAAATAATGATCTACATAATAATATTTATACAAACAATTAGCCAGATTTGAAATAACAACCGTCAGTAAATTAAACCAAATCGTACAGCAGGAGGGTTGCTATGACTGTACATGGTCCGATCACCCAAAATCCAAAAACATTCAAAATAACCAAAATAAAAATCAGTACAGCCCAAACTATAATAAAAAAAAAACTAAAATCAAAATTATAATCAAACATCAATTAGCCAAAATAAAAATCAATATATGAACAAAAACAATAACAGCCATGACCAGCCTTTCGAATACCTATTCCAAGAATTTAAGCAAAAACTCAACCAAGCACAGACACAAAATCCTTTAAATTATTCCAACAACTATCAACAAAATCCAGTTTCTTCATCCGCCATTCAAAAATGTATACGTCCGAAAATTATCATCTACATGCCTCGGACGAAGAAGAAGACACAATTCCTTCATAAATATTGTTTTAAACAATATACCGCTCCGATGTGTTATAGACACTGGGTCTACAATAAACATCATAAGAGCAAACATTTTTAATTTCCCAGTTAAAACTACTAATTTACAAACACACACCATTAACGGTACAATAACCCTAAAGAAAATCATAATTCTAAAACCAAGTAAGCTTTGCCCTACTAAACAAGTTTTTTATATTCATAATTTTTCCGAAAATTACGATATGATATTAGGCACAGGGTTCCTAGAAGACGCCAACGCCCAAATAAACCTTGGCAAAAGAAGTGTAGTTTAAAACAACAACAGTTTCTTAATGGACTACCTACCAGAACTAGAAGGTAGCCTAGAAGACAACCCCGACTATTTGAATGTTTTACAGCCATCATTATCCACTGATGATGAAGCCGCAAATTATGCAATAGGAAACGAGAAAAGGGAATCAAATGAATTCAGGCTTGACCATCTAAATAAAGAAGAGTCAAATGCCCTTACTAAAATTCTTCAAGAATTTAGGGACATACAATACAGAGAAGGTGATAATTTGACCTTCACAAGTACTGTAAAGCATGTAATCAAAACTAAACATGAAGACCCAATCTATAGGAAACCTTATAAATACCCCCAGGCCTACGACAAAGAAGTCGAGGTACAAATCAAAGAAATGATTCAACAAGGCATTGTTCGAAAATCGAACTCAACCTACTGTTCTCCTATCTGGATAATACCGAAAAAAAGCGATGCTTCTGGTAAAACAAAGTTCAGGTTAGTAATCGACTATCGCAAACTAAACGAAATTACTATTGATGATAAATACCCAATTCCTGTCATGGATGAAATACTAGATAAGCTAGGTAGGTCTCAATATTTCACTACCATAGATTTAGCAAAAGGTTTTCATCAGATCGAAATGGATGAAAGCTCGATTCAAAAAACAAAAAATGGACATTACGAGACATTACATTACGACACTCGAATGCCGTTTGGACTGAAGAACGCACCTGCAACATTTCAACGTTGTATTAACAATCTATTAGAAGACCTAATTTACAAAGATTGTTTAGTTTACATGGACGATATAATAGTTTTTTCCACTTCATTGGAATAACACTTGTTATCTCTACGTAAAGTATCTGCTAAATTACAAGAAGCTAATCTAAAGTTACAACTTGACAAATGTGAATTTATGAAAAGAGAAACAGAGTTCTTAGGACACATTGTAACTACGGAAGGCATAAAGCCCAACCCAAATAAAATAGAAGCCATACAGAAATTCCCATTACCTAAAACTAATAAAGAAATAAAATCATTTTTAGGACTTTAGGACTTTGAGAAAATTGCTAAACCAATAACACAAAAACTAAAAAAAGGTTCCGTTATAAATTCTAAAGATACCGAGTATATATCAGCCTTCGAAAAATTAAAATTTTTAATTATGTCCGAACCAATATTAATTTACCCAAATTTCGAAAAAACATTCTCATTAACCACAGATGCAAGCAATGCCGCTCTAGGTGCTGTATTATCACAGAATCGTAAACCCGTTTGTTACGCTAGCCGTACTCTCAATTAACATGAACTTAATTATTCAGCAATTGAATAATAACTTTCAGCTATTGTCTGGGCCTCTAAATACTTCAGGTCTAATCTTTTTGGTCGTAAATTTCAGATCCATAGTGATCATCAACCTTTACTTTGGCTCGATAATATCAAGGAACCAAACATGAAACTCCAAAGATGGAAAATCAAACTAAATGAGTTTGATTACCATATAAAATATGTACCAGGAAAAGAAAACCATGTCGCCGATGCACTTTCACGTGTAAAAATAGAAAACTTCTACGGCGAACCTCCCACTTCAGCTGCTACCGTACATAATAGCCATGAAGATAACCAAAATTACATTTCCTTTCCGGAAAGACCAATAAACTGCAATAATAGACAAATATAATTTATCAAAGACGACAATAACAATACGGAAATAAGAAAATATTTTCATAAAACATACATCAAAAATACATTTTGAAACATTATGAAGAAATGAGTCCGAACAAGATAACTAAAGTTATGAGAGCAACCAGTTAATTAATAGATATTGAAACATATTCAGAATTTAAAGAAGTAATAATAAAAACCCACAGAGAACTCTTACATCCAGGTAAAGAAAGGCAAACAAAAATGTTTAAAGAAAAATATTACTACCCAGACTATCAAAAGTTAATACAGAACATCATAAACGAATGTGAAGTATGTTATGTGCAAAACAGAACATAGAGACACTAAATTAAATTACGAGTTAACGCCAGAAATTTTCAATCATAGAGAAAAATATGTTTTCGATTTTTATTTAATCGATAATAAAACATTCCTGTCATGTATTGAAGTTTATTCCAAATATGCCGCCTTAATTGAAGTCAGCTCTAGGGATTGGCTCGAAGCAAAAAGAGCTCTACTTAAAATTTTTAATGAAATGGGAAAACCGACCGAAATAAAAGTCGATAAAGATTCAGCATTTATGTGTGCTGCATTACATTTATGGCTAAAGTCCAAAAATGTGAGCATTAACGTCACAACAAGTGAAAATGGAATTTCTGACATTGAGAGATTTCATAAAACTGACAACGAAAAATTAAGAATAAAATAACAAAATTTGAAACCCTCCTTTATATTTATAACCATAAAATTAAACATAACAACAGGTAAAACACCAGCAGATATTTTTATATATGCAGGAATACCTGCACATGACACCCAGCATGAGAAAATTAATACAATTAATAAATTAAATGAAAATAGACATAGTTATAAAGTAGACACCAGATATAGACAAGCACCATTAGTAAAATCTCAGACAACAAACCCAAAGACAGGAGAAATTACACAGACTGACGAAAAACATTACGAAAATCAAAACAGAGGCAGTAAAATAACCCACTATAAATCAAAATATAAAAAGAAAAATAAAATATAAAAAATATAAAAATATATAAAAAAATATAAAATATAAAATATAAAATAAAAACTAAATATAACGATAATTCCAGCACAACTCAAAACGACCAAGGCAATCCAACATAATTACACATTTTTGATGATCCTTTACTATTACTTTACTATTTTTCAAAATCTTGAAGATAACTCAATTCAACCTAAAAATGGCTACCTTATATTTAATACTGGATCAATAAGTTTACCAATCAATTACGAGTATCACTACTTATCTGTAGATATTACAAAAATGGAACAAACATACGATAACTTAATAAAACAATCAGAAGAATATAAAACTTTATCCCAAATTCAATATTTAGTAGAGAAATTAAAAAGATAAATGAATGGCATTAGAATAGCAAAGCGCAACAAACGCGGCTTAGCTAAATTTATGGGAATAATTTATAAATACCTTTTTGGTACCTTAAATCAAGCAGATAAAGAAGTGCTAGAATATAAAATTCAAAATTTGCCCGAAAGCAGCGTCCAAGCTAATGAACTCAACGAAGTTATAAAAGCAGTAAATGAAGGCATAAATTTAATAAATGTATTAAGTGCATTACATGAAAGCAATCAAAGATTAAACATTTTATTATTTAATTTACATCAGTTTATGTAGAAGATATTGAACTTGGAATGCAGTTAACAGGACTTGGCATTTTTAATCCTAAATTACTAAAATATGATTATCTAGCAAATATAAACACAGAAAAACTTCTACATATTAAAACTTCCACTTGGCTGAAAACGGATACAAATGAAATTCTAATATTTTCCCATATTCCAAAAGAAATAATTAAAACCCCAATCTTTACAATAATTCTATATCCAGATAGTAATCAAAACATTTTAATAGAAAATGTACAAAATACATTTTATGTTCAAAATAATCAAACTTATTTGGCATTTTCAAAAACTTTAATAATAAACAAATGCTTAACGGGCATACTTAACCAATTTAATACAGAATGCAGATATGTAAAAACTCATAAAGAATTTGAAATCAATTATGTCTAACCTAATATAATATTAACTAGGAACTTACCAAAAACCATACTTAACCAAAATTGCATAAATAGAGATATAATAATAGAGGGAGACAACATAATAAAAGCTTTTAACTGTTCCATACAAATCGAAAAGACATCTCAATATCAAAAACTATGTTAGATTACACACAAACTATTTATGTTAACAACAATATCACTAAATTAAAAGCCCTTTCTTATATACAAGCTAAAGATATTTTTGAAATCCATAATAAAGCAAATTATAAATTTCAAATAATTACATTTACTATTTTAATAGTTTTAGTTGTCATAATAATATTTTATTATATCTACAAATATAAGAATATACCTAAGAAAATTATAATAAAATTTAAAAGACAAATTCCCATTCCTATTGAATCAAATATTGTAAACAATGATGTAACAGAAATATAAAATAATGTATATCCTGATTTGTATCCTAAATTATCCGCCTGAGGACAGGACAATTTCTGAAGGATGGGGAAGTAGCATATGTACCATAGTATAACACTTTATTACACACACACACACACACCACAAACACAAAGTACATATGTACTACTTGATCACACCCACCCAATCCATTTGCCCCAACACATAAGTCAGATCCCAAGCTCTTGGTGACAATAACTATTTCGGCCGCGTTAACATAAACAATTGATTCATAAACATAAACATCCGCCGATGCTGAATTCGTTATTCCCGCCAAGCAACCAAATAGATAACGTCGCACAAATCCTGGTAATTTTCGGTGCGCAACTCTCTTAAACAGCGCAACCCATTTGAACAAAGAAGAGAGCCTTCAAGCTCATATAAACAAAGTCGACCAAGGGTTTGCTAAGCGTTCAACTCACACTTCAGATTCAGATCTAATTCATCCACTATACCACTAAGACGTGAATTGTCTCCGATTCAAAGTTGCATTATTATCTTGAAATAAAAAATATATTTTTTTCAAAACTTGCAACCGCGAACTCGTTATTATATATAAATTATACATAGAATTATATCAATCAGATATAAGTACAATTACATTGTTGCAGTGTTTGTGCAAACAGCGACGTTCAAGTGGAAGTGTAACATGATCACCCATTTATGAGCCACACTGCCTAAATGCATGGTCAGCGTTCTCACGCTAGCCATGTAAATACTGCGCGCACACAACATACTCTCTCAATGTATGTACCGCGTCCTATTACATTGTATAAGAATACAACAGAGCCTTGGCTGCTATGCCGCAGCGCTTGGCACCCGTTGACTTCAAGCTTAAGACATATTCAATAAAAATTCCCCGAAAAACCGTGTAATGTGTAATTATTCAAAATCATAGTTAAACCCATCATGGCGACCTTGACAGAGTGACTATTCAAAGTGACTTTTCAAACTATGAAAATAACAAATTAAGAAGAACAGCAACAACAAACATCATGACAAAGTTTAATCTTCGTCCAACTTTTAGACTATAAACTAATAAACTATGCAAATAAAATGACAAAGTGAAAGAGTGTTACAAAATCAGCAGTGGCTACCAAATAATTAAATAAATAAACAAACAACAACAACCAGCAGCTTTGGAGGAAAATTCTGAGTGAGTAGAGTGTGACTGTGATAGGTAAACACAGGGGCGGAGTACGTAACAAAGCAAAGAATGAAATAGCGTGCCTAAGGTGGCTATTATATGCAAAAACTCTAGCGCCCGAATGGTCAAAAGCTCAAAACCTACAAGCTGAGCTAGACCATTATGTAAAATTTCTAAGTGACAACAAAAACCTCACCACACCCGCTCGCCCGGAGAAGCACATACAATCAATATTAAATACTAATAAAATCCAACCTCCTCAGCCCAAAAGCCTGCCGGAGCTCAGACTGCAATGCCTTAACGACTGCGAGTGACCATTTTACAACACAGCCTGTAAGTACACGTGCAGGCATCGCACGGCCAGTATCAGCGGCTAATCGAGGAAAAACTAAGAAGACAACAGCGAGGGAGTGTCAGCGTATCACACCGGCGACGACTAGCTGACACAGGCCGACAACAGTGCGCTATTCGCACTACAGCAGCGAGGGAGTGTCAGCGTGCCAAGACCGGCTGACACAGAACAGCAACAGCAGCATCGATAACTACATCAACTACCAACAGCGCTTCCAGAACCGCAAACTTTTTTTTATATTTTGCACTGCGTTGCATATTTTTTTTTTTAATTGCACTACGATGCACATTTTTTCATTTAATAATAAAAACAACGTACAATTGAGCGGAAACCTATTCGCCAAATGAGAAGTTTGGCCCACAAGGCCAGACGAAAACCTAGGTAGGACGACTTGTATGTCGACTATAGGAAATAGGATCTACAAAGTAGATGTTTTAGACAGAGATAGGGAAAAACAAAATTATTTTATAAACACACGAAACAACTTTATATTAAGAGATAATAAAATAAGAACGGTGCCCCATATGGGACTAGTAGACTAAATTGTACAAGTTCCAAAATAAATGTTTAAAAAGAAATATGAGAGCAGAGTCAACGATCTAGACAAAATATAAGAAACGAAAAGAAAAATTTAAAATTCAAAAAGTTTTATATAAATAAAAACGAAAACATCGACGATATACAACAGAGCAAACAGCAGAGAAATTTAGACAAGTTTAAAAAAAACGACCTTCTTTTCTTAATAAGATCGATACAGATCTTACAGAGATTTCATACGTTTTAATAAATGTAATACCCTATTGCGTATATGAATTTGAGGTCAGATATATTAATACATTCGAGTTAGATTTTAGCCCACTTATTCAGATCTGTTCAAAAATCAAAGAGTAGCTGTTTTGTTGGCTTTACCTTATGTAAAAGTCAAAGAATATATCGAACTAGATGACTACTTTGGTGGTGAACAATTTACAAAGTTCTACTACACAGATATGTAAGTCTATATGGACTGGCAAAGTATAAAAAATCACCTAGAACATATACAAATAGTCTTTGATAAATCTTATAAGTGCGTAAGCCAAAATAGAAAATACAACAAAGTACTCTCAATAGGCACGCACAAATATTGGTAGAATGCTTTAAGAAGCACGTCAATTACTAAATATAAAGAAAGATAGATTAACTAGAATACTTAAAAGCAAGCGTTAAAATTTTTAAACAAGTTTAGAGAAAACTTGTTACTAGTAAGAAAAAGGAATAATTTAAATCTGACTGTCCCTACAATATTCAACACATCAGTTGAAATCGAAACAGATGACAATAGACTCCGATCAAGATAATAAAGAAGAGGACTCTGAACAGGAAATTAATGAAGAAGACCTACACGATCTTACAATACCGGTAACAATTAAATTGCCAGAAATAGGAGAAGAAGAAAGTTCAGAGCCTACAAACACAAACTTAGAAGACAGTATGACTGACTCAGCCGCAACTTCAAGGGAATGCGTGCGACAAATTTCGTCCACGATACCCGAGTTCGATGGCAAGAAAGTCAAAGTGAAAAAGAATTGCGAGCATGATAAGCTCAAGACAATTCTAGAAGCAGGTAATTTCAGCACTATGAATAGTGTAATAGAGAAATACATACACTGCTGTACAGAAATGACCGGCAACTCGAACATTGTTTTCTTCTATAACAATAGAGGACATTCTCGAGGAAATAGTCGTGGAAATTACCAAAATAGATGTGATGGCTGCGGTAACTATAATAACAATTATAGAGGCCGAGGTCGTTATCGCGGAGGAAATAGAGGCCGCGGCGGTAACCAGAACAACCACAGAGGTGGAGGTTACCACAGGGGTAACCAAAACCAAAACTCAAATAATAGAAACAATAATACCGTCAGAAACACACAGACGGAAAACCAGCAGGCTGCCTTGAGCAACAGCCAACAGTAAGGCTGTATAGAATCAATCTCAATTTAAGTACGTTAAGATACAACAAATATATCAGTAATAGGACAAGGGACAATTAAGTCTCTAGGTACTATAGATTTGGAAATGAGTATCGCAAATGCAGCAATACCTTATAAATTCCATATCGTACCTGACAATTTTCCTATACCAGGGGATGGTATATTTGGTTTGGACTTCATTAAAAAATACAATTGTATTTTAGAATTCCACGACCAAGAAGATTGGTTCACTTTGAGGCCCGATAATTTCAGGAATATAAAAATTCCTATAATACATTCACTTGATAACGAAATAGTTTTGCCAGCTAGATCAGTGCAACCTGGCATAATAGTGCACTAGTGAACACTCAGAACGTGTTGATTCGCATTATAAATACAACAGAAAAAGACGCTATTGTAAACAGCGCAAATATAAAAAGCGAATCAGTAGACGATTATGTTTACAATACAAATACAGAAAATAGTGAACAAAGAATTTCAAAACACCAGTCTACATTAAAAATTATAGAATGCCAGAAAGTCAAAAGCCAGAAATTCAAAGGCAAGTTGACAAGCTGATAAATGACGGTATAGTAGTGCCGTCTATATCAGAATATAATAGCCAACTTCTCTTGGTACCCAAGAAATCACTGCCTAATTCGGCGGAAAAGATATTGCGATTAGTAGTTGACTACCGTCAGATCAATAAGAAACTGCTAGCAGATAAATTCCCACTACCTAGAGTAGAAGATATTCTTGATCTATTAGGACGAGCAAAATATTTATCGTGCCTAGACCTTATGTCAGGTTTTCACCAAATCGAGTTAGATCATCAAAGAATGATGACACTTGCATTCACAGGCCTACAGCCTTCGCAAGCTTTTCTTTATATGGATGATTTAGTTGTAGTCGGTTGTTCTAAAAAGCATATGCTTAAGAATTTAACCGATGTTTTCAAATTAAGTAGACAAAATAATTTAAAACTACATCCAGAAAAATGCACCTTCTTTATGAAAGAGGTTACATATTTGGGTCATAAATGTACTGATAAAGGTATATTACCAGATGATATGATCTAAAAATATGAGGTAATTAAAAACTACCCACAACCAGTAAATGCTAGACGATTCGTCGCATTTTACAACTATTACAGAAGATTTATTAAAAATTTCTCTGAGAAATCACGCCACTTAACGAGGCTTTGTAAAAAGAATGTTCCATTTGAATGGACAAGCGAATGCAACGAAGCACTCGAATATCTTAAAAGGGAATTAGTGAAACCTACACTTCTTCAGTACCCAGACTTCAGCAAACAATTTTGCATAACCACAGATGCTAGTAAACAAGCATGTGGAGCGGTACTATCTCAGGACCATAACGGTCAACAATTACCAGTGGCATACGCTTCAAGAACCTTTACAAAGGTGAAGTAATGAGTCCACTACTGTAGTGTACGTAGTTCGATAGATTTTTAACTAGTTGGTCTTTTAATAGTGGGTGGTAATTACACTCTTGCTATGCTCGGGTCTAGCTCGCCGTAGGTCGGGGTTCTTTTAGCTTAGGATAGTACGAAACGCTACTACATTTTAATAAGTGCGTCTTACTCATAAACAATATTCAAAAGTGGATTATCGATTAAAAAAAAAGAAATGGCTTTATATTGATACTAATGATACACGCCGACACGTGTGAAGATAAGCTACAGATTCTGATAAGTATTGGGAATTTTGGATGTTAATAATTCCCTAAGTCTTTACCCTCCCTACCATGACAATGCTACTTAAAATATTTACATTGTCCCTTGGCCAAGTTCAAAATAACTCTACCACTAATTAAGAAAGTGTTCAACATAAGTACTCGACAAACCATTAAATCTATTTATTCACAATTCATTCTTTTTCAATATATCTTCAATCATAATTCCATTTATATAAATTCAGTTTAGTAAACGGTTCCATTAAATCTCTTTTACAAAATAACAATTTTTAATCTACGCATAATTATCCTAGTCTTAGAGAATGACTCTTCTTTTTCTTTTATATTCAATGGGTAAAATAAAGTATATAAAAGTAAAGTATAAAGCAAATATATATAAGTAATTGAATACAAAATTAGCAAATATAATTACGTAATCCTTAGTCAAATGCAGATATTATTTTAATTAGACGTTCGAGTGGCATTTTGTTAGAATTTTAATATAGGTAATTCATAATAAAGTTCACGTTGACATTGTCGAGCTGTAGGTCAAACTTTAAAGGTTCTAAGTTAAATTCCTATTCAAATGCCAAAGTTCCGTCAATCTGCGAGTATTTAATTCATTATTAATCGCAATACAAAAGAAAATCAAGAATCAAAACAAAACACGAAATATAACTGCAGCACTGCAGCGATAAGACCTTAGGAAACCGCTGGCTGCTACGTTGCGTTGCGATAAGCCGAAATCACAAAGTTAGACCTCCGTTGGTCATAGGAGATGATCTTCACTGCGTGACGATGATGATGTCCAAATATAATTAAAACTGCTCCGGTCGTCTAAACTTCTGCATAGCTAAATAATCTGCACGAGCTTCAGCCTTCCAATATATTTGGCTGGTTATCATTCGGCAGGTGGCTGGTTGCGTAACTTGTTGGCTGAAGGTTATGTCGCCTCGTGGCCTCTTCTTGGAGCGACCGGGGTTTAAACCATGAGCTGATGCGGGGGTCGACGAGACGGGTGGGGTAGTCGGCTGTAGAGCAACCAAATGCTCTTCTATAGGTCTGGCCTTCCTTACGCCTTGGGGTCGAATCTCGTTGCCACTTTCACACAAATCGCACACGGAAATTTATTGAAATATCCCACTCTTGTTTTATGAGATTGGATATATATATAACTAATTATATTTCACGTGTATGTGCAGTTTAAATGGGCAGCGTCAAAAATTGTGAGCGTTCGCCACGAAGTTTAATCCGATAATGAATTAAGCTTTGGGTAGCTGCATGCTGGTGGTCGCTGTTATAGCTTTCCTTTCCCTAACTGTATAATCGTACGATCATATTCTGTCCTGATTGGTCTAAGACAATTCTCTCGCTTTTTGTTTTACACAAAAGCTGCTATAATTTAGGGCGAGGGTGTCTTGAAGAGTTATTGCAGTGTAAAGTTAAGTTGGTCACTACACCACAGATAAGGGTAACGAGACTATTTCAAGGAAGCCTTATCTGAAGAAACTCCTTGTTTTCTAGCTTGTATATCCTTCAAATGGAATGGAATACTCCTAATTTCTTTCCTCTCTCATCCTCTAATTCATAGTAGTACGAGCTACGTTTCTTATAAACTTCAGCTGGGATAAATACGGGTGCCAATTTACTACTGAATTTCTTTACGGCATTACTTTGCGTTTTGTTCCGTTCGTAGCGCGAATTTCGCCAGAACATTTTTTTACGTTGTTGTGTTTAAGGAAGTTCTGAGCAACTAATCCGCCTACACAACTTATTGTTGCTCCAGAATCTAATAAAGCCTTGTAAGTTTGACCCTCTATATTGATATCCGTATAGAGTCTTTGGTCAGAGCTGTACTATAGCGGAAATAAGTTTCTGTCGGTCACGACGAACCTTCTTCCAAAATTCTCTCAATCAGCTAGTAGATCGTCTGGGTTTTAAATGAGTCCCTATACTATCTACTTTACTAAATATTTCTCTACGCTTATTATTGTAATTTTGAATTCTTATGTGTAAGGGTATAAAAGAAAAATGAATATCAGGCTGACCTAAAGGTTCTATCTCCTGAAATTCACGGGCTTCAGTGGTTGACTTTGACTTAGCAACTTCTGAATCTACGGATGTATCTTGTTGCTCAGAGAAACATCCTTTTGTCGGTTTCCCGGATTACAGTTTGGACAAGTCGGCTTGTACTTTTCTTTAAGTCCGCAACCGTAACAAAATATAATTCTTTTAGCCATACAATCATCGAATCTGTGGCCTTGTTTGTCACAATTCCAACAAGTTGTGGTATTTCGACGTTGAATTTGGTTTACTTCTTTAGCTACTCTTACTAAACCTGTTTCCTCTTCTTCGGTGGTTAATTCTGCCACGCAGGAGCGATAAGGTTTCGGCTTAAACGTCCTGAGATTGTTATAAAACTGTTCATGCCTGCGTATCGGAGTTGTGTTCTGTTTGGTATTTTAAGATGCAACAACTCATGATGTAAGCTAGGCTTCAAATTTCTAACCAATAACTCAACTAATTGTGTTTCGGAAACTCCATTTTGCAGTCTGTCAATCAACCGTTCCATGGTTTCCTGGAAATCTTCAAATGCTTCATTTTCTCCTTGCTTGCGTTTTCGGATTCCCTCCCAAATATCATAATCTGTCTCTCTATCCTCGAATCTCTTCCTAAATTCGCCACAAAATGTTTTCCAATCGAAATTTGGATTGTTTCGATGAAACTTCCAATACCAATCGCTTGCTTTTCCTGCAAACAGAAGGTACAAATGGTCACATAAAAGTCCATAATCATTACCTAGATTTTGTTTGGTGAGTGAGCCTATCCTGTAAATGAATTCATCTATCCCGATGCTTGTTTTGCTACCATCGAACTTTAATCCCTATTTTTGAATGATTCCTTATACTTTTTCCGGGCTAACATATGAGCTTGCATTGCTCCTGTTTCCGCCTCTTTCCTCTACATTATTGTCTAAATTCTGAGAATACCGATTTTGATTGGAATTGTTCCTGCTCAAATCTGTATTTGGTTGGACATTGTCAGGTGTGGAATTTGTATGTGTGGGCTGAGATAATTGTAAGTTGTCTAAATGACTTTTAATAGATGTCTCTATAGTCTTCCCTAAATAAGAGGTAAGGTTATCCATGAGTTGAGCCTGTTGTTGGCTAACAGTAAACTGTATAAAGTTCATCAACTCTGGTTGAGTACTAAGAGCCATACTGGAATTCGTTGGAGGTTCTGTTAAGATCCTATCCAAATTTCCTCTGTAAGTATTTCTGGTAGACACTCCTCGTCTAGGAGGTGTACCTCGGATCCTGCCTGATCTGGTATTTCTCCTTAATGGGAAAATATCATTATTATCTTGACATTCACTTACGCCGGATGTGCCAGCTGTTGCAGCATCTAATTCAGCGAACAGAGTGTTATTAGAGTGAGATAAATTCGATTCGTTGCAATCTGCATTGCAAATTGGACATGTTTGTGTGCTTTTTAAGTGGTTTATAATGCACTTTTTATGAAATGTATGCCTGCACGATGTTGTTGCTGACAAAAGGGTTGGTGCTAAGATTTCTTTACATATGGCACAGCTATTTTCAACGCCTTGTGAAACTTCAACTGCATTACCTGCACTATTCTTCGCTGCCATAATATTGTTGTTAAGATATGTTGTAATTATTTTGTTTGTCTTTCTTTATGTCGATCACTTCTATCAGAATCTTAGTTGTATCTCTATTTGTTAGTGGATTGTAGCTGGTCTATTGCCTCATGCTTTTATTTACTTGAAAATCGGACAATATACGGACTTATTGAAGTGTAAGTATAATGTATTCCAAAAAAATCAAATTGTAAATAAAGTTGAGTAAAGAAACGTATGGTGATGAGCTTCTGTGGATTCGAAACAGTTCCACTTGGTCGATCAATTCTCTTTCAAATTGACTCGCATGTTCCTAAGTTTTACTATCCCTTCCAAATAGATGCTCTCAATCCAATATGTTAATTTATTGGAATTAGGTATATTGTGTTTTAACTGTGGATGGATTACTTTAGAGCTTAGTGTGCTATAACAAGTTAAGGACTTTTCGAGCTTCACGTCTGAGCCAAAAATGTGTAGTACTTGTCGTGCTCCACGCATGGCTGCAAAATTGTGTAGTACTTGTCGTGCCCCACGCGTTGGGCGCCAAAAATGTGTAGTGTACGTAGTTCGATAGATTTTTAACTTGTTGGTCTTTTAATAGTGGGTGGTAATTACTAATAAAGAGGACCTTGTACTTCCTTCGCTAGGGATGCGCACTCTTGCTATGCTCGGGTCTAGCTCGCCGTAGGTCGGGGTTCTTTTAGCTTAGGATAGTACGAAACGCTACTACATTTTAATAAGTGCGTCTTACTCATAAACAATATTCAAAAGTGGATTATCGATTAAAAAAAAAGAAATGGCTTTATATTGATACTAATGATACACGCCGACACGTGTGAAGATAAGCTAAAGATTCTGATAAGAATTGGGAATTTTGGATGTTAATAATTCCCTAAGTCTTTACCCTCCCTACCATGACAATGCTACTTAAAATATTTACATTGTCCCTTGGCCAAGTTCAAAATAACTCTACCACATAATTAAGAAAGTGTTCAACATAAGTACTCGACAAACCATTAAATCTATTTATTCACAATTCATTCTTTTTCAATATATCTTCAATCATAATTCCATTTATATAAATTCAGTTTAGTAAACGGTTCCATTAAATCTCTTTTACAAACTAACAATTTTTAATCTACGCATAATTATCCTAGTCTTAGAGAATGACTCTTCTTTTTCGTTTATATTCAATGGGTAAAATAAAGTATATAAAAGTAAAGTATAAAGCAAATATATATAAGTAATTGAATACAAAATTAGCAAATATAATTACGTAATCCTTAGTCAAATGCAGATATTATTTTAATTAGACGTTCGAGTGGCATTTTGTTAGAATTTTAATATAGGTAATTCATAATAAAGTTCACGTTGACATTGTCGAGCTGTAGGTCAAACTTTAAAGGTTCTAAGTTAAATTCCTATTCAAATGCCAAAGTTCCGTCAATCTGCGAGTATTTAATTCATTATTAATCGCAATACAAAAGAAAATCAAGAATCAAAACAAAACACGAAATATAACTGCAGCGATAAGACCTTAGGAAACCGCTGGCTGCTACGCTGCGTTGCGATAAGCCGAAATCACAAAGTTAGACCTCCGTTGGTCATAGGAGATGATCTTCACTGCGTGACGATGATGATGTCCAAATATAATTAAAACTGCTCCGGTCGTCTAAACTTCTGCATAGCTAAATAATCTGCACGAGCTTCAGCCTTCCAATATATTTGGCTGGTTATCATTCGGCAGGTGGCTGGTTGCGTAACTTGTTGGCTGAAGGTTATGTCGCCTCGTGGCCTCTTCTTGGAGCGACCGGGGTTTAAACCATGAGCTGATGCGGGGGTCGACGAGACGGGTGGGGTAGTCGGCTGTAGAGCAACCAAATGCTCTTCTATATTTCTGGCCTTCCTTACGCCTTGGGGTCGAATCTCGTTTCCACTTTCACACAAATCGCACACGGAAATTTATTGAAATATCCCACTCTTGTTTTATGAGATTGGATATATATATAACTAATTATATTTCACGTGTATGTGCAGTTTAAATGGGCAGCGGCAAAAATTGTGAGCGTTCACCACGAAGTTTAATCCGATAATGAATAAAGCTTTGGGAAGCTGCATGCTGGTGGTCGCTGTTATAGCTTTCCTTTCCCTAACTGTATAATCGTACGATCATATTCTGTCCTGATTGGTCTAAGACAATTCTCTCGCTTTTTGTTTTACACAAAAGCTGCTATAATTTAGGGCGAGGGTGTCTTGAAGAGTTATTGCAGTGTAAAGTTCAGTTGGTCACTACACTACAGAACAAGCAGTAGCAGCTATACATTAGGCAATAAATCATTTTAGACCATATAATTTAGACTATAATATATAGGATTAAAAAAAAAATAAATATAATAAAAAATAATATATAATTAAGTAAATAAAATAACTACACTAAGTTTCGTTATTTGTCAAAAGGAGGGAGATGTAGTGTGCGCACATGTTATATATAATATATAATTACAACTTCGCGGTTTGTTGGTTTATAAAAAAAAAATATTTTTATTACGTCTTACACAATTGAAGTATGAATAAAATCTAAATCTAATTTGCAAAGCGGACGCTTAGCAAATCCTTGGCTGAGCTTATTTACTTCTTCATATTGAGCGTACATAGGCTCTCATAAATGTTTACGTTAATTAGGCGCTCTCTTGAGGGGATTGCGCATGGATACAGATCAGCCGAGTTTCAGTTTCACCCTTCTAGTGGGCATAACGAATAAGACTACGGATGTTTATGTTAAATTGTTTACATCGGCCAAATTTGTTATTGTCACCAAGAAGTTGGGGTTCTTATGGAATTTAATAATTTATCTTTATCTTTATCTTTTTATCTTATGGGCTAAGGCATTCTTGGTTCTATTTCCTATTGTTGCTAGGTAAGATAATATAAGTGGCTGGTATATGTTGTGTAGATATATGTTATGTGGTTGAGCATTACATATGCCACTACCCCACCCTTAAAATTTAGCCTGTCCTCAAGCGGATATTCTGGGATAAAATACAGGATTAGAATCAAGTACTGTATTTACCTTTTCTGTTGTTATAATATCTTGTTGTTATATTATCTTGTTGTTCTATTTGTGGTGAATTCTCTTTTTTATATTTAACAATTTATTTTTTGAGAATGCCTTTATATTTATAAATAAAATATAGTATAAGTGCAAGTATTATAATAGCAAGTATAGTTAATGAAACAATTTGTAATATATTGTATGCATCAGTGTGATCTTTAATTATTTCTTCAGCATGTAGATATGATAATGGTTCTAATTTTGTTAAATTGTTATTGATATAAATAGTTTGTGTGTAGTGTAGTATTGTGCTTGTAATTAATATGTTTTCTATTTGAACAGAACAATAATAAGCTTTTATTATATTATCTCCTATTATAATTTCTCTATTAGTTATACAGTTTTGATTTAATACAATTTTTGATAATTTCGAAGTTAAAATTATGTTTGGTTCTACATAAGTTATTCTAATATTATTATGTGTTTTTGAATAACTGCATTCTGTTGGTATTTGATTTAATATTCCTGTAATACATTTGTTTATTATTAATTTTCTGGAGCTTTGTTTATAGACTTGATTATTTTGAATATAATATTTATCATTTACATTTTCTATAAGTATATAATTATCTTTGTATGGATATGGTATAATGTTAAAAAGTGCAGTTTTTGTAATGTCTCTAGGAATGATTTTAACCACGTAGAAGTTTTTATATTTAACAATTTTTCGGAATTTACATGTGATAATGGATCATGTTTTAATAATTTGAGATTAAAAATACCAAGTCTTGTTAATTGCATACCAAGTTCTATATCTTCAATATATTCAGTAAAATGTTGTAAATTAAATATTAAAATTTCTAATCTTCTGTCACCTTCACTTATTGCGCTTAAATGGTTGATTAGTTCAATGTCTCTATTGCCTACTTCTATTACTTAATTCAATTCATTAATTTGAATGCTATGTTGAGAAAGATCGTTTATTTTTTGTTATAATTCTTCTTTACCATTTTGATCTAAAGTGCCAAAAAGGTATTTCTTCAGCTTGTTTAATTAAATTTGCAAAAGTTTGTTCGGTTTTTGTTAGGTTTACGGACAAATAGTGATATTCATAGTTTATAGGTATATTAAATGATCCTGTTTTAAATATAATATATACATTTTTAGCTTGTATTGGGTTCACCTCTAGGCTTTGACCACGGACGGCACGGACGAAACATATTATAAGTGTTATTATGAATAACTGTTTAATCGGAACCCACTTGATTTTCGGGAGTTGAGCTGGAATTGTATTTACTGTTATTATTTTCTTTTGTTTTTTAAATTTAAATTTCCCGTTTTCTTGAATGGGTTAGTTGTTTTACTTTTTACCAATGGTGCTTGCTTATATTATATCTGGTGTCTACTTCATAGCTATATCTATCTTTATTCAACTTATCTATTTTTGATTGCTTTTAATTTTGGGTGTCATATGCAGGTGCATTATATATAGTAGCATATGTACCATAGTATAACACGTTGTTACACACACACTCACCACACACACACAGTACATATGTACCACTTGATCACACCCACCCAATCCATTTGCCCAGCAACACACTTAAACTTACAAACCCCAACACATAAGTCAGATCCCAAGATCGTGGCGACAATAACAAATTCGGCCGCGTTAACATAAACAATTGATTCATACACATAAACATCCGCCGATGCCGAAATTCGTTATTCCCACTAAGCAACCAAATAGCTTACGCAGCACAAATTCTGGTAATTTTCTATGCGCAACTCTCTTAAAGAGAGCAACCCATTTGAATAAAGAGGAGAGCCTCCAAGTTCATATAAACAAAGTCGACCAAGGGTTTGCTAAGCGTTCAACTCACACTCAAGAGTTAGATCTAATCCATCCACTATACCATTAAGACGTGAATTGACTCCGATTCAAAGTTGTATTATTATCTTGAAATAAAAACTTATATTTTTTTCAAAACTTGCAACCGCGAACTCGGTATTATATATATATATATTCAACTTATATCTTTATATTTATTTATCTATATTCAACTTATCTATTTTTGATTGCTTCTTCTTTTGGGTGTCATATGCAGGTGTTCCTGCATAAAAGAAAGCTGGTATCCTACCAGTTGTATTGTGTTTGGTTTTATGATTATATACATAGAGAATAGTTTCAAATTGTGTTATCTTATTTTCTGGTCGGACTCAATATTAATGATTCTTAACTTTTCATTGACTGTTTAATGGAATCTTTCAATGTCAGAAATTCCATTTTTACTTGATGTGATATTTATATTCACATTTTCGGAACTAAGCCATAAGTGTAACGCGGAACATATATGTAAAAGCTGAATCTTTATTGGCCTTTATTTCTGACGGTTTTCCCATTTCATTGAAAATTTTAAGTAGAGATCTTTTTGCTTCAAGCCAGTCTGTACTGCTGACTTCAATCAGGGCGGCATATTTGGAATAAATTAAATCAAATGAATTTAAATAAAAATCAATAACATATTTTTCTCTGGGATTAAAAGTTTCTGGTGTTAACTCATAGTTTAGTTTAGTATCTCTATGTTCTGTTTTGGATATGTTACATACTTCGCATTCATTAATAATGTTCTGTATTAACTTTTGGTAGTCTGGGTAATAATATTGTTTGAAAAGGTTAGTTTGTTTCTCTATTCCTGGGTGTAAAAGTTCTCTGTGGCTTTTTATAATTATTTCTTTAAATTCTGAATATGTTTCAATATCTTTTAATTTAATGTTTGATTTCATAACTTTAGTTATGTTATTGAGACTGACAATTTCTATGTTATGAAAGAAAATTACGCTTCTTTTGGTACATAAATATTCTTTAATTAATTCTTTGGCATGGACATTTGTCATTTCTGTGTAATGAATTTTAATTTTTGTTTTATGAAAGTATCCTTTAGTTTCTACGGTATTATTATCGTCTTTTATAAATTCTATCTGCCTGTTGTAATAATTAATTGGTCTTTCCGTTAAGGAAATATAAGATTAATTATATAATAGTAGTATATAATAGTATATAATAGTAGCTTGTGTTGGTAACGAAATGTTACTGGAGGTTTCTCCTAGGAAGTTTTCTTTAATTTGTACTCTTGGTGGAGCATCTGCTACATGGTTTTCTTTACCAGAGAGATATTTGATATGGTAATCAAATTCATTTAATTCGATTTTCCATCTCTGAAGTTTCATGTTTGGCTTTTTAATTGAATCAATCCAAACCAATGGCCTGTGATTATTAATTTGTGATCACTATAGATCTCGAATTTTCTACCAAATAAATAGGACCTGAAATATTTAGTGGCCCAAACAATAGCAAGGAGCTCCTTTTCTCCTGCGGAATAATTAACTTCATGTTCGTTCAGAGTTCTGCTCGCATAGCATATAGGTTTATGCTCTTGCGATAATACCGCGCCTATAGCAAAATTGCTGGCATCAGTAGTTAGTGAAAAAGACTTTTTAAAGTCTTTTAATTTTTCAAGAGCTAAGTAATAGTCTGAGTCTTTGATATTTATTATTGAGCCTTTTTTAATCGTAATGTCATTGGTTTTGCTATTTTAGCGAAGTTTGAATTAATTTGCGGAAAAAACCGCAAAGACCAAGAAATGATTTTATTTCCTTAGTGGACTTTGGAATGGGGAAATTTACTACGGCTTTAATTTTTGTGGGATTTGGTTTAATACCATCTGAGTTAATTATGTGCCCTAGGAATTCAGTTTGTTTTTTAAGGAATTCGCATTTGTCTAGCTGTAATTTTAAATTTGCTTCTCTGAGCTTTAAGAATACCTTTCGTAAAAACATTATGTGCTCTTCCAATGAAGTGGAATATTAATTATGTCATCCATATATACGAGACAGTTTTTGTATATTAAATTTGCTAAGAGATTATTCATGCACCGTTGAAAAGTTGCGGGTGCATTTTTTAAACCAAATGGCATTCGAGTATATTCAAAATGACCATTTTTGGTGGAAAAAGCTGTCTTCGCTATGGAATTTTCATCCATTTGTATTTGATGAAAACCTTTTGCGAGGTCAATGGTTGTACAGTATTGGCAATTTCCAAGCTTGTCCAATATTTCATCCATTACCGGTATTGGGTATTTGTCATCAACGGCTATTTCGTTGAGGTTGCGATATCCAATGACTATGCGAAATTTCGATTTGCCCGATGCATCTTGCTTTTTGGGTACTACCCAAACAGGAGAGCAATAGGGAGAATTCGAATTTCTTATGATGCCTTGTGGCATCATGTCTTTCATTTGGTTTTCGACTTCTTCGTCTAAGCTTTGTGGCTATTTGTATGGACGTTTGTAAATTGGGTCTTCGTGTTCAGTTGTTATGACATGTTTAGTTGTTCTTCTGAAGGACAAATTTTCACCTTCTTTGTACTGTATGTCACTAAACTCGTATAAGACACTGGTTTCTTCATCGTTTAGATGATCAAGTCGAAATTCATTTGTTTCATTGAGTTCGTTGTCAATTACATAATTGACATATTCAATATTTGGGGGATATATTAAGTTTTCTTTTAAACTCTCTTTAGATCTTCTTCTTCATTAATATCTTCTTAATTAATATCTTCAATTCGCAGCTTAAATGTGTATTTATTTAAAGTAACTGCATTGGATGTATAGCAAATAGTTGCTTTGGAATCTTCCAAATATTCCCTGCCTAACAAAATGTCGTATTTTTCTGAGAATTTATGTAAATAAAATGTTTGCTTTGTCGGACATAGTTTACTTGGATTTAATGCAATTTTTGATTTTAAAATAATTTGACCGTTTATTGTATGTACATCTAATTGAGTTAATCGGACAATTGAAAAAATGTTTACTCATCAAATTTGATGATCCTGTGTCATTCAAACATTTGCGTTTGATATCGTTCATAGTTATTTGTATGAATGGGTAGGTTTTTATTCTTCTACTTCTGATTCCGATCCCGAGGCAAGTTGATGAAAATTTTCAGTAGTGTCCATTTTAGACTGACCACTGGAACTTTCACGCTGCCTTTTTTGGGGCTGGTTAGTAGTAGAATAAGATGTGGGTTTTTGATAATTTAGAGCGTTTTGGGCTCTACCTTGGTCTAACTTTTGTTTGAACTCACTGTATGTCGCTTGGTTATTTTCAACTATTTTTGAATTATTACTTGCATAATTATTTTGATTTTAACTTTGCTGTGCTTGAACATTCCATATATATTAAATAAATATATAATTACAACTTCGCGGTTTGTTGGTTAATAAAAAAAATATTTTTTTTATTCAATCAAAAACTTAAGCGAACGTCGGAGACAAATTCACGTCTTATACAATTGAAGTATGAATAAAATCTAAATCTAATTTGCAAAGCGAACGCTTAGCAAACCCTTGGCTGAGCTTATTTACTTCTTCATATTGAGCGTACATAGGCTCTCATTTATGTTAACGTTAATTAGGCGCTCTCTTGAGTGAATTGCGCATGGATACAGATCAGCCGAGTTTGAGCTACGTGGAAAGTTTTGACCCTTTAAGCTGTGTAAGCAGTTTTCACCCTTCTAGTGGGAATAACGAATAAGACTGCGGATGTTTATGTTAAATTGTTTACATCGGCCGAATTTGTTATTGTCACCGAGAAGTTGGGGTTCTTATGTGCTAAGGCATTCTTGGTTCTATGTTCTATTGTTGCTAAGTAAGAGAATATAATATATAAAGTGGCTGGTATATGTTGTAGATATATGTTGTGTGGTTGAGCATTACATATGTCACTACCCCACCCTTAAAATTTAGCCTGTCCTCAGGCGGATATTCTAGGATACAATACAGGATTAGTATCAGGTACTGTATTTATATTTTCTGTTGTTATACTATTTTGTTGTTTTATTTGTTCTGAATTCTCTTTTTTATACTTAACAATTAATTTTTTTGGAATGCCTTTATATTTATAAATAAAATATAGTATAAGTGCAAGTATTATAATAGCAAGTATAGTTAATGTAACAATTTGTAATGTGTTGTATGTATTAGTGTGTTCCTTAATTATTTCTTTAGCGTGTAGATATGATAATGGTTCTAACTTTGTTACATTGTTATTGATATAGACCGTTTGTGTGTAGTCTAGTGTTGTGCTTGTGATTAATATGTTTTCTATTTGAACAGAACAATTAAAAGCTTTTATTATATTGTCTCCTTCTATTATAATTTCTCTATTAGTTATACAGTTTTGATTTAATACAACTTTTGATAATTTCCAAGTTAAAATTATGTTTGGTTCTACATAAGTTATTCCAATATTGTTATGTGTTTTTGAATATCTACATTCTGTTGGTATTTGATTTAATATTCCTGTAATACATTTGTTTATTATTGGTTTTCTTGAATTTTTTTTTTATAAACTTGATTATCTTGAATATAATATTTATCATTTACATTTTCTATAAGTATATTATTATCTTCGTCTGGATATGGTACGATGTTGAAAAGTGCAGTTTTTATAATGTCTCTAGGAATATGGGAAATAATAAGTATTTCATTTGCATCTGATTTTAACCACGTAGAAGTTTTTATATTTAGCAATTTTTCGGAATTGATAATGGATCATGTTTTAGTAATTTGGGATTAAAAATACCAAGTCTTGTTAACTGCATACCAAGTTCTATATCTTCAATGTATTCGGTAAAGTGTTGTAAATTAAATATTAAAAGTTCTAATCTTCTGTCACCCTCACTTATTGCGCTTAAATGGTTGATTACTTCAATGCCTCTATTGACTACTTCTATTACTTCATTCAATTCATTAATTTGAATATTATGTTGAGAAAGATCGTTTATTTTTTGTTCTAATTCTTCTTTGTCATTTTGATCTAAAGTGCCAAAAAGGTATTTATATGCGGTACCTATAATATTAATTAAACCACGTTTATTACGTTTTATTATTCTTATTCCATTCATCTCTCTGTTTAATTTTTCAGTTAAATATTGGATTTGGGCTATAGTACCATATTCTTCAGCTTGTTTAATTAAATTCGCAAAAGTTTGTTCGGTTTTTGTTAAGTTTACGGACAAATAGTTTATAGGTATATTAATTGATCCTGTTTTAAATATAAGATATCCATTTTTAGCTTGTATTGGGTTCACTTCTAGGCTTTGACCACGGACGGTACGGACGAAACATATTATAAATGTTATTATGAATAACTGTTTAATCGGACTCCTCTTGATTTTTGAGAGTTGAGCTGGAATGGTATTTACTGTTATTAATTTTCTTTTGTTTTTTAAATTTAGATTTATAATGTTCAACTTTTCTTCCTCTATTTGTTTCTTCGTAATGTTTCTCATCTATTTGTTCTATACGCCCTGTTTTCTTAAATGGGTTAGTTGTTTTACTTTTTACCAATGGTGCTTGTTTATATCTGGTATCTACTTCATAGCTATGTCTATCTTTATTCAACTTATCTATTTTTGATTGTTTCTCCTTTTGGGTGTCATATGCAGGTGTTCCTGCATAAATGAAAATATCAGCTGGTATTCTACCAGTTGTATTATGTTTGGTTTTATGATTATATACATAGAGAATAGTTTCAAATTGTGTTATCTTATTTTCTGGGTCGGACTCACTATTAATGATTCTTAACTTTTCATTGACTGTTTTATGGAATCTTTCAATGTCGGAAATTCCATTTTTACTTGTTGTGATATTTATATTCACATTTTCGGACCTAAGCCATAAGTGTAACGCGGAACATATAAAAGCTGAATCTTTATCGGCCTTTATTTCGGACGGTTTTCCCATTTCATTGAAAATTTTAAGGAGAGCTCTTTTCGCTTCCAGCCAGTCTCTACTGCTAACTTCAATCAAGGCGGCATATTTGGAATAAATGTCAATGCATGACAGGAATGTTTTATTATTGATTAAATAAAAATCGATAACATATTTTTCTCTGGGATTAAAAGTTTCTGGTGTTAACTCATAGTTTAGTTTAGTATCTCTATGTTCTGTTTTGGATATGTTACATACTTCGCATTCATTAATAATGTTCTGTATTAACTTTTGGTAGTCTGGGTAATAATATTTTTCTTTGAAAAGGTTAGTTTGTTTCTCTATTCCTGGGTGTAAAAGTTCTCTATGGCTTTTTATAATTATTTCTTTAAATTCTGAATATGTTTCAATATCTTTTAATTTGATGTTTGATTTCATAACTTTAGTTATGTTATTCGGACTGACAATTTCTATGTAAGCGTTTTGAAATGTAAGGAAGTCTGCTTCGTTATGAAAGAAAATTACGCTTCTTTTAGTACAAAAATATTCTTTAATTAATTCTTTGGCATGGACATTTGTCATTTCTATGTAATGAATTTTAATTTTTGTTTTATGAAAATATCCTTTAGTTTCTACGGTATTATTATCGTCTTTTATAAATTCTATCTGCCTGTTGTAGTAATTAATTGGCCTCTCCGTTAAGGAAATATAAGATTGGTTATCTTCTTGAGCACTGTGAATAGTAGCTTGTGTTGGTAACGAAATATTACTGGAGGTTTCTCCTAGGAAGTTTTCTTCAATTTTTACTCTTGATAGAGCATCTGCTACATGGTTTTCTTTACCAGGGAGATATTTGATATGGTAATCAAATTCATTTAATTTGATTTTCCATCTCTGAAGTTTCATGTTTGGCTCTTTAATTGAATCAAGCCAAACCAATGGCCTGTGATCACTGTAGATCTCGAATTTTCTACCAAATAAATAGGACCTGAAATATTTAGTGGCCCAAACAATAGCAAGGAGTTCCTTTTCAATTGCGGAATAATTAATTTCATGTTCGTTCAGAGTTCTGCTCGCGTAACATATAGGTTTATGCTCTTGCGATAATACCGCGCCTATAGCAAAATTGCTGGCATCAGTAGTTAGTGAAAAACACTTTTTAAAATCTGGGTGTATTAATATGGGATCGGACGTTATTAACACTTTTAGTTTTTCAAAAGCTAAGTAATAGTCTGAGTCTTTGATATTTATTATTGAGCCTTTTTTTTAGTCGTAATGTCATTGGTTTTGCTATTTTAGCGAAGTTTGGAATAAATTTGCGGTAAAAACCGCAAAGACCAAGAAATGATTTTATTTCCTTAGTGGACTTTGGTATAGGGAAATTCACTACGGCTTTAATTTTTGTGGGATTTGGTTTAATACCATCTGTTGTAATTATATGCCCTAGGAATTCAGTTTCTTTTTTAAGGAATTCGCATTTGTCTAGCTGTAATTTTAAATTTGCTTCCCTGAGCTTTAAGAATACCTTTCGCAAAGACATTATGTGCTCTTCCAATGAAGTGGAATACACAATTATGTCATCCATATATACGAGACAGTTTTTGTATATTAAATCTGCTAAGAGATTATTCATGCAACGTTGAAAAGTTGCGGGTGCATTTTTTAAACCAAATGGCATTCGAGTATATTCAAAATGACCATTTTTGGTGGAAAAAGCTGTCTTCGCAATGGAATTTTCATCCATTTGTATTTGATGAAAACCTTTTGCGAGGTCAATGGTTGTAAAGTATTGGCAATTTCCAAGCTTGTCCAATATTTCATCCATTACCGGTATTGGGTATTTGTCATCAACGGTTATTTCGTTGAGGTTGCGATAGTCAATGACTATGCGAAATTTTGATTTTCCAGATGCATCTGGCTTTTTGGGTACTACCCAAACCGGAGAGCAATACGGAGAATTCGATTTTCTTATGATGCCTTGTTGCATCATGTCTTTCATTTGGTTTTCGACTTCTTCGTCGAAGCTTTGTGGGTATTTGTATGGACGTCTGTAAATTGGGTCTTCGTGTTTAGTTGTTATGACATGTTTAGTTGTACTTGTGAAGGTCAAATTTTCACCTTCTTTGTACTGTATGTCACTAAACTCGTATAAGACACTGGTGAGGGCTTTCCTCTCTTCATCGTTTAGATGATCAAGTCGAAATTCATTTGTTTCATTGAGTTCGTTGTCAATTACATAATTGACATACTCAATATTTAGAGAATCTAATAGGTTTTCTTTTAAACTCTCTTTAGGTGTTTCTTCTTCTTCATTAATATCTTCAAGTCGCAATTTAAATGTGTATTTATTTAAAGTGACTGTATTGGATGTATAGCATATAATTGCTTTGGAATCTTCCAAATATTCCCTGCCTAACAAAATGTCGTATTTTTCTGAGAATTTATGTAAATAAAATGTTTGCTTTGTCGGACATAGTTTACTAGGTTTTAATGAAATTTTTGATTTTAAAATAATTTGACCGTTTATTGTGTGTACATCCAATGGAGCTTTTGAGTTAATCGGACAATTGAAAAAATTTTTACTCATCAAATTTATTGATGAACCTGTGTCAATCAAACATTTGAGTTTGATATCGTTCATAGTTATTTGTATGAATGGGTAGGTTCTTCTTCTTCTACTTCTGATTCCGATCCCGAGGCAAGTTGATGTCCATTTCACTGGTGTCCATTTTAGACTGACCACTGGAACTTTCACGCTGCCTTTTTTGGGGTTGGTTAGTAGTAGAATAAGATATGGGTTTTTGATAATTTAGAGCGTTTTGCGCTCTACCCTGGTCTAACTTTTGTTTGAACTCGCTGTATGTTGCTTGGTTATTTTCAACCCTTTTTGAATTATTACTTGCATAATTATTTTGATTTTGATTTTGCTGTGTTTGAATATAATAAGGTTTTGTACCTTGGTCATTATTATTTCCCTTGTTCTTTTGAGATTCATTATATTTACTACTGCTTTGTGATGTAGATGGACTGTTTGATTTAGTTTTAACTTTTTCTGTATTTGATACAATTGTATCGTAAAGGCCTTCCCTTTGCGCTACTTGTCTTAATAATGTTGTTGTTGTAATATCGTATCTTGCTAAAGTCATGAACATTCTGTCTGGAATTCTTTTATAAATTACATCTTTTATAGTATTAGCCATTGCGGCGGTATAAAGAGTTGTATTTGTATAATTATTTTCTAGTGATAATTTACTTGAAATTTCGAACATCTTATTTTCTAGTTCTTCTACAAACTTACGAATACTACCACTCCAGTATGTGTTGTAAAGTCTTCTTAGCAGCTCTTCGTATGGGATTTGGGTTTTGAATTCATCAATGAGGACTGATCGCAGTTCAGCCCAGGTGTTGCACTGTTGTAGCTGGGACACTTCTTGTGCGTGTCGGGACAGCTGCATCTCGATGGCACTGTAGAGTACACTATGTTGCCTCTTGTCTGTTGTCGGGTATAGGGACATCACGAAGTCCACACGTCTCACAAATGATGCCAGTTCTCTTGTGGAACCGTCAAATGTTGGGATGTGGCGAATCTGGCCCAAAGCCTGATTCAAATGTAGCTCGGATAGAATCATAATTTGTTCACTGGGTTGTGCCATGTTGTTGGCTATTGTTGATTTTTGCTTTTGAATCACTTGGTAGGTTAATACCAGTTCTCTTGTGGAACCGTCAAATGTTGGGATGTGGCGAATCTGGCCCAAAGCCTGATTCAAATGTAGCTCGGATAGAATCATAATTTGTTCACTGGGTTGTGCCATGTTGTTGGCTATTGTTGATTTTTGCTTTTGAATCACTTGGTAGGTTAATACCGGGGTTTTTATTTTATTTTTTTTTTTTTTTAATTTTAAGATTCACACACCTTCGTAGCGGTCCAATCAATGTTAGATGGGCTACACTGACCTGGTAACAGTCACACCTTTTATTTGTTTTGGTGGGTCACGCTTTAATGGTCACTTGCAGTTTTTAATTTGTATTAATAGTATCCAACATCGAGAGTTAGATAACTATTCACAAATATTTTGTCACATAGATTCTTTTGCGGATCTGCTTTGTATAAACTGAAGCACAAACGAAACTTTGTTCGCCACGAGCTGCGCTTTATTAATCTCGAACTAATTTATTAGCTCTAAGAGATTATGTTCACACGCCGACTGCGCCAATTACAACTTCGCGGTTTGTTGGTTAATAAAAAAAATATTTTTTTTATTCAATCAAAAACTAAGCGAACGTCGGAGACAAATTCACGTCTTATACAATTGAAGTATGAATAAAATCTAAATCTAATTTGCAAAGCGAACGCTTAGCAAACCCTTGGCTGAGCTTATTTACTTCTTCATATTGAGCGTACATAGGCTCTCATTTATGTTAACGTTAATTAGGCGCTCTCTTGAGTGAATTGCGCATGGATACAGATCAGCCGAGTTTGAGCTACGTGGAAAGTTTTGACCCTTTAAGCTGTGTAAGCAGTTTTCACCCTTCTAGTGGGAATAACGAATAAGACTGCGGATGTTTATGTTAAATTGTTTACATCGGCCGAATTTGTTATTGTCACCGAGAAGTTGGGGTTCTTATGTGCTAAGGCATTCTTGGTTCTATGTTCTATTGTTGCTAAGTAAGAGAATATAATATATAAAGTGGCTGGTATATGTTGTAGATATATGTTGTGTGGTTGAGCATTACATATGTCACTATATAAGGTTTTGTACCTTGGTCATTATTATTTCCTTTATTCTTTTGAGAATCATTATTTTTACTACTGCTTTGTGATGTAGATGGACTGTTTTATTTAGATTTTCTTTATTTAATACAATTGTATCGTAAAGGCCTTCCCTTTGTTGTAATGTCGTATCTTGCTAAGGTCATGAACATTATGTCTGGAATTCTTTTATAAATTACATCTTTTATAATATTAGCCACTGCGGCGGTATAAAGAGTTGTATTTGTATAATTGAAATTTCAAACATCTTGTTTTCTAGTTCTTCTACAAACTTACGAATACTACCACTCCAGTACGTGTTGTAAAGTCGTCTTAGCAGCTCTTCGTATGATCGTAGTTCAGCCCAAGTGTTTCACTGTTGTAGCTGGGAAACTTCTTGTGCGTGTCGGGACAGCTGCATCTCGATGGCACTGTAGAGTACACTATGTTGCCTCTTGTCTGTTGTCGGGTATAGGGACATCACGAAATCCACACGTCTCACAAATGATGCCAGTTCTCTCGTGGAACCGTTAAATGTTGGGATGTGGCGAATCTTTTTTGAACTTTGTATGTTGTTGGTTTGTTGGTTTGTTGGTTTATACAAAAAAATATTTGTATTAATCAAAAACTTAAGCGAACGTCGGAGACAAATTCTCGTCTTACACAATTGAAGTATGAATAAAATCTAAATCTAATTTGCAAAGCGGACGCTTAGCAAACCCTTCGCTGAGCTTATTTACTTCTTCATATTGAGCGTACATAGGCCCTCATTTATGTTTACGATAATTATGCGCTCTCTTGAGTGGATTGCGCATGGATACAGATCACCGAGTTTGAGCTACATGGGAAGTTTTGACCCTTTAAGCTGCGTAAGCAGTTTTCACCCTTATAGTGGCAATAGACTGCAAATGTTTATGTTAAATTGTTTACATATGCTTAATTTGTTATTGTCACCAAGAAGTTGGAGTTCTTATGGAATTTAATAATTGTTTATTAATTGTTTAATTGTTTATGTGCTAAGGCATTCTTGGTTCTGTTGCTGAGTAAGAGAATATATAAAGTTGCTGGTATATGTTGTGTAGATATATGTTATGTGGTTGAACATTACATATGTCACTATATATATTATACATAGAATTATATCAATCAGATATAAGTACAATTATATTGTTGCAGTGTTTATGCAAACAGCGACGTTCAAGTGAAAGTGTAACAAGATTACCCACTTATAAGCCACACTGCCTAAATGCTTGGTCTGCATTCTCACGCCAGCCATGCACATACTGCGCGCATTCAACATACCCTCTCAATGTACCGCGGACTGACCTCCCCGGAAAACCGAAACTCAATGTGTTATTATTCAAGATCAAACTCATCATGGCGACCGTGACAGAGTGACTATTCAAAGTGAATTTTCAAACTATGAAAATAACAATCGAAGATTAAGAAGAACAGCAACAACAAAGTTGCTGACAAAGTTTAATCTAAGTATAACTTTTAAGCTTTAAACTAATAAACTATGCAAATAAAATGACAAAGTGAATGAGTGTTAAATCACACATTAGCAGCAGCAGCAGTAACATTTACAATAACAGCCATTTCAATGGACATCAACAATTACATGCATTAACTACAACATCAGCAGCAGCAGAAACAAAACAACATCAGGAGTGGCTACAAAATAATTAAATAAATAAACAAACAACAACAACCAACAGCTTTGGAGGAAAATTCTGAGTGAATAGAGTGTGAGTGTGATGGGTAAACACAGGGGCGGAGTACGTAACAAAGCAAAGAATGAAATAGCGCGCCTAAGGTGGCTATTATATGCAAAAACTCTAGCTCCCGAATGGTCAAAAGCTCAAAAGCTACAAGCTGAGCTAGACCATCATGTAAAATTTCTAAGTGACAACAAAAACCCCACCACACCCGCTCGCTCGGAGAAGCACATACAATAAATATTAAATACTAATAAAATCCAACCTCCTCAGCTCAAAAGCCTGCCGGAGCTCAGACTGCAATGCCTTAATGACTGCGAGGGACCATTTTACAACACAGCCTGTGAGTACACGTGCAGGCATCGCACGGCCAGTATCAGCGGCTCATCGAGGAAAAACTCCATTTTTTTTTTATACTTTGCACTGCGTTGCATAATTTTTTTTTTAATTGCACTACGATGCATATTTTTTCATTTAATAATAAAATCAATGTACAATTGAGCGGAAACCTATTTGCCAAATGAGAAGTTTGGCCCACAAGGCCAGACGAAAACCTAGGTAGGACGACTTGTATGTCGACTATAGGAAATAGGATCTACAAAATAGATGTTTTAGACAGAGATATGGAAAAACAAAATTATTTTATAAACACACGAAACAACTTTATATTAAGAGATAATAAAATAAGAACGGTGCCCCATATGGGACTAGTAGACACTGAGTCGGTAGATTCTACCGCAAATGTAAAAAACAAAGTAGAAGTAAGTACAAGCAACTTAAATTGGATCACTTTGATCCTGGGCATAATAGCCATTATAATGATCATTAATGCGCTTACTAAATTGTACAAGTTCCAAAATAAATGTTTAAAAAGAAATATGAGAGCAGAGTCAACAATCTAGACAAAATATAAGAAACGAAAAGAAAAATTTAAAATTCAAAAAGTTTTATATAAATAAAAACGAAAGCATCGACGAACCATATACAACAGAGCAAACAGCAGAGAAATTTAGACAAGTTTAAAAAAAACGACCTTGTTTCTTAATAAGATCGATAGAGATCTTACAGAGATTTCATACGTTTTAATAAATGTAATACCCTAATCCGTATATGAATTTGAGGTCAGATATATTAATACATTCGAGTTAGATTTTAGCCCACTTATTCAGATCTGTTCAAAAATCAAAGAGTAGCGGTTTTGTTGGCTTTACCTTATGTAAAAGTCAAAGAATATATCGAACTAGATGACTACTTTGGTGGTGAACTAACAATTTACAAAGTTCTACTACACAGATATGTAAGTCTATATGGACTGGCAAAGTATAAAAAATCACCTAGAACATATAAAAATAGTCTTTGATAAATCTTATAAGTGCGTAAGCCAAAATAGAAAATACAACAAAGTACTCTCAATAGGCACGCACAAATATTGGTAGAATGCTTTAATGAAGCACGCCAATTACTAAATATAAAGAAAGATAGATTAACTAGAATACTTAAAAGCAAGCGTTAAAATTTTTAAACAAGTTTAGAGAAAACTTGTTACTAGTAAGAAAAAGGAATAATTTAAATCTGACTGTCCCTACAATATTCAACACATCAGTTGAAATCGAAACAGATGACAATACTAAAGTACCGGAAGAATCCGATCAAGATAATAAAGAAGAGGATCTTACAATACCGGTAACAATTAAATTGCCAGAAATAGGAGAAGAAGAAAGTTCAGAGCCTACAAACACAAACTTAGAAGACAGTATGACTGACTCAGCCGCAACTTCAAGGGAATGCGTGCGACAAATTTCGTCCACGATACCCGAGTTCGATGGCAAGAAAGTCAACTTAAACAGATTTTTGGAGGCTCTCCGATTAACAGATCTCACGAAAGGAGATCAGTATATGTTAGCCGTTGAAGCCATTAAGACAAAAATAATTGGCCCTTTGTCATACAAAGTGGAAAATGAAAGGACCATTATTGGAATCATAAGTGTATTAAAGGCATCAGTTAAATCGACTGATGTCATTAAAGCAAAATTGCTAAATACACAACAACGTGGTAAAACTGCAGCGCAGTATACCACAGAAATTGAAAATCTACGTAGGTCGCTTGAGGTACCACAAACAACGGAGATAAGTTCGCGACGAAACAAGCGATCACTGCGATGATAAAGAATTGCGAGCATGATAAGCTCAAGACAATTCTAGAAGCAGGTAATTTCAGCACTATGAATAGTGTAATAGAGAAATACATACACTGCTGTACAGAAATGACCGGCAACTCGAACATTGTTTTCTTCTATAACAATAGAGGACATTCTCGAGGAAATAGTCATCGTGGAAATGACCAAAATAGATGTGATGGCCGCGGTAACTATAATAACAATTATAGAGGCCGAGGTGGTTATCGCGGAGGAAATAGAGGCCGCGGCGGTAACCAGAACAACAACAGAGGTGGAGGTTACCACAGGGGTAACCAAAACCAAAACTCAAATAATAGAAACAATAATACCGTCAGAAACACACAGACGGAAAACCAGCAGGCCGCCTTGAGCAACAGCCAACAGTAAGGCTGTATAGAATCAATCTCAATTTAAGTACATTAAGATACAACAAATATATCAGGAATAGGACAAGGGACAATTAAGTCTCTAGGTACTATAGATTTGGAAATGAGTATCGCAAATGCAGCAATACCATATAAATTCCATATCGTACCTGACAATTTTCCTATACCAGGGGATGGTATATTTGGTTTGGACTTCATTAAAAAATACAATTGTATAATATTTTAGAATTCCGCGACCAAGAAGATTGGTTCACTTTGAGGCCCGTTAATTTCAGGAATATAAAATTTCCTATAATACATTCACTTGATAACGAAATAGTTTTGCCAGCTAGATCAGTGCAACCTGGCATAATAGTGCACTAGTAAACACTCAGAACGTGTTGATTCGCATTATAAATACAACAGAAAAAGACGCTATTGTAAACAGCGCAAATATAAAAATCGAATCAGTAGACGATTATGTTTACAATACAAATACAGAAAATAGTGCACAAAGAATTTCAAAACACCAGTCTACATTAAAAATTATAGAATGCCAGAAAGTCAAAAGCCAGAAATTCAAAGGCAAGTTGACAAGCTGATGAATGACGGTATAGTAGTGCCGTCTATATCAGAATATAATAGCCAACTTCTCTTGGTACCCAAGAAATCACTGCCTAATTCGGCGGAAAAGATATTGCGATTAGTAGTTGACTACCGTCAGATCAATAAGAAACTGCTAGCAGATAAATTCCCACTACCTAGAATAGAAGATATTCTTGATCAATTAGGACGAGCAAAATATTTATCGTGCCTAGACCTTATGTCAGGTTTTCACCAAATCGAGTTAGACGAAAGGTCACGAAATATAATATCATTCTCAGCTTCAACAGGCTCATATCGCTACACGCGATTACCATTTGGGTTAAAGATAACCCCCAATTCATTTCAAAGAATGATGACACTTGCATTCACAGGCCTACAGCCTTCGCAAGCTTTTCTTTATATGGATGATTTAGTTGTAGTCGGTTGTTCTAAAAAGCATATGCTTAAGAATTTAACCGATGTTTTCAAATTATGTAGACAAAATAATTTAAAACTACATCCAGAAAAATGGACAAACATAAGTGTTTGTTAAAAAGAGGCAAACACATAATAATACATTTTGATATGACTAATTTTTAATCTAATGAAAAAATCGATTTAGATCAGTTTTTTCAAAGGCTTATCGAAGAAGCAAGAATGAATAAGATTATTCAAACGCAATTGTTACCAAGTGAACAAATCTTTGAGTTTGTCACTATAAGAAACTTAAAAGAAAAGGGCAACAAAATATTAAAATATTTAAAAGTAGCGCTACTAAATGAGGTCACCAAGATAGATAAAAATGATGAGGTTCAGATAAAAGCAATTCTGTCTAAATATGACGATCCTTCAGAAGGAGGCCACTCAGGAATTTCTAGAACCCTGAGGAAAATAAAAGATCAAGATCAAGCAAGATCAGTTGCTAAGGCTATATTGGAACATTTTATTCTCAAGTACGGTCCAATGAAAACAATCATTACGGACATGGGAACGGAATACAAAAATCAAATCATAGACGATCTGTGCAAATATATGAAGATAAAAAACATTACTTCAACAGCACACCATCACCAGACTTTAGGAACAATAAAACGAAGTCACAGAACATTTAACAAGTACATTTCTGTTGATAAAACTGATTGGGATGTATGGATCCAATATTTCACCTATTGTTTCAACACAACACCATCAGTAGTTCACGAATATTGTCCATATGAACTAGTATTTGGCAGATTACCAAGACAGTGTACAGACTTTAATAAGATAGACAGAATAGATCCCATTTATAAGGAAAGGATTCGAAAGGAGTTTAGATAAGACTCGAGATAGCTTACAAAAGAGCAAGGCAAATGCTTGAAGAAGCAAAGGCACATAGAAAAATAAGATATGATAAAAATACGAAAAATTTTAAATTAAATATAGGAGATATTATTAAAAAATGAAACAGGACATAAGCTAGATAATAACTATTTAGGACCATTATTAGTTTCAGATTGTAGGAAACAAAAATAAAAAACAGATAGTTCATAAAGATAGGTTAAAAATTTTCAATTCTTAATATATTTCATAGGGTTGGCCACCCATAAAACATAAAAAACATTTTTAATTACATATAAATCAAACACATTTATTCCTGTTTTAACAATTTTTAATATAAATATTTTTCAATTTTCAATATTTTCTTTCATTTTCAAAAAATTTATAAATATATGATTACAAAAAAAATATATAATAAAAAATAATATATATATAAAAAGTAAATAAAATAACTACACTAAGTTTCGATATTTTTCAAAAGGAGACGTGCACACATGTTGGATTATAAAAATAAATATTTTTATTACGTTTATTACGTCTAAATCTAAACCCTTGGCTGAGCTTATTTACTACTTCATATTGAGCGTACATAGGCTCTCATTTATGTTTACGTTAATTAGGCGCTCTCTTGATTGGATTGCGCATGGATACAGATCAGCCGAGTTTGAGCTAAAGTTTTCACCCTTCTAGTGGGCATAACGAATAAGACTGCGGATGTTTATGTTAAATTGTTTACATCGGCCGAATTTATTAATGTCACCTAGAAGTTGGGGTTCTTATGGAATTTAATAATATATCTTTATCTTTATCTTTTCATCTTATGTGCTAAGGCATTCTTGGTTCTATGTTCTATTGTTGCTAGGTAAGAGGTGAATTCTCTTTTTATATTTAACAGTTAATTTTTTGAGAATGCCTTTATATTTATAAATAAAATATAGTATAAGTGGAAGTATTATAATAGCAAGTATAGTTAATGTAACAATTTGTAATATATTGTATGCATCAGTGTGATCTTTAATTATTTCTTCAGCATGTAGATATGATAATGGTTCTAATTTTGTTAAATTGTTATTGATACAAATAGTTTGAGTGTAGTGTAGTGTTGTGCTTGTAATTAAGATGTTTTCTATTTGAACAGAACAATAAAAAGCTTTTATTATATTATCTCCTATTAAAATTTCTCTATTAGTTATACAGTTTTGATTTAATACAATTTTTGATAATTTCCAAGTTAAAATTATGTTTGGTTCTACATAAGTTATTCCAATATTGTTATGTGTTTTTGAATAACTACATTCTGTTGGTATTTGATTTAATATTCCTGTAATACAAATGTTTATTATCGGTATTCTTGAGCGTTGTTTATAAACTTGATTATTTTGAATATAATATTTATCATTTACTTTTTCTATAAGTATATTATTATCTCTGTAAGGATATGGTAAAATGTTAAGAAGTGCAGTTTTTATAATGTTTCTAGGAATATGGGAAATAATAAGTATTTCATTTGCATCTGATTTTAACCACGTAGAAGTTTTTATATTTAACAATTTTTCGGAATCTACATGTGATAATGTGTTTTAATAATTTGAGATTAAAAATACCAAGTCTTGTTAATTGCATACCAAGTTCTATATCTTCAATATATTCAGTAAAATGTTGTAAATTAAATATTAAAATTTCTAATCTTCTGTCACCTTCACTTATTGCGCTTAAATGGTTGATTACTTCAATGTCTCTATTGCCTACTTCTATTACTTAATTCAATTCATTAATTTGAATGCTATGCTATATATATAACACATTGAAACTATTGTTTGAACTCACTGTATTACTTGAATTATTACTGGCATAATTATTTTGATTTTAACTTTGGTGTGCTTGAATATTCCATATATATTGAATATAGTATATATAAGGTTTTGTACCTTGGTCATTTTTATTTCCTTTATTCTTTTGAGAATCATTATTTTTACTACTGCTTTGTGATGTAGATGGACTGTTTGATTTAGCTTTTTCTTTATTTAATACAATTGTATCGTAAAGGCCTTCCCTTTGCGCTAATAATAATGTTCTTAATATTGTTGTTGTATCTTGCTAAGGTCATGAACATTCTGTCTGGAATTCTTGTATAAATTACTTCTTTTATAGTATTAGCCATTGCGGCGGTATAAAAAGTTGTATTTGTATAATTGTTTTCTAGTGATAATTTACTTGAAATTTCAAACATCTTTCAAAACATCAACAGGGGTTTTTTTATTTAAGTTTAAAATTCACACACTTTCGTAGCAGTCCAATCAATGTTAGATGGTCTATACTGACCTGGTAACAGTCACACCTTTTTTGTTTTTTTTTTTTTTGATGGGTCACATTTTAATGGTCACTTGCAGTTTTAATTTGCCACATAGATTCTTTTGCGGATCTGCGTTGTATGAACTGAAGCACAAACGAAACTTTGTTCGCCACGAGCTGCACTTTATTAATCTAAAAGAGCTATTAGCTCTAAGAGATTGTGATCACACGCGGATCCTACCGACTGCGCCAGTTACAACTTCGCGGTTTGTTGGTTTATACAAAAAAATATTTGTATTAATCAAAAACTTAAGCGAACGTCGGAGACATATTCACGTCTTACACAATTGAAGTATGAATAAAATCTAAATCTAATTTGCAAAGCGGACGCTTAGCAAACCCTTGGCTGAGCTTATTTACTTCTTCATATTGAGCGTACATAGGCTCTCATTTATGTTTACGTTAGTTAGGAGTGGATTGCGCATGGATACAGATCATCCGAGTTTGAGCTACATGGAAAGTTTTGACCCTTTAAGCTGCGTAAGCAGTTTTCACCCTTCTGGTGGGAATAGACTGCGAATGTTTATGTTAAATTGTTTACATCGGCCGAATTTGTTATTGTCGCCAAGATGTTGGGGTTCTTATGGAATTTAATAATTGTTTATCTTTTTATCTTATGTGCTAAGGCATTCTTGGTTCTATGTTGCTAAGTAAGAGAATATATAAAGTTGCTGGTATATGTTGTGTAGATATATGTTATGTGGTTGAGCATTACATATGTCACTATATATATTATACATAGAATTATATCAATCAGATATAAGTACAATTATATTGTTGAAGTGTTTATGCAAACAGCGACGTTCAAGTGGAAGTGTAACATGATCACCCACTTATGAGCCACACTGCCTAAATGCATGGTCTGCGTTCTCACACTAGCCATGTACATACTGCGCACATTCAACATACTCTCTCAATGTATTTACCGCGGACTGACGTCCCCGAAAGACCGAAACTCAATGTATTATTATTCAAGATCAAACCCATCATGGCGACCGTGACAGAGTGACTATTCAAAGTGACTTTTCAAACTATGAAAATAACAATCGAAGATTAAGAAGAACAGCAACAACAAACATGATGACAAAGTTTAATCTAAGTATAACTTTTAAGCTATAAACTAATTAACTATGCAAATAACAAAGCAAATGACAAAGTGAAAGAGTGTTAAATCAAACAACAGTAGCAGCAGCAGTAACATTTACAATAACAGCAATTTCAATGAACATCAACAATTACATGCTTTAACTACAACATCAGCAGCAGCAGAAACAAAACAACATCAGCAGTGGCTACAAAATAATTAAATAAGTAAACAAACAACAACAACCAACAGCTTTGGAGGAAAATTCTGAGTGAGTAGAGTGGGTAAGCACAGGGGCGGAGTACGTAACAAAGCAAAGAATGAAATAGCGCGCCTAAGGTGGCTATTATATGCAAAAACTCCAGCGCCCGAATGGTCAAAAGCTCAAAAGCTATAAGCTGAGCTAGACCATTATGTAAAATTTCTAAGTGACAACAAAAACCCCACCACACCCGCTCGCTCAGAGAAGCAAATACAATCACTATTAAATACTAATAAATAATAAATTTAATACTAATAAATACAATAAAATTTGTCATCAACGGTTATTTCGTTGAGGTTGCGATTTGCCCGATGCATCTTGCTTTTTGAGTACTACCCAAACAGGAGAGCAATAGGGAGAATTCGAATTTCTTATGATGCCTTGTGGCATCATGTCTTTCATTTGGTTTTAAAAATAGGAGATAAAGTTTTTTAAAAAATGAAACAGGACATAAGCTAGATAATAACTATTTAGGACCATATTTAGTTTCAGATTGTAGGAAACAAAAATTAAAAACAGATAGTTCAAAAAGATAGGTTAAAAATTTTCAATTCTTAATGTATTTCATAGGGTTGGCCACCCATAAAACATAAAAAACATTTTTAATTACATATAAATCAAACACATTTATTCCTGTTTTAACAATTTTTAATATAAATATTTTTCAATTTTCAATATTTTCTTTAATTTTCAAAAAATCTATAAATATATGATTACAAAAAAAAAATATAATAAAAAATAATATATATATAAAAAGTAAATAAAATAACTACACTAAGTTTCGTTATTTTTCAAAAGGAGGGAGATGTGCGGACATGTTGGATTATAAAAATAAATATTTTTATTACGTTTATTACGTCTAAATCTAAACCCTTGGCTGAGCTTATTTACTACTTCATATTGAGCGTACTTAGGCTCTCATTTATGTTTACGTTAATTAGGCGCTCTCTTGAGTGGATTGCGCATGGATACAGATCAGCCGAGTTTGAGCTTAAGTTTTCACCCTTCTAGTGAGCATAACGAATAAGACTGCGGATGTTTATGTTAAATTGTTTACATCGGCCGAATTTATTAATGTCACCTAGAAGTTTGGGTTCTTTGGAATTTAATAATTTATCTTTATCTTTATCTTTTTATCTTATGTGCTAAGGCATTCTTGGTTCTATGTTCTATTGTTGCTAGGTAAGAGGTGAATTCTCTTTTTATATTTAACAGTTAATTTTTTGAGAATGCCTTTATATTTATAAATAAAATATAGTATAAGTGGAAGTATTATAATAGCAAGTATAGTTAATGTAACAATTTGTAATGTATTATAGATATCAGTGTGATCTTTAATTATTTCTTCAGCATGTAGATATAATAATGGTTCTAATTTTGTTAAATTGTTATTGATATAAATAGTTTGTGTGTAGTGTAGTGTTGTGCTTGTAATTAAGATGTTTTCTATTTGAACAGAACAATAAAAAGCTTTTATTATATTATCTCCTATTAAAATTTCTCTATTAGTTATACAGTTTTGATTTAATACAATTTTTAATAATTTCCAAGTTAAAATTATGTTTGGTTCTACATAAGTTATTCCAATATTGTTATGTGTTTTTGAATAACTACATTCTGTTGGTATTTGATTTAATATTCCTGTAATACATTTGTTTATTATCGGTATTCTTGAGCGTTGTTTATTAACTTGATTATTCTGAATATAATATTTATCATTTACATTTTCTATAAGTATATTATTATCTTTGTATGGATATGGTACAATGTTAAAAAGTGCATTTTTTATAATGTCTCTAGGAATATGGGAAATAATAATTATTTCATTTGCATCTGATTTTAACCAAGTTTTTATATTTAACAATTTTTCGGAATTTACATGTGATGTGTTTTAATAATTTGAGATTAAAAATACCAAGTCTTGTTAATTGCATACCAAGTTCTATATCTTCAATATATTCAGTAAAATGTTGTAAATTAAATATTAAGATTTCTAATCTTCTGTCACCTTCACTTATTGCGCTTAAATGGTTGATTACTTCAATGTCTCTATTGCCTACTTCTATTACTTAATTCAATTCATTAATTTGAATGCTATGCTATATATATAACACATTGAAACTATTGTTTGAACTCACTGTATTACTTGAATTATTACTGGCATAATTATTTTGATTTTAACTTTGGTGTGCTTGAATATTCCATATATATTGAATATAGTATATATAAGGTTTTGTACCTTGGTCATTTTTATTTCCTTTATTCTTTTGAGAATCATTATTTTTACTACTGCTTTGTGATGTAGATGGACTGTTTGATTTAGCTTTTTCTTTATTTAATACAATTGTATCGTAAAGGCCTTCCCTTTGCGCTAATAATAATGTTCTTAATAATGTTGTTGTATCTTGCTAAGGTCATGAACATTCTGTCTGGAATTCTTGTATAAATTACTTCTTTTATAGTATTAGCCATTGCGGCGGTATAAAAAGTTGTATTTGTATAATTGTTTTCTAGTGATAATTTACTTGAAATTTCAAACATCTTTCAAAACATCAACAGGGGTTTTTTTATTTAAGTTTAAAATTCACACACTTTCGTAGCAGTCCAATCAATGTTAGATGGTCTATACTGACCTGGTAACAGTCACACCTTTTTTGTTTTTTTTTTTTTTGATGGGTCACATTTTAATGGTCACTTGCAGTTTTAATTTGCCACATAGATTCTTTTGCGGATCTGCGTTGTATGAACTGAAGCACAAACGAAACTTTGTTCGGCACGAGCTGCACTTTATTAATCTAAAAGAGCTATTAGCTCTAAGAGATTGTGATCACACGCGGATCCTGTTATGTGGTTAAGCATTACATATGTCACTATATATATTATACATAGAATTATATCAATCAGATATAAGTACAATTATATTGTTGCAGTGTTTATGCAAACAGCGACGTTCAAGTGGAAGTGTAACATGATCACCCACTTATGAGCCACACTGCCTAAATGCATGGTCTGCGTTCTCACGCTAGCCATGTACATACTGCGCGCATTCAACATACTCTCTCAATGTATTTACCGCGGACTGACGTCCCCGAAAGACCGCAATTCAATGTGCTATTATTCAAGATCAAACCCATCATGGCGACCGTGACAGAATGACTATTCAAAGTGACTTTTCAAACTATGAAAATAACAATCGAAGATTAAGAAGAACAGCAACAACAAACATGATGACAAAGTTTAATCTAAGTATAACTTTTAAGCTATAAACTAATAAACTATGCAAATAAAATGACAAAGTGAAAGAGTGTTAAATCAAACAACAGTAGCAGCAGCAGTAACATTTACAATAACAGCAATTTCAATGAACATCAACAATTACATGCTTTAACTACAACATCAGCAGCAGCAGAAACAAAACAACATCAGCAGTGGCTACAAAATAATTAAATAAATAAACAAACAACAACAACTAACAGCTTTGGAGGAAAATTCTGAGTGAGTAGAGTGGGTAAACACAGGGGCGGAGTACGTAACAAAGCAAAGAATGAAATAGCGCGCCTAAGGTGGCTATTATATGCAAAAACTCCAGCGCCCGAATGGTCAAAAGCTCAAAACCTACAAGCTGAGCTAGACCATTATGTAAAATTTCTAAGTGACAACAAAAACCCCACCACACCCGCTCGCTCGGAGAAGCAAATACAATCAATAATAAATACTAATAAATAATAAATTTAATACTAATAAAAACAATAAAATTTGTCATCAACGGTTATTTCGTTGAGGTTGCGATTTACCCGATGCATCTTGCTTTTTGAGTACTACCCAAACAGGAGAGCAATAGGGAGAATTCGAATTTCTTATGATGCCTTGTGGCATCATATATTTCATTTGGTTTTCGACTTCTTCGTCGAAGCTTTGTGGCTATTTGTATGGACGTTTGTAAATTGGGTCTTCGTGTTCAGTTGTTATGACATGTTTAGTTGTACTTCTGAAGGTCAAATTTTCACCTTCTTTGTACTGTATGTCACTAAACTCGTATAAGACACTGGTCTCTTCATCGTTTAGATGATCAAGCCGAAATTCATTTGTTTCATTGAGTTTGTTGCCAATTACATACTTGACATATTCAATATTTGGGGGATATAATAAGTTTTCTTTTAAACTCTCTTTAGATTTTTCTTCTTTTCCATTAATATCTTCAATTCGCAGTTTAAATGTGTATTTATTAAAAGTAACTGTATTGGATGTATAGCAAATAGTTGCATTGGAATCTTCCAAATATTCCCTGCCTAACAAAATGTCGTATTTTTCTGAGAATTTATGTAAATAAAATGTTTGGTTTGTCGGACATAGTTTACTTGGATTTAATGCAATTTTTGATTTTAAAATAATTTGACCGTTTATTGTATGTACATCTAATTGAGTTAATCGGACAATTGAAAAAATTTTTACTCATCAAATTTGATGAACCTGTGTCATTCAAACATTTGAGTTTGATATCGTTCATAGTTATTTGTATGAATGGGTAGGTTTTTATTCTTCTACTTCTGATTCCGATCCCGAGGCAAGTTGATGAAAATTATCAGTAGTGTCCATTTTAGACTGACCACTGGAACTTTCACGCTGCCTTTTTTGGGGCTGGTTAGTAGTAGAATAAGATGTGGGTTTTTGATAATTTAGAGCGTTTTGGGCTCTACCTTGGTCTAACTTTTGTTTGAACTCACTGTATGTCGCTTGGTTATTTTCAACTATTTTTGAATTATTACTTGCATAATTATTTTGATTTTAACTTTGCTGTGCTTGAATATTCCATATATATTAAATATATATATAAGGTTTTGTACCTTGGTCATTATTATTTCCTTTATTCTTTTGAGAATCATTATTTTTACTACTGCTTTGTGATGTAGATGGACTGTTTGATTTAGCTTTTTCTTTATTTAATACAATTGTATCGTAAAGGCCTTCCCTTTGCGCTAATAATAATGTTCTTAATATTGTTGTTGTATCTTGCTAAGGTCATGAACATTCTGTCTGGAATTCTTGTATAAATTACTTCTTTTATAGTATTAGCCATTGCGGCGGTATAAAAAGTTGTATTTGTATAATTGTTTTCTAGTGATAATTTACTTGAAATTTCAAACATCTTTCAAAACATCAACAGGGGTTTTTTTATTTAAGTTTAAAATTCACACACTTTCGTAGCAGTCCAATCAATGTTAGATGGTCTATACTGACCTGGTAACAGTCACACCTTTTTTGTTTTTTTTTTTTTTTGATGGGTCACATTTTAATGGTCACTTGCAGTTTTAATTTGCCACATAGATTCTTTTGCGGATCTGCGTTGTATGAACTGAAGCACAAACGAAACTTTGTTCGGCACGAGCTGCACTTTATTAATCTAAAAGAGCTATTAGCTCTAAGAGATTGTGATCACACGCGGATCCTGTTATGTGGTTAAGCATTACATATGTCACTATATATATTATACATAGAATTATATCAATCAGATATAAGTACAATTATATTGTTGCAGTGTTTATGCAAACAGCGACGTTCAAGTGGAAGTGTAACATGATCACCCACTTATGAGCCACACTGCCTAAATGCATGGTCTGCGTTCTCACGCTAGCCATGTACATACTGCGCGCATTCAACATACTCTCTCAATGTATTTACCGCGGACTGACGTCCCCGAAAGACCGCAATTCAATGTGCTATTATTCAAGATCAAACCCATCATGGCGACCGTGACAGAATGACTATTCAAAGTGACTTTTCAAACTATGAAAATAACAATCGAAGATTAAGAAGAACAGCAACAACAAACATGATGACAAAGTTTAATCTAAGTATAACTTTTAAGCTATAAACTAATAAACTATGCAAATAAAATGACAAAGTGAAAGAGTGTTAAATCAAACAACAGTAGCAGCAGCAGTAACATTTACAATAACAGCAATTTCAATGAACATCAACAATTACATGCTTTAACTACAACATCAGCAGCAGCAGAAACAAAACAACATCAGCAGTGGCTACAAAATAATTAAATAAATAAACAAACAACAACAACTAACAGCTTTGGAGGAAAATTCTGAGTGAGTAGAGTGGGTAAACACAGGGGCGGAGTACGTAACAAAGCAAAGAATGAAATAGCGCGCCTAAGGTGGCTATTATATGCAAAAACTCCAGCGCCCGAATGGTCAAAAGCTCAAAACCTACAAGCTGAGCTAGACCATTATGTAAAATTTCTAAGAGACAACAAAAACCCCACCACACCCGCTCGCTCGGAGAAGCAAATACAATCAATAATAAATACTAATAAATAATAAATTTAATACTAATAAAAACAATAAAATTTGTCATCAACGGTTATTTCGTTGAGGTTGCGATTTACCCGATGCATCTTGCTTTTTGAGTACTACCCAAACAGGAGAGCAATAGGGAGAATTCGAATTTCTTATGATGCCTTGTGGCATCATATATTTCATTTGGTTTTCGACTTCTTCGTCGAAGCTTTGTGGCTATTTGTATGGACGTTTGTAAATTGGGTCTTCGTGTTCAGTTGTTATGACATGTTTAGTTGTACTTCTGAAGGTCAAATTTTCACCTTCTTTGTACTGTATGTCACTAAACTCGTATAAGACACTGGTCTCTTCATCGTTTAGATGATCAAGCCGAAATTCATTTGTTTCATTGAGTTTGTTGCCAATTACATACTTGACATATTCAATATTTGGGGGATATAATAAGTTTTCTTTTAAACTCTCTTTAATTATTATTAATATCTTCAATTCGCAGTTTAAATGTGTATTTATTAAAAGTAACTGTATTGGATGTATAGCAAATAGTTGCATTGGAATCTTCCAAATATTCCCTGCCTAACAAAATGTCGTATTTTTCTGAGAATTTATGTAAATAAAATGTTTGGTTTGTCGGACATAGTTTACTTGGATTTAATGCAATTTTTGATTTTAAAATAATTTGACCGTTTATTGTATGTACATCTAATTGAGTTAATCGGACAATTGAAAAAATTTTTACTCATCAAATTTGATGAACCTGTGTCATTCAAACATTTGAGTTTGATATCGTTCATAGTTATTTGTATGAATGGGTAGGTTTTTATTCTTCTACTTCTGATTCCGATCCCGAGGCAAGTTGATGAAAATTATCAGTAGTGTCCATTTTAGACTGACCACTGGAACTTTCACGCTGCCTTTTTTGGGGCTGGTTAGTAGTAGAATAAGATGTGGGTTTTTGATAATTTAGAGCGTTTTGGGCTCTACCTTGGTCTAACTTTTGTTTGAACTCACTGTATGTCGCTTGGTTATTTTCAACTATTTTTGAATTATTACTTGCATAATTATTTTGATTTTAACTTTGCTGTGCTTGAATATTCCATATATATTAAATATATATATAAGGTTTTGTACCTTGGTCATTATTATTTCCTTTATTCTTTTGAGAATCATTATTTTTACTACTGCTTTGTGATGTAGATGGACTGTTTGATTTAGCTTTTTCTTTATTTAATACAATTGTATCGTAAAGGCCTTCCCTTTGTTGTAATGTCGTATCTTGCTAAGGTCATGAACATTATGTCTGGAATTCTTTTAGAAATTACATCTTTTATAATATTAGCCACTGCGGCGGTATAAAGAGTTGTATTTGTATAATTGAAATTTCAAACATCTTGTTTTCTAGTTCTTCTACAAACTTACGAATACTACCACTCCAGTACGTGTTGTAAAGTCGTCTTAGCAGCTCTTCGTATGATCGTAGTTCAGCCCAAGTGTTTCACTGTTGTAGCTGGGACACTTCTTGTGCGTGTCGGGACAGCTGCATCTCGATGGCACCGTAGAGTACACTATGTTGCCTCTTGTCTGTTGTCGGGTATAGGGACATCACGAAATCCACACGTCTCACAAATGATGCCAGTTCTCTCGTGGAACCGTTAAATGTTGGGATGTGGCGAATCTTTTTCCACATAGATTCTTTTGCGGATCTGCTTTGTATGAACTGAGCTGCACTTTATTAATCTCGAACTAATCTATTAGCTCTAAGAGAGCGAATCCTACGCGGATCCTACACGCGGATCCTACACGCGGATCCTACCGACTGCGCCAATTACAACTTCGCGGTTTGTTGGTTTATACAAAAAAATATTTGTATTAATCAAAACATGGTTACATCGGCCGAATTTGTTATTGTCGCCAAGATGTTGGGGTTCTTATGGAATTTAATAATTGTTTATCTTTTTATCTTATGTGCTAAGGCATTCTTGGTTCTATGTTGCTGAGTAAGAGAATATATAAAGTAGCTGGTATATGTTGTGTAGATATATGTTATGTGGTTGAGCATTACATATGTCACTATATATATTATACATAGAATTATATCAATCAGATATAAGTACAATTATATTGTTGCAGTGTTTATGAAAACAGCGACGTTCAAGTGGAAGTGTAACATGATCACCCACTTATGAGCCACACTGCCTAAATGGATGGTCTGCGTTCTCACGCTAGCCATGTATATACTGCGCGCATTCAACATACTCTCTCAATGTATTTACCGCGGACTGACGTCCCCGCAAAACCGAAACTCAATGTGTTATTATTCAAGATCAAAGTTAAATCCTTCAATATATTAAAAAGTGAAAAAATACCACATTTTTTAAAAGGGCGTTGCAGTGGGCGTGGCAAAAAGTTTTTGGACAAATTTATAGAAATTAACAAGATATATTAAGAAGTGACCTTTTCAATAGTAAAAGTTTGCAGTAAAAGTTTGGCGTAAGTTTGGGCGTGGCGTAAAAATATTTTTTACAAATTGATAGGATATTTACAGGACTAATGCAAAAATGAAAAAATATAAAAATATATTTTATATTGTGGGCATGGCAGTTTTGTGCTCTTTGTGGATGTTAGAGTGGTAGTAACAATGTTATTATTTACAAATCGATAGAAATTTACAAGACTAATAAAAAAAATAAAAAATATCAAATAAATAAAATATTGAGTTCGCTTACTTGTGCATTATTTTTAGAGATATCACCTATTTGTTTTTATAATTCTTCTATATCTTCTTGATATAAAGTGCCGAATAAGTATTTGTACATTGTTCCCATAAAGTTAGCGAGACCGCGTTTACTACGTTTTGCAATTATTATACCGTTCATTTCTCTGTTAAGTTTTTCTGTTAGATACTGTATGTGTGGTAGAGTTTCGAAGGTTTGAGCTAGTTTGATAAGTTCTTCATAAGTATTTTCGGATTTAGTTAAACTAACAAATAAGTAGTGATATTCCTAATTTATCTGTAAATCTATTGATCTGGTTTGAAAGATTAGGTAACCGTTTTTGTCCTGGATAGGGGTTACTTTTAAGTATTGTGTGCTAATTGTCGATAAGAGGCATAATAATAGGCATGGAATTATCGTTATTAAATTTACTTTTATTATTTTTCTTTTCCTTTTTAAACTTAGATTCATAGTGTATTATCTTTCTACCTCTATTTCTTTCTCCAAAATGTTTGTCGTCTATTTGTCTTAAATATTCTGTCTTCCTGAATGGGTTAGGGTTTATTGATTTAACTAGAGGGGATTCTCTGAAATTGGTGTCTATACTGAAGTCTTGTCTAGTTTCATTGAAATTGTGAATTTTCTTTACTTTATTTTGCTGTGTTATAGGAAGGGGTTCCTTCAAAAATAAAAATGTCTGCTGGTGCTCGACCAGTTGTGTTGTGTTTTGTTTCGTGATTGTATACTTAAAGTATTTTGTGAATTGGTTTTCAGGGGCATTCTCGCTTGATATTATTCTTAATTTTTTATTGACGGTTTTATGAAATCTCTCGATGCAGAAATTGCATTTTTACTTGTTGTTATATTTAAGGTTACTCCTTCTGAATCTAACCAGATTGCACACGAAAGCGGACTCATGTCTTTTATTTCAATGTGTTTACCCATGTCATTGAATATACGTAAAATAGCTATTTTAGTTTCAAGCCAATCTCTACTTCTATCAGGGAGGCGTATTTAGAATAAATGTCAATAGATGATAGGAATTGTTTATTTTTTATTAAATAGAAATCCATGACATCTGGGGTTGAAGGCTTCTGGTGTTGTTTCAAGGGTTAATCTTGTGTTTCTATTTTCGGTTTTAGCGATGTTATGGATTTCACATTCGTTTATGATGTTCTGGATAAGCTTTTGGTAATCGGGGTAATAATAAAGTTCTTTGAACTGAAGTGTGAGTTTTTCTATGCCATGGTGTAAATATTCTTTATGTGTTTTAAGAATGATTTCTTTGAAATGGGCATATCAATATCTGTTAGTTTGTTACTGGTTTTCATTGTTTAATTGATATTGTCGGGACTTATGATTTCAATATAACCATTTTAAAATATCTGAAGGTCGATTTCATTAGGGAAGTAAATAACACTGTTCTTAGTACAGAGGTATTATTTAAGTAGGTCTTTAGGAAGGGTGTCGGTCATTTCTTTTGTTTTAGTTTTATGGAAATATCGTCGTCAAAATTGTCTTTTATGAATTCTAATTGTCTGTTATAATAATAAAGGGGCTTTTCTGTTATTGGAATGTGATTTTTGTTGTCTTCTGATCCACTATGTATAGTAGTTGCTGTGGGAAGGGAAACTTGATCATCTACTGCTAGGAAGTTTTCTTGAATTTGAATTCTGGATACAGCGTCAGCGACATGATTTTCATTGCCAGGTAGGTATTGGATACATATACATAAGTCCCTTAAACTTAAGTACATGCCTACCTCTTTACACACACACAACAGCATACCCAATACTAACCTACACCTCACAATTGTAAATCAGCATACCCCATACTACCCTTAATGTACTCAGCCCCTAGATAAAAATAAAACTGTCACCAGAATCCCAGAAGCAAAGCCAAGCGGAAAAGCCCAAGTAATACGAATACAGGATATTATTTAGACAAATCACCCTCTGGTAGACTAAACATTCTTTGCCTAATTGTCACGTTCCCACGTTCAAAGTTCGGACTCGCAAACTCAAAAACAAAAGTTTTAAGTTTCAAGTAAACAAAATCTTAAAGAATCTAAGAGCACTTGTATCCAAGAGTGAATGCAATTGAATACAAGAGAAGTGTAGATAACTCCAAAGCTCTCTCTAAAATCCTAGAATCCAAAGTCCATATTTGAAAATCTCGAACCCGAGGCTTGAACGTCAATCAATCTAGATCAATAAGTTGAGTTCAGTTTGAGACCAAATACTAATGGGTCGGTGTTCTTCAATAAAACCTTTGTAATATTTCGGTCAAATAAAAATATATTTTTTTGACATACGGATGTTATCAACGTGTAATTGGCGCAATCGGTAGGATGCAATAGTTAAAAAGAGTCCTTTAATACGGTACTGGGCAATTGAAAGGATACGCAATACAACTAGCTATCCTAGCCTGGCGAATTAAAATAGTGATTCAAAAACTAATTGTGATCCGCAAAAGAATCTACGTGCAAGTAGCATTCTAAAAATAAAAAAACCCGAGTGGTCAGAAACAATCTGTATTAAAACAAAAACCCGTGTGCGGTCGGAAATAAGATTTAACTTAAAATTTTGTAATTCCGTAGGTTTATCAAAAACTAAAAACTACAATTAAAATTTAGTGCAACACGAACTCTGTGAAAACTAAAAATGGCAAATCCTGCACAACTCTCCGAGATTCATTTGAATCAATTCTTGCATCAAATAGAAAAACTAAACTTCTACGAGGGTACACCTGGCAAACTATCTGGGTTTATACCCTACACAAGATGCCCGACAAATTCATGTCATCTACGGATCCATAAAACGCCTATTGGAGGACGCAGTGGAAGAAGTCGTCATCCAGGAACGAGCAAATACATGAATGGAAATGAAAGCAGCACTTGGAATGACATTCAAGGACAACAGACCCTATATATCACTGATAAGACAACTTGAAGATACAACATACCCTGGAAGCATCATTGAAAAAATAAATTATACCGAAATGTTAAGAAGAACTGTTAAAACAGTAATAAGTCGAAATTTGCCGGATAGAATTTATATGTCACTGGCACGCGAAGATATTGACACTATACGTAAACTAAAACAAGTCACAATGAATCTAGGACTCTACGATGCTAGTCCAGAAAATAAACGTTCTGACAAATCAGAAGGAAACAGACATAGGAACAGGGGAAATCATAGACATAATAACAATCAAAGATATCATAATTATCACAATGACAGACTTCATAATTTCAACACATATTAACCTGGAACATATCAGAATAATACACGACTCACTAATCCAAACCAGCCAAAATCAGTATGTCCCCCTTCCGATACCAAACAGCCAAAGGGGAATCTATTACACATTTAGAAGACATCTAGCACAAGGTCAACAGAATAATTCTCTTAATAATCTTTTAAATTCTCAACCTTCGATTTCAAATAATCAGGGACCTATAAAGAGACAACGAGAGAGTCAGAGCGGGCAAAGTAGAATGGATGTAAATTTTCATCAAATCAAAATCGACACAGGCTCTTCAATCAATATCATAAGAGAAAATTTTGAAAATATAGAAGAACAAAAAGAAGATCTAACAGTATATACTATTAAAGGGGCAATAAAACAAAAGAAAAAGTATAATGATAAAGCATACCCCAGTATGTCCGTCCGTTCAAAAATTCTATATCTATAAATTTTCCGACAATTATGATTTCCTGTTAGGTCGAAAGTATCTAGAAGATACTAATGCAAAAATAGATTACGAAAACGAGACAGTAACCCTAGGTTCAAAAGCCTTTAGGTTTTTCTATGAAGAAAAAAAGGGCGAGACCGCACTAAAATGCCTCGACCCAAAACCAAAAATTGCTTTTTCTCCAGTGGATGAAATCAATTCAAAGAAGCAAAAGGTTAAGACCGCACCTAAGTGCCTTAAACAAATGCTTAGTTAAACAACAAAAGAAAGAGACCGCATTTCGATTTGACCTTCACAAGTACCATTAAACATGTCATCCAGACTCAGCATGAGGATCCAGTATACCGTAAACCCTAAAAAACACCCCAAAGCGTTGACCAAGAAGTCAACAAACAAATTAAAGAAATGATATAGCAAGGGATTGTACGAAAATCGAAATCTCCCTATTGTTCTCCATTCTGGGTGGTCCCCAAGAAGGCAGACGCCTCTGGGATGAAAAAGTTTAGATTAGTAGTCGATTACAGAAATCTCAATGAGATAACTGTTAATGACAAATTTCCCATTCCTCGAATGGATGAAATATTGGATAAACTAGGAAGATGCCAATACTTTACGACCATTGACTTAGCTAAAGGATTCCAACAAATTCAAATGGACGAGAATTCTATTGCAAAAACAGCTTTTTCTACTAAGCATGGGCATTATGAATACACACGTATGCCCTTTGGGCTGAAAAATGCCCCCGCAACATTTCAAAGATGTATGAATAATCTGTTGGAAGACTAGATCTACAAGGATTGTTTAGTTTATTCCTAACTTTAGTTCCTAACTTTGCCAAGGTAGTTAAACCCATGACCCTTAAGTTGAAAAAAGGCGCTGTAATTGACACCAAATGCAAAGGCTATGTCGAATTATTTGAAAGGCTAAAAGTTTTGATATCCTCTGATTCGATTTTAATCTACACGGATTTCCTAAAACCCTTTTCTCTGACAACTGGCGCGAGTAATATTGCTATCGGTGCAGTTTTATCTCAGAACCATAAGACCGTTTGTTATGCCAGCAGAATGTTGAACGAAGACGAAATAAACTATGCTACTATTGAGAAAGAATTGTTAGCTATAGTTTCGGCAATAAAATATTTCAGGTCATACCTATTTGGCAGGACATTGAGTGACCACCATGAGTGACCACAAACCATTTGTGTGCCTCAATATAATCAAAGAGCCGAATATGAAATTACAACGGTGGAAAATTAAATTAAACGAATTCGACTATAAAATAAAATACCTTCCAGGCAAAGAAAACTATGTCGCGGATGCTCTTTCCCGCACAAAGATAGAAGAAGTTATGGTTGGCGAAATCGCAAGCAGCGCACACGCGAAAATACATAGTGCCAATGAAGATAATTTAAACTATATATCCATAAAAGAAAGACCAATCAATTTCTTCCCTAGACAAATAGAGATAGAAAAAGGTGACAGTGACACAACAAGTGTAAATCACTTCTACCAAAAATTAAAGATTAAAATAATCTATAAAGAAATGACACTTGAACTCGCCAAGACTCTCATCAATCATCTCATCTCATCTCACCTCTCATGTGTACACAAAGAAAAGCGCAATTTATTTCCCTAATGAAGAAGATTTTCTGATTTTCCAAAAGCCATTCACTGAAATCATAAGCCCTAACAATTTCACAAAACTATTGAAATGTACGAGGAAATTTATTGATATATTAACATACGCCGAATTTAAAAACTTAATTCTAAAGAAACATAAGGAATTATTACATCCCGGTATAGAAAAAACCATTAATTGGTTTAAGGTAATAGTACCCGGATAGTCAAAAGCTAATCCAAAATATTATCAATGAATGTGAAATTTGTAAAATAGCCAAAACAGGACATAGAAACACAAAGTTGACATATGAAACAACACCGGAAATATTGAATGCGAGGGAAAAATACGTAATAGATATTTCTCTCACAGGGAATCAAATCTTCCTATCTAGCATTGATATCTATTCGTAATTTGCATCATTAGTCGAAGTAAAGAGATTAAAGTTGGGCAAGAAGCAAAAAGAGCTATAATGAAAATATTTAACGATATGGGAAAACCCCAAGAGATAAAGGCAGACAAAGACTCAGCTTTTATGTGCATAGCTTTGCACAATTGGTTAACATCTGAAGGCGTAAAAATTTCCGTAACAACTAACAAAAACGGTGTATCTGACATAGAAAGATTTCACAAGACTGTAAATGAAAAGTTGAGAATCATTGGTAGCGAATAAAATATAGAAGACAGATGTACGAAATTCGAAGCAATCCTATTTGTCTACAACCACAAAACTAAACATAACATGACCAAAAGATCTCCGGCAGACATCTTTCTTTTCGCAGGCAGCCTAGGCTTCAATGTACAACAAAACAAAATTGACAAAATCGAACAACTTAATAAGAAAAGACATGACTTCAAAGTTGACACAAATTATAGGCAAACTCCACTCGTGAAAAGTAAAATAACCAATCCATTTTGGAACACAGGGAGGATTAAACAGGTGGATGATAAACATTTTAAACATTTAACCGCGGCAGCAAAATCGTACACTATAAGTCAAAATTCAAAAAGCAGAAGACAATTAATAATAGTAAATACGATAATTCCAGACAACCCGAAGAGAGTTAAGCGATGCCATATACTTCCCATATTACTTATTTGTATGATACCCTTTATCACCATGGTCCCATCCAGAAATATAGAAGTAAGCCCAAGAATGGATTCATTATATTCCAAACAGGAACAATAGAAATTCCGATAAGAATACCATTACTTAAGCATAAACATAACGAAGACATTTGAAAACCTCGTAGAAGAAGTAAAAGTTTTTCCAAATGTACCCCAAATGTTACCCCAAATTCAATATCTAGTTGAGAAATTAAAACGGGAAATCAATGGACTAAGAATTATTAAACGAAGTAAAAGAGGTCTTTTAAATGTAGTAGGAACAGCGTATAAATATCTATTTGGCACCTTAGACCAGAACGATAGGGATGAGAGTAGAGCTCAGAGTAGAGAAAGAAAAGAACCAACAGATCGCGATATTAATATTATATTTACAACAATTCACAGAATATATAGAGGATATCGAATTAGGAATGCAGCTAACTAGGCTAGGATTCTCTAACCCGAAACTATTAAAACATGATTACTTGAAACAATTAAACTCGGAAAAAATGCTAAAAATAAAAAGATCAACTTGGCTTAAAACAGATACAAACGAGATTTTAATTATATCCCATGTTCCAAGCGAAGTCACAAAAGTTCCAATCTTTCAAGTAGTCCCGTACCCAGATGAACATAATAATATTCTAACTGATACTAATTACATGGAATCTACCAGAAACAAGATTGCACTAATAACAAAATTGTAATATCAGGAAATAATATTGTAAATATTAAAAATTATACAATCCAAATTGATGAATTCATAATTTTAAACAATGCAGCAGATTTTCCACAAACAATTTACATTACTAATAATGTTACAAAATTAGAACCCATAGAGTATTTACAAACCAAGGAAATAATAATTGTCATGTAAAATACTACAATGTATTCCAAATCATATGTGTGACAACTTTTGTAATTACAACTATAAGCCTAATTCTGTACTGTAAAAATACACCTAAGAAAATAATGGTAAAATATTGTAAACCAAAAGAAGAACATCCGCACCCAGTAACTAATGATAATATTCAATCAGAAAATAATCTAATTCAATCACATAATATTATGTTATATCCAAATTGTCAAAATTTGTCCAAAAACAAAGGTTGGGGGAGTGACATATCCATAAGTCCCTTAGACTTAAGTACATGCCTACCTATTTACACAAACAACAAGATTACCCAGTACTACCCTATACCTCACAATTGTAAATCAGCATACCCCATACCCCTTTATGCACTCAGCCCCTAGATAAGAATAAACTCGTCAGCAGAATCCCAGAACCAAAGCCAAGCGGAAAAACCCCAAGTAATACGAATACAGGATGTTATTTAAACAAATCACCCATTGGTAGACTTAACATTCTTTGCCTAATTGTCACGTTCAAAGTTCGGACTCGCAAACTCAAAAACAAAAGTTTTAAGTTTCAAATAAACAAAATATTAAAGAATCTTAAAGAATGAACTTGAATCCAAGAGAAGTGTAGATAACTCCAAAGCTCTCTCTAAAATCCTAGAATCCAAAGTCCATATTTGAAAAGCTCGAACCCGAGGCTTGAACGTCAATCAATCTAGATCAATAAGTTTAGTTCAGTTTGAGACCAAATACTAATGGGTCGGTGTTCTTCAATAAAACCTTTGTAATATTTCGGTCAAATAAAAATATATTTTTTTGACATACGGATGTTATCAACGTGTAATTGGCGCAATCGGTAGGATGCAATAGTTAAAAAGAGTCCTTTAATACGGTACTGGGCAATTGAAAGGATACGCAATACAACTAGCTATCCTAGCCTGGCGAATTAAAATAGTGATTCAAAAACTAATTGTGATCCGCAAAAGAATCTACGTGCAAGTAGCATTCTAAAAATAAAAAAACCCGAGTGGTCAGAAACAATCTGTATTAAAACAAAAACCCGTGTGCGGTCGGAAATAAGATTTAACTTAAAATTTTGTAATTCCGTAGGTTTATCAAAAACTAAAAACTACAATTAAAATTTAGTGCAACACGAACTCTGTGAAAACTAAAAATGGCAAATCCTGCACAACTCTCCGAGATTCATTTGAATCAATTCTTGCATCAAATAGAAAAACTAAACTTCTACGAGGGTACACCTGGCAAACTATCTGGGTTTATACCCTACACAAGATGCCCGACAAATTCATGTCATCTACGGATCCATAAAACGCCTATTGGAGGACGCAGTGGAAGAAGTCGTCATCCAGGAACGAGCAAATACATGAATGGAAATGAAAGCAGCACTTGGAATGACATTCAAGGACAACAGACCCTATATATCACTGATAAGACAACTTGAAGATACAACATACCCTGGAAGCATCATTGAAAAAATAAATTATACCGAAATGTTAAGAAGAACTGTTAAAACAGTAATAAGTCGAAATTTGCCGGATAGAATTTATATGTCACTGGCACGCGAAGATATTGACACTATACGTAAACTAAAACAAGTCACAATGAATCTAGGACTCTACGATGCTAGTCCAGAAAATAAACGTTCTGACAAATCAGAAGGAAACAGACATAGGAACAGGGGAAATCATAGACATAATAACAATCAAAGATATCATAATTATCACAATGACAGACTTCATAATTTCAACACATATTAACCTGGAACATATCAGAATAATACACGACTCACTAATCCAAACCAGCCAAAATCAGTATGTCCCCCTTCCGATACCAAACAGCCAAAGGGGAATCTATTACACATTTAGAAGACATCTAGCACAAGGTCAACAGAATAATTCTCTTAATAATCTTTTAAATTCTCAACCTTCGATTTCAAATAATCAGGGACCTATAAAGAGACAACGAGAGAGTCAGAGCGGGCAAAGTAGAATGGATGTAAATTTTCATCAAATCAAAATCGACACAGGCTCTTCAATCAATATCATAAGAGAAAATTTTGAAAATATAGAAGAACAAAAAGAAGATCTAACAGTATATACTATTAAAGGGGCAATAAAACAAAAGAAAAAGTATAATGATAAAGCATACCCCAGTATGTCCGTCCGTTCAAAAATTCTATATCTATAAATTTTCCGACAATTATGATTTCCTGTTAGGTCGAAAGTATCTAGAAGATACTAATGCAAAAATAGATTACGAAAACGAGACAGTAACCCTAGGTTCAAAAGCCTTTAGGTTTTTCTATGAAGAAAAAAAGGGCGAGACCGCACTAAAATGCCTCGACCCAAAACCAAAAATTGCTTTTTCTCCAGTGGATGAAATCAATTCAAAGAAGCAAAAGGTTAAGACCGCACCTAAGTGCCTTAAACAAATGCTTAGTTAAACAACAAAAGAAAGAGACCGCATTTCGATTTGACCTTCACAAGTACCATTAAACATGTCATCCAGACTCAGCATGAGGATCCAGTATACCGTAAACCCTAAAAAACACCCCAAAGCGTTGACCAAGAAGTCAACAAACAAATTAAAGAAATGATATAGCAAGGGATTGTACGAAAATCGAAATCTCCCTATTGTTCTCCATTCTGGGTGGTCCCCAAGAAGGCAGACGCCTCTGGGATGAAAAAGTTTAGATTAGTAGTCGATTACAGAAATCTCAATGAGATAACTGTTAATGACAAATTTCCCATTCCTCGAATGGATGAAATATTGGATAAACTAGGAAGATGCCAATACTTTACGACCATTGACTTAGCTAAAGGATTCCAACAAATTCAAATGGACGAGAATTCTATTGCAAAAACAGCTTTTTCTACTAAGCATGGGCATTATGAATACACACGTATGCCCTTTGGGCTGAAAAATGCCCCCGCAACATTTCAAAGATGTATGAATAATCTGTTGGAAGACTAGATCTACAAGGATTGTTTAGTTTATTCCTAACTTTAGTTCCTAACTTTGCCAAGGTAGTTAAACCCATGACCCTTAAGTTGAAAAAAGGCGCTGTAATTGACACCAAATGCAAAGGCTATGTCGAATTATTTGAAAGGCTAAAAGTTTTGATATCCTCTGATTCGATTTTAATCTACACGGATTTCCTAAAACCCTTTTCTCTGACAACTGGCGCGAGTAATATTGCTATCGGTGCAGTTTTATCTCAGAACCATAAGACCGTTTGTTATGCCAGCAGAATGTTGAACGAAGACGAAATAAACTATGCTACTATTGAGAAAGAATTGTTAGCTATAGTTTCGGCAATAAAATATTTCAGGTCATACCTATTTGGCAGGACATTGAGTGACCACCATGAGTGACCACAAACCATTTGTGTGCCTCAATATAATCAAAGAGCCGAATATGAAATTACAACGGTGGAAAATTAAATTAAACGAATTCGACTATAAAATAAAATACCTTCCAGGCAAAGAAAACTATGTCGCGGATGCTCTTTCCCGCACAAAGATAGAAGAAGTTATGGTTGGCGAAATCGCAAGCAGCGCACACGCGAAAATACATAGTGCCAATGAAGATAATTTAAACTATATATCCATAAAAGAAAGACCAATCAATTTCTTCCCTAGACAAATAGAGATAGAAAAAGGTGACAGTGACACAACAAGTGTAAATCACTTCTACCAAAAATTAAAGATTAAAATAATCTATAAAGAAATGACACTTGAACTCGCCAAGACTCTCATCAATCATCTCATCTCATCTCACCTCTCATGTGTACACAAAGAAAAGCGCAATTTATTTCCCTAATGAAGAAGATTTTCTGATTTTCCAAAAGCCATTCACTGAAATCATAAGCCCTAACAATTTCACAAAACTATTGAAATGTACGAGGAAATTTATTGATATATTAACATACGCCGAATTTAAAAACTTAATTCTAAAGAAACATAAGGAATTATTACATCCCGGTATAGAAAAAACCATTAATTGGTTTAAGGTAATAGTACCCGGATAGTCAAAAGCTAATCCAAAATATTATCAATGAATGTGAAATTTGTAAAATAGCCAAAACAGGACATAGAAACACAAAGTTGACATATGAAACAACACCGGAAATATTGAATGCGAGGGAAAAATACGTAATAGATATTTCTCTCACAGGGAATCAAATCTTCCTATCTAGCATTGATATCTATTCGTAATTTGCATCATTAGTCGAAGTAAAGAGATTTAAGTTGGGCAAGAAGCAAAAAGAGCTATAATGAAAATATTTAACGATATGGGAAAACCCCAAGAGATAAAGGCAGACAAAGACTCAGCTTTTATGTGCATAGCTTTGCACAATTGGTTAACATCTGAAGGCGTAAAAATTTCCGTAACAACTAACAAAAACGGTGTATCTGACATAGAAAGATTTCACAAGACTGTAAATGAAAAGTTGAGAATCATTGGTAGCGAATAAAATATAGAAGACAGATGTACGAAATTCGAAGCAATCCTATTTGTCTACAACCACAAAACTAAACATAACATGACCAAAAGATCTCCGGCAGACATCTTTCTTTTCGCAGGCAGCCTAGGCTTCAATGTACAACAAAACAAAATTGACAAAATCGAACAACTTAATAAGAAAAGACATGACTTCAAAGTTGACACAAATTATAGGCAAACTCCACTCGTGAAAAGTAAAATAACCAATCCATTTTGGAACACAGGGAGGATTAAACAGGTGGATGATAAACATTTTAAACATTTAACCGCGGCAGCAAAATCGTACACTATAAGTCAAAATTCAAAAAGCAGAAGACAATTAATAATAGTAAATACGATAATTCCAGACAACCCGAAGAGAGTTAAGCGATGCCATATACTTCCCATATTACTTATTTGTATGATACCCTTTATCACCATGGTCCCATCCAGAAATATAGAAGTAAGCCCAAGAATGGATTCATTATATTCCAAACAGGAACAATAGAAATTCCGATAAGAATACCATTACTTAAGCATAAACATAACGAAGACATTTGAAAACCTCGTAGAAGAAGTAAAAGTTTTTCCAAATGTACCCCAAATGTTACCCCAAATTCAATATCTAGTTGAGAAATTAAAACGGGAAATCAATGGACTAAGAATTATTAAACGAAGTAAAAGAGGTCTTTTAAATGTAGTAGGAACAGCGTATAAATATCTATTTGGCACCTTAGACCAGAACGATAGGGATGAGAGTAGAGCTCAGAGTAGAGAAAGAAAAGAACCAACAGATCGCGATATTAATATTATATTTACAACAATTCACAGAATATATAGAGGATATCGAATTAGGAATGCAGCTAACTAGGCTAGGATTCTCTAACCCGAAACTATTAAAACATGATTACTTGAAACAATTAAACTCGGAAAAAATGCTAAAAATAAAAAGATCAACTTGGCTTAAAACAGATACAAACGAGATTTTAATTATATCCCATGTTCCAAGCGAAGTCACAAAAGTTCCAATCTTTCAAGTAGTCCCGTACCCAGATGAACATAATAATATTCTAACTGATACTAATTACATGGAATCTACCAGAAACAAGATTGCACTAATAACAAAATTGTAATATCAGGAAATAATATTGTAAATATTAAAAATTATACAATCCAAATTGATGAATTCATAATTTTAAACAATGCAGCAGATTTTCCACAAACAATTTACATTACTAATAATGTTACAAAATTAGAACCCATAGAGTATTTACAAACCAAGGAAATAATAATTGTCATGTAAAATACTACAATGTATTCCAAATCATATGTGTGACAACTTTTGTAATTACAACTATAAGCCTAATTCTGTACTGTAAAAATACACCTAAGAAAATAATGGTAAAATATTGTAAACCAAAAGAAGAACATCCGCACCCAGTAACTAATGATAATATTCAATCAGAAAATAATCTAATTCAATCACATAATATTATGTTATATCCAAATTGTCAAAATTTGTCCAAAAACAAAGGTTGGGGGAGTGACATATCCATAAGTCCCTTAGACTTAAGTACATGCCTACCTATTTACACAAACAACAAGATTACCCAGTACTACCCTATACCTCACAATTGTAAATCAGCATACCCCATACCCCTTTATGCACTCAGCCCCTAGATAAGAATAAACTCGTCAGCAGAATCCCAGAACCAAAGCCAAGCGGAAAAACCCCAAGTAATACGAATACAGGATGTTATTTAAACAAATCACCCATTGGTAGACTTAACATTCTTTGCCTAATTGTCACGTTCAAAGTTCGGACTCGCAAACTCAAAAACAAAAGTTTTAAGTTTCAAATAAACAAAATATTAAAGAATCTTAAAGAATGAACTTGAATCCAAGAGAAGTGTAGATAACTCCAAAGCTCTCTCTAAAATCCTAGAATCCAAAGTCCATATTTGAAAAGCTCGAACCCGAGGCTTGAACGTCAATCAATCTAGATCAATAAGTTTAGTTCAGTTTGAGACCAAATACTAATCGGTCGGTGTTCTTCAATAAAACCTTTGTAATACTTCGGTCGAATAAAAATATATTTTTTTGACATACGGATGTTATCAACGTGTAATTATATATTATATTATATTATTTAGCCATACAAGTGGTCTATGATCGCTTAATATGTCGAATTTTCTACCGAATAGGTAAGATCTAAAATATTTTGTTGCCCATACTATAGCTAATAGTTATTTTTCTATTGCTGAATAGTTAAGTTCGTGTTCGTTTAAAGTTCAGCTTGAATAACAAATAGGTTTATGTTCTTGGGATAATACAGCACCTATAGCTATATTACTCTTGTCTGTCGTTAGCGTAATTTCTTTTCGAAGTTAGGGTATATTAGGATTGGATCGGACGTGATGAGTACTTTTAGTTTCTCGAAGGCGGACATGTAATCATTATCTTTTGTGTTAATTGTTGCTCCTTTTTTCAATTTAAGTGTCATGGGTTTTACTATTTTTGCAAAATTGGGAATGAACTTACGGTAAACTACGCAGACTCCAAGGAAATATTTTAATTTTTTTGTTGTTTTTGGGATAGGAAAATTAACAATTGCATTTATATTGTTAGGGCTTGGTTTTATATCGTCTGTCGTGAATATGTGACCGAGAAATTCTGTTTCTTTCTTCAGAAATTCACATTTATCAAGTTTCACTTTCAGATTGTATTGTAGCTTATCAAATACCCTTTTCAATGATATTATGTGTTCCTCCAATGAAGTGGAGTAAATTATATTATTATCTAAGTAGACTAAACAATCCTTATGGAATAAGTATTCTAGAAGGTTGTTCATGCAACGCTGAACGGCATACGAGTATATTCGTAATGTCCATGTTTTGTTGAGAATGCGGTTTTGTCTATTGACTGCTGATCCATTTGAATTTTATGAAAACCTTTAGCTAGATCAATAGTTGTGCAGTATTGACAGCGTCCAAGCTTGTCTAATATTTCATCCATTACGGGAATAGGGAATTTGTCGTCAATGGTTCTTTCATAGAGGTTACGATAGTCTATGACTAATCGAAATTTTGGTTTGCCAGGCAATTCAATTTAAAAATTTTGCTTCTTTGGGGCAATAGGGGGATTTAGATTTCTAGATTTAGATTATTTTTCGATCTATCATTTCATTGATTTGCTTATTAACTTCCTGTTCAAACGGAATAAATACCTGGGGGTATTTATATGTTTTGTATGAATAGATTGTTTAATCACACTTGTGAAGATCAAATTTTCACATTCTTTGTACTGAATATCACTGTATTCGAGCAAAACATTTGAAAGTTGTTCCCTTTCTTCTGTATTAAGATGTTCTAATCTGAATACGTTAGATTTTTTTAACTCGTCATTTAAGGCGCAGTAAGAGGATGTTACTAGAAGGTCTATTTCTATGTAAGGTGTAATAAGAGGGATTTCCTTGGATTCAGAAGATTTGAGACACTCATTGGAGGTCTTGGATTCTTTCGGATTAGATGGTTTTGGGCACTCATTCATCTGGTTTTGAGTGGGGTTTCCACTTAATTTTACGGAGTTTTTTCTTCTTTTTTTGGGTATGTAGAGGGGTTTCCTCTAGATTAGATAACTTAGGTTACTCATTGGTAACCTTGGATTTATTTGTTTGGATGTGATCATACCACATTTTGAATGCTTATCCATTTATATTGACTGTTTGTGTTCAATAGTTAATTTGAGTGTTTGTTGATTCTAAATAGTTTCTGCCTAATAGTAAATCATATTTTTCTGAGAAATTGTGAGTAAAGAATTAAAGAATAAAAGAGTAAAGTGAAACAAAGTTTGCTTGAATGCAATGAAACGCTTTGTATCAATACTATAGTGCCATTTATAGTGTGGACTTTTATTTTGGAGATTTTGATTGGGAAATTAAAAAAATGTTGTTTCATTATAATATTAATAGACGAACCAGTGTCTACTGGGCATTTGAAAGTAATATTATTTAATTTTATTTTTAATAGTGGATTACCTCCTCCTCTGAATAGCTTTCTGATTCCGAGGCTGGTTGAGGAAAATTTTCGCTTGTGTCCATTTTATATTGGTCACTAGCACTTTCTCACTGCCGTTTAACGGGAGGGTTTGGTGCATTGCTACTTTGTTGTTGGTAATTTAAAAGGTTCTGGGCTAGAGCCCAGGGTAGACCCTGATTTAGCTGTTGCTTAATTTCATGTATAACCTGCTGGTTATAGTAGTTTTTGAATTATTGTTTGGATTTGATTTATTTGTGTTATGAATAGCATTGTTCACGAAATTTTTATAGTTTTCTTTATTCTTAGAGGTATGGGGTGGATTTGTGTTAGAACTGGAGTTATTTTGGGGTTTCGTTCGGTCATTGAAAGTTATTTCGTATACACCTTCTTTTTATGCTATTTGTTTGAGTTTAGATACTGTCGTTATGTCATGTCTAGCAAGAGTCATATATAACCTATCGGGAAATTTTCTCATGATTACAACTGTATCGTTTAATGCATTTATGTATAATAAGGTTGTTTTCTAACAACATTTCATAATTAATGGTTTTTTCTAGCATAATCTTATTTGATATTGTGAATGATTTAGTTTTTAATTCTTCGACGAACTTACGGATACTTACGTTGAAGGGTGTACTGTAAAGACGTCGTTCATAAGAGTTGATCAGGTTGTTGCTCCGGATAATTGTCAAACTCGCTGAGCATCTCCTTCAAGTTGCATCTCAATTGCGCTGAAGAACACATGTTTTTGTATGGGGTCGGTTGATGGGTAAAGTTGAAGTATGAAGTAGATCCTTATGATAAAGCCACACAGCTCTTAGGTGTCACCACTGAATGAAGGTTCTGATAATAGTTGGATTTGTTCGTATGCAGTAGTTGATTTTGTTTCTTTAGAGTTTTTTGGTTTTCTGTTTTACACTTTTGTTAATCATATGCATTAGGTTGAATTTTGTGTGTAGTTCTTTTGCGGATAAATAGATTTTATTACTTATTTACCACTTAGCGCAGATTCGCGCGGTTCAATCATTAAAAGATACGCTTTGATACGATATTTGTAAACGAGTCGCACAACTTTTTCTTTTTCGAAGTTTAAGAGAGTTGGGTGGTAAACATCTATTTTCCTGTTGGAAGAGAGTCTTCCGAGATATAGGGGTAATTGGAGAATCCTGAGACAAGTTCGTAGGCGTTGGCGCCGATCAGGAAAGTTTATTATTTTAGTTGTCGAATGCAAATGGTTAGGCGACGAGAGTCTATGTTTATGTGTCACGATCTTTGAGAAAAGGGTGGCTTTGGAACATGACGCTGTGTCCAAGGTTAATCGAAAGGCTCTCGTTCTTTGATTACATTTTGTGCTGAAACTTTAATATTTTGTGTTTAGACATTAATGTGTGTATACTAGTGTTGTTGCTTATAATTATGTTAGAGGAGTTGTGGGTGTAGAATAGATACGTTACTATAGTTATATTTTTATTTGCTTTTGAGTCTATTAAATGGACCGTTGTAGTAACTAAGACCAATGCTGAATCCGAAGTTTTGTTAAATAAAAGAAATTACAAATCGAGTTGAATTATGATCTTTATTCTTCAGTGTTCAACTTAAGACTGAAAATTAAATGGAAGTGATATTTAGGAAAAGTCTGTGCTAAAGAAATGTGATAGTGTATTTTGGGAGACCATTGCTCTTGGATACTTAGGGAGCAAGAGCATTGCTCTTGGATTCTTAAGTTGAGGAGAAGCCTCAGAAAGAGCAGGCAAAACTGCTTAGGTAATGCTTTGGGATTTGTTTACATGAATGGCTAAGTGCCGCTGCGCAAGAATTTGTTTATCGTTGCTAAAGGATTTGTTTATCAAAACGCATACTGAGCAGAGGGCATAAAGTACAGGAACTTCTTTATTGTTCATGGAATTAATGTAATTGGCCGGTTTGGGTGGCCTTATAGGTGTATAGGTGTTTCTTATAGGTTTCCCTTAAAGAGAAACCTATACTTGGGCTGGGATTGATGGATAAAGTACGGGTAATGGAGCTTCTTCAATTTATATTTGTTGTGGTATGTTTTGATTTTGATTTTTTCCTAATTCTAATTTGGCGTACAACATCATGAATGGGTTAAACGATACGTATTTTAAATATAAGTACAATAAAATAAGTGTAATAGTCAATAATATGTAAAGTGTAACATTGTTTTGTGAAATCATATTATTATCATTGTCGTTGTGTCTTACAGTTTGTATTTTTGTTATGGTAAGTGGTGTGCAAAATGGGGTCAAATCTATTTCTGGTTTTAAGAGATTTTCACTTAAAATTTTACTATTGATTTATATTTTACATTGAGTAAAATCATTTTGTTTCCTTCTATTTTTATATTATTAATTGAATTTGGGCAATTTTGTTCGATACTTCTTTGGGTTAAATTCCAGGTTATAATTGTGTTTGGTTCTATGTATTCTATTATTTCATCTGTATGAACTGACTCAAAATTACAAATTTGTTTTAAATGTTTAATGATATTGGTGACACATTCATTGTTTATTTCTTTATTTCGTTATTGTAAACTTTATTTTCTTTTTCAAAATATGTGTGTCTGTGTATTCTAGCTGATAGCCATTAGAATCTGGGTAAGGGATTATTTTGATTGTGTTTATTAATGAAAAGTTAATTGGTATGTGAGATATGATTAATAATTGGTTATCATTGTAATTGATCCAAGTGGATGTTTTAATGTATAAAACGGTATTAACGATGTTTTGGTCTTTTTTGTATTTCTGTATCTTTTACATTCCGTCGTTTATCAATCGTAAAGTGTCATTAAGTTCATGTAACTTCACTGTGTCATGGGAGTGTCTCAAGTTTATTCTGTATTTCTGCTCGATCATTTTCGCGCAGCTTTTGTTCAAAATAATCAGCTACAGTGTCTATTGCGGTTAAGTTGATACTTAAACAATGATGTTCAAAGTAGGATGGTATTTGGACTGGTTTATCAGAAAAAAAGAATTTGCTGTCCATGAATGTCATCAAGTTCCAGGCACCTGCGGAATTAAAATTTGATTATTTTTCTTTCGTTTTTTGAATTGTGTTTTGTAGTAGTGAGTAACTTTATTTCTGTTAGTGATTTTGTAATGGTCGTAGTCCCTTTCATCCAGCTTTTGGTTGGCTTAAATGGATTTTCTAATTTGCATTTCTGTGGTGGGCCTTTTCTGTATCTCGTGTCGACTTCGTATACCATAAACAGTGACAGTGTTTATTTTGTTTATTTTGTTTACTTTGTTTTCTTGTGTGTCTAATATTGGTTGTCCAGCGCGCTGTGGTCCAGAATTCGATTTTGTTGGCATAAAGTCTAAAAATTAAGCTACAGACTTGAAACTTTGTATATTTTGTTGTTAATACACATATAGTTTGCACACAAACGTGCGACCACGCCTTCTCTGGCCTCCCATATTAACTACTGGTATGACTCAGGAGTCAACGAAATTTTATTGTTTTTTAAATATAATAAATGTGTATTCGTGTATATGTATTGTTTTATGAATAATCGCCCTCTTCTTCTTCTAGTTGTACATTATAAATTTCCGAATCTGAACTTGAATCAGAATCATAATGTGAATCCAATATTTTGTCTGATGGAAAAGACTTATTACTGCCATCGGAAGTGGTTTTTTCTTATTTTTTCTCTCTTCTTCTTTTACACAAATTGTTGATAATAGTGGGTCCGAGGAATCAATCGCTCTGTGGATAATATCACTCATCGTATTAATTCGACTATTTTTCCTGGCATGTGATAGTCAGTCCCTTTTGTAATGTTTATTTCGGGCTTCACTCGCATTTTCGCCTAGGCATGCAAGTGGAACCAACGCCGAATTATTGATTTGAAATCCGTGGACCAGTACTTTATGGATCGTTGGTGACATAGGATACCTTGGATATGTTTCCATATATAATTGAAAAGTTATATCGCAAAATGAATTTGTCGGAATTTATAAAAAAGTTGGAATTATTATTATTAAAATTATTAAAATAATGTGAAACTTTCCCAAAAGATTTTCGTTAAAGTTGGTTTTTGACGAGAATTTGGGATTTGCGAAAGCTCTTCTTGCCGTATTACCATCATTGCTATTGCCGCTGCCATTCTGCTTCGGCATGCTTACTCGAAGGCCCATTTCTCTCCAAATTTCCTCATGGATATATTTTTTTCGTATACTCATTTTAACATTGTCCTCTCCTTTTATATGCTACTTTTTCATCTCAGCTCTGTATGATACGTTTAAAACGAATACAAAAAACCGGATCCAAGCATGTAGTGGACTTATCCCAAATTGTAAAGCTTCATCTGATGAAAGAGGAGTTGGTTTTTGCCATTGAATTTGCATCCTCGATTCGCTTGGAAATTCTGGTGTTTTAAAGTTTCTTTAAGAACAAAGGCAACGTCCCTTTTGCATTCTTTTCTAGCAGAAACAGTTGCTGCAGGAATCTAAAGATTTGTGTCGTTATCACTTTAACTTGCCAGATTGGATGACAGTTTCCTTTTTAATCTTGCTCCTGCATTTTGGAGTTTTCAAAATCACTGGCAAGAATTGTTATCTTAGACGCCATCCATTTAGTATGTTTGGAAATAAATCGGTCTAGTTGTCTGTTACACTCGGGCAGTTTTCTTTTAATAAATAATTCAAAATTGACTATTTTTGTGTCAATCTCTTCTTTTTTTTTTGATTCCAGATTATTGTTGTTGATTGCGGAATAAACTTAATCTGAAACATAACTTATTTGCCGATTGTTACGCCTCCAAATGTCCAGAAGCTCGCTATGTTTGAACTCGAACTTGCCTATATAAAATCAAATTCTTAGAAAACGAGCAAAAATGGGCAAAATATATTACTTTACCGTCAAAGACAATAGTTAAAGGTACAAACTGACGTTTTTAACTTTTGTCAGAAATTGTCAGAAAATTAGTTATACTCCACGAAGCTCAGGGGACACGTTAGAATTTTCTATTAAAATACACATAAATTGAATATTACACAACACAAAAACAGTACAACTACACATATATTAACTACATACGTTAAAGACAACATACCTTGGCTTTTATTTTCCATATTTTACTATAATTTATGGATGCGTATTAACAATCGTACCACGTGCAAAAGTAAGCAAATAATTTGGCGGGAATTGCCTTCTCTCAATCAGCTGTTTAACACTGCCCCCCTAAAAGCTCATTAAAAGCTTTAGTAAAGCATTCGGTTAGTGTTGTTTTTGTTTTTCATTTATTTGATCAATTTTCTTTTAGAAAAAAATTGATAAAGAACGATATATTGACATAAAAATTTTGACTTAATGACAAAAAAAACGAATTCTGGACCATAGTGCAGCGTAGAGAAATATGTGTGCAGGGGTCTGTCCAGTGTTTGGTCTTGTGATTGTATATGTTAAGTATTGTTTCTATTTTGCTTAATTTGATTTCGTCGTCGTCGGATGTTTTGATTATGCGAATTTTTTCATTAATTTTTTTATGTAGTCTTTCTATGTCCGCCACACCGATCTTTGTTGTGTTAAGCTGCAATTCAATTTCCTCACTTTCTAGCCATCGTTTGAGGGCCAAACTGGAAACCGCGCCATCTCTGTCTGCTTTTACTATTTTTGGCTTGCCCAGCTGGTTGAATATACGCATAAGTGCATTTTTTCATTCCAACGAGTCCTTTGTTTTTATTTTTTGAAATGTGGCAAATTTCGAATATTTCTGGTATATTTAGTGTTTGTAGTCTGCTTATGTGCGGCTTGAATGATCCCGTCAATGATCACTGTCAATATACAACGCACTCTTTTACCGCAAAAATGGTCAATCAAATATTGTTTGGCTTTTTCCCTGGTCATATTGTCGTAGAAAATCTGAGTTATGTGTTTTTTGAAATACTTGGTTTTTTTTTAATGTTTGGTGGTCCCTTCAAAAATATCACCGGTCTGTTGAATGTGTTTAAAGGTTTCTGTAATAAAAATCAGGTCACTATTATCTTCTTCTGCGCTATGTTGGGTCTGTTCGCTCAGGTATGACTCCTCGAGTTTTATTCTAGATAGTGAAACCGCCACGCAATTTTCTTTTCCTTTAATGTACTTTATGTCAAAATAAAATTCGGGTAATTTTACTCTCCATCGGGTTAGTTTTGAATTGGGATCTTTCATACGATACAACCAGCTTAATGGTTGATGGTCACTGGATATTTCAAAGTGTCCAAGTAGGTAGTGTCGGAAAGTCTTTGTCGCCCATACAATTGCAAAGAGTTCTTTCTCAATTGCGCTGTAATTAACCTCGTGTTCATTAAGTGTTCGACTTATGTAACTATGTGGGTGTCCCTCTTGTGAGAGTACCGATCCCAAAACGGTTAAAATGAATTTCTTTGTAAAGTCGGGTACTTTGAGAATTGGGTCTTCTGATTTTAGATATTTTAATTTTTTAAATGCTGAGTCATATTCTGGTTTGGTAGTATCAATTTTCATGTTCTTTCTTAAACATTTAGTCATGGGTTTGGCTATGTCTGCAAAGTTTGGAATAAATTTACGGTAGTCAGTCCAAGAAAAGATTTTATTTATTTTGGTTTAGTGGGAATTGGATATTTCTGAATGGCTTTAATCTTTTCAGGGTTTGGTTTTATTCCATATGGTGTTAGAATATGTCCTAAAAACTTATAACTTATTATTGCCTTTGCTTCTGCTAAAAGTTTTCTTCCTAATAAGAGATCGTAATTCTCGGAAAAAGGGTGCAGTAAAAATTCGTTTGCTCTTGGGAACAAAATCTTTGGATCTTTGAAGGTATAGTTATACTTTTGCGTATGAATAAGAAGATTAGTATTCTGGATTGGTAGGTCAAATATGTTTTTGGATATCATGTTAACTGTTGATCCGGTATCTATAAGGCATTTCAAATTATTTTCTTTGTATTTAATTGTTATATTATATTTGTGGCAGAAAATTTTCGGCCTGTTCAACATTGGGTTCTTGGTTGTCATTGCTTGTCTCGTCTGTATTAATCTGCTTTGGCTGTTGTGTTGTTTCTGAATTTTGGTTGTTTTCAGATACCTAGAGGACGGTACAATGATTCGTGAATACTCATCCTAGTCTGTCCACTACCAGCTCGTCTTAGTCGCTTTATTGCTTGATTGGGTACATAGGAACTTAATTTTTGTGTTGATTGGGGATTTTGATATTGGTGTTGTTGTCTGAAGCTATTCTGATCGAATGTATTGTTTGGATGGGTATTAGAAATTGGTTGAGGTGTACAGTTTACACGTTGGTTTGGTTGAAAAGCCTTGTATGGCCTTGTATTTTTGTGGCTAATCAGAAGAATTTTGTTTTTGAATAGAATTTTTCTTGTAAAATGTTTATGAGTGAACCCAAATCTGGAATATTGTGGTTATTTATTCTTAAATAAATGTGTGTAGGTAATTTTTGAATAAGGAATTCAATACTGGATGTTATTAATCTTAAATATAAAGTTTTTCTTCAGCATTTTGTTCTAATTAAAGCTTACTGGTAAGTGTTTGTCTGCGGTTTTCTGCTTCCTGAATGGGGTCCTCCGAAACTCCTCCAAAAGAATGTGGTTAGCGGTCTGGGGCTTATAGTTGAGTACCAGTTGTCGTCTTAGCTGTGGCCAGGTGTTGATGTCGTTGGCTCGACATGGGCTCGACATGCCCAAATAGGATCTGCTGTTGGCGTTGGTCTCCGGTAACATAAAGTGCCAGTATGTAGTCAATTCGGCTTACAAAGGTGTATTTTAGTTGTTAGTATTTTTAGTTTTTGCTCTTAAGATAGATTTTGATTTTCACATGGGTTGCACTTTTGCTATTTCGTGGGCTTCTGAGGTAACCAATTGGATATACAGCCTCTCACAAATTCAATAGCTTCTTCCTGATATTAAATTCAAGTTTTTTGTTGACACTGCGTTACACGGTTCCAATCAAAACTTAACATGATATTGACCGTTACACGGTTTCGCGTTATTGTCGAGGTTTTAATTAAAACTTAACACGATATTGACCGTCGCATGGGTGTTTAAAAGCCTGATGTTTTTAGATAGCGATTAAACAGATTTTAACACTATCACGACCGACTGCGCCAGTTACATTTTTATTTGCTTTTGACCGTTTGCTATGGACCGTTATAGTAACTCAGACCAACGCTGAAAACGAAGTTTTGTTAAATAATAGAAATTACAAATCGAGTTGAATTATGATCTTTATTCTTCAGTGTTCAACTTAAGACTGAAAATTAAATGGAAGTGATATTGAGGAGAAGCCTCTGTGCTTAAGAAATATGTTAGTGTATTTTGGGAGAGCATTGCTCTTGGATACTTAGGGAGAGCATTGCTCTTGGATTCTTAAGTTGAGGAGAAGCCTCAGAAAGAGCAGGCAAAACTGCTTAGGTTAGGCTTTGGGATTTGTTTACATGAATGGCTAAGGGTCGCTGCCCAATAATTGATTTATCGTTGCCAAATGATTTGTTTATCAAAACGCATACTGAGCAGAGGGCATACAGTACAGGAAGTGCTTTATTGTTCATGGAATTAATGAATTGGCCGGTTTGTGTGGCGCAAATAAACGTCACTCTATATCTATCTATCTTTATCTCTCTATGGCAAATCTTCAAAATATATTCAATAATAAAATATTTTCAAAATATATTTAAAAATTTAAAAAATATCACAGCATTTTTCAAAAGTGTGGGCATGACGGGTTTGTGAGTTTGGGCGGCTTGTGAGTGTAGGAGTGGAGTGGCAAAAAGTTTTTGACAAGTCTGTAGAAATTTTCAAAATAATATATAATATATATAAAATATAATATATAAAAAAATAAAAATATATCTAAGTGTGCCCGTGACCGTTTTTGGCGGTTTGTGGGCGGTAGAGTGGGCATGATACAAATTTTTTTGCAAATCGATAGAAAATTTACAAGACTAATACAAAAATGAAAAAATACCACAACATTTCTCAAAATTGTGGGCGTGACAGTTGTGGGCGTAGCAGTGGGCCTGGCAAAAAGTGTTTTGACAAATATATAGAAATTTCTAAGATATATTAAAAAGTGAAAAAATATCACAACATTTTTCAGAAGTGTGAGCGTGACAGTTTTGGGCGGTGTGGGCGTGGCAAAAAGTTTTTGGGGCAAGTCTAAATAAAATATCACATTTCTCAAAGGTGTGGGCGTGACAGTTTTGGGCGGTTTGTGATTGTTGCAGTGGGCGTGGCAAAAAGTTTTCAGGCCAGTCAGCCAGTGTAAGTACGCGAGAAGCTGAACCATAGGTGCGGAAGTCAGTGCGAATACGGGAGGAGCTGTACCCCAGGTCAGACAGTCAGTGGGAAGTACCCAGTGAACAGTCAGTGAGATCCCGAGAGGCGCAGGAGGACGGTCCCTGCAAGTGGAAAACTGGGCACGGTCAGAAGGGTTAGTGGAGTCAGTGGTCGGCAAAGGTGGTCCGGTGGTCCACAAAACTCTGTCTTCTCTTTGAGACGCTGGAGCGAGTAAGGGAAAACAGCACCCCAGCCCTGCGTATGCTTGTTTGCCCGTACGAGTTCCGGACAATGGACGCCCTGATGGCCCTGGCCGACGAGTTTGAAGGGCTGGACACCCAAAGGGAACGGTTTGAGTTGGAGCGGACTCACTGGGCCCGCCAACAGCGGGATTTTCCAAAATAGGAGCAGAACGTGGTGTGAAGTAGGTGCCAAGAGGACACCACGGGTCCGTCGAGCGAGTTTGTATTAAACCCGACACAAGTCTGCCATAGGTGCGGAAGCCAAGATCACTGGACGCGGGAGTGCTGGAGCCGTCCGATCAATTTTTGGAAGTTTGTGGGAGGATCGCCCCGAGGACCGTGGAGTGCTGTCCGAGATCGGTAAACGCCATGCGACCCCAGCCTCAGAGGGGAAACCAGGGTTCGCAAGGTGCCGCCACTTAATGGACAAACTGAAGGCGGAGGAAAGGCAACTGTCCAAAGTGATCATAGACGGAGTGGAAGTAAAGGCCACGACAGACACCGGAGCCACGGCTAGTTTCATCAGCGAAGAGCTGTCGGACAGGTTGCAGGCGGCGGTAGAGGTCGTACCCACGAGGGTACGCAGAAGTGCGGAAGGACGGTATGAGGAGGTAACATCGCTGATCGCAGTCGTCACTGCCGAAAACACCGACGCAACCGCGAGCGACACCACAGACGCAGCCGCCGTTGCCACGGACACTACCGACGCAGCCACCGCCACCACCGCCGCCGACACGCACGCCCACACCGCCACCCCGGACGCCACTGCCCCAGGCTGAGTAAGGGCCACGGTGCGAGCGCCAGCAGTACTGGGAGATGGTCCAGGTGTCACGTCGGGCAGGCGTTGCGCAGCATCGAGATGGGCGGGCGCCGGTGGCATAAGCAGACGGTCACCTGGACGTGGCCCGCGCCGGCGGAGGAGACACCGGAGTCCCGTGTGTGGGAGGATGTGGCCGCGATCGGATAGAGGCCGGTGCCCAAAATGACGCGCAATCCGCGTTTGTGAGCCCGGCCGGTCGACGACAGCCCGGAGGAGAAGAGACCGCGGGCGCGAAAATGAGAGGAGGCTCTCGCTGCCGCAAGTTGGCCCCGAGGCGCTCGGGTCCAGGACCAGCCACTCCGGAGCATGCAGGAGCATCCATAAAAGGTGGAGCTGGAAGCGAAAGAGAGGAAGAGTAAAGATGGAGGAAAATTTAAGCAGAAAACCGCAATACATACCTCCACTGAGCTGCAACACCGAAACCACATATTAAGAAAATCGGGATGGAGGCGCTGCGATAGCGGCGGTCGATCGATATGGAGCAAAAATACTGGATAAACATAGGTTTTCATCACGTGGTCAACAACAATGGCAACAATGTCGACATGAACAGGAAGTGGCAACGCCGGCCGCCAATATCGATAACTTGATCGTGGTGATGTGCGGTTTCCGGACTCGAAAGGCTGTGAAATTCAAAATGAGGCATGAAGTTTAAATACAGAGCTGGTGACGAGAAGGAGGATCGAGATGCCGAGTCAAGATGCTAAACGACAGGGTCTAGTTGGCTAAGACTGGCGGGCTGAGATCAAGGACGCGCAGGTCGATGAGAGGAGTCAGAAGCGATGTATATGGAGGATGCCACGTCAAGACGACAGGGTCTAGGACAACGGAAGGAGGCTGGAGAAGGGCGCGAGGATGTTTGAGATGCCAAGTCAAGACGCTAAACGACGTTGTCTCCTAGGCTGAGAACGCAAGGCGCAGGGTCGACCGGAGGAAAGACGAGTAAACTTGTTATGCGGAGGCTCCATCTTCTCAAACACTTCCGAAGGAAGCGGGAGATGTGAGGAATCTTGAGGTGCAGGAGAGCTACCTAGCAACAGCGAAGAAGGCTGGAATGCGGTTGGAGTCAAAGGCAACCAGGTCAAACGGGAAATGATGGGCCTTGGACTCGAGCTAAGCGGAGAGACCGCGAACTAACGGTACCGCCATGGACCTTGGACTCAAGCCGGCCAAGGGCACAGTGTTCGAACGGTAACGGTGTGGACTTTGGCCGAGCACAAAGAGGACGCACCGAGAACTAAAGGGACGTGGGTTGGACCTTGTACTTGAGCGGGCCGTGTGCAAAAGGGACGGGGGTCTCGGGACAGTTAGTAAGAATACGCGAAAGTACGCAAAGAGCTGTACCCCGGGACAAGTGGAGAATTCCCGAGAAGCCCTACCTCAAGCCAGTCAGTAAGTGTGAATATGCGAGAAACTGTAACCTAACTTGAGATACACCTCCCCACCTTAACATCCTAAGCCCCATTCGAGCCTGCACGGGTAAGCGGTCGTGAACAAGGAAAGGACGACGATGGAGGAGGACTGTAGGAATCTTGAAGAAGTATGCAAATAAAGATGTTCTAACCTAAAACTCTGTCTTCCCTTTGGTCGGGCAATCCCACAAATCATAAATTTGGTGGGACGAACAAACAAACTCTCTGACCTAGCCGTTGCAATTTGTATCGAGCAAAACCAAGAAAAACAGTTCGTTACTAAATTTCTAAGATATATAAAAAGTGTAAACATATCAAACTTTTTCAGAAGTGTGAGCGTAATAGTTTAGGGCGGTTTGTGGGCATTGCAATGGGCGTGGCAAAAAGTTTGGCAAATCTATAGAAATTTCTAAGATATATTAAAAAGGGAAAAAATATCACATTTATCAAAAGTGGGGGCGTGACAGTTTTGAACAGTTTGTGGGCGTTGCAGTGGGCGTGGCAAAAAGTTGTTTGGCAAATCTATAAAAATGTTCAAGATATTTTCAAAAATTAAAAAATATAACATTTTCCAAAAGTGTGGGTGTGAGAGTTTTGTGCGGTTTGTGGTCGTTAGAGTGGGCGCAGCAAAAAGTTTTTTGGCAAATATATAGAAATTTACAATATACATATATAAAAATGTGAAATAATATTACAATTTTAAAAAGTGTGACAGTTTTGTGCGGTTTATGGGCGTTGGAGTGGGCGTGGCAAAAATTGTTTGGCAAATCTATAGAAATGTACAAGATATATTGAAAAATTAAAAAAAATTAAATTAAAAATTAGAAAAATTAGAAATGTACAAGATATTTTAAAAAATTAAAAACATCACAATATTTTTGAAAAGTGTGGGCGTTACAGTTTTGCGCGGTTTGTGGCCTTAGCTGTGGGCGAAGCAAAAAGTTGTTTGGCAAATCTATAAAAATTTACATAATGTATTTAAAAATTAAAATATATCACATTTTTTAAAAGTGTGGGTGCGACAGTTTGGGCGGTTTGAAAGCGTTGGAGTGGTCGTGGAAAAAGTTATTTGGCAAATCTATAGAAATGTTCAAGATACTTTCAAAAATTAAAAAATATAACATTTTTCAAAAGTGTGGGTGTGAGAGTTTTGTGCGGTTTGTGGTCGTTAGAGTGGGCGTGGCAAAAAGTTTAAAATATAAAAAATATCACAATATTTTTCAAAATTTTTGTAGGCGTGACAGTTTTGTTCGGTTTGTGGGCGTTAGAGTGGGCGTGGCAAAAATTTTTTGGCAAATCTATAAAAATGTACAAGATATTTTCAAAAATTTAAAAATATAAAATTTTCCAAAAGTGTGGGTGTGAGAGTTTTGTGCGGTTTGTGCTCGTTAGAGTGGGAGTGGCAAAAAGTTTTTATGCTAATCTATAAAAATTTTTATTTATATTAAAAAGTGAATATATATCACAACATTTTTCAAAAGTTTGGGTGTGACAGGTTTGGGCGGTTTGTGGGCGTTGTACTGGGCGTGGCAAAAAGTTTTTTTTGGCAAATCTATAAAAACTTACAAGATATATAAAAAAGTGAAAAAATATCACATTTTTTAAAAGTGTGGGTGCGACAGTTTGGGCGTCTTGAAAGCGTTGGAGTGGTCGTGGAAAAAGTTTTTTGGCAAATCTATAGAAATCTACAATATATATTAAAATGTGAAAAAATATTACATTTTTCAAAAGTGTGACAGTCTTGTGCGGTTTGTGGGCGTGGGAAAAATTTTTTGGCAAATCTATAGAAATGTACAAGATATATTAAAAAATTAAAAACATCACATTATTTTTGAAAAGTGTGGGCGGTACAGTATTGGGCGGTTTGTCGGCTTAGCTGTGGGCGTAGCAAAAAGTTGTTTGGCAAATCTATAAATATGTACATAATATATTTAAAAATTAAAATATATCACATTTTTCAAAAGTGTGGGTGCGACAGTTTGGGCGGTTTAAAAGCGTTGCACTTGGCGTGGCAAAAAGTTTTTTGGCAAATCTATAAAAATGTTCAAGATATTTTCAAAAATTAAAAAATATAACATTTTCCAAAAGTGTGGGTGTGAGAGTTTTGTGCGGTTTGTTGTCGTTAGAGTGGGCGTGGCAAAAAGTTTAAAATATAAAAAACATCACAATATTTTTAAAAATTTTTTTGGGCGTGACTGTTTTGAGTTTGTTGGCGTTGGAGTAGGCGTGGAAAAAGTTTTTTCGCAAATCTATAGAAATGTTCAAGATATTTTCAAAAATTAAAAAATATCACATTTTCCAAAAGTGTGGGTGTGAGAGTTTTGTGCGGTTTGTGGTAGTTAGAGTGGTCGTGGCAAAAAGTTTAAAATATAAAAAACATCACCATATTTTTAAACATTTTGTTGGGCGTGACTGTTTTGAGTTTGTTGGCGTTGGAGTAGGCGTGGAAAAAGTTTTTTGGCAAATCTTTAGATTTGTACAAGATATATTCAAAAATTAAAAAATATAACATTTTCCAAAAGTGTGGGTGTGAGAGTTTTGTACGGTTTGTGGTCGTTAGAGTGGGCGTGGCAAAAAGTTTTTATGCTAGTCTATAGAAATTTTTTTTTATATTAAAAAGTGAAAATATATCACAACATTTTTCAAAAGTTTGGGTGTGACAGGTTTGGGCGGTTTGTGGGCGTGGCAAAAAAGTTTTGGCAAATCTATAAAAATGTTCAAGATATTTTCAAAAATTAAAAAATATATCATTTTCCAAAGGTGTGGGTGTGAGAGTTTTGTGCGGTTTGTGGTCGTTAGAGTGGGCGTGGCAAAAAGTTGGCGTTGGAGTAGGTGTGGAAAAAGTTTTTTGGCAAATCTGTAGATTTGTACAAGATATATGCAAAAATTAAAAAATATCACATTTTCCAAAAGTGTGGGTGTGAGAGTTTTGTGTCGTTTTTTGTCGTTAGAGTGGGCGTGGCAAAAAGTTTTTTGGCTAATCTATAGAAATTTACAATATATATAAAAATGTGAAAAAATATTACATTTTTCAAAAGTGTGACAGTATTGTCCGGTTGTGGGCGGCGGTGTGGGCGTGGCAAAAAGTTTTTATGCTAATCTATAAAAATTTTTATTTATATTAAAAAGTGAAAATATATCACAACATTTTTTAAAAGTTTGGGTGTGAAAGGTTTGGGCGGTTTGTGGGCGTTGCACTGGGCGTGGCAAAAAGTTTTTTGGCAAATCTATAAAAATGTTCAAGATATTTTCAAAAATTAAAAAATATCATGTTTTTCAAACGTGATGGTGTGAGAGTTTTGTACGGTGTTTGGGCGCGGCAAAACGTATATTGGTAAATCGATAGAAATGTACAGGATACATTCAAAATATAAAAAATATCACAATATTTTTTCAAATTTTTTTTGGGTGTGACAAGTTTAGGCGTTTTGTGGGCGTGGACGCGCAAAAAGTTTTTATGCTGATCTATAAAAATTTTTATTTATATTAAAAACTGAAAATATATCACAACATTTTTCAAAAGTTTGGGTGTGACAGGTTTGGGCGCTTTGTGGGCGTTGCACTGGGCGTGGCAAAAAGTTTTTTGGCAAATCTATAAAAATGTTCAAGATATTTTCAAAAATAAAAAAATATTACATTTTCCAAAAGTGTGGGTGTGAGAGTTTTGTGCGGTTTGTGGTAGTTAGAGTGGGCGTGGCAAAAAGTTTAAAATATAAAAAACATCACAATATTTTTAAACATTTTTTTGGGCCTGACTGTTTTGAGCGGTTTGTTGGCGTTGGAGTGGGCGTGGAAAAATTTTTGGCAAATCTATAGATTTGTACAAGATATATTCAAAAATTTAAAAATATAACATTTTTCAAAAGTGTGGATGTGAGAATTTTGTTTGGTTTGTGGTCGTTAGAGTGGCAAAAAGTTTAAAATATAAAAAATATCACAATATTTTTCAAAATTTTTGTAGGCGTGACAGTTTTGTTCGGATTGTGGGCGTTGGAGTGGGCGTGGCAAAATTTTTTTGGCATATCTATAGAAATGTACAAGATATTTTCAAAAATTAAAAAATATAACATTTTCCAAAATTGTGGGTGTAAGAGTTTTGTGCGATTTGTGGGCGTTAGAGTAGGGTTGCAAAAAGTTTTTTTTTGGAAAATCTATAGAAAATTACAAGATATATAAAAAAGTGAAAAATATTGCATTTTTCAAAAGTGTGGGCGTGACGTTTTGGGTGGTTTGTGGGCGTTAGAGTGGGCGTAGTCAAAAATTTTTTTGGCAAATCTATAGAAATTTCTAAGATATATTAAAAAGTGAAAAAATATCACAACATTTTTCAAAAGTGTTATCGTGACAGTTTTCTAAGATATATTAGATTAGATATATTATATTATTATTTATTTTAAGATATATTAAAAAGTGAAAAAATATCACATTTTTCAAAGGTGTGGACGTGACAGTTTTGAACGGTTCGTGCGCAATGCAAAAAGTGTTTAGGCAAATCTATAGAAATTTCTAAGATATATTAAAAACTGAAAATATATCACAACATTTTTCAAAAGTTTGGATGTGACAGGTTTGGGGGGTTTGTGGGCGTTGGAGTGGGCGTGGAAAAAGGTTTTTGGCAAATCTATAGATATGTACAAGATATATTTAAAAATTAAAAAAAAAACACTTCTTTCAAAAGTGTGGCTGTCAGCATTTTTCAAAAGTGTGGGCGTGACGTTTTGGGTGGTTTGTGGGCGTTAGAGTGGGCGTAGCAAAAAGTTTTTTGGCAAATCTATAGAAATGTACAAGATCTATTAAAAAATTAAAAACATCACAATATTTTTGAAAAGTGTGGGCGTTACAGTTTTGGGCGTTTTGTGGGCTTAGCTTTGGGCATAGCAAAAAGTTGTTTCAAAAATGTGGGTGCGACAGTTTGGGCGGTTTGTAAGCGTTGGAGTGAAAGAAGGGCGTGGAAGAAGGTTTTTGGCGAATCTATAGAAATGTACAAGATATATTTAGAAATTAAATTTAATTCTTTCAAAAGTGTGGCTGTCAGAGTTGTTTGGCAAATCTATAAATATGTACATAATATATTTAAAAATTAAAATATATCACATTTTTCAAAAGTGTGGGTGCGACAGTTTGGGCGGTTTGAAAGCGTTGGAGTGGGGGTGGAAAAAGTTTTTTTTGGCAAATCTATAGAAATGTTCAAGATATTTTCAAAAATTAAAAAATATAACATATTTTCAAGTGTGGTTGTGAGAGTTTGGTGCGGTTTGTGGTCGTTAGAGTGGATGTGCAAAAAGTTTTTATGCTAATCAATAGAAATTTTTATTTATATTAAATAGTGAAAATATATCACATTTTTCAAAAGTTTGGGGGTGACAGGTTTGGGCGGTTTGTGGGCGTGGCAAAAAGTTTTTTGGCAAATCTATAAAAATGTTCAAGATATTTACAAAAATTAAAAAATATAACATTTTTCAAAAGTGTGGGTGTGAGAGTTTTGTGCATTTTGTGGTCGTTAGAGTGGGCGTGGCAAAAAGTTTAAAATATAAAAAATATCACGATAAAAATATTACGATATTTTTTAACATTTTTTGGGTGTGACTGTTTTGAGCGGTTTGTTGGCATTTTTCAAAAGTGTGGGCGTGACGTTTTGGGCGGTTTATGGGCGTTAGAGTGGGCGTGGCAAAAAGTTTTTGGCAAATCTATAAATCTATCATTTTTTTCAAAAGTGTGGGTGAGAGAGTTTTGTGCGGATAGTGGGCGTGCATAAAGTTTTTTGCACATCTATAGAAACGTACAAGATATATAAAAAAGTGAAAAAATATCACATTTTTCAAAAGTGTGGGTGCGACAGTTTGGGCGGTTTGAATGCGTTGGAGTGGGCGTGGCAAAAAGTTTTTTGGCAAATCTATAAAAATGTTCAAGATATTTTCAAAAATTAAAAAATATATTATTTTCCAAAAGTGTGGGTGTGAGAGTTTTGTGCGGTTTGTGATCGTTAGAGAGGGCGTGGCAAAAAGTTTAAAATATAAAAAATATCACAATATTTTTTAACATTTTTTTGGGCGTGACTGTTTTGAGCGGTTTGTTGGCGTTGGAGTAGGCATGGAAAAAGTTTTTTGGCAAATCTATAGATTTGTACAAGATATATTCAAAAATTAAAAAATATCACATTTACAAAAAGTGTGGGTGTGAGAATTTTTGTGCGGTTTGTGGTCGTTAGAGTGTGCGTGCAAAAAGTTTTTGGCACATCTATAGATACTTACAAGATATATAAAAAAGTGAAAAAATATTACATTTTTCAAAAGTGTGACAGTTTTGTGCGGTTTGTGGGCGTTGGAGTGGGCGTGTCAAAATTTTTTTGGCAAATCTATAGAAATGTACAAGATATATTAAAAAATTAAAAACATCACAATATTTTTGAAAAGTGTGGGAGGTACAGTATTGGGCGGTTTGTGGGCCTAGCTGTGGGCGTAGCAAAATGTTGTTTGGCAAATCTATAAATATGTACATAATATATTTAAAAATTAAAATATATCACATTTTTCAAAAGTGTGGGTGCGACAGTTTGGGCGGTTTGAAAGCGTTGAGGTGGGCGTGGAAAAAGTTTTTTGGCAAATCTATAGAAATGTTCAAGATATTTTCAAAAATTAAAAAATATCACATTTTTCAAAAGTGTGGGCGTGACAGTTTTGGGCGGTTTGTGGGCGTGGCTAAAAAGGTTTTTGGCAAATCTATAGAAATGTTTAAGATATATTAAAAAATTAAACAATATTATAATTTTTTCAAAAGTGTGGGTATGAGAGTTTTGTGCAGATTGTGGTCGTTAGAGTGTGCGTGCAAAAAGTTTTTGACACATCTATAGATTCTTACAAGATATATAAAAAAAAAGAAAAAATATCACATTTTTCAAAAGTGTGGGTGCGACAAGTTGGGCGGTTTGAAAGCGTTGGAGTGGGCGTGGAAAAAGTTTTTTGGCAAATCTATAGAAATGTTCAAGATATCTTCAAAAATTAAAACATATAACATTTTCCAAAACTGTGGGTGTGAGAGTTTTGTGCGGTTTGTGGTCGTTAGAGTTGGCGTGGCAAAAAGTTTTTATGCTCATCTATAGAAATTTTTGTTCATCTTAAAAAGTGAAAAAATGTAACATTTTCCAAAAGTGTGGGTGTGAGAGTTTTGTGCGGTTTGTGGTCTTTAGAGTGGGCGTGGCAAAAAATTTTTTGGCAAATCTTTAGAAATGTACAAGATATATTCAAAATATACAAAATATCACAACATTTTTCAACATTTTTTTGGGCGTGACTGTTTTGAGCCGTTTGTTGGCGTTGGAGTAGGCGTGGAAAAAGTTTTTTGGCAAATCGATAGATTTGTACAAGATATATTCAAAAATTAAAAAATATCACATTTTCCAAAAGTGTGGGTGTGAGAGTTTTGGACGGTTTGTGGGCGTGGCAGTGGGCATTGCAAAAAATGTTCAGGCAAATCTATAGAAATGTCTAAGATATATTAAAAATTTAAAATATATCACAACATTTTTCAAAAGTTTCGGTGTGACAGGATTGGACGGTTTGTGAACGTTGCAGTGGGCGTGGCAAAAAATTTTTGGGGAATCTATAATAATGTTCAAGACATTTTAAAAAATTAAAAAATATAACATTTTCCAAAAGTGTAGGTGTGAGAGTTTTGTGCGGTTTGTGGTCGTTAGAGTGGGCGTGGCAAAAAGTTTTTTGGCAAACCTTTAGAAATGTCAAAGATATATTCAAAATATAAAAAATATCACATCATTTTTCAAAATTTTTTTGGGCGTGACAGTTTTGAGCCTTTTGTTGGCGTTGGAGTAGGCGTGGCAAAAAGGTTTTTGGCAAATCTTTAGAAATGTACAAGATATATTCAAAATTTAAATCACATTTTTCAAATGTGTGGGCGTGACAGTTGTGTGCGTTAGAGTGGGCGTGGCAAAAAGTTTTTTGGCAAAAATATAGAAATGTACAAGATGTATTAAAAAATTAAAAATATCACATTTTTCAAATGTGTGGGCGTGACAGTTTTGGGCGGTGTATAAGCGTTGGAGTGGGCGTTTCAAAATTTTTTTTGACATATATATATAGAAATGTACAAGATATATTCAAAATTTAAAATATATCACATTTTTCAAATGTGTGGGCGTGACAGTTTTGGGCGGTTTGTGTGCGTTAGAGTGGGCGTGTCAAAGATAGAAATATAGAAATATTAGGAATTAAAATATTTTTCAAAATTTTTTTGGCGTGACTGTTTTGTGCGGCTTGTGGGCATTGGAGTGGGCGTGGAAAAAAGTTGTTTAACATATCTTTAGATTTGTAATGCATATCTTTATGTATATCTTTAGAAATCCATCTAGACGGCAACTTCATAATACCTCCCTCGTAGAAGCCCCCCTCATTATTTACGAAGAACTCGGACAGCCACTTTTCACAAGCCTCTTTTGAGTTCAACTTTACACCACCAAGGGCATTCGCCATGGACAGGAACAGGTGGTAATCACTTGGCGCTATGTCCGGGCTATATGGTGGATGCGATAAAACTTCCCATCCGAGCTCCCGTAGCTTCTGACGAGTCATCAACGAAGTGTGTGGTCTGGCGTTGTCCTGGTGGAACACTACACCCTTCCTGTTGGCCAATTCTGGACGCTTCTGGTCGATCGCCTGCTTCAAGCGGTCCAGTTGTTCGCAGTAGATGGTAGAATTAAGCGTCTGGCCATATGGGAGCAGCTCATAGTGGATGATTCCCTTCCAATCCCACCAAACACACAGCAAAACCTTCCTGGCCGTCAATCCCGGCTTGGCCACTGTTTGGGACGATTCACCGGCCTTCGACCACGACCGTTTTCGCTTGATATTGTCGTATGTGATCCATTTTTCGTCGCCAGTCACCATCCGCTTCAAATCATGCGGCACCCAAACATCAAGCTTTTTTTTGTATCCAGCCTTCTGCAGATGGTTTAAAATGGTTTGGTGACTAACTCCCATCTCCTGGGCGATGTCACGAGATGCCACATGCTGGTCTAACTCGATTTATTCCATAATTTGATCGGTATTTGTCGTCACAGGTCTTCCGCCGGCTGGCTTATCCATGGTGTCGTTTTCACCGGCTCTGAATCGTCAAAACCATTCCTCCGCGGTTCGAAGTGATAGAGTACCATCCCCCAAAACACCATTAATCTCACGGAACGTTTCTCTAGCGGATTTGCCTTTAACGAAGGAAAACTTTAAAATAGCGCGAATTTCGGCGTTAGTGAACTCCATGTTTACACGTCTATAACTGTTGAACGCAATATCCTAATCATGCATAGCGTCGTTTTGTAGGTTATGTCAAGACCTTTCAAATTATGTATAGTATTGCCAGATACGAGCTCTGTAGCGCTTTGTACATAGCCGCGAAATTCAAAAGAAAGGCGGAAGGGAGATATTTGCCAAACTAATATATTGAAATGTACAAGATGTATAAAAAAATTAAAAACATCACAACATTTTTTAAAAGTGTGGGCGTTCCAGTTTTGTGCGGTTTGTGGGCGTTGGAGTGGGTGTGGCAAAAAGTTTTTTTGCAAATCTATAGAAATTTACAAGATATATTCAAAAATGTAAAAATAACAATATTTTTCCATAGTGTGGGCGTGATAGTTTTGAGCGGTTTGTGGGCGTGCAAAAAAGTTTTTGGCACATCTATAGAAACTTACAAGATATGTATATAAAAAAGTAAAAAAATATCACATTTTCCAAAAATGTGGGTGTGAGAGTTTTGTGCGTTTTGTGGGCGTTAGAGTGGGCGTGGCAAAAAGTTTTTTAGCAAATCTATAAAATTTCTTCCAGATATACTCAAAAATTAAAAAATATCACAAATTTTTCAAAAGTGTGGGCGTGACAGTTTTGGGTGGTTTGTGGCCGTGTCAAAAAGTTTATTGGAATATTGGAATATATTCCAAAAATATATTCCAAAATAAAAAAATACCACAATATTTTTCAAAATTTGTTTGGGCGTGACAGTTTTGAGCGGTTTGTGGTCGTTGAAGTGGCGTGGCAAAATTTGTTTCGAAAATCTATACAAGTGTACAAGTTAAATTAAAAACATCACAATATTTTTTAAAAGTGTGGGCGTTACAGTTTTGGTCGGTTTGTGGGCTTAGGAGTGGGCGTGGCAAAAAGTTTTTTGGAAAATCTGAAAAATTTACATAATATATTTAAAAATTAAAATATATCACATTTTTCAAAAGTGTGGGTGTGAAAGTTTTGTGTGGTTTATGGGCCTGCATAAAGTTTTTTGGCAAATCTATATTGCAAATATATCTTGAAATATTTAAAAAAGTGAAGAAATACTACATTTTTCAAAAGTGTGGGTTTTGTGCGGTTTAAAAGCGTTGGAGTAGGTGTGGAAAAAGAGGTTTGGCAAATCTATAGAAATGTACAAGATATACTTCAAAATTAAAAAATATAACAATATTTTTCAAAATTTGTTTGGGCGTGGCAAAAAGTCTTTTGACAATTCTATAGAAATGTACAAGATATATTCCAAATTTAAAATATATCACATTTTTCAAATGTGTGGGCGTGACAGTTTTAGGCGGTTTGTGTGCGTTAGAGTGGGCGTGTCAAAGAGTTTTTTGGCAAAAATATAGAAATGTACAAGATATATTCAAAATTTAAAATATATCACAATTTTTTTTACAAGTTTGGGCGTGACAGTTTTGTGCGGTTGGTGGGCGTTTGTTTGGGCGTGGCATAAAGTTTTTTGGCAAATTTATCAAGATATATTAAAAAATTAAAATATATCACAATTTTTTTATAAAGTTTTGGAGTTACAGATTTTGGGCGGTTTGTGTGCGTTAGAAATGTACAAGATATATTCAAAATTTAAAATATATCACATTTTTCAAATGTGTGGGCGTGACAGTTTTAGGCGGTTTGGGTGCGTTAGAGTGGGCGTGGCAAAAAGTTTTTTGGCAAAAATATAGAAATGTACAAGATGTATTAAAAAATTAAAAATATCACATTTTTCATATGTGTGGGCGTGACAGTTTTGGGCGGTTTATAAGCGTTGGAGTGGGCGTGTCAAAATTTTTTTTGACATATATATGTCGGAGCATAATTTTGCACTCACTGCGCTAGCATTATGGCAAATAACAACGAAACTGTGACATATATATAGAAATGTACAAGATATATTCAAAATTTAAAATATATCACATTTTTCAAATATGTGGGCGTGACAGTTTTGGGCGTGACAGTTTTGTGCGGCTTGGGGGCATTGGAGTGGGCGTGGAAAAATTTTTTTAACATATCTTTAGATATGTAATGCATATCTTTATGTATATCTTTAGAAATCCATCTAGACGGCAACTTCATAATACCTCCCTCGTAGAAGCCCCCCTCCTTATTGGCGAAGAACTCGGTCAGCCACTTTTCACAAGCCTCTTTTGAGTTCAACTTTACACCACCAGGGCATTCGCCATGGACAGGAACAGGTGGTAATCACTTGGCGCGATAAAACTTACCATCCGAGCTCCCGTAGCTTCTGACGAGTCATCAACGAAGTGTGTGGTCTGGCGTTGTCCTGGTGGAACACTACACCCTTCCTGTTGGCCAATTCTGGACGCTTCTGGTCGATCGCCTGCTTCAAGCGGTCCAGTTGTTCGCAGTAGATGGTAGAATTAAGCGTCTGGCCATATGGGAGCAGCTCATAGTGGATGATTCCCTTCCAATCCCACCAAACACACAGCAAAACCTTCCTGGCCGTCAATCCCGGCTTGGCCACTGTTTGGGACGATTCACCGGCCTTCGACCACGACCGTTTTCGCTTGATATTGTCGTATGTGATCCATTTTTCGTCGCCAGTCACCATCCGCTTCAAATCATGCGGCACCCAAAGCCTTCTGCAGATGGTTTAAAATGGTTTGGTGACTAACTCCCATCTCCTGGGCGATGTCACGAGATGCCACATGCTGGTCTAACTCGATGTATTCCATAATTTGATCGGTATTTGTCACCATTAATCTCACGGAACGTTTCTCTAGCGGATTTGCCTTTAACGAAGGAAAACTTTAAAATAGCGCGAATTTCGGCGTTAGTGAACTCCATGTTTACACGTCTATAACTGTTGAACGCAATATCCAAACTAATCATGCATAGCGTCGTTTTGTAGGTTATGTCAAGACCTTTCAAATTATGTATAGTATTGCCAGATACGAGCTCCGTAGCGCTTTGTACATAGCCGCGAAATTCAAAAGACAAAAAGACGGAAGGGAGATATTTGCCAAACTAATATATTGAAATGTACAAGATGTATAAAAAAATTAAAAACATCACAACATTTTTTAAAAGTGTGGGCGTTACAGTTTTGTGCGGTTTGTGGGCGTTGGAGTGGGTGTGGCAAAAAGTTTTTTGCAAATCTATAGAAATTTACAAGATATATTCAAAAATGTAAAAATAACAATATTTTTCCATAGTGTGGGCGTGATAGTTTTGAGCGGTTTGTGGGCGTGCAAAAAAGTTTTTGGCACATCTATAGAAACTTACAAGATATGTATATAAAAAAGTAAAAAAATATCACATTTTCCAAAAATGTGGGTGTGAGAGTTTTGTGCGTTTTGTGGGCGTTAGAGTGGGCGTGGCAAAAAGTTTTTTAGCAAATCTATAAAATTTCTTCCAGATATACTCAAAAATTAAAAAAATCACAAATTTTTCAAAAGTGTGGGCGTGACAGTTTTGGGTGGTTTGTGGCCGTGTCAAAAAGTTTTTTGGAAAATTGGAATATATTCCAAAAATATATTCCAAAATAAAAAAATACCACAATATTTTTCAAAATTTTTTTGGGCGTGACAGTTTTGAGCGGTTTGTGGTCGTTGAAGTGGCGTGGCAAAATTTGTTTCGAAAATCTATACAAGTGTACAAGTTAAATTAAAAACATCACAATATTTTTTAAAAGTGTGGGCGTTACAGTTTTGGTCGGCTTGTGGGCTTAGGAGTGGGCGTGGCAAAAAGTTTTTTGGAAAATCTAAAAAATTTACATAATATATTTAAAAATTAAAATATATCACATTTTTCAAAAGTGTGGGTGTGAAAGTTTTGTGTGGTTTATGGGCCTGCATAAAGTTTTTTGGCAAATCTATATTGCAAATATATCTTGATATATTTAAAAAAGTGAAGAAATACTACATTTTTCAAAAGTGTGGGTTATGTGCGGTTTAAATGCGTTGGAGAAGGTGTGGAAAAAGAGGTTTGGAAAATCTATAGAAATGTACAAGATATACTCCAAAATTAAAAAATATAACAATATTTTTCAAAATTTGTTTGGGGGTGGCAAAAAGTCTTTTGACAATTCTATAGAAATGTACAAGATATATTCAAAATTTAAAATATATTACAATTTTTTTTACAAGTTTGGGCGTGACAGTTTTGTGCGGTTGGTGGGCGTTTGTTTGGGCGTGGCATAAAGTTTTTTTGCAAATTTATCAAGATATATTCAAAAATTAAAATATATCACAATTTTTTTTTTAAATTTTGGAGTTACAGATTTTGGGCGGTTTGTGTGCGTTAGAGTGGGCGTGGCAAAAAGTTTTTTGGCAAAAATATAGAAATGTACAAGATATATTAAAAAATTAAAAATATCACATTTTTCAAATGACAGTTTTGGGCGGTTTATAAGCGTTGGAGTGGGCGTGTCAAAATTTTTTTTGACATATATATAGTAGCATATGTACCATAGTATAACACTTTGTCACACACACACACCACACACACATAGTACATATGTACCACTTGATCACACCCACCCAATCCATTTGCCCCAACACATAAGTCAGATTTCAAGCTCTTGGCGACAATAACAATTTCGGCCGCGTTAAAATAAACAATTGATTCATAGACATAAACATCCGCCGATGCCGAAATTCGTTATTCCCACCAAGCAACCAAATAGCTTACGCAGCACACATCCTGGTAATTTTCCATGCGCAACTCTCTTAAAGAGCGCAACGCATTTGAATAAAGAGGAGAGCCTTCAAGCTCATATAAACAAAGTCGACCAAGGGTTTGCTAAGCGTTCAACTCACACTCCAGATTTAGTTCTAATTCATCCGCTACACCATTAAGACGTGAATTGACTCCGATTCAAAGATGTATTTTTATCTTGAAATAAAAACTTATATTTTTTTCAAAACTTACAACCGCGAACTCGTTATTGGCGCAGTCGGTGGACATAGACATAAACATCCGCCGATGCCGAAATTCGTTATTCCCACCAAGCAACCAAATAGCTTACGCAGCACACATCCTGGTAATTTTCCATGCGCAACTCTCTTAAAGAGCGCAACGCATTTGAATAAAGAGGAGAGCCTTCAAGCTCATATAAACAAAGTCGACCAAGGGTTTGCTAAGCGTTCAACTCACATTCCAGATTTAGTTCTAATTCATCCGCTACACCATTAAGACGTGAATTGACTCCGATTCAAAGATGTATTTTTATCTTGAAATAAAAACTTATATTTTTTTCAAAACTTACAACCGCGAACTCGTTATTGGCGCAGTCGGTGGTCCTAAACTTATAGTGACCAACAAAGAACCTTCGTGTGTGATTTAATTTCAACTTTGTGGCTAATCAGTGCTACAAGAAGTAACTATCCGGCAGTCATACAGTGCTTAATAATTAAAACCGCTTCATCTTGGTAGCCCACTATAATAGTGTGACCGCTACTAGAAGAAAAAAAATTATTACATAAGTGCTGCAAAGGCAAGACCACTAAAGGGTAACTTAAGCCCCAGGTTTTGCCAGTGACAAAGAGTGTGTAGCCCGCAAATCAAAAAGCGTGAACGCTACGAGGAGTGATAAACAAACACAAGAGAAACAACAATGGCACTACCACAACAACAAGTGCAACTACTCTCCGAGAATCATCTGAACCAGGCTCTTGGTCAGATTCGACAGGTACCAACATTTACCGGTACGACACTGGAACTGAGCTCGTTCATAAGAAGAATAGAGTTCATACTTCAACTATATCCATCAACTGACGTCCGCCAGTTACACGTCCTCTTCAGTGCAATCAAAATGCAAATTGGAGGCGACGCCCAACGAGTATCCCAGCTCAGTGCAGCTAATACATGGCCGGAATTGAAGGAAGCCCTAATCGCCGAGTTCAAGACCCAGACACCATTCGAAGAGCTTTTGAGACGACTATATAACACCCAATTCAATGGATCAGTTCGTAAGTTCATAGAAGAGCTTGAAGCAAAATGCTTCGTAATAACAAATAAGCTAGCTTTAGAAAATAATGAACTACATAATCACATTTATACAAACGCAATGAACAATACAGTAAAAAGTGTAATTATTAAAAAACTCCCAGATACATGCAATTAGCCAGATTTGATATAACAACAGTCAGTAAATTAAAGCAAATTGTACAGCAGGAGGGTTGTTATGACAGTACATGGTCGATCACCCAAAATCCCAAAATACTCAAAATACCCAAAATAAAAATCAGTACAGCCCAAACTATAACAACACTTCAAATAATCAAAATAGAAATCAAAAATATAATCAAACATCAATTAGCCAAAATAAAAATCAATATATGAACAAAAACAATAACAGCCATGACCAGCCTTTCGAATACCTATTCCAAGAATTTAAGCAAAAACTCAACCAAGCACAGACACAAAATCCTTTAAATTATTCCAACAACTATCAACAAAATCCAGTTTCTTCATCCGCTCCGAATCCGCCAACAAAAAGGCAAAGACCTAGTACCAGCGGCCATTCAAAAATGGATACGTCCAAAAATTTTCATCTACATGCCTCGGACGAAGAAGAAGACACAATTCCTTCATAAATGTGTGTTATAGACACTGGGTCTACAATAAACATAAGAGCAAACATTTTTAATTTCCCAGTTAAAACTACTAATTTACAAACACACACCATTAACGGTACAATAACCCTAAAGAAAATCATAATTCTAAAACCAAGTAAGCTTTGCCCTACTAAACAAGTTTTTTATATTCATAATTTTTCCGAAAATTACGATATGATATTAGGTACAGGGTTCCTAGAAGACGCCAACGCCCAAATAAACCTTGGCAAAAGAAGTGTAGTTTTAAACAACAACAGTTTCTTAATGGACTACCTACCAGAACGAGAAGGTAGCCTAGAAGACAACCTCGACTATTTGAATGTTGTACAGCCATCATTATTCACTGATGATGAAGCCACAAATTATGCAATAGGAAACGAGATAAGGGAATCAAATGAATTCAGGCTTGACCATCTAAATAAAGAAGAGTCAAACGCCCTTACTAAAATTCTTGAAGAATTTAGGGACATACAATACAGAGAAGGTGAAAATTTGACCTTCACAAGTACTGTAAAGCATGTCATCAAAACTAAACATGAAGACCCAATCTATAGGAAACCTTACAAATACTCCCAGGCCTACGACAAAGAAGTCGAGGTACAAATCAAAGAAATGATTCAACAAGGCATTGTTCGAAAATCGAACTCACCCTACTGTACTCCTATCTGGATAATGCCGAAAAAAAGCGATGCTTCTGGTAAAACAAAGTTCAGGATAGTAATCGACTATCGCAAACTAAACGAAATTACTATTGATGATAAATACCCAATTCCTGTCATGGATGAAATACTAGATAAGCTAGGTAGGTCTCAATATTTCACTACCATAGATTTAGCAAAAGGTTTTCATCAGATACAAATGGATGAAAGCTCGATTCAAAAAACAGCTTTTTCCACAAAAAATGGACATTACGAGTACACTCGAATGCCGTTTGGACTGAAGAACGCACCTGCAACATTTCAACGTTGTATTAACAATCTGTTAGAAGACCTAATTTACAAAGATTGTTCAGTTTACATGGACGATATAATAGTTTTTTCCACTTCATTGGAAGAACACTTGTTATAAGTTACAACTTGACAAATGTGAATTTATGAAAAGAGAAACAGAGTTCTTAGGACACATTGTAACTACTGAAGGCATAAAGCCCAACCCAAATAAAATAGAAGCCATACAGAAATTCCCATTACCTAAAACTAATAAAGAAATAAAATCATTTTTAGGACTTTGCGGTATCTACCGTAAATTTATCCCTAACTTTGCAAAAATGGCTAAACCCATAACACAAAAACTAAAAAAAGGTTCCGTTATAAATTCTAAAGATACCGAGTATATATCAGCCTTCGAATAATTAAAATTTTTAATTATGTCCGAACCAATATTAATTTACCCAAATTTCGAAAAAACATTCTCATTAACCACAGATGCAAGCAATGCCGCTCTAGGTGCTGTATTATCACAGGATCGTAAACCCGTTTGTTACGCTAGCCGCACTCTCAATGAACATGAACTTAATTATTCAGCAATAGAAAAAGAACTTTTAGCTATTGTCTGGGCCACTAAATACTTCAGGTCCTATCTTTTTGGTCGTAAATTTCAGATCCTTAGTGATCATCAACCTTTAGTTTGGCTCGATAATATCAAGGAACCAAACATGAAACTCCAAAGATGGAAAATCAAACTAAATGAGTTTGATTACCATATAAAATATGTACCAGGAAAAGAAAACGCACTTTCACGTGTAAAAATAGAAAACTTCTACGGCGAATCTCCCACTTCAGCTGCTACCATACATAGTAGCCATGAAGATAACCAAAATTACATTTCCTTTACGGAAAGACCAATAAACTACTATAATAGACAAATAGAATTTGTCAAAGACGACAATAACAATACAGAAATAAAAAAATATTTTCATAAAACAAAACTAAAAAGCCATTATAAAGAAATGACAAACGCATATGCAAAAGAATTAATAAAAGAATATTTGTGTACAAATAATAGTGTAATTTATTTTCATAATGAAATAGATTTCCTTACATTTCAAAACGCCTTCTTAGAAATTGTCAGTCCGAACAACATAACTAAAGTTATGAGAGCAACCAGTAAATTAATAGATATTGAAACATATTCAGAACATATTCAAAACAGAACATAGAGACACTAAATTAAATTACGAGTTAACGCCCGAAATTTTCAATCCTAGAGAAAAATATGTTATCGATTTTTATTTAATCGATAATAAAGCATTCCTGTCATGTATTGATGTTTATTCCAAATATGCCGCCTTAATTGAAGTCAGCTCTAGGGATTGGCTCGAAGCAAAAAGAGCTCTACTTAAAATTTTTAATGAAATGGGAAAACCGTCCGAAATAAAAGCCGATAAAGACTCAGCATTTATGTGTGCTGCATTACATTTATGGCTAAAGTCCGAAAATGTTCACATTAACGTCACAACAAGTAAAAATGGAATTTCTGACATTGAGAGATTTCATAAAACTGTCAACGAAAAGTTAAGAATTATAAGCACTGAGTCCGACCCAGAGAATAAAATAACAAAATTTGAAACCCTACTCTATGTTTATAACCATAAAATTAAACATAATACAACAGGTAAAACACCAGCAGATATTTTTATATATGCAGGAACACCTGCACATGACACCCAGCAAGAGAAAATTAATAAAATAAATAAATTAAACGAAAATAGACATAATTATGAAGTAGATACCAGATATAGACAAGCACCATTAGTAAAATCAAAGACAACAAACCCATATAAAAAGACAGGAGAAATTACACAGATTGACGAAAAACATTATGAAGAGAAAAACAGAGGCAGGAAAATAACCCACTATAAATCAAAATATAAAAAGAAAAAGAAAATTAATGAAACTAAATATAACAATAATTCCATATCCAGATAGTAATCAAAACATTTTAATAGAAAATGTACAAAATAAATTTTATGTTCAAAATAATCAAACTTATTTGGCATCTTCAAAAACTTTAATAATAAACAAATGCTTAATGGGCATACTTAAACAATTTAATACAGAATGCAGATATGTAAAAAATCATAAAGAATTTGAAATAAATTATTTCGAACCTAATATAATATTAACTTGAAACTTACCAAAAACCATACTTAACAAAAATTGCATAAATAGAGATATAATAATAGAGGGAGACAACATAATAAAAGCTTTTAACTGTTCCATACAAATCGAAGACATCTCAATATCAAACACTATGTTAGATTACACACAAACGATTTATGTTAACAACAATATCACTAAATTAAAAGCCCTTTCTTATATACAAGCTAAAGATATTTTTGAAATCCATAATAAAGCAAATAATAAATTTCAAATAATTACATTTACTATTTTAATAGTTTTAGTTGTTATAATAATATTCTATTATATCTACAAATATAAGAATATACCTAAGAAAATTATAATCAAATTCAAAAGACAAGTACCCACTCCTATTGAATCAAATATTATAAACAATGATGTAACAGAAATAGAAAATCCTGTCTTGTATCCTAAATTATCCGCCTGAGGACATGCTAATTTCTTAAGGATGGGGAAGTAGCATATGTACCATAGTATAACACTTTGTCACACACACACACACCACACACACAGTACATATGTACCACTTGATCACACCCACCCAATCCATGTGCCCCAACTCATAAGTCAGATTTTAAGCTCTTGGCGACAATAACAATTTCGGCCGCGTTAACATAAACAATTGATTCATAGACATAAACATCCGCCGATGCCGAAATTCGTTATTCCCACCAAGCAACCAAATAGCTTACGCAGCACAAATCCTGGTAATTTTCCATGCGCAACTCTCTTAAAGAGCGCAACGCATTTGAATAAAGAGGAGAGCCTGCAAGCTCATATAAACAAAGTCTACCAAGGGTTTGCTAAGCGCTCAACTCACACTCCAGATTTAGTTCTAATTCATCCGCTACACCATTAAGACGTGAATTGACTCCGATTCAAATTTGTATTTTTATCCTTAAATAAAAACTTATATTTTTTTCAAAACTTACAACCGCGAACTCGTTATTATATATAGAAATATACAAGATATATTCAAAATTTAAAATATATCACATTTTTCAAATGTGTGGGCGTGACAGTTTTGGGCGGTTTGTGTGCGTTAGAGTGGGCGTGTCAAAGATAGAAATATAGAAATATTAGGAATTAAAATATTTTTCAAAATTTTTTTGGCGTGACAGTTTTGTGCGGCTAGTGGGCATTGGAGTGGGCGTGGAAAAAAGTTGTTTAACATATCTTTAGAAATGTAATACATATCTTTATGTATATCTTTAGAAATCCATCTAGACGGCAACTTCATAATACCTCCCTCGTAGAAGCCCCCCTCCTTATTTGCGAAGAACTCGGACAGCCACTTTTCACAAGCCTCTATTGAGTTCAACTTTACACCACCAGGACAGGAACAGGTGGTAATCACTTGGCGCTATGTCCGGGCTATATGGTGGATGCGATAAAACTTCCCATCCGAGCTCCCGTAGCTTCTGACGAGTCATCAACGAAGTGTGTGGTCTGGCGTTGTCCTGGTGGAACACTACACCCTTCCTGTTGGCCAATTCTGGACGCTTCTGGTCGATCGCCTGCTTCAAGCGGTCCAGTTGTTCGCAGTAGATGGTATAATTAAGCGTCTGGCCATATGGGAGCAGCTCATTGTGGATGATTCCCTTCCAATCCCACCCTTCCTGGCCGTCAATCCCGGCTTGGCTACTGTTTGGACGATTCACCGGCCTTCGACCACGACCGTTTTCGCTTGATATTGTCGAATGTGATCCATTTTTCGTCGCAAGTCACCATCCGCTTCAAATCATGCGGCACCCAAGCATCAAGCTTTTTTTTGTATCCAGCCTTCTGCAGATGGTTTAAAATGGTTTGGTGACTAACTCCCATCTCCTGGGCGATGTCACAAGATGCCACATGCTGGTCTAACTCGATGTATTCCATAATTTGATCGGTATTTGTCGTCACAGGACTTCCGCCGGCTGGCTTATCCATGGTGTCGTTTTCACCGGCTCTGAATCGTCAAAACCATTCCTCCGCGGTTCGAAGTGATAGAGTACCATCCCCCAAAACACCATTAGTCTCACGGAACGTTTCTCTAGCGGATTTGCCTTTAACGAAGGAAAACTTTAAAATAGCGCGAATTTCGGCGTTAGTGAACTCCATGTTTACACGTCTATAACTGTTGAATATCCAAACTAATCATGCATAGCGTCGTTTTGTAGGTTATGTCAAGACCTTTCAAATTATGTATAGTATTGCCAGATACGAGCTCTGTAGCGCTTTGTACATAGCCGCGAAATTCAAAAGAAAGGCGGAAGGGAGATATTTGCCAAACTAATATATTGAAATGTACAAAAATGTATAAAAAAATTAAAAACATCACAACATTTTTTAAAAGTGTGGGCGTTACAGTTTTGTGCGGTTTGTGGGCGTTGGAGTGGGTGTGGCAAAAAGTTTTTTGCAAATCTATAGAAATTTACAAGATATATTCAAAAATGTAAAAATAACAATATTTTTCCATAGTGTGGGCGTGATAGTTTTGAGCGGTTTGTGGGCGTGCAAAAAAGTTTTTGGCACATCTATAGAAACTTACAAGATATGTATATAAAAAAGTAAAAAAATATCACATTTTCCAAAAATGTGGGAGTTAGAGTGGGCGTGTCAAAGAGTTTTTTGGCAAAAATATAGAAATGTACAAGATATATTCAAAATTTAAAATATATCACAATTTTTTTTACAAGTTTGGGCGTGACAGTTTTGTGCGGTTGGTGGGCGTTTGTTTGGGCGTGGCATAAAGTTTTTTGGCAAATTTATCAATATATATTAAAAAATTAAAATATATCACAATTTTTTTTTAAAGTTTTGGAGTTACAGATTTTGGGCGGTTTGTGTGCGTTAGAAATGTACAAGATATATTCAAAATTTAAAATATATCACATTTTTCAAATGTGTGGGCGTGACAGTTTTAGGCGGTTTGGGTGTTTTAGAGTGGGCGTGGCAAAAAGTTTTTTGGCAAAAATACAGAAATGTACAAGATGTATTAAAAAATTAAAAATATCACATTTTTCAAATGTGTGGGCGTGACAGTTTTGGGCGGTTTATAAGCGTTGGAGTGGGCGTGTCAACATTTTTTTTTTGACATATATATGTCGGAGCATAATTTTGCATGTGTTAGTGTATTGGTATTCTGGTAGTGTATTTCATCATAATGGAAATATTGCATCAGCCTCTTTTTTCGCAGTTATTGGTTGCTTGTAGTTTTGTAGTTTTGGGAAGAACCGTTTTAGCGCGGCGCCAGCGTGTTGTCGCTGACGCCGAGTGTGGTTCGATGGTAAGCACGGAGAAGAAGAGTGCGACACAAGGCAGTTGTGCGTAGTACTTCAGTGCGATCGGAACTCACTGCGCTAGCATTATGGCAAATAACAACGAAACTGCGACATCAGAAGTGGGATCGGGCTCGCTACCTGATATGTCTATTGAACCATGGCGGATTTTAATGGAAATGCAAAATAGAAACTTTATTGAGCTTGTTAAAACACTGCAAACAACGACATCCGAAACAACAAATAAAAATTCGGCAGTGCTACCCAAATTCAACGCAGTCGGTGCTGGCGTCGATGCAACGGCGTGGTGCTCTACAGTGGACATAATTTTCGCAGAAAACACCATAAAAGGCAGCGCGTTGGTGATGGCTTTGAGTGCAGCGATGGAAGGTAGTGCTTCGCAGTGGCTTGCTCAAATTTGTTATCCTGGCATAACTTGGGCCGAATTTAAAGAACTTTTCGTTCAACGTTTTGCCAGTGCGGAAACTCCAGCGGCTATGTTTTTGGCAATGCTGGCAGATTGTCCAACTGACGGTGAATGCCTTTCCAATTATGCTAGTCGCATGATGACGTCACTTATTACGAAATGGCGTGATATGAATGTGGAGGAAATTGCAGCTTCAGTAACGCTTGCTAAGATGGCACATGTGGATAGCAGATTGCAGCGATTGACATTTACTTCAAATGTACGGACCAGAAGTGAATTGCAAATGGAGCTTGAAGCATTTACCTTCAACAAAAGGAAGAAAACTCTGAAAGAAGAAGCGGCTCCGTCTGAAATGTCATTCTGTGGAAAACTAGGCCACAAGATGATCGAATGCAGAATTAAACAGCAGCAAAATCTTTCATCTCGTGCTAAGGACAGCAACGATAGAAGCGCAGTTGGTCACCATCAAAAATCGGATGTAACCTGTTTTAACTGTGGAGAACGTGGCCATATTTCAACATATTGCAGTAAACCGAAGAAAGAAAAAGGCACGCTTCAGGAAAAAAAGGACGGAACTTTGTGAAGTTGTTGAACCCAAGGGCGAGATGGTTCATCAGTGCGAGACATATCCAATAACTTTTGACTTTCGGAATGTTATTTAATTAAACAAAAGCTAAGTAACAAATTTGTTGGTAAAAGAATTAACAATGTAGTGCTGTTGAAAGGTATTGGCAATGGTAGTATTTGTAGCACATTGCAAATACTTAGTAACGTGAAAATTAACAACTATTGTATTGAGATATTGTTTCATGTTTTGGACGATGTGCATTTAAGAAATGATACCATTATTGGTCGAGAAGTGTTGTTCTCAGGATTTAATGCAATAGTATCACCTGGTCAATTTGAAATTATCAGATCAAAAATTGTAAATTATTGTTCAAATGATAAACAACTTTGCGAGTTGAATGCTGATCTTGTTGGTGAAGATATGAGGAGGTTAAAGAGTCTAATGGGAAAATACTCAAAATCTTTTATTAACGGAGTTCCTTTGTCTGGGGTTAGCCTAGGGGAAATGAAAATTAAATTGGTAGACCCAAATAAAATTGTTCAAAGAAGACCATATAGGCTTAGTCCAAATGAAAGAGAGTTGGTGCGTGAAAAAATTAAGGAGCTATTGGAGTGTAAGATTGTAATGAAGCTGTTGAAAGAGACAGTAATGAAGAAATGGAAAATGAAGCTGTTGAAAGAGACAGTAATGAAGAAATGGAAAATGAAACTGTTGAAAGAGACAGTGATGAAGAGATGGAAAATGAAGCTGTTGAAAGAGACAGTAATGAAATGAAGCTGTTGAAAGAGACAGTAATGAAATGATTATAAGCTTTAGCAAGTGACACTGCGGAGGCCTGAAGGGCTTCTAATGAAATTTATAATAATAATGTAAGCACAAGTGCAAAACAATTGTTTTGATCATGGCGTGTGGCGCATTAGATATTGTAATGAAATGATGAATGAATTATGTTATTGCTCTAGGAATGATATTGAGATGTGAAATTTAATTTGTTAATTTAAGTGCAATTTGAAAATGGTTTTGTTGTATTAAAGAGGAAGCATTATGATAATATTTCACGAGGTCGTGTAATGGTCAGGATGGCCGTGACGGAGCATAATTTTGCATGTGTTAGTGTATTGGTATTCTGGTAGTGTATTTCATCATAATGGAAATATTGCATCAGCCTCTTTTTTCGCAGTTATTGGTTGCTTGTAGTTTTGTAGTTTTGGGAAGAACCGTTTTAGCGCGGAGCCAGCGTGTTGTCGCTGACGCCGAGTGTGGTTCGATGGTAAGCACGGGGAAGAAGAGTGCGACACAAGGCAGTTGTGCGTAGTACTTCAGTGCGATCGGAACTCACTGCGCTAGCATTATGGCAAATAACAACGAAACTGCGACATATATATAGAAATGTACAAGATATATTCAAAATTTAAAATATATCACATTTTTCAAATGTGTGGGCGTGACAGTTTTGGGCGTGACAGTTTTGTGCGGCTTGGGGGCATTGGAGTGGGCGTGGAAAAAAGTTTTTTAACATATCTTTAGATATGTAATGCATATCTTTATGTATATCTTTAGAAATCCATCTAGACGGCAACTTCATAATACCTCCCTCGTAGAAGCCCCCCTCCTTATTTGCGAAGAACTCGGTCAGCCACTTTTCACAAGCCTCTTTTGAGTTCAACTTTACACCACCAGGACAGGAACAGGTGGTAATCACTTGGCGCTATGTCCGGGCTATATGGTGGATGCGATAAAACTTCCCATCCGAGCTCCCGTAGCTTCTGACGAGTCATCAACGAAGTGTGTGGTCTGGCGTTGTCCTGGTGGAACACTACACCCTTCCTGTTGGCCAATTCTGGACGCTTCTGGTCGATCGCCTGCTTCAAGCGGTCCAGTTGTTCGCAGTAGATGGTAGAATTAAGCGTCTGGCCATATGGGAGCAGCTCATTGTGGATGATTCCCTTCCAATCCCACCCTTCCTGGCCGTCAATCCCGGCTTGGCTACTGTTTGGACGATTCACCGGCCTTCGACCACGACCGTTTTCGCTTGATATTGTCGAATGTGATCCATTTTTCGTCGCCAGTCACCATCCGCTTCAAATCATGCGGCACCCAAGCATCAAGCTTTTTTTTGTATCCAGCCTTCTGCAGATGGTTTAAAATGGTTTGGTGACTAACTCCCATCTCCTGGGCGATGTCACGAGATGCCACATGCTGGTCTAACTCGATGTATTCCATAATTTGATCGGTATTTGTCGTCACAGGACTTCCGCCGGCTGGCTTATCCATGGTGTCGTTTTCACCGGCTCTGAATCGTCAAAACCATTCCTCTGCGGTTCGAAGTGATAGAGTACCATCCCCCAAAACACCATTAATCTCACGGAACGTTTCTCTAGCGGATTTGCCTTTAACGAAGGAAAACTTTAAAATAGCGCGAATTTCGGCGTTAGTGAACTCCATGTTTACACGTCTATAACTGTTGAATATCCAAACTAATCATGCATAGCGTCGTTTTGTAGGTTATGTCAAGACCTTTCAAATTATGTATAGTATTGCCAGATACGAGCTCTGTAGCGCTTTGTACATAGCCGCGAAATTCAAAAGAAAGGCGGAAGGGAGATATTTGCCAAACTAATATATTGAAATGTACAAAAATGTATAAAAAAATTAAAAACATCACAACATTTTTTAAAAGTGTGGGCGTTACAGTTTTGTGCGTTTTGTGGGCGTTAGAGTGGGCGTGGCAAAAAGTTTTTTAGCAAATCTATAAAATTTCTTCCAGATATACTCAAAAATTAAAAAATATCACAAATTTTTCAAAAGTGTGGGCGTGACAGTTTTGGGTGGTTTGTGGCCGTGTCAAAAAGTTTTTTGGAAAATTGGAATATATTCCAAAAATATATTCCAAAATAAAAAAATACCACAATATTTTTCAAAATTTGTTTGGGCGTGACAGTTTTGAGCGGTTTATGGTCGTTGAAGTGGCGTGGCAAAATTTGTTTCGAAAATCTATACACGTGTACAAGTTAAATTAAAAACATCACAATATTTTTTAAAAGTGTGGGCGTTACAGTTTTGGTCGGTTTGTGGGCTTAGGAGTGGGCGTGGCAAAAAGTTTTTTGGAAAATCTAAAAAATTTACATAATATATTTAAAAATTAAAATATATCACATTTTTCAAAAGTGTGGGTGTGATAGTTTTGTGTGGTTTATGGGCCTACATAAAGTTTTTTGGCAAATCTATATTGCAAATATATCTTGATATATTTAAAAAAGTGAAGAAATACTACATTTTTCAAAAGTGTGGATTTTGTGCGGTTTAAAAGCGTTGGAGTAGGTGTGGAAAAAGAGGTTTGGCAAATCTATAGAAATGTACAAGATATACTTCAAAATTAAAAAATATAACAATATTTTTCAAAATTTGTTTGTGCGTGGCAAAAAGTCTTTTGACAATTCTATAGAAATGTACAAGATATATTCAAAATTTAAAATATATCATATTTTTCAAATGTGTGGGCGTGACAGTTTTAGGCGGTTTGTGTGCGTTAGAGTGGGCGTGTCAAAGAGTTTTTTGGCAAAAATATAGAAATGTACAAGATATATTCAAAATTTAAAATATATCACAATTTTTTTTACAAGTTTGGGCGTGACAGTTTTGTGCGGTTGGTGGGCGTTTGTTTGGGCGTGGCATAAAGTTTTTTGGCAAATTTATCAAGATATATTAAAAAATTAAAATATATCACAATTTTTTTTTAAAGTTTTGGAGTTACAGATTTTGGGCGGTTTGTGTGCGTTAGAAATGTACAAGATATATTCAAAATTTAAAATATATCACATTTTTCAAATGTGTGGGCGTGACAGTTTTAGGCGGTTTGGGTGTGTTAGAGTGGGCGTGGCAAAAAGTTTTTTGGCAAAAATACAGAAATGTACAAGATGTATTAAAAAATTAAAAATATCACATTTTTCAAATGTGTGGGCGTGACAGTTTTGGGCGGTTTATAAGCGTTGGAGTGGGCGTGTCAACATTTTTTTTTTGACATATATATGTCGGAGCATAATTTTGCATGTGTTAGTGTATTGGTATTCTGGTAGTGTATTTCATCATAATGGAAATATTGCATCAGCCTCTTTTTTCGCAGTTATTGGTTGCTTGTAGTTTTGTAGTTTTGGGAAGAACCGTTTTAGCGCGGCGCCAGCGTGTTGTCGCTGACGCCGAGTGTGGTTCGATGGTAAGCACGGAGAAGAAGAGTGCGACACAAGGCAGTTGTGCGTAGTACTTCAGTGCGATCGGAACTCACTGCGCTAGCATTATGGCAAATAACAACGAAACTGCGACATCAGAAGTGGGATCGGGCTCGCTACCTGATATGTCTATTGAACCATGGCGGATTTTAATGGAAATGCAAAATAGAAACTTTATTGAGCTTGTTAAAACACTGCAAACAACGACATCCGAAACAACAAATAAAAATTCGGCAGTGCTACCCAAATTCAACGCAGACGGTGCTGGCGTCGATGCAACGGCGTGGTGCTCTACAGTGGACATAATTTTCGCAGAAAACACCATAAAAGGCAGCGCGTTGGTGATGGCTTTGAGTGCAGCGATGGAAGGTAGTGCTTCGCAGTGGCTTGCTCAAATTTGTTATCCTGGCATAACTTGGGCCGAATTTAAAGAACTTTTCGTTCAACGTTTTGCCAGTGCGGAAACTCCAGCGGCTATGTTTTTGGCAATGCTGGCAGATTGTCCAACTGACGGTGAATGCCTTTCCAATTATGCTAGTCGCATGATGACGTCACTTATTACGAAATGGCGTGATATGAATGTGGAGGAAATTGCAGCTTCAGTAACGCTTGCTAAGATGGCACATGTGGATAGCAGATTGCAGCGATTGACATTTACTTCAAATGTACGGACCAGAAGTGAATTGCAAATGGAGCTTGAAGCATTTACCTTCAACAAAAGGAAGAAAACTCTGAAAGAAGAAGCGGCTCCGTCTGAAATGTCATTCTGTGGAAAACTAGGCCACAAGATGATCGAATGCAGAATTAAACAGCAGCAAAATCTTTCATCTCGTGCTAAGGACAGCAACGATAGAAGCGCAGTTGGTCACCATCAAAAATCGGATGTAACCTGTTTTAACTGTGGAGAACGTGGCCATATTTCAACATATTGCAGTAAACCGAAGAAAGAAAAAGGCACGCTTCAGGAAAAAAAGGACGGAACTTTGTGAAGTTGTTGAACCCAAGGGCGAGATGGTTCATCAGTGCGAGACATATCCAATAACTTTTGACTTTCGGAATGTTATTTAATTAAACAAAAGCTAAGTAACAAATTTGTTGGTAAAAGAATTAACAATGTAGTGCTGTTGAAAGGTATTGGCAATGGTAGTATTTGTAGCACATTGCAAATACTTAGTAACGTGAAAATTAACAACTATTGTATTGAGATATTGTTTCATGTTTTGGACGATGTGCATTTAAGAAATGATACCATTATTGGTCGAGAAGTGTTGTTCTCAGGATTTAATGCAATAGTATCACCTGGTCAATTTGAAATTATCAGATCAAAAATTGTAAATTATTGTTCAAATGATAAACAACTTTGCGAGTTGAATGCTGATCTTGTTGGTGAAGATATGAGGAGGTTAAAGAGTCTAATGGGAAAATACTCAAAATCTTTTATTAACGGAGTTCCTTTGTCTGGGGTTAGCCTAGGGGAAATGAAAATTAAATTGGTAGACCCAAATAAAATTGTTCAAAGAAGACCATATAGGCTTAGTCCAAATGAAAGAGAGTTGGTGCGTGAAAAAATTAAGGAGCTATTGGAGTGTAAGATTGTAATGAAGCTGTTGAAAGAGACAGTAATGAAGAAATGGAAAATGAAGCTGTTGAAAGAGACAGTAATGAAGAAATGGAAAATGAAACTGTTGAAAGAGACAGTGATGAAGAGATGGAAAATGAAGCTGTTGAAAGAGACAGTAATGAAATGAAGCTGTTGAAAGAGACAGTAATGAAATGATTATAAGCTTTAGCAAGTGACACTGCGGAGGCCTGAAGGGCTTCTAATGAAATTTATAATAATAATGTAAGCACAAGTGCAAAACAATTGTTTTGATCATGGCGTGTGGCGCATTAGATATTGTAATGAAATGATGAATGAATTATGTTATTGCTCTAGGAATGATATTGAGATGTGAAATTTAATTTGTTAATTTAAGTGCAATTTGAAAATGGTTTTGTTGTATTAAAGAGGAAGCATTATGATAATATTTCACGAGGTCGTGTAATGGTCAGGATGGCCGTGACGGAGCATAATTTTGCATGTGTTAGTGTATTGGTATTCTGGTAGTGTATTTCATCATAATGGAAATATTGCATCAGCCTCTTTTTTCGCAGTTATTGGTTGCTTGTAGTTTTGTAGTTTTGGGAAGAACCGTTTTAGCGCGGAGCCAGCGTGTTGTCGCTGACGCCGAGTGTGGTTCGATGGTAAGCACGGGGAAGAAGAGTGCGACACAAGGCAGTTGTGCGTAGTACTTCAGTGCGATCGGAACTCACTGCGCTAGCATTATGGCAAATAACAACGAAACTGCGACATATATATAGAAATGTACAAGATATATTCAAAATTTAAAATATATCACATTTTTCAAATGTGTGGGCGTGACAGTTTTGGGCGTGACAGTTTTGTGCGGCTTGGGGGCATTGGAGTGGGCGTGGAAAAAAGTTTTTTAACATATCTTTAGATATGTAATGCATATCTTTATGTATATCTTTAGAAATCCATCTAGACGGCAACTTCATAATACCTCCCTCGTAGAAGCCCCCCTCCTTATTTGCGAAGAACTCGGTCAGCCACTTTTCACAAGCCTCTTTTGAGTTCAACTTTACACCACCAGGACAGGAACAGGTGGTAATCACTTGGCGCTATGTCCGGGCTATATGGTGGATGCGATAAAACTTCCCATCCGAGCTCCCGTAGCTTCTGACGAGTCATCAACGAAGTGTGTGGTCTGGCGTTGTCCTGGTGGAACACTACACCCTTCCTGTTGGCCAATTCTGGACGCTTCTGGTCGATCGCCTGCTTCAAGCGGTCCAGTTGTTCGCAGTAGATGGTAGAATTAAGCGTCTGGCCATATGGGAGCAGCTCATTGTGGATGATTCCCTTCCAATCCCACCCTTCCTGGCCGTCAATCCCGGCTTGGCTACTGTTTGGACGATTCACCGGCCTTCGACCACGACCGTTTTCGCTTGATATTGTCGAATGTGATCCATTTTTCGTCGCCAGTCACCATCCGCTTCAAATCATGCGGCACCCAAGCATCAAGCTTTTTTTTGTATCCAGCCTTCTGCAGATGGTTTAAAATGGTTTGGTGACTAACTCCCATCTCCTGGGCGATGTCACGAGATGCCACATGCTGGTCTAACTCGATGTATTCCATAATTTGATCGGTATTTGTCGTCACAGGACTTCCGCCGGCTGGCTTATCCATGGTGTCGTTTTCACCGGCTCTGAATCGTCAAAACCATTCCTCTGCGGTTCGAAGTGATAGAGTACCATCCCCCAAAACACCATTAATCTCACGGAACGTTTCTCTAGCGGATTTGCCTTTAACGAAGGAAAACTTTAAAATAGCGCGAATTTCGGCGTTAGTGAACTCCATGTTTACACGTCTATAACTGTTGAATATCCAAACTAATCATGCATAGCGTCGTTTTGTAGGTTATGTCAAGACCTTTCAAATTATGTATAGTATTGCCAGATACGAGCTCTGTAGCGCTTTGTACATAGCCGCGAAATTCAAAAGAAAGGCGGAAGGGAGATATTTGCCAAACTAATATATTGAAATGTACAAAAATGTATAAAAAAATTAAAAACATCACAACATTTTTTAAAAGTGTGGGCGTTACAGTTTTGTGCGTTTTGTGGGCGTTAGAGTGGGCGTGGCAAAAAGTTTTTTAGCAAATCTATAAAATTTCTTCCAGATATACTCAAAAATTAAAAAATATCACAAATTTTTCAAAAGTGTGGGCGTGACAGTTTTGGGTGGTTTGTGGCCGTGTCAAAAAGTTTTTTGGAAAATTGGAATATATTCCAAAAATATATTCCAAAATAAAAAAATACCACAATATTTTTCAAAATTTGTTTGGGCGTGACAGTTTTGAGCGGTTTATGGTCGTTGAAGTGGCGTGGCAAAATTTGTTTCGAAAATCTATACACGTGTACAAGTTAAATTAAAAACATCACAATATTTTTTAAAAGTGTGGGCGTTACAGTTTTGGTCGGTTTGTGGGCTTAGGAGTGGGCGTGGCAAAAAGTTTTTTGGAAAATCTAAAAAATTTACATAATATATTTAAAAATTAAAATATATCACATTTTTCAAAAGTGTGGGTGTGATAGTTTTGTGTGGTTTATGGGCCTACATAAAGTTTTTTGGCAAATCTATATTGCAAATATATCTTGATATATTTAAAAAAGTGAAGAAATACTACATTTTTCAAAAGTGTGGATTTTGTGCGGTTTAAAAGCGTTGGAGTAGGTGTGGAAAAAGAGGTTTGGCAAATCTATAGAAATGTACAAGATATACTTCAAAATTAAAAAATATAACAATATTTTTCAAAATTTGTTTGTGCGTGGCAAAAAGTCTTTTGACAATTCTATAGAAATGTACAAGATATATTCAAAATTTAAAATATATCATATTTTTCAAATGTGTGGGCGTGACAGTTTTAGGCGGTTTGTGTGCGTTAGAGTGGGCGTGTCAAAGAGTTTTTTGGCAAAAATATAGAAATGTACAAGATATATTCAAAATTTAAAATATATCACAATTTTTTTTACAAGTTTGGGCGTGACAGTTTTGTGCGGTTGGTGGGCGTTTGTTTGGGCGTGGCATAAAGTTTTTTGGCAAATTTATCAAGATATATTAAAAAATTAAAATATATCACAATTTTTTTTTAAAGTTTTGGAGTTACAGATTTTGGGCGGTTTGTGTGCGTTAGAAATGTACAAGATATATTCAAAATTTAAAATATATCACATTTTTCAAATGTGTGGGCGTGACAGTTTTAGGCGGTTTGGGTGTGTTAGAGTGGGCGTGGCAAAAAGTTTTTTGGCAAAAATACAGAAATGTACAAGATGTATTAAAAAATTAAAAATATCACATTTTTCAAATGTGTGGGCGTGACAGTTTTGGGCGGTTTATAAGCGTTGGAGTGGGCGTGTCAACATTTTTTTTTTGACATATATATGTCGGAGCATAATTTTGCATGTGTTAGTGTATTGGTATTCTGGTAGTGTATTTCATCATAATGGAAATATTGCATCAGCCTCTTTTTTCGCAGTTATTGGTTGCTTGTAGTTTTGTAGTTTTGGGAAGAACCGTTTTAGCGCGGCGCCAGCGTGTTGTCGCTGACGCCGAGTGTGGTTCGATGGTAAGCACGGAGAAGAAGAGTGCGACACAAGGCAGTTGTGCGTAGTACTTCAGTGCGATCGGAACTCACTGCGCTAGCATTATGGCAAATAACAACGAAACTGCGACATCAGAAGTGGGATCGGGCTCGCTACCTGATATGTCTATTGAACCATGGCGGATTTTAATGGAAATGCAAAATAGAAACTTTATTGAGCTTGTTAAAACACTGCAAACAACGACATCCGAAACAACAAATAAAAATTCGGCAGTGCTACCCAAATTCAACGCAGACGGTGCTGGCGTCGATGCAACGGCGTGGTGCTCTACAGTGGACATAATTTTCGCAGAAAACACCATAAAAGGCAGCGCGTTGGTGATGGCTTTGAGTGCAGCGATGGAAGGTAGTGCTTCGCAGTGGCTTGCTCAAATTTGTTATCCTGGCATAACTTGGGCCGAATTTAAAGAACTTTTCGTTCAACGTTTTGCCAGTGCGGAAACTCCAGCGGCTATGTTTTTGGCAATGCTGGCAGATTGTCCAACTGACGGTGAATGCCTTTCCAATTATGCTAGTCGCATGATGACGTCACTTATTACGAAATGGCGTGATATGAATGTGGAGGAAATTGCAGCTTCAGTAACGCTTGCTAAGATGGCACATGTGGATAGCAGATTGCAGCGATTGACATTTACTTCAAATGTACGGACCAGAAGTGAATTGCAAATGGAGCTTGAAGCATTTACCTTCAACAAAAGGAAGAAAACTCTGAAAGAAGAAGCGGCTCCGTCTGAAATGTCATTCTGTGGAAAACTAGGCCACAAGATGATCGAATGCAGAATTAAACAGCAGCAAAATCTTTCATCTCGTGCTAAGGACAGCAACGATAGAAGCGCAGTTGGTCACCATCAAAAATCGGATGTAACCTGTTTTAACTGTGGAGAACGTGGCCATATTTCAACATATTGCAGTAAACCGAAGAAAGAAAAAGGCACGCTTCAGGAAAAAAAGGACGGAACTTTGTGAAGTTGTTGAACCCAAGGGCGAGATGGTTCATCAGTGCGAGACATATCCAATAACTTTTGACTTTCGGAATGTTATTTAATTAAACAAAAGCTAAGTAACAAATTTGTTGGTAAAAGAATTAACAATGTAGTGCTGTTGAAAGGTATTGGCAATGGTAGTATTTGTAGCACATTGCAAATACTTAGTAACGTGAAAATTAACAACTATTGTATTGAGATATTGTTTCATGTTTTGGACGATGTGCATTTAAGAAATGATACCATTATTGGTCGAGAAGTGTTGTTCTCAGGATTTAATGCAATAGTATCACCTGGTCAATTTGAAATTATCAGATCAAAAATTGTAAATTATTGTTCAAATGATAAACAACTTTGCGAGTTGAATGCTGATCTTGTTGGTGAAGATATGAGGAGGTTAAAGAGTCTAATGGGAAAATACTCAAAATCTTTTATTAACGGAGTTCCTTTGTCTGGGGTTAGCTCAGGGGAAATGAAAATTAAATTGGTAGACCCAAATAAAATTGTTCAAAGAAGACCATATAGGCTTAGTCCAAATGAAAGAGAGTTGGTGCGTGAAAAAATTAAGGAGCTATTGGAGTGTAAGATTGTAATGAAGCTGTTGAAAGAGACAGTAATGAAGAAATGGAAAATGAAGCTGTTGAAAGAGACAGTAATGAAGAAATGGAAAATGAAACTGTTGAAAGAGACAGTTATGAAGAGATGGAAAATGAAGCTGTTGAAAGAGACAGTAATGAAATGAAGCTGTTGAAAGAGACAGTAATGAAATGATTATAAGCTTTAGCAAGTGACACTGCGGAGGCCTGAAGGGCTTCTAATGAAATTTATAATAATAATGTAAGCACAAGTGCAAAACAATTGTTTTGATCATGGCGTGTGGCGCATTAGATATTGTAATGAAATGATGAATGAATTATGTTATTGCTCTAGGAATGATATTGAGGTGTGAAATTTAATTTGTTAATGTAAGTGCAATTTGAAAATGGTTTTGTTGTATTAAAGAGGAAGCATTATGATAATATTTCACGAGGTCGTGTAATGGTCAGGATGGCCGTGACGGAGCATAATTTTGCATGTGTTAGTGTATTGGTATTCTGGTAGTGTATTTCATCATAATGGAAATATTGCATCAGCCTCTTTTTTCGCAGTTATTGGTTGCTTGCAGTTTTGTAGTTTTGGGAAGAACCGTTTTAGCGCGGCGCCAGCGTGTTGTCGCTGACGCCGAGTGTGGTTCGATGGTAAGCACGGAGAAGAAGAGTGCGACACAAGGCAGTTGTGCGTAGTACTTCAGTGCGATCGGAACTCACTGCGCTAGCATTATGGCAAATAACAACGAAACTGCGACATATATATAGAAATGTACAAGATATATTCAAAATTTAAAATATATCACATTTTTCAAATGTGTGGGCGTGACAGTTTTGGGCGTGACAGTTTTGTGCGGCTTGGGGGCATTGGAGTGGGCGTGGAAAAAAGTTTTTTAACATATCTTTAGATATGTAATGCATATCCTTATGTATATCTTTAGAAATCCATCTAGACGGCAACTTCATAATACCTCCCTCGTAGAAGCCCCCTCCTTATTTGCGAAGAACTCGGTCATCCACTTTTCACAAGCCTCTTTTGAGTTCAACTTTACACCACCAAGGGCATTCGCCATGGACAGGAACAGGTGGTAATCACTTGGCGCTATGTCCGGGCTATATGGTGGATGCGATAAAACTTACCATCCGAGCTCCCGTAGCTTCTGACGAGTCATCAACGAAGTGTGTGGTCTGGCGTTGTCCTGGTGGAACACTACACCCTTCCTGTTGGCCAATTCTGGACGCTTCTGGTCGATCGCCTGCTTCAAGCGGTCCAGTTGTTCGCAGTAGATGGTAGAATTAAGCGTCTGGCCATATGGGAGCAGCTCATAGTGGATGATTCCCTTCCAATCCCACCAAACACACAGCAAAACCTTCCTGGCCGTCAATCCCGGCTTGGCCACTGTTTGGGACGATTCACCGGCCTTCGACCACGACCGTTTTCGCTTGATATTGTCGTATGTGATCCATTTTTCGTCGCCAGTCACCATCCGCTTCATATCATGCGGCACCCAAACATCAAGCTTTTTTTTGTATCCAGCCTTCTGCAAATGGTTTAAAATGGTTTGGTGACTAACTCCCATCTCCTGGGCGATGTCACGAGATGCCACATGCTGGTCTAACTCGATGTATTCCATAATTTGATCGGTATTTGTCACCATTAATCTCACGGAACGTTTCTCTAGCGGATTTGCCTTTAACGAAGGAAAACTTTAAAATAGCGTGAATTTCGGCGTTAGTGAACTCCATGTTTACACGTCTATAACTGTTGAACGCAATATCCAAACTAATCATGCATAGCGTCGTTTTGTAGGTTATGTCAAGACCTTTTTATGTATAGTATTGCCAGATACGAGCTCTGTAGCGCTTTGTACATAGCCGCGAAATTCAAAAGACAAAAAAACATCACAACATTTTTTAAAAGTGTGGGCGTTACAGTTTTGTGCGGTTTGTGGGCGTTGGAGTGGGTGTGGCAAAAAGTTTTTTGCAAATCTATAGAAATTTACAAGATATATTCAAAAATGTAAAAATAACAATATTTTTCCATAGTGTGGGCGTGATAGTTTTGAGCGGTTTGTGGGCGTGCAAAAAAGTTTTTGGCACATCTATAGAAACTTACAAGATATGTATATAAAAAAGTAAAAAAATATCACATTTTCCAAAAATGTGGGAGTTAGAGTGGGCGTGGCAAAAAGTTTTTTAGCAAATCTATAAAATTTCTTCCAGATATACTCAAAAATTAAAAAATATCACAAATTTTTCAAAAGTGTGGGCGTGACAGTTTTGGGTGGTTTGAGGCCGTGTCAAAAAGTTTTTTGGAAAATTGGAATATATTCCAAAAATATATTCCAAAATAAAAAAATACCACAATATTTTTCAAAATTTTTTTGGGCGTGACAGTTTTGAGCGGTTTGTGGTCGTTGAAGTGGCGTGGCAAAATTTGTTTCGAAAATCTATACAAGTGTACAAGTTAAATTAAAAACATCACAATATTTTTTAAAAGTGTGGGCGTTACAGTTTTGGTCGGTTTGTGGGCTTAGGAGTGGGCGTGGCAAAAAGTTTTTTGGAAAATCTAAAAAATTTACATAATATATTTAAAAATTAAAATATATCACATTTTTCAAAAGTGTGGGTGTGAAAGTTTTGTGTGGTTTATGGGCCTGCATAAAGTTTTTTGGCAAATCTATATTGCAAATATATCTTGATATATTTAAAAAAGTGAAGAAATACTACATTTTTCAAAAGTGTGGATTTTGTGCGGTTTAAAAGCGTTGGAGTAGGTGTGGAAAAAGAGGTTTGGAAAATCTATAGAAATGTACATGATATACTCCAAAATTAAAAAATATAACAATATTTTTCAAAATTTGTTTGGGCGTGGCAAAAAGTCTTTTGACAATTCTCTAGAATCGTACAAGATATATTCAAAATTTAAAATATATCACATTTTTCAAATGTGTGGGCGTGACAGTTTTAGGCGGTTCGTGTGCGTTAGAGTGAGCGTGTCAAAGAGTTTTTTGGCAAAAATATAGAAATGTACAAGATATATTCAAAATTTAAAATATATCACAATTTTTTTTATAAGTTTGGGCGTGACAGTTTTGTGCGGTTGGTGGGCGTTTGTTTGGGCGTGGCATAAAGTTTTTTTGCAAATTTATCAAGATATATTCAAAAATTAAAATATATCACAATTTTTTTTTAAGTTCTGGAGTTACAGATTTTGGGCGGTTTATGAGCGTTGGAGTGGGCGTGGCAAAAATTTGTTCACATATCTATTAAAATGTACAAGATATATTCAAAACTTTAAAAATATATAAAATATAATATAAATAATATTTTTCAAATGTGTGGGCGTGACAGTTTTGGTCGGTTTGTGGGCGTTAGAGTGGGCATGGCAAAACGATTTTTGAAAATCTATTGAAATGTACAAAATATAATTAGAAATAAAAAAAATATCACAAAATATTTTTGAAATTTTTTTTTGGGTGTTAAGCGGTTTTTGGGCGTTGGAGTCGGCGTGGCAAAAAGTTGCTTGGCAAATCTATAGAAATGTACGAGATATATTCCAAAATTAAAATGTATCACAATTTTTTTTACAAGTTTGGGCGTGACAGTTTTGTGCGGTTGGTGGGCGTTTTATTGGGCGTGGCAAAAAGTTTTTGGCAAATCTATCAAGATATATTCAAAAATTAAAATATATCACAATTTTTTTTAAAGTTTTGGAGTTACAGATTTTGGGCGGTTTTTTTAAAGTTTTGGAGTTACAGATTTTGGGCGGTTTGTGTGCGTTAGAAATGTACAAGATATATTCAAAATTTAAAATATATCACATTTTTCAAATGTGTGGGCGTGACAGTTTTAGGCGGTTTGGGTGTGTTAGAGTGGGCGTGGCAAAAAGTTTTTTGGCAAAAATACAGAAATGTACAAGATGTATTAAAAAATTAAAAATATCACATTTTTCAAATGTGTGGGCGTGACAGTTTTGGGCGGTTTATAAGCGTTGGAGTGGGCTAGTCAACATTTTTTTTTCACATATATATGTCGGAGCATAATTTTGCATGTGTTAGTGTATTGGTATTCTGGTAGTGTATTTCATCATAATGGAAATATTGCATCAGCCCTCTTGGGAAGAACCGTTTTAGCGCGGCGCCAGCGTGTTGTCGCTGACGCCGAGTGTGGTTCGATGGTAAGCAGGGAGAAGAAGAGTGCGACACAAGGCAGTTGTGCGTAGTACTTCAGTGCGATCGGAACTCACTGCGCTAGCATTATGGCAAATAACAACGAAACTGCGACATCAGAAGTGGGATCGGGCTCGCTACCTGATATGTCTATTGAACCATGGCGGATTTTAATGGAAATGCAAAATAGAAACTTTATTGAGCTTGTTAAAACACTGCAAACAACGACATCCGAAACAACAAATAAAAATTCGGCAGTGCTACCCAAATTCAACGCAGACGGTGCTGGCGTCGATGCAACGGCGTGGTGCTCTACAGTGGACATAATTTTCGCAGAAAACACCATAAAAGGCAGCGCGTTGGTGATGGCTTTGAGTGCAGCGATGGAAGGTAGTGCTTCGCAGTGGCTTGCTCAAATTTGTTATCCTGGCATAACTTGGGCCGAATTTAAAGAACTTTTCGTTCAACGTTTTGCCAGTGCGGAAACTCCAGCGGCTATGTTTTTGGCAATGCTGGCAGATTGTCCAACTGACGGTGAATGCCTTTCCAATTATGCTAGTCGCATGATGACGTCACTTATTACGAAATGGCGTGATATGAATGTGGAGGAAATTGCAGCTTCAGTAACGCTTGCTAAGATGGCACATGTGGATAGCAGATTGCAGCGATTGACATTTACTTCAAATGTACGGACCAGAAGTGAATTGCAAATGGAGCTTGAAGCATTTACCTTCAACAAAAGGAAGAAAACTCTGAAAGAAGAAGCGGCTCCGTCTGAAATGTCATTCTGTGGAAAACTAGGCCACAAGATGATCGAATGCAGAATTAAACAGCAGCAAAATCTTTCATCTCGTGCTAAGGACAGCAACGATAGAAGCGCAGTTGGTCACCATCAAAAATCGGATGTAACCTGTTTTAACTGTGGAGAACGTGGCCATATTTCAACATATTGCAGTAAACCGAAGAAAGAAAAAGGCACGCTTCAGGAAAAAAAGGGCGGAACTTTGTGAAGTTGTTGAACCCAAGGGCGAGATGGTTCATCAGTGCGAGACATATCCAATAACTTTTGACTCTGGATCGGAATGTTATTTAATTAAACAAAAGCTAAGTAACAAATTTGTTGGTAAAAGAATTAACAATGTAGTGCTGTTGAAAGGTATTGGCAATGGTAGTATTTGTAGCACATTGCAAATACTTAGTAACGTGAAAATTAACAACTATTGTATTGAGATATTGTTTCATGTTTTGGACGATGTGCATTTAAGAAATGATACCATTATTGGTCGAGAAGTGTTGTTCTCAGGATTTAATGCAATAGTATCACCTGGTCAATTTGAAATTATCAGATCAAAAATTGTAAATTATTGTTCAAATGATAAACAACTTTGCGAGTTGAATGCTGATCTGGTTGGTGAAGATATGAGGAGGTTAAAGAGTCTAAAGTCTAATGGGAAAATACTCAAAATCTTTTATTAACGGAGTTCCTTTGTCTGGGGTTAGCTCAGGGGAAATGAAAATTAAATTGGTAGACCCAAATAAAATTGTTCAAAGAAGACCATATAGGCTTAGTCCAAATGAAAGAGAGTTGGTGCGTGAAAAAATTAAGGAGCTATTGGAGTGTAAGATTGTAATGAAGCTGTTGAAAGAGACAGTAATGAAGAAATGGAAAATGAAGCTGTTGAAAGAGACAGTAATGAAGAAATGGAAAATGAAACTGTTGAAAGAGACAGTGATGAAGACATGGAAAATGAAGCTGTTGAAAGAGACAGTAATGAAATGAAGCTGTTGAAAGAGACAGTAATGAAATGATTATAAGCTTTAGCAAGTGACACTGCGGAGGCCTGAAGGGCTTCTAATGAAATTTGTAATAATAATGTAAGCACAAGTGCAAAACAATTGTTTTGATCATGGCGTGTGGCGCATTAGATATTGTAATGAAATGATGAATGAATTATGTTATTGCTCTAGGAATGATATTGAGGTGTGAAATTTAATTTGTTAATGTAATGTATTGCATCAGCCTCTTTTTTCGCAGTTATTGGTTGCTTGTAGTTTTGTAGTTTTGGGAAGAACCGTTTTAGCGCGGCGCCAGCGTGTTGTCGCTGACGCCGAGTGTGGTTCGATGGTAAGCACGGAGAAGAAGAGTGCGACACAAGGCAGTTGTGCGTAGTACTTCAGTGCGATCGGAACTCACTGCGCTAGCATTATGGCAAATAACAACGAAACTGCGACATATATATAGAAATGTACAAGATATATTCAAAATTTAAAATATATCACATTTTTCAAATGTGTGGGCGTGACAGTTTTGGGCGTGACAGTTTTGTGCGGCTTGGGGGCATTGGAGTGGGCGTGGAAAAAAGTTTTTTAACATATCTTTAGATATGTAATGCATATCCTTATGTATATCTTTAGAAATCCATCTAGACGGCAACTTCATAATACCTCCCTCGTAGAAGCCCCCCTCCTTATTTGCGAAGAACTCGGTCAGCCACTTTTCACAAGCCTCTTTTGAGTTCAACTTTACACCACCAAGGGCATTCGCCATGGACAGGAACAGGTGGTAATCACTTGGCGCTATGTCCGGGCTATATGGTGGATGCGATAAAACTTACCATCCGAGCTCCCGTAGCTTCTGACGAGTCATCAACGAACTGTGTGGTCTGGCGTTGTCCTGGTGGAACACTACACCCTTCCTGTTGACCAATTCTGGACGCTTCTGGTCGATCGCCTGCTTCAAGCGGTCCAGTTGTTCGCTGTAGATGGTAGAATTAAGCGTCTGGCCATATGGGAGCAGCTCATAGTGGATGATTCCCTTCCAATCCCACCAAACACACAGCAAAACCTTCCTGGCCGTCAATCCCGGCTTGGCCACTGTTTGGGACGATTCACCGGCCTTCGACCACGACCGTTTTCGCTTGATATTGTCGTATGTGATCCATTTTTCGTCGCCAGTCACCATCCGCTTCATATCATGCGGCACCCAAACATCAAGCTTTTTTTTGTATCCAGCCTTCTGCAGATGGTTTAAAATGGTTTGGTGACTAACTCCCATCTCCTGGGCGATGTCACGAGATGCCACATGCTGGTCTAACTCGATGTATTCCATAATTTGATCGGTATTTGTCACCATTAATCTCACGGAACGTTTCTCTAGCGGATTTGCCTTTAACGAAGGAAAACTTTAAATTAGCGCGAATTTCGGCGTTAGTGAACTCCATGTTTACACGTCTATAACTGTTGAACGCAATATCCAAACTAATCATGCATAGCGTCGTTTTGTAGGTTATGTCAAGACCTTTTTATGTATAGTATTGCCAGATACGAGCTCTGTAGCGCTTTGTACATAGCCGCGAAATTCAAAAGACAAAAAGACGGAAGGGAGATATTTGCCAAACTAATATATTGAAATGTACAAGATGTATAAAAAAATTAAAAACATCACAACATTTTTTAAAAGTGTGGGCGTTATAGTTTTGTGCGGTTTGTGGGCGTTGGAGTGGGTGTGGCAAAAAGTTTTTTGCAAATCTATAGAAATTTACAAGATATATTCAAAAATGTAAAAATAACAATATTTTTCCATAGTGTGGGCGTGATAGTTTTGAGCGGTTTGTGGGCGTGCAAAAAAGTTTTTGGCACATCTATAGAAACTTACAAGATATGTATATAAAAAAGTAAAAAAATATCACATTTTCCAAAAATGTGGGAGTTAGAGTGGGCGTGGCAAAAAGTTTTTTAGCAAATCTATAAAATTTCTTCCAGATATACTCAAAAATTAAAAAATATCACAAATTTTTCAAAAGTGTGGGCGTGACAGTTTTGGGTGGTTTGAGGCCGTGTCAAAAAGTTTTTTGGAAAATTGGAATATATTCCAAAAATATATTCCAAAATAAAAAAATACCACAATATTTTTCAAAATTTTTTTGGGCGTGACAGTTTTGAGCGGTTTGTGGTCGTTGAAGTGGCGTGGCAAAATTTGTTTCGAAAATCTATACAAGTGTACAAGTTAAATTAAAAACATCCCAATATTTTTTAAAAGTGTGGGCGTTACAGTTTTGGTCGGTTTGTGGGCTTAGGAGTGGGCGTGGCAAAAAGTTTTTTGGAAAATCTAAAAAATTTACATAATATATTTAAAAATTAAAATATATCACATTTTTCAAAAGTGTGGGTGTGAAAGTTTTGTGTGGTTTATGGGCCTGCATAAAGTTTTTTGGCAAATCTATATTGCAAATATATCTTGATATATTTAAAAAAGTGAAGAAATACTACATTTTTCAAAAGTGTGGATTTTGTGCGGTTTAAAAGCGTTGGAGTAGGTGTGGAAAAAGAGGTTTGGAAAATCTATAGAAATGTACATGATATACTCCAAAATTAAAAAATATAACAATATTTTTCAAAATTTGTTTGGGCGTGGCAAAAAGTCTTTTGACAATTCTCTAGAATCGTACAAGATATATTCAAAATTTAAAATATATCACATTTTTCAAATGTGTGGGCGTGACAGTTTTAGGCGGTTCGTGTGCGTTAGAGTGAGCGTGTCAAAGAGTTTTTTGGCAAAAATATAGAAATGTACAAGATATATTCAAAATTTAAAATATATCACAATTTTTTTTATAAGTTTGGGCGTGACAGTTTTGTGCGGTTGGTGGGCGTTTGTTTGGGCGTGGCATAAAGTTTTTTTGCAAATTTATCAAGATATATTCAAAAATTAAAATATATCACAATTTTTTTTTTAAGTTCTGGAGTTACAGATTTTGGGCGGTTTATGAGCGTTGGAGTGGGCGTGGCAAAAATTTGTTCACATATCTATTAAAATGTACAAGATATATTCAAAACTTTAAAAATATATAAAATATAATATAAATAATATTTTTCAAATGTGTGGGCGTGACAGTTTTGGTCGGTTTGTGGGCGTTAGAGTGGGCATGGCAAAACGATTTTTGAAAATCTATTGAAATGTACAAAATATAATTAGAAATAAAAAAAATATCACAAAATATTTTTGAAATTTTTTTTTGGGTGTTAAGCGGTTTTTGGGCGTTGGAGTCGGCGTGGCAAAAAGTTGCTTGGCAAATCTATAGAAATGTACGAGATATATTCCAAAATTAAAATGTATCACAATTTTTTTTACAAGTTTGGGCGTGACAGTTTTGTGCGGTTGGTGGGCGTTTTATTGGGCGTGGCAAAAAGTTTTTGGCAAATCTATCAAGATATATTCAAAAATTAAAATATATCACAATTTTTTTTAAAGTTTTGGAGTTACAGATTTTGGGCGGTTTTTTTAAAGTTTTGGAGTTACAGATTTTGGGCGGTTTGTGTGCGTTAGAAATGTACAAGATATATTCAAAATTTAAAATATATCACATTTTTCAAATGTGTGGGCGTGACAGTTTTAGGCGGTTTGGGTGTGTTAGAGTGGGCGTGGCAAAAAGTTTTTTGGCAAAAATACAGAAATGTACAAGATGTATTAAAAAATTAAAAATATCACATTTTTCAAATGTGTGGGCGTGACAGTTTTGGGCGGTTTATAAGCGTTGGAGTGGGCTAGTCAACATTTTTTTTTCACATATATATGTCGGAGCATAATTTTGCATGTGTTAGTGTATTGGTATTCTGGTAGTGTATTTCATCATAATGGAAATATTGCATCAGCCCTCTTGGGAAGAACCGTTTTAGCGCGGCGCCAGCGTGTTGTCGCTGACGCCGAGTGTGGTTCGATGGTAAGCAGGGAGAAGAAGAGTGCGACACAAGGCAGTTGTGCGTAGTACTTCAGTGCGATCGGAACTCACTGCGCTAGCATTATGGCAAATAACAACGAAACTGCGACATCAGAAGTGGGATCGGGCTCGCTACCTGATATGTCTATTGAACCATGGCGGATTTTAATGGAAATGCAAAATAGAAACTTTATTGAGCTTGTTAAAACACTGCAAACAACGACATCCGAAACAACAAATAAAAATTCGGCAGTGCTACCCAAATTCAACGCAGACGGTGCTGGCGTCGATGCAACGGCGTGGTGCTCTACAGTGGACATAATTTTCGCAGAAAACACCATAAAAGGCAGCGCGTTGGTGATGGCTTTGAGTGCAGCGATGGAAGGTAGTGCTTCGCAGTGGCTTGCTCAAATTTGTTATCCTGGCATAACTTGGGCCGAATTTAAAGAACTTTTCGTTCAACGTTTTGCCAGTGCGGAAACTCCAGCGGCTATGTTTTTGGCAATGCTGGCAGATTGTCCAACTGACGGTGAATGCCTTTCCAATTATGCTAGTCGCATGATGACGTCACTTATTACGAAATGGCGTGATATGAATGTGGAGGAAATTGCAGCTTCAGTAACGCTTGCTAAGATGGCACATGTGGATAGCAGATTGCAGCGATTGACATTTACTTCAAATGTACGGACCAGAAGTGAATTGCAAATGGAGCTTGAAGCATTTACCTTCAACAAAAGGAAGAAAACTCTGAAAGAAGAAGCGGCTCCGTCTGAAATGTCATTCTGTGGAAAACTAGGCCACAAGATGATCGAATGCAGAATTAAACAGCAGCAAAATCTTTCATCTCGTGCTAAGGACAGCAACGATAGAAGCGCAGTTGGTCACCATCAAAAATCGGATGTAACCTGTTTTAACTGTGGAGAACGTGGCCATATTTCAACATATTGCAGTAAACCGAAGAAAGAAAAAGGCACGCTTCAGGAAAAAAAGGGCGGAACTTTGTGAAGTTGTTGAACCCAAGGGCGAGATGGTTCATCAGTGCGAGACATATCCAATAACTTTTGACTCTGGATCGGAATGTTATTTAATTAAACAAAAGCTAAGTAACAAATTTGTTGGTAAAAGAATTAACAATGTAGTGCTGTTGAAAGGTATTGGCAATGGTAGTATTTGTAGCACATTGCAAATACTTAGTAACGTGAAAATTAACAACTATTGTATTGAGATATTGTTTCATGTTTTGGACGATGTGCATTTAAGAAATGATACCATTATTGGTCGAGAAGTGTTGTTCTCAGGATTTAATGCAATAGTATCACCTGGTCAATTTGAAATTATCAGATCAAAAATTGTAAATTATTGTTCAAATGATAAACAACTTTGCGAGTTGAATGCTGATCTGGTTGGTGAAGATATGAGGAGGTTAAAGAGTCTAAAGTCTAATGGGAAAATACTCAAAATCTTTTATTAACGGAGTTCCTTTGTCTGGGGTTAGCTCAGGGGAAATGAAAATTAAATTGGTAGACCCAAATAAAATTGTTCAAAGAAGACCATATAGGCTTAGTCCAAATGAAAGAGAGTTGGTGCGTGAAAAAATTAAGGAGCTATTGGAGTGTAAGATTGTAATGAAGCTGTTGAAAGAGACAGTAATGAAGAAATGGAAAATGAAGCTGTTGAAAGAGACAGTAATGAAGAAATGGAAAATGAAACTGTTGAAAGAGACAGTGATGAAGACATGGAAAATGAAGCTGTTGAAAGAGACAGTAATGAAATGAAGCTGTTGAAAGAGACAGTAATGAAATGATTATAAGCTTTAGCAAGTGACACTGCGGAGGCCTGAAGGGCTTCTAATGAAATTTGTAATAATAATGTAAGCACAAGTGCAAAACAATTGTTTTGATCATGGCGTGTGGCGCATTAGATATTGTAATGAAATGATGAATGAATTATGTTATTGCTCTAGGAATGATATTGAGGTGTGAAATTTAATTTGTTAATGTAATGTATTGCATCAGCCTCTTTTTTCGCAGTTATTGGTTGCTTGTAGTTTTGTAGTTTTGGGAAGAACCGTTTTAGCGCGGCGCCAGCGTGTTGTCGCTGACGCCGAGTGTGGTTCGATGGTAAGCACGGAGAAGAAGAGTGCGACACAAGGCAGTTGTGCGTAGTACTTCAGTGCGATCGGAACTCACTGCGCTAGCATTATGGCAAATAACAACGAAACTGCGACATATATATAGAAATGTACAAGATATATTCAAAATTTAAAATATATCACATTTTTCAAATGTGTGGGCGTGACAGTTTTGGGCGTGACAGTTTTGTGCGGCTTGGGGGCATTGGAGTGGGCGTGGAAAAAAGTTTTTTAACATATCTTTAGATATGTAATGCATATCCTTATGTATATCTTTAGAAATCCATCTAGACGGCAACTTCATAATACCTCCCTCGTAGAAGCCCCCCTCCTTATTTGCGAAGAACTCGGTCAGCCACTTTTCACAAGCCTCTTTTGAGTTCAACTTTACACCACCAAGGGCATTCGCCATGGACAGGAACAGGTGGTAATCACTTGGCGCTATGTCCGGGCTATATGGTGGATGCGATAAAACTTACCATCCGAGCTCCCGTAGCTTCTGACGAGTCATCAACGAACTGTGTGGTCTGGCGTTGTCCTGGTGGAACACTACACCCTTCCTGTTGACCAATTCTGGACGCTTCTGGTCGATCGCCTGCTTCAAGCGGTCCAGTTGTTCGCTGTAGATGGTAGAATTAAGCGTCTGGCCATATGGGAGCAGCTCATAGTGGATGATTCCCTTCCAATCCCACCAAACACACAGCAAAACCTTCCTGGCCGTCAATCCCGGCTTGGCCACTGTTTGGGACGATTCACCGGCCTTCGACCACGACCGTTTTCGCTTGATATTGTCGTATGTGATCCATTTTTCGTCGCCAGTCACCATCCGCTTCATATCATGCGGCACCCAAACATCAAGCTTTTTTTTGTATCCAGCCTTCTGCAGATGGTTTAAAATGGTTTGGTGACTAACTCCCATCTCCTGGGCGATGTCACGAGATGCCACATGCTGGTCTAACTCGATGTATTCCATAATTTGATCGGTATTTGTCACCATTAATCTCACGGAACGTTTCTCTAGCGGATTTGCCTTTAACGAAGGAAAACTTTAAATTAGCGCGAATTTCGGCGTTAGTGAACTCCATGTTTACACGTCTATAACTGTTGAACGCAATATCCAAACTAATCATGCATAGCGTCGTTTTGTAGGTTATGTCAAGACCTTTTTATGTATAGTATTGCCAGATACGAGCTCTGTAGCGCTTTGTACATAGCCGCGAAATTCAAAAGACAAAAAGACGGAAGGGAGATATTTGCCAAACTAATATATTGAAATGTACAAGATGTATAAAAAAATTAAAAACATCACAACATTTTTTAAAAGTGTGGGCGTTATAGTTTTGTGCGGTTTGTGGGCGTTGGAGTGGGTGTGGCAAAAAGTTTTTTGCAAATCTATAGAAATTTACAAGATATATTCAAAAATGTAAAAATAACAATATTTTTCCATAGTGCGGGCGTGATAGTTTTGAGCGGTTTGTGGGCGTGCAAAAAAGTTTTTGGCACATCTATAGAAACTTACAAGATATGTATATAAAAAAGTAAAAAATATCACATTTTCCAAAAATGTGGGAGTTAGAGTGGGCGTGGCAAAAAGTTTTTTAGCAAATCTATAAAATTTCTTCCAGATATACTCAAAAATTAAAAAATATCACAAATTTTTCAAAAGTGTGGGCGTGACAGTTTTGGGTGGTTTGAGGCCGTGTCAAAAAGTTTTTTGGAAAATTGGAATATATTCCAAAAATATATTCCAAAATAAAAAAATACCACAATATTTTTCAAAATTTTTTTGGGCGTGACAGTTTTGAGCGGTTTGTGGTCGTTGAAGTGGCGTGGCAAAATTTGTTTCGAAAATCTATACAAGTGTACAAGATAAATTAAAAACATCACAATATTTTTTAAAAGTGTGGGCGTTACAGTTTTGGTCGGTTTGTGGGCTTAGGAGTGGGCGTGGCAAAAAGTTTTTTGGCAAATCTAAAAAATTTACATAATATATTTAAAAATTAAAATATATCACATTTTTCAAAAGTGTGGGTGTGAAAGTTTTGTGTGGTTTATGGGCCTGCATAAAGTTTTTTTGCAAATCTATATTGCAAATATATCTTGATATATTTAAAAAAGTGAAGAAATACTACATTTTTCAAAAGTGTGGGTTTTGTGCGGTTTAAAAGCGTTGGAGTAGGTGTGGAAAAAGAGGTTTGGAAAATCTATAGAAATTTACAAGATATACTCCAAAATTAAAAAATATAACAATATTTTTCAAAATTTGTTTGGGCGTGGCAAAAAGTCTTTTGACAATTCTATAGAAATGTACAAGATATATTCAAAATTTAAAATATATCACATTTTTCAAATGTGTGGGCGTGACAGTTTTAGGCGGTTCGTGTGCGTTAGAGTGGGCGTGTCAAAGAGTTTTTTGGCAAAAATATAGAAATGTACAAGATATATTCAAAATTTAAAATATATCACAATTTTTTTTACAAGTTTGGGCGTGACAGTTTTGTGCGGTTGGTGGGCGTTTGTTTGGACGTGGCATAAAGTTTTTTGGCAAAAATACAGAAATGTACAAGATGTATTAAAAAATTAAAAATATCACATTTTTCAAATGTGTGGGCGTGACAGTTTTGTGCGGTTGGTGGGCGTTTGTTTGGGCGTGGCATAAAGTTTTTTTGCAAATTTATCAAGATATATTCAAAATTTAAAATATATCACAATTTTTTTTACAAGTTTGGGCGTGACAGTTTTGTGCGGTTGGTGGGCGTTTGTTTGGGCGTGGCATAAAGTTTTTTGGCAAAAATACAGAAATGTACAAGATGTATTAAAAAATTAAAAATATCACATTTTTCAAATGTGTGGGCGTGACAGTTTTAGGCGGTTTGGGTGTGTTAGAGTGGGCGTGGTAAAAAGTTTTTTGGCAAAAATACAGAAATGTACAAGATGTATTAAAAAATTAAAAATATCACATTTTTCAAATGTGTGGGCGTGACAGTTTTGTGCGGTTGGTGGGCGTTTGTTTGGGCGTGGCATAAAGTTTTTTTTGCAAATTTATCAAGATATATTCAAAAATTAAAATATATCACAATTTTTTTTTTAAGTTTTGGAGTTACAGATTTTGGGCGGTTTATGAGCGTTGGAGTGGGCGTGGCAAAAATTTGTTCACATATCTATTAAAATGTACAAGATATATTCAAAACTTTAAAAATATATAAAATATAATATAAATAATATTTTTCAAATGTGTGGGCGTGACAGTTTTGGTCGGTTTGTGGGCGTTAGAGTGGGCATGGCAAAACGATTTTTGAAAATCTATTGAAATGTACAAAATATAATTAGAAATAAAAAAATATCACAAAATATTTTTGACATTTTTTTTCGGCGTGAAAGTGTTAAGCGGTTTTTGGGCGTTGGAGTAGGCGTGGCAAAAAGTTTTTTGGCAACTCTACAGAAATGTACAAGATATATTCCAAAATTAAAATATATCACAATTTTTTTTACAAGTTTGGGCGTAAAGAACTTTTCGTTCAACTTTTTGCCAGTGCGGAAACTCCAGCGGCTATGTTTTTGGCAATGCTGGCAGATTGTCCAACTGACGGTGAATGCCTTTCCAATTATGCTAGTCGCATGATGACGTCACTTATTACGAAATGGCGTGATATGAATGTGGAGGAAATTGCAGCTTCAGTAACGCTTGCTAAGATGGCACATGTGGATAGCAGATTGCAGCGATTGACATTTACTTCAAATGTACGGACCAGAAGTGAATTGCAAATGGAGCTTGAAGCATTTACCTTCAACAAAAGGAAGAAAACTCTGAAAGAAGAAGCGGCTCCGTCTGAAATGTCATTCTGTGGAAAACTAGGCCACAAGATGATCGAATGCAGAATTAAACAGCAGCAAAATCTTTCATCTCGTGCTAAGGACAGCAACGATAGAAGCGCAGTTGGTCACCATCAAAAATCGGATGTAACCTGTTTTAACTGTGGAGAACGTGGCCATATTTCAACATATTGCAGTAAACCGAAGAAAGAAAAAGGCACGCTTCAGGAAAAAAAGGGCGGAACTTTGTGAAGTTGTTGAACCCAAGGGCGAGATGGTTCATCAGTGCGAGACATATCCAATAACTTTTGACTTTCGGAATGTTATTTAATTAAACAAAAGCTAAGTAACAAATTTGTTGGTAAAAGAATTAACAATGTAGTGCTGTTGAAAGGTATTGGCAATGGTAGTATTTGTAGCACATTGCAAATACTTAGTAACGTGAAAATTAACAACTATTGTATTGAGATATTGTTTCATGTTTTGGACGATGTGCATTTAAGAAATGATACCATTATTGGTCGAGAAGTGTTGTTCTCAGGATTTAATGCAATAGTATCACCTGGTCAATTTGAAATTATCAGATCAAAAATTGTAAATTATTGTTCAAATGATAAACAACTTTGCGAGTTGAATGCTGATCTTGTTGGTGAAGATATGAGGAGGTTAAAGAGTCTAATGGGAAAATACTCAAAATCTTTTATTAACGGAGTTCCTTTGTCTGGGGTTAGCTCAGGGGAAATGAAAATTAAATTGGTAGACCCAAATAAAATTGTTCAAAGAAGACCATATAGGCTTAGTCCAAATGAAAGAGAGTTGGTGCGTGAAAAAATTAAGGAGCTATTGGAGTGTAAGATTGTAATGAAGCTGTTGAAAGAGACAGTAATGAAGAAATGGAAAATGAAGCTGTTGAAAGAGACAGTAATGAAGAAATGGAAAATGAAACTGTTGAAAGAGACAGTGATGAAGAGATGGAAAATGAAGCTGTTGAAAGAGACAGTAATGAAATGAAGCTGTTGAAAGAGACAGTAATGAAATGATTATAAGCTTTAGCAAGTGACACTGCGGAGGCCTGAAGGGCTTCTAATGAAATTTATAATAATAATGTAAGCACAAGTGCAAAACAATTGTTTTGATCATGGCGTGTGGCGCATTAGATATTGTAATGAAATGATGAATGAATTATGTTATTGCTCTAGGAATGATATTGAGGTGTGAAATTTAATTTGTTAATGTAAGTGCAATTTGAAAATGGTTTTGTTGTATTAAAGAGGAAGCATTATGATAATATTTCACGAGGTCGTGTAATGGTCAGGATGGCCGTGACGGAGCATAATTTTGCATGTGTTAGTGTATTGGTATTCTGGTAGTGTATTTCATCATAATGGAAATATTGCATCAGCCTCTTTTTTCGCAGTTATTGGTTGCTTGTAGTTTTGTAGTTTTGGGAAGAACCGTTTTAGCGCGGCGCCAGCGTGTTGTCGCTGACGCCGAGTGTGGTTCGATGGTAAGCACGGAGAAGAAGAGTGCGACACAAGGCAGTTGTGCGTAGTACTTCAGTGCGATCGGAACTCACTACGCTAGCATTATGGCAAATAACAACGAAACTGCGACATATATATAGAAATGTACAAGATATATTCAAAATTTAAAATATATCACATTTTTCAAATGTGTGGGCGTGACAGTTTTGGGCGTGACAGTTTTGTGCGGCTTGGGGGCATTGGAGTGGGCGTGGAAAAAAGTTTTTTAACATATCTTTAGATATGTAATGCATATCCTTATGTATATCTTTAGAAATCCATCTAGACGGCAACTTCATAATACCTCCCTCGTAGAAGCCCCCCTCCTTATTTGCGAAGAACTCGGTCAGCCACTTTTCACAAGCCTCTTTTGAGTTCAACTTTACACCACCAAGGGCATTCGCCATGGACAGGAACAGGTGGTAATCACTTGGCGCTATGTCCGGGCTATATGGTGGATGCGATAAAACTTACCATCCGAGCTCCCGTAGCTTCTGACGAGTCATCAACGAAGTGTGTGGTCTGGCGTTGTCCTGGTGGAACACTACACCCTTCCTGTTGGCCAATTCTGGACGCTTCTGGTCGATCGCCTGCTTCAAGCGGTCCAGTTGTTCGCTGTAGATGGTAGAATTAAGCGTCTGGCCATATGGGAGCAGCTCATAGTGGATGATTCCCTTCCAATCCCACCAAACACACAGCAAAACCTTCCTGGCCGTCAATCCCGGCTTGGCCACTGTTTGGGACGATTCACCGGCCTTCGACCACGACCGTTTTCGCTTGATATTGTCGTATGTGATCCATTTTTCGTCGCCAGTCACCATCCGCTTCATATCATGCGGCACCCAAACATCAAGCTTTTTTTTGTATCCAGCCTTCTGCAGATGGTTTAAAATGGTTTGGTGACTAACTCCCATCTCCTGGGCGATGTCACGAGATGCCACATGCTGGTCTAACTCGATGTATTCCATAATTTGATCGGTATTTGTCACCATTAATCTCACGGAACGTTTCTCTAGCGGATTTGCCTTTAACGAAGGAAAACTTTAAAATAGCGCGAATTTCGGCGTTAGTGAACTCCATGTTTACACGTCTATAACTGTTGAACGCAATATCCAAACTAATCATGCATAGCGTCGTTTTGTAGGTTATGTCAAGACCTTTTTATGTATAGTATTGCCAGATACGAGCTCTGTAGCGCTTTGTACATAGCCGCGAAATTCAAAAGACAAAAAGACGGAAGGGAGATATTTGCCAAACTAATATATTGAAATGTACAAGATGTATAAAAAAATTAAAAACATCACAACATTTTTTAAAAGTGTGGGCGTTACAGTTTTGTGCGGTTTGTGGGCGTTGGAGTGGGTGTGGCAAAAAGTTTTTTGCAAATCTATAGAAATTTACAAGATATATTCAAAAATGTAAAAATAACAATATTTTTCCATAGTGTGGGCGTGATAGTTTTGAGCGGTTTGTGGGCGTTCAAAAAAGTTTTTGGCACATCTATAGAAACTTACAAGATATGTATATAAAAAAGTAAAAAAATATCACATTTTCCAAAAATGTGGGAGTTAGAGTGGGCGTGGCAAAAAGTTTTTTAGCAAATCTATAAAATTTCTTCCAGATATACTCAAAAATTAAAAAATATCACAAATTTTTCAAAAGTGTGGGCGTGACAGTTTTGGGTGGTTTGAGGCCGTGTCAAAAAGTTTTTTGGAAAATTGGAATATATTCCAAAAATATATTCCAAAATAAAAAAATACCACAATATTTTTCAAAATTTTTTTGGGCGTGGCAAAATTTGTTTCGAAAATCTATACAAGTGTACAAGTTAAATTAAAAACATCACAATATTTTTTAAAAGTGTGGGCGTTACAGTTTTGGTCGGTTTGTGGGCTTAGGAGTGGGCGTGGCAAAAAGTTTTTTGGAAAATCTAAAAAATTTACATAATATATTTAAAAATTAAAATATATCACATTTTTCAAAAGTGTGGGTGTGAAAGTTTTGTGTGGTTTATGGGCCTGCATAAAGTTTTTTGGCAAATCTATATTGCAAATATATCTTGATATATTTAAAAAAGTGAAGAAATACTACATTTTTCAAAAGTGTGGGTTTTGTGCGGTTTAAAAGCGTTGGAGTAGGTGTGGAAAAAGAGGTTTGGAAAATCTATAGAAATCTACAAGATATACTCCAAAATTAAATAATATAACAATATTTTTCAAAATTTGTTTGGGCGTGGCAAAAAGTCTTTTGACAATTCTATAGAAATGTACTAGATATATTCAAAATTTAAAATATATCACATTTTTCAAATGTGTGGGCGTGACAGTTTTAGGCGGTTCGTGTGCGTTAGAGTGGGCGTGTCAAAGAGTTTTTTGGCAAAAATATAGAAATGTACAAGATATATTCAAAATTTAAAATATATCACAATTTTTTTTACAAGTTTGGGCGTGACAGTTTTGTGCGGTTGGTGGGCGTTTGTTTGGGCGTGGCATAAAGTTTTTTTGCAAATTTATCAAGATATATTCAAAAATTAAAATATATCACAATTTTTTTTTTAAGTTTTGGAGTTACAAATTTTGGGCGGTTTATGAGCGTTGGAGTGGGCGTGGCAAAAATTTGTTCACATATCTATTAAAATGTACAAGATATATTCAAAACTTTAAAAATATATAAAATATAATATAAATAATATTTTTCAAATGTGTGGGCGTGACAGTTTTGGTCGGTTTGTGGGCGTTAGAGTGGGCATGGCAAAACGATTTTTGAAAATCTATTGAAATGTACAAAATATAATTAGAAATAAAAAAATATCACAAAATATTTTTGACATTTTTTTTCGGCGTGAAAGTGTTAAGCGGTTTTTGGGCGTTGGAGTAGGCGTGGCAAAAAGTTTTTTGGCAAATCTACAGAAATGTACAAGATATATTCCAAAATTAAAATATATCACAATTTTTTTTACAAGTTTGGGCGTGACAGTTTTGTGCGGTTGGTGGGCGTTTGATTGGGCGTGGCAAAAAGTTTTTTGTCAAATCTATCAAGATATATTCAAAAATTAAAATATATCACAATTTTTTTTTTAAATTTTGGAGTTACAGATTTTGGGCGGTTTGTGTGCGTTAGAGTGGCAAAAAGTTTTTTGACATATCTATTAAAATGTACACGATATATTCAAAACTTAAAAAATATATAAAATATAATATAAATAATATTTTTCAAAAGTGGGCGTGACAGTTTTGGGCGGTTTGTGGGCGTTTCGATGGGCGTGTCAAAAAGATATTTGGCAAATCTATATAAATGTACACGATATATTCCAAAATTAAAATATATCACAATTTTCTTTACAAGTTTGGGCGTGAAAGTTTTGAGCTGTTTGTGGGCGTTGGAGTGGGCGTGCCAAAAAGTTGTTTGGCAAATCTATCAAGATATATTCAAAAATTAAAATATATCACAATTTTTTTTTAAAGTTTTGGAGTTACAGTTTTTGGGCGGTTTGTGTGCGTTAGAGTGGGCGTGGCAAAAAGTTTTCTGCCCAAAATATAAAAATGTACAAGATATATGTTTAAAAATTAAAAAATATCACAATATTTTTCAATAGTGTGAGCGTGACAGTTTTGGGCGGTTTATGAGAGTGGGCGTGGCAAAAAGTTTTTTCACATATCTATTAAAATGTACAAGATATATTCAAAACTTAAAAAATTTATAAAATATAATATAAATAATATTTTTCAAATGTGTGGGCGTGACAGTCTTGGTCGGTATGTGGGCGTTAGAGTGGGCGTGGAAAAAAGATTTTCGAAAATCTATTGAAATGTACAAAATATAATCAAAAATTAAAAAATATCACAAAATATTTTTGAAATTTTTTTTTGGGTGTGACAGTGTTAAGCGGTTTTTGGGCGTTGGAGTCGGCGTGGCAAAAAGTTGCTTGGCAAATCTATAGAAATGTATGAGATATATTCCAAAATTAAAATGTATCACAATTTTTTTTACAAGTTTGGGCGTGACAGTTTTGTGCGGTTGGTGGGCGTTTTATTGGGCGTGGCAAAAAGTTTTTGGCAAATCTATCAAGATATATTCAAAAATTAAAATATATCACAATTTTTTTTAAAGTTTTGGAGTTACAGATTTTGGGCGGTTTGTGTGCGTTAGAGTGGGCGTGGCAAAAAGTTTTTTTGCAAAAATATAGAAATGTACAAGATATATTCAAAAATTAAACATATCACATTTTTCAAATGTGTGGGCGTGACAGTTTTGGGCGGTTTATGAGCGTTGGAGTGGGTGTGTCAAAATGTTTTTTTGACATATATATAGAAATGTACAAGATATATTAAAAAATTAAAAAATATCACAATTTTTTTTTAAATTGTTTGGGCGTGGCTGTTTTGGTCGTTTGAGTGGGCATTGCACAAAGTTTTTGCCAAATCTATAGAAATGTACAGGAAAAATTAAAATTAAGAAATAGCACAATATTTTTTAAGAGAGAGTTTTGAGCTGTTTGTGAGCGTTGGAGTGGCGTGGCAAAAAGTTTTTTGGAAAAATATAAAGAAATGTGAAATATATATTTAAAAATTAAAATATATCACAATTTTTTTTTTAAAGTTTGGTCGTGACAGTTTTAAGCGGTTTGTGGGCGTTAGAGTAGGCGTGGCAAAAAGTTTTTTATCATATTTATAGAAATGTACAAGATATATTTAAAAATTAAAAATATCACAAATTATTTTTATAATTTTGTTTGGGTTTGACAGTTCTGAGCTGTTTATGGGCGTTGCAGTGGGCGTGGCAAAAAGTTTTTTGGCAAATCTATATAAATGTACAAGATATATGTTTAAAAATTATAAAATATCACAACATTTGTCAATAGTGTGAGCGTGACAGTTTTGGGCGGTTTATGAGCCTTGGAGTGGGGGTGGAAAAAGTTTTTTGACATATCTATTAAAATGTACAAGATATATTCAAAACTTAAAAAATATATAAAATATAATATAAATAATATTTTTCAAAAGTGTGGGCGTGACATTTTTGTGCGGTTTGTGGGCGTTTCGATGGGCGTGTCAAAAAGCTATTTGGCAAATCTATATAAATGTACACGATATATTCCAAAATTAAAAAATATCACAATTTTTTTTACAAGTTCGGGCGTGACAGTTTTGTGCTGTTGGTGGGCGTTTGATTGGGCTTGGCAAAAAGTTTTTTGGCAAATCTATCAAGATATATTCAAAAATTAAAATATATCACCATTTTTTTTTAAGTTTTGGAGTTACAGTGGGCGTGGCAAAAAGTTTTTTGGCAAAAATATAGAAATGTACAAGATATATTCAAAAATTAAAAATATCACATTTTTCAAATGTGTGGGCGTGACAGTTTTGGGCGGTTTAAGAGCGTTGGAGTGGGCGTGTCAAAATGTTTTTTGACATATATATAGAAATGTACAAGATATATTAAAAAATAAAAATATATCACAATTTTTTTTAAAAGTTTGGTCGTGACAGTTTTAGGCTTTTTGTGGGCGTTAGAGTAGACGTGGCAAAAAGTTTTTTATCATATTTATAGAAATGTACAAGATATATTTAAAAATTAAAAATATCACAAATTATTTTTATAATTTTTTTTGGGCTTGACAGTTCTGAGCTGTTTATGGGCGTTGGAGTGGGCGTGGCAAAAAGTTTTTTGGCAAATCTATATAAATGTACAAGATATATGTTTAAAAATTAAAAAATATTACAACATTTTTCAATAGTGTGAGCGTGACAGTGAGCGTTGGAGTGGGCGTGGCAAAAAGTTTTTCCACATATCTTTTAAAATGTACAAGATATATTCAAAACTTAAAAAATATATAAAATATAATATAAATAATATTTTTCAAAAGTGTGGGCGTGACAGTTTTGGGCGGTTTGTGGGCGTTTCGATATGCGTGTCAAAAAGTTTTTTGGAAAATCTAAAAAATTTACATAATATATTTAAAAATTAAAATATATCACATTTTTCAAATGTGTGGGCGTGACAGTTTTAGGCGGTTTGAGTGGGCGTGGCAAAAAGTTTTTTCACATATACAAGATATATTCAAAAATTAAAAAAATTTTTTAAAATCTTTAGAAAGGTACAAAATATAATCAAAAATAAAAAAATATAACAAAATATTTTTGAAAATTTTTTTTGGGCGTGACAGTTTTAAGCGGTTTTTGGGCGTTGGAGTAGGCGTGGCAAAATTTTTTTTGGCAAATCTATAGAAATGTACTAGATATATTCCAAAATTAAAATATATCACATTTTTTTACAAGTTTGGACGTGACAGTTTTGGGCGGTTTATGAGCGTTGGAGAGGGCGTGGCAAAATGTTTTTTGACATATCTATAGAAATGTAACAGATATATTAAAAATTAAAATATATCACAATTTTTTTTTTAAAGTTTGGGCGTGGCAGTTTTGGTCGTTTGAGTGGGCGTGGCAAAAAGTTTTTGCCAAATCTATAGAAATGTACAAGAAAAATTAAAATTCAAAAATTAAAATATATTAAAATTTTTTTTTTAAGTTTTGGAGTTAAAGATTTTGGGCGGTTTGTGTGCGTTAGAGTGGGCGTGGCAAAATGTTTTTTGGCAAAAATATAGAAATGTACAGATATATTCAAAAATTAAAAATATCACATTTTTCAAATGTGTGGGCGTGACAGTATTGAGCGGTTTGAGTGGGCGTTAGAGTGGGCGTGGCAAAACGTTTCTTGAAAATCTATAGAAATGTACAAAATATAATCAAAAATAAAAAAATATAACAAAATATTTTTGAAAATTTTTTTGGGCGTGACAGTTTTAAGCGGTTTTTGGGCGTTGGAGTAGGCGTGGCAAAAACTTTTTTGGCAAATCTATAGAAATGTACTAGGTATATTCCAAAATTAAAATATATTATATCACATTTTTTTTACAAGTTTGGACGTGACAGTTTTGGGCGGTTTATGAGCGTTTGAGTGGGCGTGGCAAAATGTTTTTTGACATATCTATAGAAATGTAAAAGATATATTAAAAATTAAAATATATCACAATTTTTCTTAAAAGTTTGGGCGCGACAGTTTTGGTCGTTTGAGTGGGCGGGGCAAATGTTTTTGCCAAATCTATAGAAATGTACAAGAAAAATTAAAATTCAAAAATTAAAATATATCACAATTTTTTTTTAAAGTTTTGGAGTTACAGCTTTTGGGCGGTTTGTGTGCGTTAGAGTAGGCGTGGCAAAAAGTTTTTTGGCAAAAATATAGAAATGTACAAGATATATTCAAAAATTAAAAATATCACATTTTTCCAATGTGTGGGCGTGACAGTTTTGGGCGGTTTTTTAGCGTTGGAATGGGCGTGTCAAAATGTTTTTAGACATATATATAGAAATTTACAAGATATATTAAAAAATTAAAATATATCACAATTTTTTTTTAAAGTTTGTGCGTGACAGTTTTGTGCGGTTGGTGGGCGTTTGATTGGGCGTGGCAAAAAGTTTTTTGGCAAATCTATCGAGATATATTCAAAAATTAAAATATATCACAATTTTTTTTAAAAGTTTGGTCGTGACAGTTTTTGAGCCGGTGTGTGGGCGTTAGAGTGGGCGTGGCTAAAAGTTTTTTGGCAAAAATATAGAAATGTACAAGATATATTAAAAAATTAAAAATATCACATTTTTCAAATGTGTGGGCGTGACAGTGTTGGGCGGTTTATGAGCGTTGGAGTGGGCGTGTCAAAATATTTTTTTACATATATATAGAAACTTACATGATATATTCAAAAATTAAAATATATCACAATTTTTTTTAAAAGTTTGGTCGTGACAGTTTTTGAGGCGGTTTGTGGGCGTAAGAGTGGGCGTAGCAAAAAGTGTTTTGGCAAAAATATAGAAATGTACAAGATATATTCAAAAATTAAAAATATCACATTTTTCAAATGTGTGGGCGGTCTATGAGCGTTGGAGTGGGCGTGTCAAAATGTTTTTTGACATATATATAGAAATGTACAAGATATATTAAAAAATTAAAATATATCACAATTTTTTTTTTATAAGTTTGGGCGTGACAGTTTTGTGCGGTTGGTGTGCGTTTGATTGCGGGTGGCAAAAAGTTTTTTGGCAAATCTATCAAGATATATTCAAAAATTAAAATATATCACAATTTTTTTTAAAAGTTTGGTCGTGACAGTTTTTGAGGCGGTTTGTGGGCGTTAGAGTGGGCGTGGCTAAAAGTTTTTTGGCAAAAATATAGAAATGTACAAGATATATTCAAAAAATAAAAATATCCCATTTTTCAAATGTGTGGGCGTGACAGTCTTGGGCGGTTTTTGAGCGTTGGAATGGGCGTGTCAAAATGTTTTTAGACATATATATAGAAATTTACAAGATATATTAAAAAATTAAAATATATCACAATTTTTTTTTTAAAGTTTGTGCGTGACAGTTTTGTGCGGTTGGTGGGCGTTTGATTGGGCGTGGCAAAAAGTTTTTTGGCAAATCTATCGAGATATATTCAAAAATTAAAATATATCACAATTTTTTTTAAAAGTTTGGTCGTGACAGTTTTTGAAGCGGTGTGTGGGCGTTAGAGTGGGCATGGCTAAAAGTTTTTTGGCAAAAATATAGAAATGTACAAGATATATTAAAAAATTAAAAATATCACATTTTTTAAATGTGTGGGCGTGACAGTGTTGGGCGGTTTATGAGCGTTGGAGTGGGCGTGTCAAAATGTTTTTTTACATATATATAGAAACTTACATGATATATTCAAAAATTAAAATATATCACAATTTTTTTTAAAAGTTTGGTCGTGACAGTTTTTAAGGCGGTTTGTGGGCGTTAGAGTGGGCGTGGCAAAAAGTGTTTTGGCAAAAGTATAGAAATGTACAAGATATATTCAAAAATTAAAAATATCACATTTTTCAAATGTGTGGGCGTGACAGTGTTGGGCGGTTTATGAGCGTTGGAGTGGGCGTGTCAAAATGTTTTTTGACATATATAGTGACATATTCATTTCTTCATACGACATATTCACTCTTCATATAAAAAAGCTATAGCCGATCTTTTGGAAAGCTTCACTCTCCAAAAGCCTCATAAATAACATTTCCCCAAGATACGAACCGCTTAACGGTAACGAGCTTAATGATCTGTTAAGCTTGACATATAAAGCTAAGTAGAACTTAAAGGCTTATGTTAATCCTCTGTAAAAGGTTTGCTGGGCCGAAAGAATACATTTGTAAGTTAGTTCTTAACTGACCTCTGGTGAAACTTATTCAAATAAAGATCATAAAAAGGAAAATATATTTTTTTTTCATTAAATCTATCACCAAAAAAGTTTATTGGCGCAGTCGGTAGGATACTGAAAAAAGTCCTAGTAAACTCGTTATCCTTTGACAATCTAGTGAAAAGAGGAAAACTTGTACGACCAAGTAACCTTTTCTGATTGTACCCGCGAATTGGCCGCAACAAAGTGATTTCGGTTCGTTTAAAGTGACTAAAATCGGTATCCGCACAAGAACCTGTGCGATCGGAGTTAATTTAAAGACCTCATTTTGTGGACCGCTTCGTGAAGTGAGACCTCCACTAAGGTGTAATACAATTAAAAGGCACACAGTGCAGTTTACTAAGACATAAGTCTCGACATACTGTAGCAGTCTGTGAACAAGAACAGAAACTAACTTATAAATAAAACTAAAATGGAATTACCAGCGGAAAATATGACTCAATTACTTCGGCAAATACGCCAAGTACCGAAATTCTCTGGAGACCCATCAAATCTCAGTTCGTTCATCAGACGTATCGAATACCTGTTGAACTTATAACCTTCAAACGACGCTCGACAGAAGGCGGTTATATTTGGAGCCATCGAACTTCAAATTGTCGGAGATGCGGAAAAGGTTACCCAATTTGGAATGCACAACGAATGGACAACTTTAAGAGACGCCCTAATCACGGAATTCAAGACTCAGACGCCCTTGGAGGAACTACTAGGAAGATTGTATCGCACACCTTTTAAAGGTAACTTACGTCTATTCTGTGAACAATTAGAAGATAAGTCCAGTGTAATTATAAATAAGTTAGCATTAGAGAATGACCGAAATAATATGGTGGTTTATACACAAGCAATGGCAACCAAAATAAAAAATACAATTCAACGCTCACTCCCCGATAGGTTGTTCATGACCTTAGCGAGGTATGACATTTCAACCGTTCAAAAATTAAAGCAAATCGCCCAACAAGAAGGTCTATACGAAGACCCAATTTCAAAAACATTCGATAGTCAGCCAAAATTTAACTCAAATTCACCTAACACCTATAAACATACAAACATTAACCAAATCAAAAACACTCACCCCAACCAACGATTCATTCGCCCCTTTATTCCATTAAATCCCACACAGACCCAAAACACTAACGTAAACAATCAACCCCTTTTAGACAAATTCCTCCGACCAGACAACATCAACTTAATCAGTACAGAAATTTATACAACGGATTCAGAACAGACTTACTTCAGGACCGTCAAAACGACACCCGAAACTACTATCAGCCCCCCAACAACCAAGAGTGCCCAATAAGCGTTTTAGAGAAAGCAGCGAACAATCGCGTATGCAGACAAATGAAAATTTTCACCAGCACGAATTAGAATACGATAACGAAACTGAACACTACATTAATAACGACGAACAGTTCCACGAAGATCAATTACAGAATACTCAGACTGAAAATTTTCCAATACCAGCCTGGGATCCCACCAATACATAGAGATCATGTTTAATAACCACAGATATAGATGCATAGTTGATACTGGCTCTTCGATAAACTTGATGAACTCAAACTTTTTCAATCTTCAAGTTAAAGATAAGCAAATAACTGTCCGAAGTATGACAGGCTATTCTAAATTAAATAAATATGTAGACCTTCCAGCCAACGGTCTTTTTCAACAAACGCAAAAATTCTATATTCATTCATTTTCACCTTATTATGATATTCTGTTAGGAAGAAAAATACTAATGGAGAAAACCGGTTTAATAGACTACTCTCGGAAAGGAACAATAATTAACGAATGAATGTTCATTCATTCACAAAGAACTAGATCCATGTGATGAGAACTCTTCGGAAAACTTTAATGCACTCTTACAAGAAAACAACTTTACATCAGAAATAAACTATGCCATGGACAACAACATAGACTCAGAACACACATACAGACTAGAACATTTAAATAGTGAGGAAAAATACAGACTTACAAATTTGTTAAAATGACATTCAATATTCCAAAAATGAAAACCTTACATTCACAAGCATAATACGTCATGATATAAAAACCTCTCATGAAAACCCAGTTTACAAAAGACGATACTCGTACCCGTCTTCCTACGAAGCAGAAGTAAATAAGCAAATTGAGGAAATGTTAAAACAAGGCATTATACGCGAAAGCGACTCCCCTTATTTCAGTCCATTATGGATTGTCCCCAAAAAGATGGATGCCTCTGGCAAACCGAAATTCAGGTTGGTCGTGGACTATCGAAATCTAAATGAAATAATAATAAATGATAAATTTCCGATTCCTAACATGGACGAAATACTAGGCAAATTAGGAAAATGCCAGTATTTTACTACAATTGACTTAGCAAAAGGCTTTCATCAAATCGAAATGGACCCTAAGTCTATACCAAAAACGGCGTTTTCGACCAAACATGGTCACTACGAGTGAACACGCGCATGCCATTTGGCTTAAAAAATGCTCCTGCAACCTTCCAACGGTGCATGAATTACGTCCTAAAAGACCTCATAAATAAGCATTGCCTTGTTTATTTAGATGATGTGATCATCTATTCAATATCTTTGAACGAACACCTAGACTCACTGAGGAAGGTTTTTGAGAAACTTAAAGAGGCCAATCTTAAACTCCAATTGGACAAATGCGAATTTTTAAAAAAGCAAACAAATTTCTTAGGTCATATTATAAGTCCAGAAGGCATACGACCTAATAAAGAGAAAGTTAAGGCAATCGAAAAATTTCCTCTCCCAGAGACATCAGAAGAAATCAAATCTTTCTTAGGCTTATGCGGATACTACCGTAAGTTCATTCCAGACTTTGCAAAGATTGCAAAACCTCTGACAATATTTCTAAAGAAAGGAGCTAAATTAGACACAAGAAACGAAGATTATAATAAATCATTTGAAAAATTGAAAACACTCATAATGAACGACCCAATTTTGATTTGCCCCGATTTCACAAAAACATTTCAAGTCACTACTGACGCTAGCAATTATGCCATAGGAGCCGTGTTATCACAAGACAATAAGCCAGTAAGCTTTGCAAGTAGAACATTAAATGATCATGAACAAAATTATAGCACTATTGAAAAAGAACTACTAGCAATCGTTTGGGCAACCAAATATTTCCGCCCATATCTATATGGAATCCCCTTTGAGATTTTGAGCGATCACAAACCCCTTGTTTGGCTAAATAATATTAAAGAGCCTAATATAAAATTACAACGTTGGCGAATTAGACTTAGCGAATATAATTTCAAAATCAAATATTTAGAAGGTAAACTTAATCATGAAGCAGACGCTTTATCTCGCGTCAAAATTGAAGAAAACATGGTAGGCGAAGAAGAAAATATTTCAACAGCAGCAACAATACACAGTTCATCAGAAAGCAACGAAACCTACATTGAAATTACAGAAAAACCCATAAACTATTTTGCAAGACAAATTGAATTTATAAAAGATAGCGTAGACCAAGTAGAGACAACGAAATACTTTTCCAAAATAAAACTGACCATCAAATACACTGACATGACCCTGACAAAGGCAAAAGATATCCTTATTAAATACTTCTTAAATAATAGCAGTGTTATTTACCTGGAAAACGATAAAGACTTTTTAGTTTTTCAAAAAGCATATCGAGAAACCATTAACCAACATAGTAACGTGAAAATTTTGAAAAGTATCATAATGTTAAAAGACTTAAAGACTTAAATCTTATCCTGAATTTAAAGAATTCATTATTACTCAACATTCTAAATTGTTACACCCTGGTATTGAAAAAATGATACGATTATTTAAAGAAACTCACTATTTTCCCGATTATAATAAACTAATTCAAAACATTATTAATGATTGTGAAGTCTGTAACCGTGCAAAGACAGAACAGACCAACAAAACTAGTTTTCGAAATAACTCCAGAGGCAAATAACCCACGCGAAATTTATGTTATTGACTTTTATGCTATTGACAACGAACAGTATTTATCTTGCATAGACGTTTATTCAAAATTTGCTTCACTTATTAAAACAAACAGTAGAGATTGGTTAGAGGCAAAACGAGCCCTTACTAGAATTTTTAACGACATGGGAAAACCACAGAAAATTAAAGCAGACAAGGATTCCGCGTTTATAAGCACTTCTTTAAAAACTTGGCTAAACAACGAAGACATACAAATAGATATTACCACAAGTAAAATAGGAATAGCAGACATAGAACGCCTTCATAAAACCATAAATAGAAAAATCAGAATTATCAATACTGAAAACAATAGAGAAAATAAAGAAACACGAATAAAAAAACACGAAACACGAAACAAAATAAAGAAACAATTTTATACATATACAACCACAAGACTAAACATAACACAACCAGACAGATACCGGCTAACATCCTTCTTTACGCAGACACACCTACTTATGATACCCAGATGATTAAAGAAATGAAAATCAAAAATCTTAACAAAAAACGACAGGATTTCGAAATCGACACAAAATTTAGACAAGCACCCTTAACACGCGCGAAATCAAAAAATCGCTTTAGAAAAACAGGAAGAATAGAACAATTAGACGAAAAACATTATAACGAAAACAATAGAGGTCAAAACGTTATTCATTATAAAAGCAAATTTAAAAAGGAAAAGAAAGTTAATGACAGCAAATACTTGCAGCAAACCGACACCTCCCAATCATCGGACTCATAATCACCATAATAACTTGTATTGCGATACAAACTACAGCAGGAACAATCGAAATCAACCCAATAGAAAACAATCAAGGATTTATCTTGTTTGAATCTGGAACAATACAAATCCCCATCACCTTTATGCATCACTGTCTCACCATAAATATTACAGAAGTTGAAGAAACATTTAATAGTATAATTAAACAATGCCAAGAATTTAAAAATGTCACACAAATTAAATATTTAACCGAGAAAATGGAAAGAGAAATAAATGGCATACGCATCTCAAAACGAAACAAACGAGGACTGGCTAACTTTGTAGGTTCCACATTAAGATATCTTTTTGGCACACTAGACGAAGACGACAGACAACATATTGAACAACAAATTTCGACTCTATCACACAATACAGGTCAGCACTCCAAACCACGTTATTGACAGTCTCAATAATGGCATAGAAATAATTAACAACCAGTCCAATTCTTTGAAAAAGGAACAAAAATTGAATTTATTAATATTTAATATTGAACATTTTACCGAATATATCGAAGACATTGAAATGGGTTCACAACTAACACGACTAGGAATATTTAATCCTAAACTACTAAAACATGACAATATTGGCAACATTAATTACAAAAATCTGATAAACATAAAAACTTCCGCTTGGTATAACGTACCTACTAATGAAATATTCCTAATGTCCCACATTCCTATGAATTCAATTGAACGACCAACTTTCATAATTGCACCTTACCCCGACAATAATGGCCAAATTATTAAGGAAAATATTGAAGGCAAATTCTACTCACATAACAACTATGTTCTAAATACACTAACAAAGAATATTGTCAAAGACCATTGCATAACTAACATAGTAAAACACGAAACACAAACTTGTACTTTTCAAAAATATCGTAAACAATCCTATATTCAATACATTAAACCAAATATACTTATAACCTGGAATATGACCAGAGAAAAACTTTATCACAATTGTAACGGTCAAGAGATTTATTGAAAATAATAAAATTATAAAAATATCCAACTGCACAGCAGAATTAAAACAAATTACAATATCTAATAGTATTCAACAATACACAAATGTAATATTTACTGAACACAATGTAACAAAAATCGAAGCAATGTCACACATAGAAATTAAAGAAATGATTTTGTTAAACAATAAGAGTAACACAATTTACAGAAACATACTAATAATCTTCATAGCTGTTTTAGTTATGTAAAACAGCGCCACACAAAATTATTATCTCTTACCTAAAACCAAGTAAAACCACTAACAAAAATATCGAAAAAGAAACAGAAACGAAAACAGAAATAGCTGAAATTGCAAATCCAGTACCACACTTATATCCAGAAATAATCGCTTGAGGACAAGCTAATATCTAAAAGGAAATAAATTCAGAAATAGCTGAAATTGCAAATCCAGTACCACACTTATATCCAGAAATAATCGCTTGAGGACAAGCTAATATCTAAAAGGTAGGGAGTGACATATTCATTTCTTCATACGACATATTCACTCTTCATATAAAAAAGCTAAAGCCGATCTTTTGGAAAGATTCACTCTCCAAAAGCCTCATAAATAACATTCCCCAAGATACGAACCGCTTAACGGTAACGAGCTTAATGATCTGTTAAGCTTGACATATAAAGCTAAGTAGAACTTAAAGGCTTATGTTAATCCTCTGTAAAAGGTTTGCTGGGCCGAAAGAATACATTTGTAAGTTAGTTCTTAACTGACCTCTGGTGAAACTTATTCAAATAAAGATCATAAAAAGGAAAATATATTTTTTTTTTTCATTAAATCTATAACCAAAAAAGTTTATTATATATAGAAATGTACAAGATATATTAAAAAATTAAAATATATCACAATTTTTTTTAAAAGTTTGGGCGTGACAGTTTTGGTTGTTTGAGTGGGCGTGAAAAAAGTTTTTGCCAAATCTATGGAAATGTACAGGAAAAATTAAAGTTAAGTTAGCACAATATTTTTTAAGAGAGAGTTTTGAGCTGTTTGTGAGCTTTGGAGTGGCGTGGCAAAAAGTTTTTTTGGTAAAATATAAAGAAATGTGCAAGATATATTCAAAAATTAAAATATATCATAATTTTTTTTAAAAGTTTGGTCGTGACAGTTTTAGGCGGTTTGTGGGCGTTAGAGTAGGCATGGCAAAAAGTTTTTTAGCATATTTATAGAAATTCTCAAGATATATTTATAAATTAAAAAATATCTCAAATTATTTTTATAATTTTTTTTGGGCTTGACAGTTCTCAGCTGTTTATGGGCGTTGGAGGGGACGTGGCAAAAAGTTTTTTGGCAAATCTATATAAATGTACAAGATATATTTTTAAAAATTAAAAAATATCACATTTTTCAATAGTGTGAGCGTGACAGTTTTGGGCGGTTTATGAGCGTTGGAGTGGGCGTGGCAAAAAGTTTTTTATCATAATATATTTATAGAAATGTACAAGATATATTCAAAAATTAAAAATATCACATTTTTCAAATGTGTGGCCGTGACAGTTTTGGGCGGTTCATGAGCGTTGGAGTGGGCGTGTCAAAATGTTTTTTGACATATCTATAGAAATGTAAAAGATATATTAAAAATTAAAATATATCACAATTTTTTTTTTTTAAAGTTTGGGCGTGACAGTTTTGGTCGTTTGAGTGGGCGTGGCAAAAAGTTTTTGCAAATCTATAGAAATGTACAGAAAAAATTAAAATTAAGAAATAGCACAATATTTTTTAAGAAAGAGTTTTGAACTGTTTGTGAGCGTTGGAGTGGCGTGGCAAAAAGTTCTTTGGAAAAATATAAAGAAATGTGCAAGATATATTCAAAATGTACAAGATATTTTCAAAAATTAAAAATATCACATTTTTCAAATGAGTGTGCGTGACAATTTTGGTCGGTTTGTAGGCGTTAGAGTGGGCGTGGCAAAAAGTTTTTTTAAAATCTATAGAAATGTACAAAATATAATCAAAAATAAAAAAATATAACAAAATATTTTTGAAAATTTTTTTGGGCGTGACAGTTTTAAGCGGTTTTTGGGCGTTGGAGTCGGCGTGGCAAAAAATTTTTTGGCAAATCTATAGAAATGTACTAGATATATTCCAAAATTAAAATATATCACATTTTTTTACAAGATTGGACGTGACGGTTTTGTGCGGTTTCTGAGCGTTGGAGTGGGCGGGGCAAAATGTTTTTTGACATATCTATAGAAATGTAAAAGATATATTAAAAATTAAAATATATCACAATTTTTTTTTAAAGTTTGGGCGTGACAGTTTTGGTCGTTTGAGTGTGCGTGGCAAAAAGTTTTTGCCAAATCTATAGAAATGTACAAGAAAAATTAAAATTCAAAAATTAAAATATATCACAATTTTTTTTTAAAGTTTTGGAGTTACAGATTTTTGGCGGTTTGTGTGCGTTAGAGTGGGCGTGGCAAAAAGTTTTTCAGCAAAAATATAGAAATGTACAAGATATATTAAAAAATTAAAAATATCACATTTTTCAAATGTGTGGGCGTGACAGTGTTGGGCGGTTTATGAGTGTTGGAGTGGGCGTGTCAAAATGTTTTTTGACATATATATAGAAATGTACAAGATATATTCAAAAATTAAAATATATCACAATTTGTTTTTACAAGTTTGGGCGTGACAGTTTGGAGCTGTTTGTGGGTGTGCCAAAAAGTTTTTTGGCAAATCTATCAAGATATATTCAAAAATTAAAATATATCACAATTTTTTTTTAAAGTATTGGAGTTACAGATTTTGGCCGGTTTGTGTGCGTTAGAGTGGGCGTGGCAAAAAGTTTTTTGGCAAAAATATAGAAATGTACAAGATATATTCAAAAATTAAAAATATCACATTTTTCAAATGTGTGGGCGTGACAGTTTTGGGCGGTTTGTGAGCGTTGGAGTGGGCGTGTCAAAATGTTTTTTGACATATATATAGAAATGTACAAGATCTATTAAAAAATTAAAATATATCACAATTTGGTTTTAAAAGTTTCGGCGTGACAGTTTTGGTAGTTTGAGTGGGCGTGGCAAAAAGTTTTTGCCAAATCTATGGAAATGTACAAGAAAAATTAAAATTCAAAAATTAAAATATATCACAATTTTTTTTTAAAGTTTTGGGCGGTTTGTGTGCGTTAGAGTGGGCGTGGCAAAAAGTTTTTTTGCAAAAATATAGAAATGTACAAGATATATTCAAAAATTAAAAATATCACATTTTTCAAATGTGTGGGCGTGACAGTGTTGGGCGGTTTATGAGTGTTGGAGTGGGCGTGTCAAAATGTTTTTTGACATATATATAGAAATGTACAAGATATATTCAAAAATTAAAATATATCACAATTTGTTTTTACAAGTTTGGGCGTGACAGTTTTGAGCTGTTTGTGGGTGTGCCAAAAAGTTTTTTGGCAAATCTATCAAGATATATTCAAAAATTAAAATATATCACAATTTTTTTTTAAAGTATTGGAGTTACAGATTTTGGCCGGATTGTGTGCATTAGAGTGGGCGTGGCAAAAAGTTTTTTGGCAAAAATATAGAAATGTACAAGATATATTCAAAAATTAAAAATATCACATTTTTCAAATGTGTGGGCGTGACAGTTTTGGGCGGTTTATGAGCGTTGGAGTGGGCGTGTCAAAATGTTTTTTGACATATATATAGAAATGTACAAGATATATTCAAAAATTAAAATATATTAGAGTGGGCGTGGCAAAATGTTTTTCCCAAATCTATGGAAATGTGCAGGAAAAATTAAAATTAAGAAATAGCACAATATTTTTTAAGAGAGAGTTTTGAGCTGTTTGTTAAAAATATCACATTTTTCAAATGTGTGGGCGTGACAGTTTGAGCGGTTTGTGGGAATTGGAGTGGGCGTGGCAAAAAGTTTTTTGGAAAAATATAAAGAAATGTGCATGATATATTCAAAAATTAAAATATGTAATATATGTATGTAAAATATGTAATTAAAATATATCACAATTTTTTTTAAAAGTTTGGTCGTGACAGTTTTAGGCGGTTTGTGGGCGTTAGAGTAGGCGTGGCAACAAGTTTTTTATCATATTTATAGAAATGTACAAGATATATTAAAAAATTAAAAAATATCACAATATATTTCAAAAATTTTTGGTTGTGACAGTTTTGATCAGTTTGTGGGCTTTGGAGTAGGAGTGGATAAAACGTTGGCGTGACAGTTTTGGGCGGTTTGTGGGCGTTGCAGTGAGCGTGACAAACAGTTTTTTGGCAAATCTTAGTTTCGCAGCTACTTTTATGGCACACTGTCAGCTCTATATCTTGGCCTTCCTCTTGACCACTTCAACGTGGAAATTTCAGACTAGTAATGGATCGTTTCCGTTGATGCTGAGATGGTTCTTTCACTGCTCTTCCAAGCAAATGGATTCACCCTGTAGGGCTTGTGAGAGATATTGTCGACAAAGTGACGACCTGGATTGTGCGAAGGAATGTCGTTATGGATGCATATGGGCAAAAATTTTTGGTAAATCTATAGAAATGTTTAAGATATATTCAAAAATTAAAAAATATTATAATTTTTTTCAAAAGGTGGGTGTGAAAGTATTGTGCGTTTTGTCAAATCTATAAAATTTTACAAAACATATAAAAAAGTGAAAAAATGTTGCATTTTTTAAAAGTGTGGCGTGAAGTTTTAGGCGGTTCGTGGGCGTGTCAAAAAGTTTCTTGGCAAAGCTATAGAAATGTACAAAACTAAATTCAAAAATTAAAAAATATCGCAATATTTTTCAAAATTTTTTGGGCGTGACAGTTTTGAGCTGTTTGTGGGCCAACGCCCAACGAGTGGGCCTGCCAAAAAGTTTTTTGGCAAATCTATAGAAATGTACAAGAAATACTCAAAAATTAAAAAATATCACAAATTTTTCAAAGGTGTGGGCGTGACAGTTTTGGGCGGTTTGTGGCCGTGTTAAAAAGGTTTTTGGGAAATTGGAATATATACAAAATATATTCCAAAATTAAAAAATACCACAATATTTTTCAAAATTTTTTTGGGCGTGACAGTTTTGAGCGGGTTGTGGTCGTTGAAGTGGCGTGGCAAAATTTTTTTGGCAAATCTATAGAAATGCACAAGTTAAATAAAAAACAACATTTTTTAAAAGTGTGGGCGTTACAGTTTGGGGAAGTTTTGGGAATTGTGTTCATTACAGTTCTGAGCGGTTAATGGGCGTGTTACGGTGGGCGTGTCAAAAAGTTATTTGGCAATCTATAGAAATGTACCAGATATATTAAAAAAATAAAAAATATCACAACATTTTTTAATAGTGTGGGCGTGACAGTTTTGGGCGGTTAGTGTGCGTAAGCGTGTGCGTTTAAAAAAGTTTTTTTTTCACAAATCTATAGCAATGTACAAAATAAATTAAAAAAATAAAAAATATCACACCATTTTTCAATAGTGTGGGCGTGGCATTGTTGGGCGTTTGAGTAAGCGTTTGTGTGGGTGTGGAAAATCTATAGAAATTCATAAGATATATTAAAAATTAAAAAATATCAAATATCACAGCAATTTTCAATAGAGTGGGCGTGAAAGTTTTGGTCGTTTGCGTGGGCGTGGCAAAAACTTTTCTATAGAAATGTACAAGATATAATCAAAAATTAAAATTATAACATTTTTCAAATGTGTGGGCGTGACATTTTTGGTCGGTTTGTGGGCGTTGGAGCGCGCGTGTCAAAAAGTTTTTTGGCAAATCTATATAAATGTACAAGATATATTTAAAAATTAAAAAATATCACAAATTATTTTTTGGGCTTGACAGTTCTGAGCGGTTAATAGGCGTTGGAATGGGCGTGGCAAAAATATAGAAATGTACAAGATATTTTCAAAAATTAAAAATATCACATTTTTCAAATTAGTGGGCGTGTCAGTTTTGGTCGGTTTGAGGGCGTTGGAGTGGGGGTGCAAAAAGTTTTTTGGCAAATCTATATAAATGTACAATATATATTTTAAAATTAAAAAATATCACAACATAAGTGTGGGTGTGACAGTTTTGTGCGCTTTGTGGGCGTTGAGTTGGGCGTGGCAAAAACTTTTTTGGCAGAAATATAGAAAGGTACAATTTATATTCAAAATATAAAAAATGTCACAACATTCTTCAAAATTGTGGGCTTAACAGTTCTGAGTGGTTTATAGGCGTTACGGTGGACGTGTCAAAAAGTTATTTGGCAAATCTATAGAAATGTACAAGTTATATTAAAAAATTTCACATTTTTCAAATGTGTGGGCGTGACAGTTTTGGGCGGTTTGTGGGTGTTTCAAAGAGTTTTTTGACATATCTATAGAAATGTAAAAGATATATTTAAAATATTGAAAATATCACAAATTATTTTAAAATTTTTGTTGGGCTTGACAGTTCTGAGCGGTTAATGGGTGTAGGAATGGGCGTGGCACAAAGTTTTTTGGAAAATCTATAGAAATGTACAAGATATATTTAAAAATTAAAAAATATCACATTTTTCAATAGTGTGGGCGTGAAAGTTTTGGGCGGCTTATGAGCGTTGGAGTGGGCGTGGCAAAAAGTTTTTTGGCAAATCTATCAAGATATAGTCAAAAATTAAAATATATCACAATTTTTTTTTAAAGTCTGTAAAAATGTACAAGATATATTCAAAAATTAAGAATTAAAATATTTTTCAAAATTTTTTTGTCGTGACAGTTTTGTGCGGTTTGTGGGCGTGGCAAAAAGTTGTTTGGATAATCTATTAATATATATTCAAAAATTAAAATATATCACAATTTAATATAAATATCAAATTTTTCAAATGTGTGGGCGTGACTGTTTTGGACGGTTTGTATGCGTTAGAGTGGGCGTGTCAAAGAGTTTTTTAATAGAAACACATGGAAATAATAGAAAGAATAGAAATAATAATAATATAGAAATATTAGGAATTAAAATATTTTTCAAAATTTTTTTTTGGCCTGACAGTTTTTGGCGGTTTGTGGGCATTGGAGTGGGCGTGGCAAAAAGTTTTTTGACATATCTTTAGAAATGTAAAAGACATAATCAAAAATTAAAAAATCTCACAAAATAGCTGTGAAATTTTTTTTGGGCGTGACAGTCTTAAGCGGTTTGTGGGCTTACGAGTGGGCGTGGCAAAAAGTTTTTCGGCAAAAATATAGAAATGTACACAATATAGTCCAAAATTAAAAATATCACATTTTTCAAATGTGTGGGCGTGACAGTTTTGAGCGTTCGAGTAAGCCTTTGTGAGGGCGTGGAAAATCTATAGAAATTCACAAGATATATTCAAAAATTAAAAAATATCACAGCAATTTTCAATAGAGTGGGCGTGACAGTTTTGGTCGTTTGCGTGGGCGTGGCAAAAAGTTTTTGCCAAATCTATAGAAATGTACAAGATATATTCAAAAATTAAAAATATCACATTTTTCAAAAGTGTGGGCGTGACAGGTTTTGGCGGTTTGTGAGCGTTAGCGTGGGCGTTTCAAAAAGTTTTTTTTTTCACAAATCTATAGTAATGTACAAAATAAATTAAAAAAATAAAAAATATCACACCATTTTTCAATAGTGTGGGCGTGGCAGTGTTGGGCGTTCGAGTAAGCGTTTGAGTGGGCGTGGAAAATCTATAGAAATTCATAAGATATATTAAAAAATTAAAAAATATCAAATATCACAGCAATTTTCAATAGAGTGGGCGTGACAGTTTTGGTCGTTTGCGTGGGCGTGGCAAAAACTTTTCTATAGAAATGTACAAGACATATTCAAAAATTAAAATTATAAAATTTTTCAAATGTGTGGGCGTGACATTTTTGGGCGGTTTGTGGGCGTTGGAGCGGGCGTGGCAAAAAGTTTTTTGGCAAATCTTTATAAATGTACAAGATATATTTAAAAATTAAAAAATATCACAAATTATTTTTTGGGCTTGACAGTTCTGAGCGGTTAATAGGCGTTGGAATGGGCGTGGCAAAAATATAGAAATGTACAAGATATTTTCAAAAATTAAAAATATCACATTTTTCAAATTAGTGGGCGTGTCAGTTTTGGTCGGTTTGAGGGCGTTGGAGTGGGGGTGCAAAAAGTTTTTTGGCAAATCTATATAAATGTACAATATATATTTTAAAATTAAAAAATATCACAACAAAAGTGTGAACGTGACAGTTTTGTGCGGTTTGTGGGCGTTGGAATGGGCGTGGCAAAAACTTTTTTGGCAAATCTATAGAAATGTACACTTTATATTCAAAAATTAAAAAATATTACATTTTTCAAAAGTGTGGGTGTGAGAGTTTTGTGCGGTTTGTGGGCGTTAGGGTGGCCTTTTCAAAAAGTTTTTTGGCAAATCTATAGAAATGTACGAATATATTAAAAAAATAAAAAATATCACAACATTCTTCAAAATTGTGGGCTTAACAGTTCTGAGCGGTTTATGGGCGTTACGCTGGGCGTGTCAAAACGGTTTTTTGACAAATCTATAAAAATACACAAGATATATTCAAAATATAAAAAATATCATAACATTCTTCAAAAGGGGGGGGTCAAAGTTTTGGGCGTTTTATGGGCGTTGGAGAAGGCGTGCAAAAAGTTTTTTGGCAAATCTATAGAAATGTATGTACAAGATATCTTCAAAAATTAAAAAATATCACATTTATAAAAAGTGTGGGCGTGTTTGTGTGCGTTAGAGTGGGCGTGGCAAAAAGTTTATTGGCAAAAATATAGAAATGTACAAGATATATTCAAAATTAAAAATATTATATTTTTCAAATGTGTGGGCGTGACACTTTTGGGCGGTTTGTGGGCGTTAGGGTGGCCGATTCAAAAAGTTTTTTGGCAATTATTCAAAAATTAAAAGTATCACAATTTTCAATGTACAAAATATCTACAAAATGTACAAAATATATTAAAAAAATAAAAAATATCACAACATTTTTCAATAGTGTGGGCGTGGCAAAAAGTTTTTGCCAAATCTATAGAAATGTACAATTTACATAAAAAATTAAAAAATATCACATTTTTTTTGGGCGTGACAGTTTTGAGGGGTTTGTGGGCGTTGGATTGGGCGTGGCAAAAACTTTTTTGGCAAAAATATAGAAATGTACAATTTATATTCAAAATATAAAAAATATCACAACATTCTTCAAAATTGTGGGCTTGACAGTTTTGAGCGGATTATGAGCGTTGGAATGGGCGTGGCGTGGTCAAATCTATAGAAACTTTCAAAAAATATATAAAAAAGTGAAGAAATATTACATTTTTCAAAAGTGTGGGCGTGACAGTTTTTGGCGTTTGTGAGCGTTAGAGTGCGCGTGCAAAAACTTCTTTGGCAAAAATATAGAAATGTACAATTTATATTCGAAATATAAAAAATGTCACAACATTCTTCAAAATTGTGGGCTTACAGTTCTGACCGGTTTATGGGCGTTACGGTGGACGTGTCAAAAAGTTATTTGGCAAATCTATATAAATGTACAAGATATATTAAAAAATTAAAAAATTTCACAAATTATTTTTAAAATTTGTTTTTGGCTTGACAGTTTTGAGCTGTTTGTGGGCGTTGAAATGGGCGTGGCAAAAAGATTTTCGGCAAAAATATAGAAATACACAAGATATATTCAAAATATAAAAATATCAAATTTTTCAAATGTGTGGGCGTAACAGTTTTGGGCAGTTTGTGGGCGATAGGGTGGCCGTTTCAAAAAGTTTTTTGGCAAATCTATAGAATTGTACGAAACATATTTTAAAATTAAAAAATATCACATTTTTCAAAAGTGTGAGCGTGACAGTTTTGGGCGGTTTTTGGGCGTTGGATTGGGCGTGGCAAAAACTTTTTTGGCAAAAATATAGAAATGTACAAGATATTTTCAAAAATTAAAAATATCTCATTTTTCAAAAGTGTGGGCGTGTCAGTTTTGTCGGTTTGTGGGCGTTGGATTGGGCGTGGCAAAAAGTTTTTTGGCAAATCTATAGAAATGTACAAAATATATTTTAAAATAAGAAAATATCAGAACATTTTTTTGGGCGGTTTATGAGCGTTGCAGCAAAAAGTTGTTTGACGCATCTATTGAAATGTACAAGATATATTCAAAACTTAAAAAATATATACAAAATAATATAAATAATATTTTTCAAAAGTGTAGGCGTGACAGTTTTTGGCGGTTTGTGGGCGTTAGGGGGGCCGTGGCAAATAGTTTTTTGAAAAATCTATAAAAATGTACAAGATATATTCAAAATATAAAAAATATCATAACATTCTTCAAAAGGGGGGGGTCAAAGTTTTGGGCGTTTTGTGGGCGTTGGAGTAGGCGTGCAAAAAGTTTTTTGGCAAATCTATAGAAATGTATGTACAAAATATCTTCAAAAATTAAAAAATTTCACATTTATCATAAGTGTGGGCGTGTCTGTGTGCGTTAGAGTGGGCGTGGCAAAAAGTTTATTGGCAAAAATATAGAAATGTACAAGATATATTCAAAAATTAAAAATATCAAGTTTTTCAAATGTGTGGGCGTGACAGTTTTGGCGGTTTGTGGGCGATAGGGTGGCCGTTCCAAAAAGTTTTTGGCAAATCTATAAAAATGTACAAAATATTATATTAAAAAAATAAAAAATTGTGGGATTAACAGTTCCGAGCGGTTTATGGGCGTTACGGTGGGCGTGTCAAAAAGTTATTCGGCAAATCTATATAAATGTACAATATATATTTTAAAATTAAAAAATATCACAACATTTTTCAAAAGTGTAAGCTTGTCAGTTTGTGCGGTCTGTGGTCGTTAAAATGGGCGTGCAAAAAGCTTTTTTGGCAAATCTATAGAAACTTACAAAATATATATTAAAAAGTTAAGAAATATTACATTTTTCAGAAGTGTGGGCGTCACAGTTTTGCGCGTTTGTGAGCGTTGCAAAAAAATTGTTGGCAATTCTATAGAAATGTACAAGATATATTCAAAAATTAAAAATATCACAATTTTCAAATTTGTGGGCGTGACAGTTTTGGGCGGTTTGTGGGCTTTGGAGTGGGCGTGGCAAACGGTTTTTTGACAAATCTATAAAAATACACAAGATATATTCAAAATATAAAAAATATCATAACATTCTTCAAAAGGGGGGTCAAAGTTTTGGGCGTTTTGTGGGCGTTGGAGAAGGCGTGCAAAAAGTTTTTTGGCAAATCTATAGAAATGTATGTACAAGATATCTTCAAAAATTAAAAAATATCACATTTATCATAAGTGTGGGCGTGTTTGTGTGCGTTAGAGTGGGCGTGGCAAAAAGTTTATTGGCAAAAATATAGAAATGTACAAGATATATTCAAAATTAAAAATATTATATTTTTCTAATGTGTGGGCGTGACACTTATGGGCGGTTTGTGGGCGTTAGGGTGGCCGATTCAAAAAGTTTTTTGGCAATTCTATAGAAATGTACAAAATATATTAAAAAAATAAAAAATATCACAACATTTTTTAATAGTGTGGGCGTGACAGTGTTGGGCGTTCGAGTAAGCGTTTGTGTGGGCGTGGCAAATCTAGACAAATTCACAAGATATATTCAAAAATTAAAAGTATCACAATTTTCAATGTACAAAATATCTACAAAATGTACAAAATATATTAAAAAAATAAAAATATCACAACATTTTTCAATAGTGTGGGCGTGGCAGTGTTGGGCGATCGAATAAGCGTTTGTGTGGGAGTGGCAAATCTAGAGAAATTCACAAGATATATTCAAAAATTAAAAAATATCACAGGGCGTGGCAAAAAGTTTTTGCCAAATCTATAGAAATGTACAATTTACATAAAAAATTAAAAAATATCACATTTTTTTTGGGCGTGACAGTTTTGAGGGGTTTGTGGGCGTTGGATTGGGCGTGGCAAAAACTTTTTTGGCAAAAATATAGAAATGTACAATTTATATTCAAAATATAAAAAATATCACAACATTCTTCAAAATTGTGGGCTTGACAGTTCTGAGCGGATTATGAGCGTTGGAATGGGCGTGGCAAAAAGTTATTTGGCAAATCTATATGAATGTACAATATATATTTTAAAATTAAAAAATATCACAACAAAAGTGTGAGCGTGTCAGTTTGTGAGGTCTGTGGTCGTTAGAGTGGGCGTGGCAAAAAGTTCTTTTGGCAAATCTATAGAAACTTACAAAATATATATAAAAAAGTGAAGAAATATTACATTTTTCAAAGGTGAGGGCGTCAAAGTCTTGCGCGGTTGTGAGCCTTGCAAAAAAATTGCTGGCAATTCTATAGAAATGTACAAGATATATTCATAAATTAAAAATATCACAATTTTCAAATGTGTGGGCGTAACAGTTTTGGGCGGTTTGTGGGCTTTGGAGTGGGCGTGGGAAACAGTTTTTTGACAAATCTATAAAAATGCATAAGATACAGTGGTGGAAAAAATAATAGAAATAAACACGCTCCTGCATGTAAAAGAAAATTACTAATTATGTACGAAGTGTGTGTGGATAAACCGTTAGCACATAAGCCACTCATAACGGTACTTTATTGTGCACTTCTTTTTGAGTTGATTTCGCTCTTGTTATTTGCGGTACATAGAGATATTTGAAGTGGTCACGTGTTTGAGCTGGTAAAAATAATAGAAACAAGCTACGTTTCTGCGATTTGTTTGAGTTTTTCCCTGTTAATTTTGTAAGTTAATCAATATATTAAATACTTTCAGGTATGCTCATAATAAATGATTTTGTAAAAAAAAAAAATGTTTAATTTCGCCTTTATATTCAGAATAGGGCGCGGAGTGCACTGTTCACCTGTAGAACGAGATATTATACAAAAACTAAAAAACGAAGGAAAAACAATAAGGGAAATTGCTGAACTAATGCACTGCTCTGCAAAAAAAAGTGTTTTCCGCGATTCATTATAAAGATACGAAGGAGAAACGGGGCAGGAAGCGAGCCACATCCCAAAAGTTCGACGACCTTTTGATTCGAACATCCAAAAAAAATCTTTTTATGTCGTCGACGGACCTGAAAAATACTTTCCAGACATCAGTGTCAAGTCGAACAATAAGAAATAGACTAATTGGAAAGAATTGGAAGGCACACTCGGCTAGGAAAGTTACACTGCTTAGTAAAAAAAATATCGCTAAAAGACTGTCTTTTGCAAAGCGACACCTAGACCGTAAAAACTGGAATAATGTTCTATGGTCTGATTAATTAATTAATTAATTAATTTTTTCGTATCTGATAGCAAAATACGTCCAGACGTCAAAAAAATACCACATTTGATCCAAAGCACACAAAAAAAAAACAGTAAAACATGGTGGAGCTAACATCATGATATGGGGATGCTTTTCCACGTCTGGAGTTGGTCCGATATTCCGGATAAAAGATAGGATGTGTGCTCCCCACTACTTAAACATATTGGAGAATGTTATGAAACCATATGCTGAGGAGGAAATGCCCTTAAAATGGGAGTTCATGCAGGATAATGATCCGAAACATTCGTCAACCCTTGCTAAGAAATGGTTTCAAGACCAAAAAATTAATGTTAGGGAGTGGCCTGCCCAATCCACGGACTTAAACCCCATAGAACATTTATGGAGAATATTAAAAAGAGGAATTGGAGGTTTTAAAAAACTGTGGGAAAAAGTTAGGTCAGAGTGGTATGCCATTAACCCCGAAATTTGCGCCAATTTAGTGAATTCAATGCCCCGTCGATGCTCAGCAATTATAAAAAATAAAGGAAATACCACTAAATATTAAAATTACAACTATTTTTATAAGATAATTCATAAAAATTAAGTTTTTTTTAGTTTTAAGAATTTTGTTTCTATTATTTTTTCCAAGCGCCAAATTAATTAGAAATGTACAAGATATATTCGATTCGATCGATTCCAACAATTCTTCACAGCGCAAAACTCAAACGTTTTTCTGCGCCTCCGTCAACACCTTCGGCACAAGCTCCGTCACTATTCCATGTACCGCAAATGTTGACAAGTTTAGGATGTCAGCGATTGCCCGGATGCTTAACCGAAGGTCTGAACTCAAAGTTTCTCGCACACGGCGAACGTTTTCATCAATTCGTGCTGTTGTTGGACGTCCGGAACGTGGATCGTCGGTGAGCTCCTCTCGATCCTCCTTGAAGGCCTTGTGCCACCTTCCACACTGAGATCTCAAAATGCACTCCTCCTTAAAGGCCTCTCGAAGCATTTGATAAGTATCCGATGCATTTTTGCCAAGTCGCACACAAAACTTTATAGCGTACCTCTGTTCCAGCGAACGCTCTATCGCACCGTGACACAACAGAAAAAATGACTTCGCTGTACGACACGTCCTACCACTTCTATTGGTCAGAGCGAACTGAGACCGAGCGCGTTGGAAAGGAGAGACTCCGCCCCAAATTTTCAGACAGGTCCGAACGTGCTACGGCAGGTAGTAACGTGACAATGAAACCACGCGCATTACTTTCATAACGCACCCTGTATATTTAAACGTGGCAAAAAGGTTTTTGGCAATTCTATATAAATGTACAATATATAATATATTTTGAAATTAAAAAATATCAGAACATTTTTCAAAACCGCGGGCGTGACAGTTTTGGGCGGTTTCTAAGCGTTGCAGCAAAAAGTTGTTTGACGTATCTATTGAAATGTACAAGATATATTCAAAACTTAAAAAATATATACAAAATAATATAAATAATATTTTTCAAAAGTGTGGTCGTGACAGTTTTTGGCGGTTTGTGGGCGTTACGGTGGCCGCTCCAAAAAGTTTTTTGGCAAATCTATAAAAATGTACAAAATATATTAAAAAAATAAAAAATATCACAGCATTCTTCAAAATTGTGGGCTTAACAGTTCTGAGCGGTTTGTTATATATTTGTTATATGTTTGTTATATATTTTAAAATTAAAAAATATCACATTTTTCAAATGTGTGGGCTTGACAGTTTTGGTCGGTTTGTGGGCGTTGGAATGGGCGTGGAAAAAAGTTTTTGGGAAAATCTATAGAAATGTACTAGATTTATTTAAAAATTAAAAAATATCACAACATTTTCCAATAGTGTGGGCGTGACAGTTTTGGGCGGTCTATGAGCGTTGAAGTGGGCGTGTCAAAAAGTATTTTGACATATCTATAGAAAGGTTGAAGATATATTCAAAAATTAAAATATATCATAATTGTATTTAATAGTTTGGTTGTGACAGTTTTGGGCGGTTTGTGGGCGTTAGAGTAGGCGTGGCAAAAAGTTTTTTAGCATATTTATAGAAATGTTCAAGATATATTTAAAAATTAAAAAATATCTCAAATTATTTTTATAATTTTTTTTGGGCTTGATAGTTCTGAGCTCTTTATGGGCGTTGGAGTGGGCGTGCCAAAAAGTTTTTTGGCAAATCTTTAGAAAATTATTATAACAAATTTTTCAAAAGTGTGGGCGTGACAGTTTTGGGCTGCTTGTGGCCGTGTCAAAAAGTTTTTTGGAAAATTGGAATATATTCCAAAATTAAAAAATACCACAATATTTTTCAAAATTTTTTTGGGCGTGACAGTTTTGAGCGGTTTGTGGGCGTTGCAGTGGGCGTGGTAAAAAGTTTTTTTTTGAAAAACTATAGAAATTTACAAGATATATAAAAAAGTGAAAAAATATTGCATTTTTCAAAAGTGTGGGCGTCACGTTTTGCGCGGTTTGTGGGCGTGGCAAAAAGTTTCTTGGCAAAGCTATAGAAATGTACAAAATAAATTCAAAAATTAAAAAATATCACAATATATTTCAAAAATTTTTGGTTGTGACAGTTTTGATCAGTTTGTGGGCGTTGGAGTAGAAGTGGAAAAAACGTTGGCGTGATATTTTTGGGCGGCTTGTGGGCGTTAGGGTGGGCGTGTCAAAAAGTTTTTGGCTAATCCATATAATTGTGTATTTATTCACTTTTGAGTCTATTAAATGGACCGTTGCAGTAACTAAGACCAATGCTGTAACCGAAGTTTTGTCAAATAAAAGAAATTACAAATCGGGTTGGATTGTGATCTTTATTGTTCAGTATTCAGCTTAAGACTAAAAATCAAATGCAAGTGAGATTGAGAAGTATTTTAGGAATATTGTATTTTGGGAGAGCGTTGCTCTTGGATACTTAAGTTTGGGAGAAGCTTCATTGAGAGCAGGCAAAGCTGCTTGGGTCTGGCTTAAGGATTTGTTTACAAGAACGGCTAAGTGCCGTTGCTAAAGAATTGTTTATTAAAACGCCTACTGCGCAGATGGCATACAGTATGGGAATCATGGGAATCTTTATTGTTTATAGTTCTTTGAAATAATTAAATTGGCCGGTTTGGGTGGCGCAAATACTTCACTACCCTCCCCTTAAAGGGAAGCCTATACTTGGGCTGGGATTGATGGATATAGTAGGGGTAATGGAGCTTCTTCCATTTCTATTTGTTGTGGTGTTTTGATTTTGATTTCTTATTTTGAATTTTGCATACAGCATTATGAATGGGTTAAATGATACAAATCTTAAATATAAATACAATAAAAGAAGTGCAATTATGACAATGGTCATGGTATGTAAAGTGTAATGTTGTTTTCTGATATCATTTTAACGATGTCGTTATGTTTTACCATTTTTATTTTTGTTATATTAAGTGGGGTGTACAGTGGTGTCAAGTCTATTTCCGGTTTTAAAAGATTTTCACTTAAAATTATGCCATCGATTTCTATTTTGCATTGGGTTACTCTTATCATTTTGTTTCATTTTATTTTTATATTATTAATTGGGTTTTGGCAATTTTGTTTAAGAATGGTTTGGGTTAAGTTCCAAGTTACAATTGTGTTAGGTTCTATGTATTTTATTATTTCTTTCGTGTGCACTGGCTTAAAATTACAAATTTGTTTTAAGTGTTTAATAATATTAGTGACACAATCATTGTTTATTTCTTTATTCTCAGCATTGTAAATTTTATTTGCTCTTTCAAAATATGATTGTGTGTCTGTGTAATCTAGCTGATAGCCGTTGGAATCTGGGTAAGGGATTATTTTAATTTTGTTTATTAATGAAAAGTTAATGGGTATGTGGGATATGATTAATAATTGGTTATCATTGTAGTTAATCCAAGTGGATGTTTTGATGTTTAAAATATTCTGGCTATTCAAATTCTCAAGTTGGTCATAGTTTAGTAATTTGGGGTTAAACAGTCAGAGTCTGGAAAGCTGCATGGGCATTTCCAAATCTTCTACGTATTCTGTGAACTGTATTAGTTCGAATAAAAGAGTGTTAATGATGTTGTTGTTATTTTCATGATTCTGTACCTTTTGCATTCCGTGAGTTATGGGCGTTCATGTCAAGTTTCTTCTGTATTTCTACTCGATCATTTTCATCGAGTGTGCCAAACAAGTATTTGAAAACTGAGCCCACAATGTTAATAAGTCCCCGTTTGTTTCTGTGTTGCAGGGTTATTCCGGCTAGTTCTCTTTTCATTTTATTGTATAAAAATTTGACCTGGGGTGCATGGTAATTGGTTTGTAGCCTTTGCTCAAAATAGTCGGCCACAATGTCTATTTCAGTTAAATTGATTCTCAAGCAATGATGTTCAAAGGAGGATGGTATCTGGACTGGCTTATCGGAAAAAAGGAGTCAAAGGAGTCACCGTGGTTGGTGTCAATATTATTAATTTGAATTTGCTGTCCGTGGACCGTTGTGATCAGCACAAGCAATAATGTTATCAGGTGCCAGGTGCCTGTGAAACTGAAAGTTGATTATTTTTCTTTCGCTTTTTGAATTGTATTTTGTAGTAGTGAGTAACTCTATTTCTATCAGTGATTTTGTAATGGTCAGACTCTGTCTGTTCTACATTTTTGGTTGGTCTAAATGGGTTTTCTAATTTGCCTTTCTGTAGTGGGCCTTTTCTGTATCGAGTGTCAACTTCATATTCTGCTCTGTCGTTATTTATTTTGCTTATTTTGTTTTCTTTGTTTTGTTGGGTGTCCAAAATTGGTTGTCCAGCGTAGAGAAATATGTGTGCAGGGGTCTGTCCAGTGGTATCGTGTTTGGTCTTGTGATTGTATATGTTGAGTATTGTTTCTATTTTACTTAATTTGGTTTCGTCGTCATCGGATGTTTTGATTATGCGAATCTTTTCATTAATTGTTTTATGTAGTCTCTTTATGTCCGCCACACCAGTTTTTGTTGTGTTAAGCTGCAATTCAACTTCCTGACTCTCCAGCCATCGCTTTAGGGCCAAACTGGAAAATGCGCCATCTCTGTCTGCCTTTAGTAATTTTGGTTTGCCAAGCTGGTTAAATATACGCATAAGCGCATTTTTGCATTCTATCCAGTCTTTTGTTTTTATTTCTTCTAATGTGGCAAATTTTGAATAAATGTCCATGCAACTAACGTAATGTTTGCCTTCAGATGAATAAATGTCTATCATGAATTTTTCGCGGCAATGTTCTGGTTTGGGTGTGGTTTTCATTGGCATGTCTGTGCAGCGGTGCTCTGTTTTTGCCAGATTGCAAATATTGCATTCGTTTATTATATTCTGGATAAGTAGCTGGCTATTAGGGAAATAGTAAGTTTCTCCGAAAAGTTTATTTGTTTTTTGTATGCCTGGGTGTAGAAGTTTTTCATGACTAGTCAAGATCAATTCTTTAAATTCTGCGTAAGTGGTTTTGTTTTTCAATAAAATTGAGCTGCGTAAGATTTTTGTATATTTGGTGTTTATGGTTTGTTTGTGTGCGGCCTGAATGACTTCGAAATCTGCGTCACTCTCAATGTACAACGCACTCTTCACTCTATCAAATATTGTTAAGCTTTTTCTCTGGTCATAGTGTCATAAAATATTTGAAGGATTTGTTTTTTAAAATATTTAGTAACTTTGATGTCTGGTGGTCCTTTTGAGAATATTACCTGTCTGTTAAATGTGTTTATTGGTCTTTCTGTAATAAAGATTAAGTCACTATTGTCTTCCTCTGCACTATGTTGGGTTTGTTCGCTCAAGTATGTTTCCTCAATTTTTATTCTGGACAGGGCGTCTGCTACGCAATTTTCTTTTCCTTTTATATACTTTAAGTCAAAATCGAATTCGGATAATTTTACTCTCCATCTGGTGAGTTTTGAATTTGGGTCTTTCATGCGGTACAACCCAAATAGGATCTGCTGTTGGCGTTCCGGTAACATAAAGGGCCAGTATGTAGTCAATCCGGCTCACAAAGGTGTACAGTGTGCTCGGATCACCGTTGAATTTCTCCACATTGCCAATCTGGTAGGCAACCTGGGTCATGTTGTTATCTGACAGGGGTGGTGCGGTTGTCGACAGGGGTGGTACGGTTGTCATTTTGCTGATGTTTTTTTTTTTTTGTTATTTGAAAACAAGTTTATTTATTTCTTGTTATTGTTATTTGGTTTTATTTAGTTGACCTCTGACTTCGGTCTGTCTTATTGGATATTAGTTTGTATCTTATTTATTTATCGTACTCAATATATTTTTTTTGTTTGTTTTGTTTTTCACTTATTTATTTATTATTCTTATTTTTAAGTTTTTCTTAATGTAGTTTTTTTTTTTACACAAGGGTTGCACTATAGCTTTTTCGTGATTTTTTGAGGTAACCAATTGGATTTACGACCTTTCACAAATTCAATAGCGTCTTTCTGATATTAAATTCAGGTTTGTTGTTGACACTGCGTTACACGGTTTCGCGTTATTGTCGAGGTTTTTATTAAAACTTAACACGATATTGACCGTCGCATGGGTGTCTAAAAGCGTGGTGTTTTTCGATAGCGATTCGATAGAATTAACACTATCACGACCGACTGCGCCAATTGTGTATTTATTCACTTTTGAGTTCATTAAATGGACCGTTGCAGTAACTAAGACCAACGCTGTAACCGAAGTTTTGTCAAATAAAAGAAATTAAAAATCGGGTTGGATTGTGATCTTTATTGTTTATTTTAGGAATATTGTATTTTGGGAGAGCGTTGCTCTTGGATACTTAAGTTTGGGATAAGCTTCATTGAGAGCTGCTTGGGTCAGGCTTTAGGATTTGTTTACAAGAACGGCTAAGTGCCAAAGAATTGTTTATTAAAACGCGTACTGCGCAGATGGCATACAGTATGGGACGCTATGCATGATTAGTTTGGATATTGCGTTCAACAGTTATAGACGTGTAAACATGGAGTTCACTAACGCCGAAATAAAGTTTTCCTTCGTTAAAGGCAAATCCGCTAGAGAAACGTTCCGTGAGATTAATGTTGTTTTGGGGGATGGTACTCTATCACTTCGAACCGCGGAGGAATGGTTTCGACGATTCAGAGCCGGTGAAAACGACACATGATTTGACGCAAAAAAACCTTCTGGACCGAATCAACGCCTGCGATATGCTGCTGAAACGGAACGAACTCGACCCATTCTTGAAGCGGATGGTGACTGGCGACGAAAAATGGATCACATACGACAATATCAAGCGAAAACGGTCGTGGTCGAAGGCCGGTGAATCGTCCCAAACAGTGGCCAAGCCGGGATTGACGACCAGGAAGGTTTTGCTGTGTGTTTGGTGGGATTGAAAGGGAATCATCCACTATGAGCTGCTCCCATATGGCCAGACGCTTAATTCTACCATCTACTGCGAACATCTGAACCGCTTGAAGCAGGCGATCGACCAGAAGCGTCCAGAATTGGCCAACAGGAAGGGTGTAGTGTTCCACCAGGACAACGCCAGACCACACACTTCGTTGATGACTCGTCAGAAGCTACGGGAGCTCGGATTGGAGGTTTTATCGCATCCACCATATAGCCCGGACATAGCGCCAAGTGATTACCACCTGTTCCTGTCCATGGCGAATGCCCTTGGTGGTGTAAAGTTGAACTCAAAAGAGGATTGTGAAAAGTGGCTGTCCGAGTTCTTCGCAAATAAGGAGGGTGGCTTCTACGAAGAAGGTATTATGAAGTTGCCGTCTAGATGGAAACAGATTATCGAACAAAACGGCGCATATTTGAACTAAATCCGATCACTGTAACACTTTTTATAAGGCATTGAATAAAGAGCAAAAAAGGAGAAGGGAGATATTTTCCAACCATTATATCTATAGAAATTTAAAAATTAAAAAATATCACATTTTTCAAATTTTTTTTTTGGCGTGACAGTTTTGAGCGGTTTTGGGCATTGGACATTTGGCAAATCTATAGAAATGTACTAGATATGCACGTATATCCAAAAATTAAAAAGTATCACAACATTTTTCAATAGTGTGGGCTTGACAGTTTTGGGCGTTCGAATGGGCGTTTGAGTGGACATTGCACAAAGTCTTTTGACATATTGAAATGTACAAGATATATTCAAAACTTAAAAAATATCATATTTTTCGAAAGTGTGGTCGTGACCGTTTTGGGCGGTTTGTGAGCGTTAATGTGGGCGTGGCAAAAAGTTTTTTGCAAATCTATAAAAATGTACAATATATATTTTAAAATTAAAAAATATCACAACATTTTTCAAAAGTGTGAGCGTGACAGTTTTGGGCGGTTTATGAGCGTTGGAATGGGCGTGGCAATAAGTTGTTTGACGTATCTATTGAAATGTACAAGATATATTCAAAACTTAAAATATATATACAAAATAATATAGATCAAAAGTGTGGGCGGGGCAGTTTTGGGCTGTTTGAGCGCGTTGGAGTGGGCGTGGCAAAAAGTTTTTCGGTAAAAATATAGAAACGTACAAGATATATTCCAAATTTGTTTAAAAAATATCAAATTTTTCAAATTTTTTTTGGTTGTGACAGTTTTGGGCGGTTTGTGGGCGTTAGAGTAGGCGTGGACATAAGTTTTTTAGCATATCTATAGAAGTGTACAAGATATATTTAAAAATTATAAAATATCACAAATTATTTTTAAAATTTTTTTGGCCTTGACAGTTCTGAGCGGTTTATGGGCGTTGGAATGGGCGTGACAAAAAGTTTTTTGGCAAATCTATAGAAATGTACAGAATATATTTAAAAATTAAAAAATATCACATTTGAACAAAAGTGTGGGTGTGAGAGTTTTCAGCGGTTTGTCGGCGTGGCAAACATTTTTTTGGCAGATCTATAGAAATGTACTGGAAATATTAAAAATTAAAAATATCACAATATTTTTCAAAATGTTTTTGGGCGTGACAGGTTTAGGCGGTTTGTGGGCGTTGGAGTGGATGTAAGAAAAAGTTTTTTTTGGCAAAACTATGGAAATGTACAAGATATATTCAAAAATAGAAATATATCAGAACATTTTTCAATCGTGTTGGCGTGACAGTTTTAGCCGGTTAATGGGCGTTGGAGTGGGCGTGGCAAAAAGTTTTGGAAAATCTATAGAAATGTACAAAATTTATTCAATAATTAAAAAATATCGCAAATCTGTAGAGATGTACAGATATATTCAAAAAATTAAAATATCACAAAATTTTTCAAAATTTTTTTGGGCGTGACAGTTTAGAGTTGGAGTGGGCAAAAAAAAAAGGTTTTTGGCAAATCTATGAAAATGTACGAGATAGATTCTTAAAAAATATCACTTATTTCCAAAGTGTAGGTGTGAGAGTTGTGGGCGTTGGAGTGGGCGTGGCAAAAAGTTTTTTTGCAAATCAATAGAAATGTACAAGATATAGTCAAAAATAAAAAAAATTCGTGGGCGTACCAAAAAAATTGTTTTTAAAAATGTACAAGATATATTCAAAAATTAAAAAATATCACATATGTCAAAGGTATGGGTGTGAGAGTTTTGTGAGGTTTGTGGGCGTTCGAGTGGGAGTTCGAGTGGCAATATGTTTCTGACAAATCTATAGGAATGTACAAGACATATTCAAAAAATAAAAAATATGAAATTTTTCAAAAGTGTGGGCGTGTCAGTTTTGTGCGATTTGTGGGTGTTGAAGTGGGCGTGGAAAACATTTTTTTGGTAAATCTATAGGGATGTACAGAATATATTGAAAAATTAAAAAATATCACAACATTTTTCAATAGTGTGGGCGTGACAGTTTTGGGCGGTCTATGAGCGTTGGAGTGGGCGTGGTAAAAAGTCTTTTGACATATCTACTATAATGTACAAGATATATTCAAAAGGCGTTAGAGTGGGGGTAGCAAAAAGTTTTTGGAAAATCTATAGAAATGTACAAGATATATTTAAAAAATAAAAAATATAACAAATTATTTTTAAAATTTTTTTTGGGCTTGAGAGTTCTGAGCGGTTTATGGGCTTTGGAATGGGCGTGGCAAAAAGTTTTGGAAAATCTATAGATATGTACAAGATTTGTTCAATAATTAAAAAATATCGCAAATCTATAGAAATGGCGGTCTATGCGCGTTGGAGTGGGTGTGGCAAAAATTCTATTGAAACGCACAAGATATATTAAAAAATTAAAAAATGTATTCAAAATAATATAAATAATATTTTTCAAAAGTGTGGTCGTGGCAGTTTTGGTCGGTTTGTGGGCGTTGGAGTGGGCGTGTTAAAAAGTTATTTGGCAAATCTAGAGAAATGTACAAGATATTTTTTAAAAATATCACATTTTTCAAAATTTTTTTGGGTGTGACAGTTTTGGGCGGTTTGTGGGCGTTAGAGTAGGCGTGGAAATAAGTTTTTTTAGCATATCTATAGAAGTGTACAAGATATATTTAAAAATTAAAAAATATAACAAATTATTTTTAAAATTTTTTTTGGGCTTGAGAGTTCTGAGCGGTTTATGGGCTTTGGAATGGGCGTGGCAAAAAGTTTTGGAAAATCTATAGATATGTACAAGATTTGTTCAATAATTAAAAAATATCGCAAATCTATAGAAATGTACATTTATATACAAAAAATTAAAAAAATATCACAATATTTTTCAAAATTTTTTTGGGCGTGACAGTTTAGAACCATTATTGTGCGTTGGAGTGGGCGTGGCAAAAAGTTTTTTGGCAAATCAATAGAAATGTACAAGATTTGTTCAATAATTAAAAAAATCTCGCAATATTTTTCAACATTTTTTTGGGCTTGACAGTTTTAGGCGGTTTGTGGCGTTGGAGTGGGAGTGGCAAAAACTTTGTTGGTAAAACTTTAGAAATCTACAAGATATATTCAAAATATAAAAAATATCACAACATTCTTCAAAACTGTGGGCGTGAAAGTTTTGGGAATTAGTTAGAGTGGGCGTGGCGCCCACGCTCATAAACCGTACAAAAATCACGCCCATACATTTGAAAAATGTGATATTTTTAATTTTAGAATATATCTTGTACATTTCTTTTTTTTTGCCAAAAAACATTTTGCCATGCCCACTCCAACGCCCATAAGCCGCCCAAAACTGTCACTCCCAAACTTTTAAAAAAACTGTTGTGATATAACTTAATTTTTGAATATATCTTGTACATTTCTACAGATTTGCCAAAAACTTTTTGAAACGCCCACAAACCGCCCAAAACTGTCACGCCCACACTTATGAAAAATATGATATTTTTTAAGTTTTGAATATATCTTGTACATTTCAATAGATTTGCCAAAAAACTTTTTGCCACGCCCACTCTAACGAACACAAACCGCCCAAAACTGTCACTCCCAAACTTTTGAAAAATATGATATTTTTTAAGTTTTGAAACTTTTTTTCCACGCCCACTCCAAAGCTCATAAACCGGCCAAAACAGTCACGCCCACACATTTAAAAAATGTGATATTTTCAATTTTTGAATATATCTTGCACATTACTTTTTTTTTTTGCCAAAAAACGTTTTGCCACGCCCACAAACCGCTCAAAACTGTCTCGCTCAAAAAAAATTTTAAAAATCATTTGGGTTATTTTTTTATTTCTAAATATATCTTGTACATTTGCCAAATAATTTGTCATGATAATTTGTTATTTTTGAATATTTCTTGTAGATACATTTCTATAGATCTTCCAAAAAAACTTTTTCCCACGCCCATTCCAACGCCCATAAACCGCTCAGAACTGTCAAGCCCAAAAAAAATGTTTAAAATAATTTGTGATACTTTTTAAGTTTTGAATATATCTTGTGCGTTTCAATAGATATGTCAAAAGAATTTTTGCCACGCCCAGTCCAACGCTCATAGACCGCCCAAAACTGTCACGCCCACGCTATTGAAAAATGTTGTGATATTTTTTAATTTTTATATATATATTGTACATTTCTATAGATTTTCCAAAAAAATTTTTGCTACGCCCACTCTAACGCCCACATACCGAACAAAACTGTCACGCCCACACTGTTAAAAAATGTTATATTTTTTATTTTTTTAATATTTTTTGTACATTTCTATAGAAATGTACATGTACAATGTACACGCCATGTCTTTTGACATATCTGGGCGTACCAGTTTTGGGCGGTTTGTGGGCGTTTCAAAAAGTTTTTTGGAAAATCTATAGAAATGTACAAGATATATGCAAAAATTAAAATATATCACAACGTTTTTTTTTAAAAGTTTGGGAGTGACAGTTTTTGGCGGTTTGTGTGCGTTAGAGGGGGCGTGGCAAAATGTTTTTTGGCAAAAAAAAAAGAAATGTACAAGATATTATCTAAAATTAAAAAAATCACATTTTTCAAATGTGTGGGCGTGAGATTTGACCGGTTTATGAGCGTTGGAGTGGACGTGGAAAAAAAGTTTTTTGACATATCTATAGAAATGTAAAAGATATATTAAAAAATTAAAAAATATCACAAATTTTTTTGAAAATGTTTTTGGGCGTGACAGTTTTGAGCGGTTTGTGGGCGTTGGAGTGGACGTGGCAAAAAGTTTATTGGCAAATCTATAAAAATGTACAAGATATATTCAAAAATTAAAATATATCACAGTTGTCTTTAAAAGTTTGGGAGTGACAGTTTTGGGCGGTTTGTGTGCGTTAGAGTCGGCGTGGTAAAAAGTTGTTCGCAAAAATATAGAAATGTACAAAATATATTCAAAAATTAAAAATATCACATTTTTTAAATGTGTGGGCGTGAGATTTGACCGCTTTATGAGCGTTGGAGTGGGCGTGGAAAAAAGGGTTTTTGACATATCTATAGAAATGTAAAAGATATATTTAAAAATTAAAAAATATCACAAATTATTTTTGAAAATTTTGTTGGGCGAGACAGTTTTAAGCGGTTTGTGGGCGTTGGAGTGGACGTGGCAAAAAGTTTTTTGGAAAATCTATAGAAATGTACAAGATATATTCAAAACTTAAACAATATTCATATTTTTCAAAAGTGTGAGCGTGACAGTTTTGGTCGGTTTGTGGGCGTTTCAAAAAGTTTTTTGGAAAATCTATAGAAATGTACAAGATATATGCAAAACTTAAACAATATCATATTTTTCAAAAGTGTGGGCGTGACAGTTTTGGGCGGTTTGTGGGCGTTTCAAAAAGTCTTTTGACATATCTATTGAAATGTACAAGAAATATGCAAAACTTAAAAAATATCACATTTTTTAAATGTGTGGTCGTGACAGTTTTGGGCGGTCCATGAGCGTTGGACTGGGCGTGGCAAAAAGTTTTTTGACATATCTATTGAAATGTATAAGATATATTCAAAACTTAAAAATTATGCCAAATTATTTTTGAAATTTTTTTTGAGCGAGACAGTTTTGAGCGGTTTGTGGGCTTTAGAGTGGGCGTAGCAAAAAGTTTTTTGGAAAATCTATAGAAATGTACAAGATATATTTAAAAATTAAAAATAAACATTTAAACATAACATAAAACATTTTTTAATAGTGTGGGCGTGACTGTTTTGGGCTGTCTATGAGCGTTGGAGTGGGTGTGGCAAAAAGTCTTTTGACATATCTATTGAAATGCACAAGAAATATTCAAAACTTAAAAAATATCACAATTTTTTTTTAAAGTTTGGGAGTGACATTTTCTGGCGGTTTGTGTGCGTTAGAGTGGGCGTGGCAAAATGTTTTTTGACAAATCTATAAAAATGCACAAGATATATTCAAAACTAAAAAAATATCAAAAATAATTATTAAAATTTTTTTTGGGCATGACAGTTCTGAGCGGTTAATGGGTGTTGAAATGGGCGTAGCAAAAAGTTTTTTGGAAAATCTATAGAAATGTACAAGGTATATTTAAAAATTAAAAAATATCACAAATTATTTTTAAAATTTTTTTTGGGCTTGACAGTTCTGAGCGGTTTATGGGCGTTGGAATGGGCGTGGCAAAAAGTTTTTTGGAAAACCTATAGAAATGTACAAGATATATTTATAATTAAAATATATCACAACATTTTTCAAAAGTGTGGGCCTGACAGTTTTGGGCGGTTTGTGAGCGTTAGAGTGGTCGTAGCAAACAAGTTTTTTGACATATCTATAGAAATGTAAAAGATATATTCAAAAATTAAAAAATATCCCAAATTATTTTTGAAATTTTTTTTGAGCGAGACAGTTTTGAGCGGTTTGTGGGCATTGGTGAGGGCGTGGCAAAAAGTTTTTGGCAAATCTATAGAAATGTACAAAATATATTAAAAAAATTAAAAATATCACAACATTTTTCAATAGTGTGGGCGTGACAGTTTTGTGCGGTTTGTGGGCGTTAGAGTGGGCGTAGAAAAAAGTATTTTGACATATCTATTGAATTGCACAAGATATATTCAAAACTTAAAAAATATCACAATATTCTTCAAAACTGTGGGCGTGACAGTTTGGCCGTTTTGTGGGCGTTAGAGTGCGCGGGGTAATCTTAAAAAAAAACTTAAAACTTAAACTTAAAAAACTTAAAAAATATCACAAATTTTTTTTAAAGTTTAGGAGTGACAGTTTTGGGCGGTTTGTGTGCGTTAGAGTGGGCGTGGCAAAGTGTTTTTTGGCAAAAAAAAAGAAATGTACAAGATATTATCTAAAATTAAAAATATCACATATTTCAAATGTGTGGGCGTGAGATTTGACCGCTTTATGAGCGTTGGAGTGGGCGTGGAAAAAAGGGTTTTTGACATATCTATAGAAATGTATAAGATATATTCAAAACTTAAAAATTATGCCAAATTATTTTTGAAATTTTTTTTGAGCGAGACAGTTTTGAGCGGTTTGTGGGCGTAGCAAAAAGTTTTTTGGAAAATCTATAGAAATGTACAAGATATATTTAAAAATTTAAAAATATCACGACATTTTTCAATAGTGTGAGCGTAACAGTTTTGGGTGGTCTATAAGCGTTGGAGTGGGCGTGGCAAAATGTCTTTTGACATATCTATTGAAATGTAAAAGATATATTCAAAAATTAAAAATTATCCCAAATTATTTTTGAATTTTTTTTTGAGCGAGACAGTTTTGAGCGGTTTGTGGGCGTTAGAGTGGGCGTAGCAAAAAGTTTTTTGGAAAATCTATAGAAATGTACAAGATATATTTAAAAATTAAAAATATCACAACATTTTTCAATAGTGTGGGCGTGACTGTTTTGGGCGGTCTATGAGCGTTGGAGTGGGCGTGGCAAAAAGTCTTTTGACATATCTATTGAAATGTACAAGATATATTCAAAAATAAAAAAATATCATATTTTTTCAAAAGTGTAGGCATGACTGTTTTGGGCGGTTTGTGGGCGTTTCAAAAAATTTTTTGGCAAATCTATACAAATGTACAAAATATATCAAAAAAATTAAAAATATCACAATATTTTTCAATAGTGTGGGCGTGACAGTTTTGAACGGTTTGTGTGCGTTAGAATGGGTGTGGCAAAAACTTTTTTAGCATATCTATAGAAATGTACAAGATATATTGAAAAATTAAAAAATATCACAAATTATTTTTAAAATTTTTTTTGGGCTTGACAGTTCTGAGCGGTTTATGGGCGTTGGAATGGGCGTGGCAAAAAGTTTTTTGGAAAACCTATAGAAATGTACAAGATATATTTATAATTAAAATATATCACAACATTTTTCAAAAGTGTGGGCCTGACAGTTTTGGGCGGTTTGTGAGCGTTAGAGTGGTCGTAGCAAACAAGTTTTTTGACATATCTATAGAAATGTAAAAGATATATTCAAAAATTAAAAAATATCCCAAATTATTTTTGAAATTTTTTTTGAGCGAGACAGTTTTGAGCGGTTTGTGGGCGTTGGAATGGCCGTGGCAAAAAGTTTTTGGCAAATCTATAGAAATGTACAAAATATATTAAAAAAATTAAAAATATCACAACATTTTTCAATAGTGTGGGCGTGACAGTTTTGTGCGGTTTGTGGGCGTTAGAGTGGGCGTAGAAAAAAGTATTTTGACATATCTATTGAATTGCACAAGATATATTCAAAACTTAAAAAATATCACAATATTCTTCAAAACTGTGGGTGTGACAGTTTGGCCGTTTTGTGGGCGTTAGAGTGCGCGAGGGAAACTTAAAAAAAAACTTAAAACTTAAACTTAAAAAACTTAAAAAATATCACAAATTTTTTTTAAAGTTTAGGAGTGACAGTTTTGTGCGGTTTGTGTGCGTTAGAGTGGGCGTGGCAAAATGTTTTTTGGCAAATCTATAAAAATGTACAAGATATATTCAAAAATTAAAATATATCACAATTGATTTTAAAAGTTTGGGAGTGACAGTTTTTGGGCGGTTTGTGTGCGTTAGAGTGGGCGTGGCAAAGTGTTTTTTGGCAAAAAAAAAGAAATGTACAAGATATTATCTAAAATTAAAAATATCACATATTTCAAATGTGTGGGCGTGAGATTTGACCGCTTTATGAGCGTTGGAGTGGGCATGGAAAAAAGGGTTTTTGACATATCTATAGAAATGTAAAAGATATATTCAAAAATTAAAAAATATCACAAATTATTTTTGAAAATATTTTTGGGCGAGACAGTTTTAAGCGGTTTGTGGGCGTTGGAGTGGACGTGGCAAAAAGTTTTTTGGAAAATCTATAGAAATGTACAAGATATATTTATAATTAAAATATATCACAACATTTTTCAAAACTGTGGGTGTGACAGTTTGGCCGTTTTGTGGGCGTTAGAGTGCGCGAGGGAAACTTAAAAAAAAACTTAAAACTTAAACTTAAAAAACTTTAAAAATATCACAAATTTTTTTTAAAGTTTAGGAGTGACAGTTTTGGGCGGTTTGTGTGCGTTAGAGTGGGCGTGGCAAAGTGTTTTTTGGCAAAAAAAAAGAAATGTACAAGATATTATCTAAAATTAAAAATATCACATATTTCAAATGTGTGGGCGTGAGATTTGACCGCTTTATGAGCGTTGGAGTGGGCGTGGAAAAAAGGGTTTTTGACATATCTATAGAAATGTAAAAGATATATTCAAAAATTAAAAAATATCACAAATTATTTTTGAAAATTTTTTTGGGCGAGACAGTTTTAAGCGGTTTTTGGGCGTTGGAGTGGACGTGGCAAAAAGTTTTTTGGAAAATCTATAGATATGTACAAGATATATTTAAAAATTTAAAAATATCACGACATTTTTCAATAGTGTGAGCGTAACAGTTTTGGGTGGTCTATAAGCGTTGGAGTGGGCGTGGCAAAATGTCTTTTGACATATCTATTGAAATGTAAAAGATATATTCAAAAATTAAAAATTATCCCAAATTATTTTTGAAATTTTTTTTGAGCGAGACAGTTTTGAGCGGTTTGTGGGCGTTAGAGTGGGCGTAGCAAAAAGTTTTTTGGAAAATCTATAGAAATGTACAAGATATATTTAAAAATTAAAAATATCACAAAATTTTTCAATAGTGTGGGCGTGACTGTTTTGGGCGGTCTATGAGCGTTGGAGTGGGCGTGGCAAAAAGTCTTTTGACATATCTATTGAAATGTACAAGATATATTCAAAACTAAAAAAATATCATATTTTTTCAAAAGTGTAGGCATGACTGTTTTGGGCGGTTTGTGGGCGTTTCAAAAAATTTTTTGGCAAATCTATACAAATGTACAAAATATATTAAAAAAATTAAAAATATCACAATATTTTTCAATAGTGTGGGCGTGACAGTTTTGAACGGTTTGTGTGCGTTAAAATGGGTGTGGCAAAAACTTTTTTAGCATATCTATAGAAATGTACAAGATATATTGAAAAATTAAAAAATATCACAAATTATTTTTAAAATTTTTTTTGGGCTTGACAGTTCTGAGCGGTTTATGGGCGTTGGAATGGGCGTGGCAAAAAGTTTTTTGGAAAACCTATAGAAATGTACAAGATATATTTATAATTAAAATATATCACAACATTTTTCAAAAGTGTGGGCCTGACAGTTTTGGGCGGTTTGTGAGCGTTAGAGTGGTCGTAGCAAACAAGTTTTTTGACATATCTATAGAAATGTAAAAGATATATTCAAAAATTAAAAAATATCCCAAATTATTTTTGAAATTTTTTTTGAGCGAGACAGTTTTGAGCGGTTTGTGGGCGTTGGAATGGCCGTGGCAAAAAGTTTTTGGCAAATCTATAGAAATGTACAAAATATATTAAAAAAATTAAAAATATCACAACATTTTTCAATAGTGTGGGCGTGACAGTTTTGTGCGGTTTGTGGGCGTTAGAGTGGGCGTAGAAAAAAGTATTTTGACATATCTATTGAATTGCACAAGATATATTCAAAACTTAAAAAATATCACAATATTCTTCAAAACTGTGGGTGTGACAGTTTGGCCGTTTTGTGGGCGTTAGAGTGCGCGAGGGAAACTTAAAAAAAAACTTAAAACTTAAACTTAAAAAACTTAAAAAGTATCACAAATTTTTTTTAAAGTTTAGGAGTGATAGTTTTGTGCGGTTTGTGTGCGTTAGAGTGGGCGTGGCAAAATGTTTTTTGGCAAATCTATAAAAATGTACAAGATATATTCAAAAATTAAAATATATCACAATTGATTTTAAAAGTTTGGGAGTGACAGTTTTTGGGCGGTTTGTGTGCGTTAGAGTGGGCGTGGCAAAGTGTTTTTTGGCAAAAAAAAAGAAATGTACAAGATATTATCTAAAATTAAAAATATCACATATTTCAAATGTGTGGGCGTGAGATTTGACCGCTTTATGAGCGTTGGAGTGGGCGTGGAAAACAGGGTTTTTGACATATCTATAGAAATGTAAAAGATATATTCAAAAATTAAAAAATATCACAAATTATTTTTGAAAATATTTTTGGGCGAGACAGTTTTAAGCGGTTTGTGGGCGTTGGAGTGGACGTGGCAAAAAGTTTTTTGGAAAATCTATAGAAATGTACAAGATATATTTAAAAATTAAAAAAAAATTTAAAAGTTTGGGAGTGACAGTTTTTGGGCGGTTTGTGTGCGTTAGAGTGGGCGTGGCAAAGTGTTTTTTGGCAAAAAAAAAGAAATGTACAAGATATTATCTAAAATTAAAAATATCACATATTTCAAATGTGTGGGCGTGAGATTTGACCGCTTTCTGAGCGTTGGAGAGGGCGTGGAAAAAAGGGTTTTTGACATATCTATAGAAATGTAAAAGATATATTCAAAAATTAAAAAATATCACAAATTATTTTTGAAAATTTTTTTGGGCGAGACAGTTTTAAGCGGTTTGTGGGCGTTGGAGTGGACGTGTCAAAAAGTTTTTTGGAAAACCTATAGAAATGTACAAGATATATTTATAATTAAAATATATCACAACATTTTTCAAAAGTGTGGGCCTGACAGTTTTGGGCGGTTTGTGAGCGTTAGAGTGGTCGTAGCAAACAAGTTTTTTGACATATCTATAGAAATGTAAAAGATATATTCAAAAATTAAAAAATATCCCAAATTATTTTTGAAATTTTTTTTGAGCGAGACAGTTTTGAGCGGTTTGTGGGCGTTGGTGAGGGCGTGGCAAAAAGTTTTTGGCAAATCTATAGAAATGTACAAAATATATTAAAAAAATTAAAAATATCACAACATTTTTCAATAGTGTGGGCGTGACAGTTTTGTGCGGTTTGTGGGCGTTAGAGTGGGCGTAGAAAAAAGTATTTTGACATATCTATTGAATTGCACAAGATATATTCAAAACTTAAAAAATATCACAATATTCTTCAAAACTGTGGGTGTGACAGTTTGGCCGTTTTGTGGGCGTTAGAGTGCGCGAGGGAAACTTAAAAAAAAACTTAAAACTTAAACTTAAAAAACTTAAAAAATATCACAAATTTTTTTTAAAGTTTAGGAGTGACAGTTTTGTGCGGTTTGTGTGCGTTAGAGTGGGCGTGGCAAAATGTTTTTGGCAAATCTATAGAAATGTACAAGATATATTCAAAAATTAAAATATATCACAATTGATTTTAAAAGTTTGGGAGTGACAGTTTTTGGGCGGTTTGTGTGCGTTAGAGTGGGCGTGGCAAAGTGTTTTTTGGCAAAAAAAAAGAAATGTACAAGATATTATCTAAAATTAAAAATATCACATATTTCAAATGTGTGGGCGTGAGATTTGACCGCTTTATGAGCGTTGTAGTGGGCGTGGAAAAAAGGGTTTTTGACATATCTATAGAAATGTAAAAGATATAATCCAAAATTAAAAAATATCACAAAGTATTTTTGAAAATTTTTTTGGGCGAGACAGTTTTAAGCGGTTTGTGGGCGTTGGAGTGGACGTGGCAAAAAGTTTTTTGGAAAATCTATAGAAATGTACAAGATATATTTAAAAATTAAAAAATATCACGACATTTTTCAATAGTATGAGCGTAACAGTTTTGGGTGGTCTATAAGCGTTGAAGTGGGCGTGGCAAAATGTCTTTTGACATATCTATTGAAATGTAAAAGATATATTCAAAAATTAAAAATTATCCCAAATTATTTTTGAAATTTTTTTGGAGCGAGACAGTTGTGAGCGGTATTTGGGCGTTAGAGTGGGCGTAGCAAAAAGTTTTTTGGAAAATCTATAGAAATGTACAAGATATATTTAAAAATTAAAAATATCACAACATTTTTCAATAGTGTGGGCGTGACTGTTTTGGGCTGTCTATGAGCGTTGGAGTGGGTGTGGCAAAAAGTCTTTTGAAAGTCTTTTAAAAAATATCACAATTTTTTTTTAAAGTTTGGGAGTGACAGTTTCTGGCGGTTTGTGTGCGTTAGAGTGGGCGTGGCAAAATGTTTTTTGACAAATCTATAAAAATGCACAGGATATATTCAAAACTTAAAAAATATCAAAAATAATTAATAAAATTTTTTTTGGGCATGACAGTTCTGAGCGGTTAATGGGTGTTGCAAATGGGCGTGGCAAAAAGTTTTTTGGAAAATCTATAGAAATGTACAAGGTATATTTAAAAATTAAAAAATATCACATTTTTAAATAGTGTGGGCGTGACAGTTTTGGGCGGTCTATGAGCGTTGGAGTGGGCGTGGCAAAAAGTCTTTTGACATATCTATTGAAATGTGTAAGATATATTCAAAACTAAAAAAAATATCATATTTTTTCAAAAGTGTAGGCATGACTGTTTTGGTCGGTTTGTGGGCGTTTCAAAAAATTTTTTGGCAAATCTATAGAAATGTACAAAATATATTAAAAAAATTAAAAATATCACAATATTTTTCAAAAGTGTGGGCCTGACAGTTTTGGGCGGTTTGTGAGCGTTAGAGTGGTCGTAGCAAACAAGTTTTTTGACATATCTATAGAAATGTAAAAGATATATTCAAAAATTAAAAAATATCCCAAATTATTTTTGAAATTTTTTTTTGGGCTTGACAGTTCTGAGCGGTTTATGGGCGTTGGAATGGGCGTGGCAAAAAGTTTTTTGGAAAACCTTTAGAAATATACAAGATATATTTAAAAATTAAAATATATCACAACATTTTTCAATAGTGTGGGCGTGACAGTTTTGGGCAGTCTATGAGCGTTGGAGTGGGCGTGGCAAAGAAGTCTTTTGAGATATCTATTGAAATGTACAAGACATATTCAAAACTTAAAAAATATGCTATTTTAAAAGTATGGGCGTGACTGTTTTGGGCGGTTTGTGGGCGTCTCAAAAAGATTTTTGGAAAATCTATAGAAATGTACTAAATATATTAAAAAAATAAAAAATATCACTATATTTTTCAATAGTGTGGGCGTGACAGTTTTGAACGCTTTGTGTGCGTTAGAATGGGCGCGGCAAAAAGTTTTTTGGAAAAATATAGAAATGTACTAGATATATTTAAAAATTAAAAATATCACAACATTTTTCAATATTGTGGGCGTGACAGTTTTGGGCGGTCTATGAGCGTTGGAGTGGGTGTGGCAAAAAGTCTTTTGACATATCTATTGAAACGTACAAGATATATTCAAAACTTAATAATATCATATTTTTCAAAAGTGTGGGCGTGACAGTTTTGAGCGGTTTGTGTGCGTTAGAGTAGGCGTGGCAAAAAGTTTTTCGCAAAAATATAGAAATGTACAAGATATATTCAAAAATTAAAAATATCACAATTTTCAAATGTATGGGCGTGACAGTTTTGGTCGGTTTGTGTGCGTTAGCGTGGGCCTGGCAAAAAGTTTTTTGTCAAAAATATAGAAATGTAAAAAATATATTTAAAAATTAGAAAATATCACACATTATTTTTAAAATTTTTTTGGGCGTGAGAGTTTTGAGCGGTTTGTTGGCGTTGGAGTGGGCGTGGCAAAATGTTTTTGGCAAATCTATCAAGATATATTCCAAAACTAAAATATATCAAAATTTTTTTTACATGTTTGGGCGTGACAGTTTTGGGCGGGGTGTGGGCGTTATATAGAATATAGAAATGTACAAGATATATTCAAAATTAAAAATATCAAATTTTTCAAATGTGTAGGCGTGACAGTTTTGGGCGGTTTAATTAGCGTGGGCGTAGCAAAAAGTCTTTTGACATATCTATAGAATTGTACAAGATATATTCAGAACTTAAAAAATATCATATTTTTCAAAAGTGTGGGCGTGACAGTTTTGGGCGGCATATGAGCGTTGGATTGGGCGTGGCAAAAAGACTTTTGACATATCTATTGAAATGTACAAGATATATTCAATACTTAAAAAATAACATATTTTTCAAAAGTGGGCGTGACAGATTAGGGCGGTTTGTGAGCGTTTCAAAAAGTTTTTTGGTTTTTGGCGTGGCAAAAAATATTTGCAAATCTATAGAAATGTACAAAATATATTTAAAAATTAGAAAATATCACAAATTATTTTAAAAATTTTTTTTGGGCGTGAGAGTTTTGAGCGGTTTGTTGGCGTTGGAGTGGGCGTGGCAAAAATTTGTTGGCAAATCTATCAAGATATATTCAAAAATTAAAAAATATCAAAATTTTTTTAAAAAGTTTGGGCGTGAGAGTTTTAGGCGGCTTGTGTGCGTTGGAGTGGGCGTGGCCATAAGTTTTTTGGCAAAAATATAGAAATGTACAAGATATATTAAAAAATTAAAAATATCACATTTTTCAAATGTTTGGGCGTGACAGATTTGGTCGGTTTATGAGCGTTGAAGTTGGCGTGGAAAAAAGTTTTTTGACATATCTATAGAAATGTAAAATATATATTCAAAAATTAAAAAGTATCACTAAATTATTTTTGAAAATTTTTTTGTGCGTGACAGTTTTGAGCGGTTTGTGGGCGTTGGAGTGGGCGTAGCAAAATTTTTTTTCAAATCTATAAAAATGTACAAGATATAGTCAAAAATTAAAATATATCACAATTTTTTTTAAAAGTTTGGCTGTGAGAGTTTTGGGCCGTTTGTGTGCGTTAGAGTGGGCGTGGCCATAAGTTTTTTGGCAAAAATATAGAAATGTACAAGATATATTAAAAAATTAAAAATATCACATTTTTCAAATGTTTGGGCGTGACAGATTTGGTCGGTTTATGAGCGTTGAAGTTGGCGTGGAAAAAAGTTTTTTGACATATCTATAGAAATGTAAAATATATATTCAAAAATTAAAAAATATCACAAAATTATTTTTGATAATTTTTTTGGGCGTGACAGTTTTGAGCGGTTTGTGGGCGTTGGAGTGGGCGTGGCAAAAATTTTTTGCAAGTCTATTAAGATATATTCAAAAATTAAAAAATATCAAATTTTTTTTAAAAAGTTTGGGCGTGAGAGTTTTAGGCGGTTTGTGTGCGTTGAAGTGGGCGTGGCAAACAATTTTTGCAAATCTATAGAAATGTACAAAATATATTTAAGAATTAGAAAATATCACAAATTATTTTTAAAATTTTTTTTGGGCGTGAGAGTTTTGAGTGGTTTGTGCGCGTTGGAGTGGGCATGGCAAATCGTTTTTTGCAAATCTATTAAGATATATTCAAAAATTAAAAAATATCACAATTTTTTTTTAAAGTTTGGGCGTGAGAGTTTTGGGCGATTTGTGTGCGTTGGAGTGGGCGTTGCAAAAAGTTTTTTGGCAAAAATATAGAAATGTACAAATAATATATATTAAAAAATTAAAAATTTTACATTTTTCAAATGTGTAAGCGTGACAGCTTTGGGCGGTTTAATAGCGTGGGCGTTTCAAAAAGTCTTTTGACATATCTGTAGAAATGTACAAGATATATTCAAAACTTAAAAAATATCATATTTTTCAGAAGTGTGGGCGTGACAGTTTTAGGTGGTTTGTGTGCGTTAGGGTGGCCGTTTCAAAATTTTTTTTTGGCAAATCTATAGAAATTTACAAAATATATTAAAATATTAAAAAATATCACAACATTTTTCAATAGTGAGGGCGTGACAGTTTTGGGCGGTCTATGAGCGTTGGAGTGGGCGTGGCAAAAAGACTTTTGACATATCTATTGAAATGTACAAGATATATTCAATACTTAAAAAATAACATATTTTTCAAAAGTGGGCGTGACAGATTAGGGCGGTTTGTGAGCGTTTCAAAAAGTTTTTTGGTATTTGGCGTGGCAAAAAATTTTTGCAAATCTATAGAAATGTACAAAAAATATTTAAAAATTAGAAAATATCACAATTTATTTTAAAATTTTTTTTTGGGCGTGAGAGTTTTGAGCGGTTTGTTGGCGTTGGAGTGGGCGTGGCAAAAATTTGTTGGCAAATCTATCAAGATATATTCAAAAATTAAAAAATATCAAAATTTTTTTAAAAAGTTTGGGCGTGAGAGTTTTAGGCGGTTTGTGTGCGTTGGAGTGGGCGTGGCAAAAAGTTTTTTGGTAAATCAATTAAAATGTACAAAATATATTTAAAAATTAGAAAAAATCACAAATTATTTTTAAAATTTTTTTTGGGCGTGAGAGTTTTGAGCGGTTTGTGCGCGTTGGAGTGGGCGTGGCAAAAGGTTTTTGCAAATCTATAAAAATGTACAAGATATAGTCAAAAATTAAAATATATCACATTTTTTTTTAAAAGTTTGGCCGTGAGAGTTTTGGGCGGTTTGTTTTTTGGCAAAAATATAAAAATGTACGAGATATATTCAAAAATTAAAAATATCACATTTTTCAAATGTGTGGGCGTGACAGTTTTGGTCGGTTTATGAGCGTTGAAGTGGGCGTGGAAAAAAGTTTTTTGACATATCTATAGAAATGTAAAATATATATTCAAAAATTAAAAAATATCACAAAATTATTTTTGAAAATTTTTTTGGGCGTGACAGTTTTGAGCGGTTTGTGGGCGTTGGAGTGGGCGTGGCAAAAATTTTTTGGCAAATCTATTAAGATATATTCAAAAATTAAAAAATATCACAATTTTTTGTAAAAGTTTGGGCGTGAGAGTTTTGGGCGGTTTGTGTGCGTTGGAGTGGGCGTGGCAAAAAGTTTTTTGGCAAAAATATAGAAATGTACAAGATAATATATATAAAAAAATTAAAAAATATCACAAAATTATTTTTGAAAATTTTTTTGGGCGTGACAGTTTTGAGCGGTTTGTGGGCGTTGGAGTGGGCATGGCAAAAATTTTTGTTAAATCTATTAAGATATATTCAAAAATTAAAAAATATCACAATTTTTGTAAAAGTTTGGGCGTGAGAGTTTTGGGCGGTTTGTGCGCGTTGGAGTGGGCGTGGCAAAAAGTTTTTTGGTAAATCTATAAAAATGTACAAATTATAATTAAAACTTAGAAAATATCACAAATTATTTTTAAAATTTTTTTTGGGCGTGAGAGTTTTGAGCGGTTTGTGGGCGTTGGAGTGGGCGTGGCAAAAATTTTTTGGCAAATCTATTAAAATATATTCAAAAATTAAAAAATATCACAATTTTTTTTTAAAGTTTGGCCGTGACGGTTTTGGGCGGTTTGTGGGCATTATATAGAATATAGAAATGTACAAGATATATTCAAAAATTAAAAATATAACATTTTTCTACTGTGTAGGCGTGACAGTTTTTGGCGGTTTAATAGCGTGGGCTTAGCAAAAAGTCTTTTGACATATCTATAGAATTGTACAAGATATATTCAAAACTTAAAAAATATCATATTTTTCAAAAGTGGGCGTGACAGATTAGGGCGGTTTGTGAGCGTTTCAAAAAGTATTTTGGTTTTTGGCGTGGCAAAAAATTTTTGCAAATCTATAGATATGTACAAAAATATTTAAAAATTAGAAAATATCACAAATTATTTTTAAATTATTTTTTGGGCGTGAGAGTTTTGAGCGGTTTGTTGGCGTTGGAGTGGGCGTGGCAAAATTTTGTTGGCAAATCTATCAAGATATATTCAAAAATTAAAAAATATCAAACTTTTTTTAAAAAGCTTGGGCGTGAGAGTTTTGGGCGGTTTGTGTGCGTTGGAGTGGGCGTGGCAAAAAGACTTTTGACATATCTATTGAAATGTACAAGATATATTCAAAACTTAAAAAATATAATATTTTTCAAAAGTGGGCGTGAGAGATTTGGGCGGTTTGTGAGCGTTTCAAAAAGTTTTTTGGTAAATCTATAGAAATGTACAAAATAAATTAAAAAAATTAAAAATATCACAACATTTTTCAATAGTGTGGGCGTGACAGTTTTGGGCGGTTTGTGAGCGTTGGAGTGGGCGTGGCAAAAAGACTTTTGACATATCTATTGAAATGTACAAGATATATTCAAAACTTAAAAAATAGCATATTTTTCAAAAGTGGGCGTGACAGATTAGCGCGGTTTGTGAGCGTTTCAAAAAGTATATTGGCAAATCTATAGAAATGTACAAATAATATATATTCAAAAATTAAAAATTTTACATTTTTCAAATGTGTAAGCGTGACAGTTTTGGGCGGTTTAATAGCGTGGGCGTTTCAAAAAGTCTTTTGACATATCTATAGAAATGTACAAGATATACTCAAAACTTAAAAAATATCATATTTTTCAAAAGTGTGGGCGTGACAGTTTTAGGTGGTTTGTGTGGGTTAGGGTGGCCGTTTCTAAATTTTTGTTTGGCAAATCTATAGAAATGTACAAAATATAAAAAATATCACAGAATTTTTCAAAACTGTGGGCGTGACAGTTTTGGGCGGTTTAATAGCGTGGGCTTAGCAAAAAGTCTTTTGACATATCTATAGAATTGTACAAGATATATTCAAAACTTAAAAAATAAAATATTTTTCAAAAGTGGGCGTGAGAGATTTGGGCGGTTTGTGAGCGTTTCAAAAAGTTTTTTGGCAAATCTATAGAAATGTACAAAATATATAAAAAAAATAAAAAATATCACAACATTTTTCAATAGTGTGGGCGTGACAGTTTTGGGAGGTCTGTGAGCGTTGGAGTGGGCGTGGCAAAAAGACTTTTGACATATCTATTGAAATGTACAAGATATATTCAAAACTTAAAAAATAACATTTTTCAAAAGTGGGCGTGACAGATTAGGGCGGTTTGTGAGCGTTTTAAAAAGTTTTTTGGTTTTTGGCGTGGCAAAAAATTTTTGCAAATCTATAGAAATGTACAAAAAATATTTAAAAATTAGAAAATATCACAAATTATTTTTGAATTTTTTTTTGGGCGTGCGAGTTTTGAGCGGTTTGTTGGCGTTGGAGTGGGCGTGGCAAAAATTTGTTGGCAAATCTATCAAGATATATTCAAAAATTAAAAAATATCAAAATTTTTTTAAAAAGTTTGGGCGTGAGAGTTTTAGGCGGTTTGTGTGCGTTGGAGTGGGCGTGGCAAAAAGTTTTTTGGTAAATCAATTAAAATGTACAAAATATATTTAAAAATTAGAAAATATCACAAATTATTTTTAACATTTTTTTTGGGCGTGAGAGTTTTAAGCGGTTTGTGCGCGTTGGAGTGGGCATGGCAAAACGTTTTTTGCAAATCTATAAAAATGTACAAGATATAGTCAAAAATTAAAATATATCACAACTTTTTTTAAAAGTTTGGCCGTGAGAGTTTTGAGCGGTTTGTTTTTTGGCAAAAATATAGAAATGTACAATATATATTCAAAAATTAAAAATATCACATTTTTCAAATGTGTGGGCGTGACAGTTTTGGTCGGTTTATGAGCGTTGAAGTGGGCGTGGAAAAAAGTTTTTTGACATATCTATAGAAATGTAAAATATATATTCAAAAATTAAAAAATATCACAAAATTATTTTTGAAAATTTTTTTGGGCGTGACAGTTTTGAGCGGTTTGTGGTCGTTGGAGTGGGCGTGCCAAAAATTTTTTGGCAAATCTATTAAGATATATTCAAAAATTAAAAAATATCACAATTTTTTTTAAAAGTTTGGGCGTGAGAGTTTTGGGCGGTTTGTGTGCGTTGGAGTGGGCGTGGCAAAAAGTTTTTTGTCAAAAATATAGAAATGTACAAGATAATATATATTCAAAAATTAAAAAATATCACAAAATTATTTTTGAAAATTTGTTTGGGTGTGACAGTTTTGAGCGGTTTGTGGGCGTTGGAGTGGGCGTGGCAAAAATTTTTTGGAAAATCTATTAAGATATATTCAAAAATTAAAAAATATAACAATTTTTTTTTAAAGTTTGGCCGTGACAGTTTTGGGCGGTTTGTGGGCGTTATATAGAATATAGAAATGTACAAGATATATTCAAAAATTAAAATATAAAATTTTTCAACTGTGTAGGCGTGACAGTTATTGGCGGTTTAATAGCGTGGGCTTAGCAAAAAGTCTTTTGACATATCTATAGAATTGTACAAGATATATTCAAAACTTAAAAAATATCATATTTTTCAAAAGTGTGGGCGTGACAGTTTTGGGCGGTCTATGAGCGTTGAAGTTGGCGTGGAAAAAAGCTTTTTGACATTTCTATAGAAATGTAAAATATATATTCAAAAATTAAAAAATATAACAAAATTATTTTTGAAAATTTTTTTGGGCGTGACAGTTTTGAGCGGTTTGTGGGCGCTGGAGTGGGCGTGGCAAACATTTTTTGGCAAATCTATTAAGATATATTCAAAAATTAAAAAATATCACAATTTTTTTTTAAAGTTTGGGCGTGACAGTTTTGGGCGGTTTGTGGGCGTTATATAGAATATAGAAATGTACAAGATATATTCAAAAATTAAAAATATAAAATTTTTCAAATGTGTAGGCGTGACAGTTTTTGGCGGTTTAATAGCGTGGGCGTAGCAAAAAGTCTTTTGACATATCTATAGAAATGTACAAGATATACTCAAAACTTAAAAAATATCATATTTTTCAAAAGTGTGGGCGTGACAGTTTTAGGTGGTTTGTGTGGGTTAGGGTGGCCGTTTCAAAATTTTTGTTTGGCAAATCTATTGAAATGTACAAAATATAAAAAATATCACAGAATTTTTCAAAACTGTGGGCGTGACAGTTTTGGGCTTTTTGTGGGCTATAGAGTGGGCGTGGCAAAAAATTTTTGCAAATCTATAGAAATGTACAAAATATATTTAATAATTAGAAAATATCACAAATTACTTTTAAATTTTTTTTTGGGCGTGAGAGTTTTGACCGGTTTGTTGGCGTTGGAGTGGGCGTGGCAAAATTTTTTTTGGCAAATCTATCAGGATATATTCAAAAATTTAAAAATGTAAACATTTTTTTAAAAAGTTTAGGCGTGAGAGTTTTAGGCGGTTTGTGTGCGTTGGAGTGTTCGTGGCAAAAAGTTTTTTGGTAAATCTATAAAAATGTACAAAATATATTTAAAAATTAGAAAATATCACAAATTATTTTTAAAATTTTTTTGGGCGTTTTGAGTGGTTTGTGCGCGTTGGAGTGGGCATGGCAAAACGTTTTTTGCAAATCTATAAAAATGTACAAGGTATATTCCAAAATTAAAAAATATCACAAATTATTTTTGAACATTTTTTTGGGTTTTGAGCCATGACAGTTTTGAGCGGTTTGTGGGCGTTGGAGTGGGCGTGGCAAAAACTTTTTTGGAAAATCTATAGAAATGTACAAGATATATTTAAAAATTCAAAAATATCACAAAATTTTTCAATAGTGTGGGCGTGACAGTTTTGGGCGGTCTTTGAGCGTTGGAGTGGGCGTGGCAAAAAGTCTTTTGACATATCTATTGAAATGAACAAGATATATTCCAAAATTAAGATAATATCACAAATTATTTTTGAACATTTTTTTGGGCGTGGGCGTGGCAAAAAGTTTTTTGGAAAATCTATAGAAATGTACCAGATATATTTAAAAATTCAAAAATATCACAACATTTTTCAGTAGTGAGGGCGTGACAGTTTTGTGCGATCTATGAGCGTTGGAGTGGGCGTGGCTAAAAGTCTTTTAACATATCTATTGAAATGTACAAGATATATTCAAAACATAAAAATATCATATTTTTCAAAAGTGTGGGCATGACAGTTTTGGGCGTTTTGTGTGCGTTGGAGTGGGCGTGGCAAAATTTTTTTTGGCAAATCTATCAGGATATATTCAAAAATTAAAAAATGTAAACATTTTTTTAAAAAGTTTAGGCGTGAGAGTTTTAGGCGGTTTGTGTGCGTTGGAGTGTTCGTGGCAAAAAGTTTTTTGGTAAATCTATAAAAATGTACAAAATATATTTAAAAATTAGAAAATATCACAAATTATTTTTAAAATTTTTTTTGGGCGTGACAGTTTTGCGTGGTTTGTGTGCGTTGGAGTGGGCGTGGCAAAAAATTGTTTTGGCAAATCTATAGAAATTTACAAGATATATTCAAAAATTAAAAATATCACAAATTATTTTTAACATTTTTTTGGGCGTGATAGTTTTGAGCGGTTTGTGGGCGTTGGAGTGGGCGTGGCAAGAAGTTTTTTTTGGCAAATCTATAGAAATTTACAAGATATATTCCAAAATTAAAATATATCACACTTTTTTTTACAGGTTTGGGCGTGACTGTTTTGGGCGGTTTGTGTGCGTTAGAGTAGGCGTGGCAAAAAGTTTTTCGCAAAAATATAGAAATGTACAAGATATATTCAAAAATTAAAAATATCACATTTTTCAAATGTGTGGGCGTGACAGTTTTGGGCGGTTTATGAGCGTGGGCGTGGCAAAAAGTCTTTTGGCATATCTATAGAAATGTACAAGATATATTCAAAACTTAAAAAGTATCATATATTTCAAAAGTGTGGGCATTACTGTTTTGGACGGTTCGTGGGCGTTAGGGTTGGCGTTTCAAAAAGTTTTTTTTGGCAAATCTATAGAAATGTACAAAATATAATAAATATCACAGCGTTCTTCAAAACTGTGGGCATGACAGATTTATGCGTTTTGTGGGCTTTAGAGTGGGCGTGGCAAAAAGTTTTTTGGCAAATCTGTAGAAATGTACCAAATATATTCAAAAAATAGAAAATATCACAAATTATTTTTAAAATTTTTTTTGGGCGTGACAGTTTTGCGTGGTTTGTGTGCGTTGGAGTGGGCGTGGCAAAAAATTTTTTTGGCAAATCTATAGAAATTTACAAGATATATTCAAAAATTAAAAATATCACAAATTATTTTTAAAATTTTTTTTGGGCGTGACAGTTTTGCGTGGTTTGTGTGCGTTGGAGTGGGCGTGGCAAAAAATTGTTTTGGCAAATCTATAGAAATTTACAAGATATATTCATAAATTAAAAATATCACAAATTATTTTTAACATTTTTTTGGGCGTGATAGTTTTGAGCGGTTTGTGGGCGTTGGAGTGGGCGTGGCAAAAAGTTTTTTTTGGAAAATCTATAGAAATTTACAAAATATATTCAAAAATTAAAAAATATCAAAATTTTTTTAAAAAGTTTGGGCGTGAGAGTTTTGAGCGGTTTGTGTGCGTTGGAGTGGGCGAGTCAAAAAGTTTTTTGGTATATCTATAAAAATGTACAAAATATATTTAAAAATTAGAAAATATGACAAATTATTTTTAAAATTTTTTTGGGCGTGATAGTTTTGAGCGGTTTGTGGGCGTTGGAGTGGGCGTGGCAAGAAGTTTTTTTTGGCAAATCTATAGAAATTTACAAGATATATTCCAAAATTAAAATATATCACACTTTTTTTTACAGGTTTGGGCGTGACTGTTTTGGGCGGTTTGTGTGCGTTAGAGTAGGCGTGGCAAAAAGTTTTTCGCAAAAATATAGAAATGTACAAGATATATTCAAAAATTAAAAATATCACATTTTTCAAATGTGTGGGCGTGACAGTTTTGGGCGGTTTATGAGCGTGGGCGTGGCAAAAAGTCTTTTGGCATATCTATAGAAATGTACAAGATATATTCAAAACTTAAAAAGTATCATATATTTCAAAAGTGTGGGCATTACTGTTTTGGACGGTTCGTGGGCGTTAGGGTTGGCGTTTCAAAAAGTTTTTTTTGGCAAATCTATAGAAATGTACAAAATATAATAAATATCACAGCGTTCTTCAAAACTGTGGGCATGACAGATTTATGCGTTTTGTGGGCTTTAGAGTGGGCGTGGCAAAAAGTTTTTTGGCAAATCTGTAGAAATGTACCAAATATATTCAAAAAATAGAAAATATCACAAATTATTTTTAAAATTTTTTTTGGGCGTGACAGTTTTGCGTGGTTTGTGTGCGTTGGAGTGGGCGTGGCAAAAAATTTTTTTGGCAAATCTATAGAAATTTACAAGATATATTCAAAAATTAAAAATATCACAAATTATTTTTAACATTTTTTTGGGCGTGATAGTTTTGAGCGGTTTGTGGGCGTTGGAGTGGGCGTGGCAAAAAGTTTTTTTTGGCAAATCTATAGAAATTTACAAGATATATTCAAAAATTAAAAAATATCAACATTTTTTTAAAAAGTTTGGGCGTGAGAGTTTTGAGCGGTTTGTGTGCGTTGGAGTGGGCGTGTCAAAAAGTTTTTTGGTATATCTATAAAAATGTACAAAATATATTTAAAAATTAGAAAATATGACAAATTATTTTTAAAATTTTTTTGGGCGTGATAGTTTTGAGCGGTTTGTGGGCGTTGGAGTGGGCGTGGCAAGAAGTTTTTTTTGGCAAATCTATAGAAATTTACAAGATATATTCCAAAATTAAAATATATCACACTTTTTTTTTACAGGTTTGGGCGTGACTGTTTTGGGCGGTTTGTGTGCGTTAGAGTAGGCGTGGCAAAAAGTTTTTCGCAAAAATATAGAAATGTACAAGATATATTCAAAAATTAAAAATATCACATTTTTCAAATGTGTGGGCGTGACAGTTTTGGGCGGTTTATGAGCGTGGGCGTGGCAAAAAGTCTTTTGGCATATCTATAGAAATGTACAAGATATATTCAAAACTTAAAAAGTATCATATATTTCAAAAGTGTGGGCATTACTGTTTTGGACGGTTCGTGGGCGTTAGGGTTGGCGTTTCAAAAAGTTTTTTTTGGCAAATCTATAGAAATTTACAAAATATAATAAATATCACAGCGTTCTTCAAAACTGTGGGCATGACAGATTTATGCGTTTTGTGGGCTTTAGAGTGGGCGTGGCAAAAATTTTTTTGGCAAATCTGTAGAAATGTACCAAATATATTTAAAAAATAGAAAATATCACAGATTATTTTTAAAATTTTTTTGGGCGTGACAGTTTTAAGCGGTTTGTTGGCGTTGGAGTGGCAAAAAGTTTAGAAACTTACAAGGTATAAAAAAAAGTGAAATGTTACATTTTTCAAAAGTGTGATCGTCACAGTTTTGTGCGTTTTGTGGTCGTTGGAGAAGGCTTGCAAAAAGTTTTTTGACAAATCTATAAAAATGTATGTACAAGAAATATTCAAAAATGAAATAATATCACATTCACATGGGCGTTAGAGTGGGCGTGGCAAAAAGTTTTTTGGCAAATGCACAAGATATATTTAAAAATTAAAAAATATCACAAATTATTTTTAAAATTTTTTTTGGCCGTGACAGTTTTGAGCGGTTTGTGGTCGTTGGAGTGGGCGTGGCAAAAAGATTTTTGACAAATCAATCAAGATATATTCAAAAATTAAAATATATAAACAATTTTCTTTAAAAGTTTGGGCGTGAGAGTTTTGCGTGGTTTGTGTGCGTTAGAGTGGGCGTGGCAAAAAGTTTTTTGGGAAAAATATATTTATAAGATATAATCAAAAATTAAAAATATCACATTTTTCAAAGGTGTGGGCCGACAGTTATGGTCGGTTTATGAGCGTTGGAGTGGGCGTTTCAAAAAGTTTTTTGGCAAATCTATAGAAATGTAGCAAATATATTAAAAAAAAATAAAAAATATCACAACATTTTTCAATCATTTTTCAATAGTGTGGGCGGGACAGTTTTGGCCGGTTTATGAGCGTTGGAGTGGGCGTGGAAAAAAGTTTATTGACATATCTATAGCAATGTAAAATATATATTCAAAAATTAAAAAATATCACAAATTATTTTTGAACATTTTTTTGGGCGTGACAGCTTTGAGCGGTTTGTGGGCGTTGGAGTGGGCGTGACAAAAAGTTTTCTGGAAAATCTATAGAAATTTACAAAATATATTCCAAAATTAAAATATATCAAAATTTTTTTTACAAGTTTGGGCGTGACAGTTTTGGGCGGTTTGTGGGCGTTGGAGTGGGCGTAGCAAAAAGTTTTTTGGAAAATCTATAGAAATGTACAAGATATATTTAAAAATTAAAAATTATCACAAAATTTTTCAATAGTGTGAGCGTGACAGTTTTGGGCGGTCTTTGAGCGTTGGAGTGGGCGTGGCAAAAAGTGTTTTGGCATATCTATAGAAATGTACAAGAAATATTTGCGTGGCAAAACTAAAAAAATATCATATTTTTCAAAAGTGTGGGCGATACAGTTTTGGGCGGTTTGTGGGCGTTAGGGTGAGCGTTTCAAAAAGTTTTTTTTGGCAAATGTATAGAAATGTACAAAATATATTCAAAATATAAAAAATATCACAGAATTTTTCAAAACTGTGGGCGTGACAGTTTTGGGATTTTTGTGGGCTATAGATTGGGCGTGGCAAAAAATTTTTGCAAATCTATAGAAATGTACAAAATATATTTAAAAATTAGAAAATATCACAAATTATTTTTAAAATTTTTTTTGGGCGTGAGAGTTTTGAGCAGTTTGTTGGCGTTGGAGTGGGCGTGGCAAAATTTTTTTTGGCAAATCTATCAGGATATATTCAAAAATTAAAAAATGTAAACATTTTTTTAAAAAGTTTAGGCGTGAGAGTTTTAGGCGGTTTGTGTGCGTTGGAGTGTTCGTGGCAAAAAGTTTTTTGGTAAATCTATAAAAATGTACAAAATATATTTAAAAATTAGAAAATATCACAAATTATTTTTAAAATTTTTTTGGGCGTTTTGAGTGGTTTGTGCGCGATGGAGTGGGCATGGCAAAACGTTTTTTGCAAATCTATAAAAATGTACAAGATATATTCCAAAATTAAAAAATATCACAAATTATTTTTGAACATTTTTTTGGGTTTTGAGCCATGACAGTTTTGAGCGGTTTGTGGGCGTTGGAGTGGGCGTGGCAAAAAGTTTTTTGGAAAATCTATAGAAATGTACAAGATATATTTAAAAATTCAAAAATATCACAAAATTTGTCAATAGTGTGGGCGTAACAGTTTTGGGCGGTCTTTGAGCGTTGGAGTGGGCGTGGCAAAAAGTCTTTTGACATATCTATTGAAATGAACAAGATATATTCCAAAATTAAGATAATATCACAAATTATTTTTGAACATTTTTTTGGGCGTGGGCGTGGCAAAAAGTTTTTTGGAAAATCTATAGAAATTTATAAGAAATATTCCAAAATTAAAATATATCAAAATTTTGTTTACAAATTTGGGCGTGACAGTTTTGGGCGGTTTGTGGGCGTTATATAGAATATAGAAATGTACAAGATATATTCAAAAATTAAAAATATCATATTTTTCAAAAATGACATTTTTGGGCGGTTTGTGGGCGTTATGGTGGGCGTGGCAAAAATATTTTTGGCAAATCTATAAAAATGTACAATTTATATTCAAAATATAAAAAATATCAGCATTCTTCGAAACTGTGGGCGTGACAGTTTTGGGCGATTTGTGGGCGTTAGAGTGGGCGTGGCAAAAAAGTTTTTGGCAAATCTATAAAAATGTACAATTTATATTTAAAAATTAGAAAATATCACAAATTATTTTTCAAATTTTTTTTGAGCGTTACACTTTTGAGCGGTTTGTGGGCGTTGGAGTGGGCGTTTCAAAAAGTTTTTTGGCAATAAAATAATATCACAACATTTTTCAATAGTGTGGGCGTGACAGTTTTGAGTCGCTTGTGTGCGTTAGAGTGGGCGTGTCAAAAACTTTTTTAGCATATTTATAGAAATGTACAAAATATATTGAAAAATTAAAAAATATCACAAATTATTTTTAAAATTATTTTTGGGCTTGACAGTTCTGAGCGGTTTATGGGCGTTGGAATGGGTGCGGTAAAAAGTTTTATGGGAAAAACATAGAAATGTACAAGATATATTCAAAACTTTAAAATATAACATTTTTCAAATGTGTGGGCCTGACAGTCTTGGGCGGTTTATGACCGTTGGATTGGGCGTGGCAAAAAGTCTTTTAACATATCTATAGAAATGTACAAGATATATTCAAAAATTAAAAATATCGCATTTTTCAAATGTGTGGGCGTGACAGTTTTGAGCGGTTTGTGGGCTTTTGAATGGGCGTGGCAAAAAGTTTTTTCACAAATCTATATAAATGTACAAGATATATATTTATAATTTAAAAAATATCACAACATTTTTCAATTGTGTGGGCGTGACAGTTTTGGGCGGTCTATCAGCGTTAGAGTGGGCGTGGCAAAAAGTTTTTTGGCAAATCTATAGAAATTTACAAGATATATTCCACAATTAATATATATCACACCTTTTTTTTACAAGTTTGGGCGTGACTGTTTTGGGCGGTTGGTGTGCGTTAGAGTAGGCGTAGCAAAAAGTTTTTCTCAAAAATATAGAAATGTACAAGATATATTCAAAAATTAAAAATATCACAGTTTTCAAATGTGTGGGCGTGACAGTTTTGGGCGGTTTATGAGCGTGGGCGTGGCAAAAAGACTTTTGGCATATCTATATAAATGTACAAGATATATTCAAAACTTAAAAAGTATCATATTTTTCAAAAGTGTGGGCGTGACTGTTTTGGACAGTTGGTGGGCGTTAGGGTTGAAATGTACAAAATATAAAAAATATCACAGCATTCTTCAAAACTGTAGGCATGACAGTTTTGGGCGTTTTGTGGGCGTTAGAGTGGGCGTGGCAAAAAAGTTTTTGGCAAATCTATAAAAATGTACAATTTATATTTAAAAATTAGAAAATATCACAAATTATTTTTCAAATTTTTTTTGAGCGTTACACTTTTGAGCGGTTTGTGGGCGTTGGAGTGGGCGTTTCAAAAAGTTTTTTGGCAATAAAATAATATCACAACATTTTTCAATAGTGTGGGCGTGACAGTTTTGGGTCGCTTGTGTGCGTTAGAGTGGGCGTGTCAAAAACTTGTTTAGCATATTTATAGAAATGTACAAAATATATTGAAAAATTAAAAAATATCACAAATTATTTTTAAAATTATTTTTGGGCTTGACAGTTCTGAGCGGTTTATGGGCGTTGGAATGGGTGCGGTAAAAAGTTTTATGGGAAAAATATAGAAATGTACAAGATATATTCAAAACTTTAAAATATAACATTTTTCAAATGTGTGGGCCTGACAGTCTTGGGCGGTTTATGACCGTTGGATTGGGCGTGGCAAAAAGTCTTTTAACATATCTATAGAAATGTACAAGATATATTCAAAAATTAAAAATATCGCATTTTTCAAATGTGTGGGCGTGACAGTTTTGAGCGGTTTGTGGGCTTTTGAATGGGCGTGGCAAAAAGTTTTTTCACAAATCTATATAAATGTACAAGATATATATTTATAATTTAAAAAATATCACAACATTTTTCAATTGTGTGGGCGTGACAGTTTTGGGCGGTCTATCAGCGTTAGAGTGGGCGTGGCAAAAAGTTTTTTGGCAAATGTACAAGATATATTTAAAAATTAAAAAATATCACAAATTATTTAAATTTTTTTGGGCGTGACAGTTTTGGGCGGTCTATCAGCGTTAGAGTGGGCGTGGCAAAAAGTTTTTTGGCAAATGTACAAAATATATTTAAAAATTAAAAAATATCACAAATTATTTAAATTTTTTTGGGCGCGGCACTTTTGAGCGGTTTGTGGTCGTTATTTTTTGGCATATCTATAGAAATGTACAAGATATATTCAAAAATTAAAAAATTCCACATTTTTCAATTGTATGGGCGTACAAGATATATTGAAAAATTAAAAAATATCACATATTATTTTAAAAATTTTTTTTTGGCTTGACAGTTCTGAGCGGTTTATGGGCGTTGGAATGGGTGCGGTAAAAAGTTTTATGGGAAAAATATAGAAATGTACAAGATATATTCAAAACTTTAAAATATAACATTTTTCAAATGTGTGGGCCTGACAGTCTTGGGCGGTTTATGACCGTTGGATTGGGCGTGGCAAAAAGTCTTTTAACATATCTATAGAAATGTACAAGATATATTCAAAAATTAAAAATATCGCATTTTTCAAATGTGTGGGCGTGACAGTTTTGAGCGGTTTGTGGGCTTTTGAATGGGCGTGGCAAAAAGTTTTTTCACAAATCTATATAAATGTACAAGATATATATTTATAATTTAAAAAATATCACAACATTTTTCAATTGTGTGGGCGTGACAGTTTTGGGCGGTCTATCAGCGTTAGAGTGGGCGTGGCAAAAAGTTTTTTGGCAAATGTACAAGATATATTTAAAAATTAAAAAATATCACAAATTATTTAAATTTTTTTGGGCGTGACAGTTTTGGGCGGTCTATCAGCGTTAGAGTGGGCGTGGCAAAAAGTTTTTTGGCAAATGTACAAAATATATTTAAAAATTAAAAAATATCACAAATTATTTAAATTTTTTTGGGCGCGGCACTTTTGAGCGGTTTGTGGTCATTATTTTTTGGCATATCTATAGAAATGTACAAGATATATTCAAAAATTAAAAAATTCCACATTTTTCAATTGTATGGGCGTACAAGATATATTGAAAAATTAAAAAATATCACATATTATTTTAAAAATTTTTTTTTGGCTTGACAGTTCTGAGCTGTTTATGGGCGTTGGAATGGACGTGGCAAAACGTTTTTTGGAGAATCTGTAGAAATGTACAAGATATATTTAAAAATTAAAAAATATCACAACATTTTTTAATATTGTGGGCGTGACAGTTTTGTTTGCGTGAGAGTGGGCATGGCAAAAACTTTTCAAGCAAATCTATAAAAATGTACAATATTTATTCAAAAATTAAAATATATCAAAATTTTTTCAATTGGGTGGGCCTGACAGTTTTGGCAAAAAGTCTTTTGGCATATCTATAGAAATGTACAGGATATATTCAAAATATAAAAAATATCACAAATTATTTTTAAATTTTTTTTGGGCGTGACAGTTTTGGGCGGTTTGTTGGCGTTGGAGTGGGCGTTTCAAAATTTTTTTTAGCATATCTATAAAAATGTACAAGATATATTCAAAACTTAAAAAATATCACAACACCGCGTGACAGTTTTGGGCGGTTTGTGTGCGTTAGAGTGGGCGTGACAAAAACGTTTTTAGCATATCTATAGCATTGTACAAGATATATTGAAAAATTAAAAAATATCACATATTATTTATAACATTTATTTTTGGGCTTGAGAGTCCTGATCGGTTTATGGGCGTAGGAATGGGCGTGGCAAAAAGTTTTTTTGAAAATCTATAGAAATGTACAAGATATATTTAAAAATTAAAAATATCACAACATTTTTCAATAGTGTGGGTGTGACAGTTTTGTTTGCGTGAGAGTGGGCATGGCAAAAACTTTTCTAGCAAATCTATAAAAATGTACAACATATATTCAAAAATTAAAATATATCACAATTTTTTCAATTGTGTGGGCCTGGCAGTTTTGGTCGGTTTTTAAGCGTTGGAATGGGCGTGGCAAAAAGTCTTTTGGCATATCTATTGAAATGTTTGAGATATATTGAAAAATTAAAAAATATCACAAATTATTTAAAAAAATTTTTTTTGGCTTGACAGATCTGAGCTGTTTATGGGCGTTGGAATGGGCGTGCCAAAAAGTTTTTTGGAATTTCTATAGAAATGTACAAGATATATTTGAAAATTTAAAAATATCACAACATTTTTTAATAGTGTGGGCGTGACAGTTTTGGGCGGTCTATGAGCGTTGGAGGGGGCGTGGCAAAAAGTCTTTTGACATATCTATTGAAATGCACATAATATATTCAAAACTTAAAAAATATCATATTTTTCTAAAGTGTGGGCGAGACAGTATTGGGCGGTTTGTGGGCGTTAGAGTTGGTGTAGCACAAAGTTATTCTTCAAATTATTTAAAAAAATTTTTTTTGGGCTTGACAGTTCTGATCGGTTTATGGGCGTTGGAATGGGCGTAGCAAAAAGTTTTTTTAAAAACTTTAGGAAATGTACTAGATATCTTCAAAATATAAAAAATATCACAACATTTATCAATAGTGTTTTTACAGGATATATTAAAAACTTAAAAAATATCATATTTTTCAAAAGTGTGGGCGTGACTGTTTTGGGCGGCTTGTGGGCGTTAGAGTGGGCGTGCAAAAAGTTTTTTGTCAAATCTATAGAAATGTACAAGATATATTCAAAATATAAAAAATATCACAAATTATATTTAAATTTTTTTTTGGGCGTGACAGTTCTGGGCGGTTTGTGTGCGTTATAGTGGGCGTGGCAAAAACTTTTTTAGGAAATCTATAGAAATTACCAAAATATATTAAAAAAATAAAAATTATCACAACATTTTTCAATAGTGTTGGCGTGACAGTTATGGGCGGTTTGTGTGCGTTAACGTGGGCATGGCAAAAACTTTTGTAGCATATCTATAGATTTGTACAAGATATATTTAAAAATTAAAAAATATCATAAATTATTTTTAAAATTTTTTATGGACTTGACAGTTTTGACCTGTTTATGGGCAATAGAGTGGGCGTGGCAAATTTTTTTTGGAAGATCTTAAGAAATGTACAAGATATATTTAAAAATTAAAATATATAACAACAAAATATATTAAAAAATAAAAAATATCACAAATTATTTTTGATCGGTTTGTTGGCGTTGGAGTGGGCGTGGCAAAAAGATTATTGGAAAATCTATAGAAATGTACAAGATATATTAAAAAAAAAATATCACAACATTTTTCAATAATGTGGGCGTGACAATATTGGGCGTTAGAGTGGGCGCGGCAAAAACGTTTTTAGCATATCTATAGAAATGTACAAGATATATTGAAAAATTAAAAAATATCACATATTATTTATAAAGTGTATTTTTGGGCTTGAGAGTTCTGATCGGTTTATGGGCGTTGGAATGGGCGTTGCAAAAAGTTTTTTGGAAAATCTATAGAAATTTACAAAATATATTCCAAAATTAAAATATATCAACATTTTTTTTACAAGTTTGGGCGTGACAGTTTTGGGCGGTTTGTTGGCGTTGGAGTGGGCGTAGCAAAAAGTTTTTTGGAAAATCTATAGAAATGTACAAGATATATTTAAAAATTAAAAATATCACAACATTTTTCAATAGTGTGGGTGTGACAGTTTTGTTTGCGTGAGAGTGGGCATGGCAAAAACTTTTCTAGCAAATCTATAAAAATGTACAAGATATATTCAAAAATTAAAATATATCACAATTTTTTTCAATTGTGTGGGCCTGACAGTTTTGGGCGGTTTATGAGCGTTGGAATGGGCGTGGCAAAAAGTCTTTTGGCATATCTATAGAAAAGTACAGGATATATTAAAAACTTAAAAAATATCATATTTTTCAAAAGTGTGGGCGTGACTGTTTTGGGCGGCTTGTGGGCGTTAGGGTGGACGTTTAAAAAAGTCTTTTGGCAAATCTATAGAAATGAACAAAATATATTAAAAAAATAAAAAATATCAAAACATTTTTCAATAGTGTGGGCGTGACAGTTTTGGGCGGTTTGTGTGCGTTAGAGTGGGCGTGCAAAAAGTTTTTTGTCAAATATATAGAAATTACCAAAATATATTAAAAAAATAAAAATTATCACAACATTTTTCAATAGTGTTGGCGTGACAGTTATGGGCGGTTTGTGTGCGTTAACGTGGGCATGGCCAAAACTTTTTTAGCATATCTATAGATTTGTACAAGATATATTTAAAAATTAAAAAATATAAATTATTTTTAAAATTTTTTATGGACTTGACAGTTTTGAACGGTTTATGGGCAATAGAGTGGGCGTGGCAAATTTTTTTTGGAAAATCTATAGAAATGTCCAAATGTAAAATATATCACAACATTTTTCAATAGTGTGGGCGTGACAGTTTTAGGCGGTCTATGAACGTTGGAGTGGGCGTGGCAAAAAGTTTTTTGACATATCTAATGAAATGCTCATATGCTCAAATTTTAAAAAAATTTTTTTTCAAAAGTGTGGTCGTCACAGTTTTGGGCGGTTTGTGGGCGTGGGAAAAAGTTTTTTGGCAAATCTAGAGAAGTGTACAAGATGTAATCAAAAATTAAAAAATATCACATTTTTTAACAGTGACAGTAGTGACAGTTTTCTACTGTTTGTGGGCGTTTGAGTGGGCGTGGCAAAAAGTTTTTTGGCAAATCTAGAGAAGTGTACAAGATATATTTAAAAATTAAAATATATAACAACAAAATATATTAAAAAAATAAAAAATATCACAAATTGGAATATGCGATAAAAATATCACAATTTTTTTACAAGTTTTTCGGAAAAAATTTAGAAATTTACAAGATATATTCAAAACTTAAAAAATAGCATATATTTCAAAAGTGTGGGCGTGACAGTTTTGGGCGGTTTGGGTGCGTTAGAGTGGGCGTGCAAAAAGTTTTTTGTCAAATCTATAGAAATGTACAAGATATATTCAAAATATAAAAAATATCACAAATTTTTTTTGGGCGTGACAGTTTTGGGCGGTTTGTGTGCGTTAGGGTGGGCGTGGCAAAAACTTTTTTAGCATATCTATAGAAATGTACAAAATATATTGAAAAACTAAAAAATATCACAAATTATTTAAAAAATTTTTTTTGGCTTAACAGATCTGAGCTGTTAATGGGCGTTGGAATGGGCGTTCCAAAAAGTTTTTTGAAAAATCTATAGAAATGTACAAGATATATTCAAAATATAAAAAATATCATAAATTATTTTTAAAATTTTTTATGGACTTGACCGTTTTGAGCGGTTTATGGTCGTTAGAGTGGGCGTGGCAATTTTTTTTTGGAAAATCTATAGAAATGTACAAGATATATTTAAAAATTAAAATATATAACAACAAAATATATTAAAAAAATAAAAAAATATCACAAATTATTTTTAAAATTTTTTATGGACTTGACAGTTTTGAGCGGTTTGTGGGCGTTGGAGTGGGCGTGTCAAAATTTTTTGCAAATCTATTAAGATATATTCAAAAATTAAAAAATATCACAATTTTTTTTAAAAGTTTGGGCGTGAGAGTTTTGGGCGATTTGTGTGCGTTGGAGTGGGCGTTGCAAAAAGTTTTTTGGCAAAAATATAGAAATGTACAAATAATATATATTCAAAAATTAAAAATTTTACATTTTTCAAATGTGTAAGCGTGACAGTTTTGGGCGGTTTAATAGCGTGGGCGTTTCAAAAAGTCTTTTGACATATCTATAGAAATGTACAAGATATATTCAAAACTTAAAAAATATCATATTTTTCAAAAGTGTGGGCGTGACAGTTTTAGGTGGTTTGTGTGCGTTAGGGTGGCCGTTTCAAAATTTTTTTTTGGCAAATCTATAGAAATTTACAAAATATATTAAAATATTAAAAAATATCACAACATTTTTCAATAGTGAGGGCGATACAGTTTTGAGCGATCTATGAGCGTTGGAGTGGGCGTGGCAAAAAGTCTTTTGACATATCTATTGAAATGTACAAGATATATTCAAAACTTAAAAAATATAATATTTTTCAAAAGTGGGCGTGACAGTTTTAGGTGGTTTGTGTGCGTTAGGGTGGCCGTTTCAAAATTTTTTTTTGGCAAATCTATAGAAATTTACAAAATATATTAAAATATTAAAAAATATCACAACATTTTTCAATAGTGAGGGCGATACAGTTTTGAGCGATCTATGAGCGTTGGAGTGGGCGTGGCAAAAAGTCTTTTGACATATCTATTGAAATGTACAAGATATATTCAAAACTTAAAAAATATAATATTTTTCAAAAGTGGGCGTGAGAGATTTGGGCGGTTTGTGAGCGTTTCAAAAGTTTAGAAATGTACAAAATATATTAAAAAAATTAAAAATATCACAACATTTTTCAATAGTGTGGGCGTGACAGTTTTGGGCGGTTTGTGTGCGTTAGAGTGGGCGTGCAAAAAGTTTTTTGTCAAATCTATAGAAATGTACAAGATATATTCAAAATATAAAAAATATCTCAAATTATTTTTAAAATTTTTTTTGGGCGTGACAGTTTTGGGCGGTTTGTGTGCGTTAGAGTGGGCGTGGCAAAAACTTTTTTAACAAATCTATAGAAATTACCAAAATATATTAAAAAAATAAAAAATATCACAACATTTTTCAATAGTGTTGGCGTGACAGTTATGGGCGGTTTGTATGCGTTAACGTGGGCATGGCCAAAACTTTTTTAGCATATCTATAGATTTGTACAAGATATATTTAAAAATTAAAAAATATAAATTATTTTTAAAATTTTTTATGGACTTGACAGTTTTGAACGGTTTATGGGCAATAGAGTGGGCGTGGCAAATTTTTTTTGGAAAATCTATAGAAATGTCCAAATGTAAAATATATCACAACATTTTTCAATAGTGTGGGCGTGACAGTTTTAGGCGGTCTATGAACTTTGGAGTGGGCGTGGCAAAAAGTTTTTTGACATATCTAATGAATGCTCATATGCTCAAATTTAAAAAAAAATTTTTTTCAAAAGTGTGGTCGTCACAGTTTTGGGCGGTTTGTGGGCGTTGGAGTGGGCGTGGGAAAAAGTTTTTTGGCAAATCTAGAGAAGTGTACAAGATGTAATCAAAAATTAAAAAATATCACATTTTTTAACAGTGTAATTGTGACAGTTTTCTACTGTTTGTGGGCGTTTGAGTGGGCGTGGCAAAAACTTTTTATGCATTTCTATAGATGTACAAGATATATTTAAAAATTAAAATATATAACAACAAAATATATTAAAAAAATAAAAAAATATCACAAATTATTTTTAATTATTTTTGATCGGTTTGTTGGCGTTGGAGTGGGCGTGGCAAAAAGATTATTGGAAAATCTATAGAAATGTACAAGATATATTAAAAAAAAAATATCACAACATTTTTCAATAATGTGGGCGTGACAATATTGGGCGTTTGAGTGGGCGTTAAAGTGGGCGCGGCAAAAAGTTTTTTGGCAAATCTATCAAGATATATTCAATAATTAAAATATATCACAATTTTTTTTAAAAGTTTGGGCTTTAGAGGTTCGTGTGGTTTGAGTGCGTTAGTTTTCTTGCAAAAATATAGAAATGTACGATATATTCAAAAATTAAAAATAGCACATTTTTCGAATGTGTGGGCGTGACAGTTTTGGGCTGTTTATGAGCGTTAGAGTGGGCGTGAAAAAAAAGTTTTTTGACATATCTGTAGAAATGTAAAAGATATATTCAAAAATTAAAAAATATCACATCTTAATTTTTAAATTTTTTTTGGGCGTGACAGTTTTGGTCGGTTTGTGTGCGTTAGAGCGGGCATCGCAAAAACTTTTTTAGCATATCTATAGATTTGTACAAGATATATTTAAAAATTCAAAAATATAACAAATTTTTTTTAAAATTTTTTTGGACTAGACAGTTCTGAGCGGTTTATGGGCGTTAGAATGGGCGTGGCAAAAACTTGTTTAGTATTTCTATAGAAATGAAATGTACAAGATATATAAAAAAATTAAAAAATATAACCTTATTTTAAAGTGTGGGTGTGACAGTATTCGGCGGTTTGTGGGCGTTGGAGTGGCAAAAAGTTGTTTGGCAAATATATAGAAATGTCCAAGATATATTGAAAAATTTAAAATATATCACAACATTTTTCAATAGTGTGGGCGTGACAGTTTTAGGCGGTCTATGAACGTTGGAGTGGGCATGGCAAAAAGTTTTTTTGACATATCTAATAAAATGCTCATATGCTCAAATTTAAAAAAAATTTTTTTTCAAAAGTGTGGGCGACACAGTTTTGGGCGGTTTGTGTGCGTTAGAGTGGGCGTGCAAAAAGTTTTTTGTCAAATCTATAGAAATGTTCAAGATATATTCAAAATATAAAAAAAATCACAAATTATTTTTAAAATTTTTTTTTGGGCGTGATAGTTTTGGGCGGTTTGTGTGCGTTAGAGTGGGCGTGGCAAAAACTTTTTTAACATATCTATAGTAATGTACAAAATATATTGAAAAATTAAAAAATATCACAAATTATTTTAAAAATTTTTTTTGTCTTGACAGATCTGAGCTGTTTATGGGCGTTGGAATGGGCGTTCCAAAAAGTTTTTTGGAAAATCTATAGAAATGTACAATATATATTCAAAATATAAAAAATATCACAAATTATTTTTAAAATTTTTTTTGGGCGTGACAGTTTTGGGCGGTTTGTTGGCGTTGGAGTGGGCGTTTCAAAATTTTTTTTATCAAATCTATAGAAATATATTAAAAAAAATAAAAAATATCACAACATTTTTCAATAGTGTTGGCGTGACAGTTTTGGGCGGTTTGTGTGCGTTAACGTGGGCATGGCAAAAACTTTTTTAGCATATCTATAGATTTGTACAAGATATATTTAAAAATTAAAAAATATCATAAATTATTTTTAAAATTTATTACGGACTTGACAGTTTTGAGCGGTTTATAGGCGTTAGAGTGGGCGTGGCAAATTTTTTTTGGAAAATCTATAGAAATGTACAAGATATATTTAAAAATGAAAATATATAACAACAAAATATATTAAAAAAAATAAAAAATATCACAAATTGGAATATGCGATAAAATATATAACAATTTTTTTACAAGTTTTTCGGCAAAAATTTAGAAATTTACAAGATATATTCAAAACTTAAAATATATCACAAATTATTTTAAAAATTTTTTTTGGGCGTGACAGTTTTGGGCGGATTGTGTGCGTTAGAGTGGGCGTGGCAAAAACTTTTTTATCATATCTATAGAAATGTACGAGATATATTGAAAAATTAAAGAATATCACAAATTATTTAAAAAAAATTTTTTTGGCTTGATAGATCTGAGCTGTTTATGGGCGTTGGAATGGGCGTGCCAAAAAGTTTTTTGGAAAATCTATAGAAATGTACAAGATATATTTAGAAATAGTGTGGGCGTTACAGTTTTGTGCGGTCTATGAGCGTTGGAGGTGGCGTGGCAAAAAGTCTTTTGACAAATCTATTGAAATGCACATAATATATTCAAAACTTAAAAATATCATATTTTTCAAAAGTGTTGGCGAGACAGTATTGGGCGGTTTGTGGGCGTTAGAGTTGGTGTAGCACAAAGTTATTATTCAAATTATTTAAAAAAATTTTTTTTGGGCTTGACAGTTCTGATTGGTTTATGGGCGTTGGAATGGGCGTGGCAAAAAGTTTTTTTAAAAACTTTTGGAAATGTACTAGATATCTACAAAATATAAAAAATATCACAACATTTATCAATAGTGTTTTTACAGGATATATTAAAAACTTAAAAAATATCATATTTTTCAAAAGTGTGGGCGTGACTGTATTGGGCGGCTTGTGGGCGTTAGGGTGGACGTTTAAAAAAGTTTTTTTGCAAATCTATAGAAATGAACAAAATATATTAAAAAAATAAAAAATATTACAACATTTTTCAATAGTGTGGGCGTGACAGTTTTGGGCGGTTTGTGTTCGTTAGAGTGGTCGTGCAAAAAATTTTGTCAAATCTATAGAAATGTACAAGATATATTCAAAATATAAAAAATATCACAAATTATTTTTAAATTTTTTTTTGGGCGTGACAGTTTTGGGCGGTTTGTGTGCGTCAGAGTGGGCGTTGCAAATTTTTGTTGGAAAATCTATAGAAATGTACAAGATATATTTAAAAATTAAAAAATATCATAAATTATTTTTAAAATTTATTACGGACTTGACAGTTTTGAGCGGCTTATGGGCGTTAGAGTGGGCGTGGCAAATTTTTTTTGGAAAATCTATAGAAATGTACAAGATATATTTAAAAATGAAAATATATAACAACAAAATATATTAAAAAAATAAAAAATATCACAAATTGGAATATGCGATAAAATATATCACAATTTTTTTACAAGTTTTTCGGCAAAAATTTAGAAATTTACAAGATATATTCAAAACTTAAAAAATATCATATTTTTCAAAAGTGTGGGCGTGACAGTTTTCGCCGGTTTGTGTGCGTTAGAGTGGACGAGCAAAAAGTTTTTTGTCAAATCTATAGAAATGTACAAGATATATTCAAAATATAAAAAATATCACAAATTATTTTTAAAATTTTTTTTAGGCGGTACAGTTTTGGGCGGTTTGTGTGCGTTAGAGTGGGCGTGACAAAAACTTTTTTAGCATATCTATAGAAATGTACAAAATATATTGAAAAATTAAAAAATATTACAATTTATTTAAAAAATTTTTTTTGGCTTGACAGATCTGAGCTGTTTATGGGCGTTGGAATGGGCGTTTCAAAAAATTTTTTGGAAAATCTATAGAAATTACCAAAGTATATTAAAGTGGGAATTTCAAAATTTTGTTTAGCAAATCTATAGAAATCTATAGAAATATATTAAAAAAAAAAAAAAATATCACAACATTTTTCAATAGTGTTGGCGTGACAGTTTTGGGCGGTTTGTGTGCGTTAACGTGGGCATGGCAAAAACTTTTTTAGCATATCTATAGATTTGTACAAGATATATTTAAAAATTAAAAAATATCATAAATTATTTTTAAAATTTATTACGGACTTGACAGTTTTGAGCGGTTTATGGGCGTTAGAGTGGGCGTGGCAAAAAGTCTTTTGACATATCTATTGAAATGCACATAATATATTCACAACTTAAAAAATATCATATTTTTCAAAAGTGTGGGCGAGACAGTATTGGGCGGTTTGTGGGCGTTAGAGTTGGTGTAGCACAAAGTTATTATGCAAATTATTTTAAAAAATAATTTTTTTTGGGCTTAACAGTTCTGATTGGTTTATGAGCGTTGGAATCGGCGTGGCAAAAAGTTTTTTTTAAAAACTTTTGCAAATGTACTAGATATCTTCAAAATATAAAAAATATCACAACATTTATCAATAGTGTTTTTACAGAATATATTAAAAACTTAAAAATTATCATATTTTTCAAAAGTGTGGGCGTGACTGTTTTGGGTGGCTTGTGGGCGTTAGGGTGGACGTTTAAAAAAGTTTTTTGTCAAATCTATAGAAATGAACAAAATATATTAAAAAAATAAAAAATATCACAACATTTTTCAATAGTGTGGGCGTGACAGTTTTGGGCGGTTTGTGTGCGTTAGAGTGGGCGTGTCAAAAACTTTTTTAGCATATATATAGAAATGTACAAAATATATTGAAAAAATAAAAAATATCACAAATTATTTAAAAATTTTTTTTTGGCATGACAGATCTGAGCAGTTTATGGGCTTTCCAAAAAGTTTTTTGGAAAATCTATAGAAATGTACAAGATATATTCAAAATATAAAAAATATCACAAATTATTTTTAAAATTTTTTTTGGGCGTGTGGGAGTGGGCGTTTCAAAATTTTTTTTAGCAAATCTATAGAAATCTATAGAAATATATTAAAAAAATAAAAAATATCACAACATTTTTCAATAGTGTTGGCGTAACAGTTTTGGGCGGCTTGGGTGGGCATGGCAAAAACTTTTTTAGTATATCTATAGATTTGTACAAGATATATTTAAAAATTAAAAAATATCATAAATTATTTTTAAAATTTTTTATGAACTTGACAGTTTTGAGCGGTTTATGGGCGTTAGAGTGGGCGTGGCAAATTTTTTTTGGAAAATCTTTAGAAATGTACAAGATATATTTAAAAATTAAAATATATTACAACAAATTATATTAAAAAATTAAAAAATATCACAAATTATTTTTAATTATTTTTGATCGGTTTGTTGGCGTTTGGTTTGCGTGGCAAAAAGATTATTGGAAAATCTATAGAAATGTACAAGATATATAAAAAAAAAAATATCTCAACATTTTTCAATAATGTGGACGTGACAATATTGGGCGTTTGAATGGGCGTTAGAGTGGGCGTTAGAGTGGGCGTTAGAGTGGGCGCGGCAAAAAGTTTTTTGGCAAATCTAGCAAGATATATTCAATAATTAAAATATATCACAATTTTTTTTAAAAGTTTAAAAGTTTTGTGCGTTAGTTTTCTTGCAAAAATATAGAAATGTACTAGATATATTCAAAAATTAAAAATATCACATTTTTCGAATGTGTGGGCGTGACAGTTTTGGGCTGTTTATGGGCGTTAGAATGGGCGTGAAAAAAAAGTTTTTTGACATATCTGTAGAAATGTAAAAGATATATTCAAAAATTAAAAAATATCACATATTATTTTTGAAATTTTTTTTTGGGGTGACAGTTTTGTTCGGTTTGTGTGCGTTAGAGTGGGCATCGCAAAAACTTTTTTAGCATATCTATAGATTGGTACAAGATATATTTAAAAATTAAAAAATATCACAAATTATTTTTAAATTTTTTTTTGGACTAGACAGTTCTGAACTTGTTTAGTATTTCTATAGAAATGTACAAGATATATAAAAAAATTAAAAAATATAACCTTATTTAAAAGTGTGGGTGTGACAGTTTTCGGCGGTTTGTGGGCGTTGGAGTGGGTGTGGCAAAAAGTTTTTTGGCAAATATATAGAAATGTACAAGATATATTTAATAATTTAAAATATATCACAACATTTTTCAATAGTGTGGGCGTCACAGTTTTGGGCGGTTTGTGGGCGTTGGAGTGGGCGTGTGAAAAATTTTTTTTGGCAAATCTAGAGAAGTGTACAAGATGTAATCAAAAATTAAAAAATATCACATTTTTTAACAGTGTAATTGTGAAAGTTTTCTACGGTTTGTGGGCGTTTGAGTGGGCGTGGCAAAAAGTTTTTTGGCAAATATATAGAAATTTACAAGGTATATGCATGTGGGCGTGACAGTTTTGGGCGGCTTATGGGCGTTGGAATATGCGAGGCAAAAAGTTTTTTTTGCCAAATCTATAGAAATGTAAAAAAAATAAGAAATGTGAATAAATATGAAATTTTTAAAAAGTTTGGGTGTCACAATTTTGAGCTTTTGGTGAGCGTTGGAGAAGGCGTGGAAAATAATTTTTTGGCAAATCTAAAGATTTGTACAAGATATATTCAAAAATTAAAAATTATCACATTTTTCAAAAGTGTGGGCGGGAAGTTTTCGGCGGTTTGTTGGCGTTGGAGTGGGCGTGGCAAAAAGTTTTTTTGCAAAAATTTAGAAATGTACATAGTATATGCAAAACTTAAAAAATATCATACTTTTCAAAAGTGTGGGAGTGACAGTTTTGTGCGGCTTGTGGTCGTTTAAGTGGGCATGGCAAAAAGTTTTTTAGCAAGTCTATAGAAATTTACAAGATATATTCAAAAATTAAAAATATCACAGTTTTGAAATGTGTGGGCGTGACAGTTTTTGTTGGTTTGTGGGCGTGTCAAAATTTTTGTTCGCTAATTTATAGAAATGTACAAGATATATTTAAAAATTTTAAAATATCACACATTTTTTTTGGGCGTGACAGTTTTGAGCGTTTGGTGGGCATTGGAGTAGGCGTGGAAAAAAAATTTTTGGCAAATCTATAGAAATGTAGAAGATATACTCAAAAATTTAAATATATTAAATTTTTTTTTTAAAGTGTGGGCGTGACAGTTTTGAGAGGTTTGTGGGCGAGAGAAAAAAATTGTTGGCAATTCTATAGAAATGTACAAAATATATTCAAAAATTAAAAAATATAAAATTTTAAAAAAGTGTGGTTGTAAGATTTTTGTTTTGTTTGTGGGCGTGCAAAAAGTTTTTTTTTGGCAAATCTATAGAAATTTACAAGATATATAAAAAAGTAAAAAAATATTACATTTTTCAAAAGTGGAGTCGTCACAGTTTTGGCGTTTTGTGGGCTTTGGAGAAGGCGTGCAAAAAGATTCTTGTCAAATCTATAGAAATGTATGTACAAGATGTATTAAAAAATTAAAAAATATCACATTTTTTAAAAGTGTGGGCGTGACAGTTTTGGGCGGTTTGTGAGCTTTGGAGTGGGCGTGGTAAAAAGTTTTTTGACATATCTAGTGAAATGTACAAGATATATTCAAAACTTAAAAAATATCATATTTTTCAATAGTATGGGCGTGACAGTTTTGGGCAGTTTGTGGGAGTTACGGTGGGCGTATGACAATGTTAATTGGCAAAGCAATAGAAATGTACAAGATATATTTAAAATATTAAAAAATATCACATTTTTCAATTTTTATTTCTTGTTATTGGTTGTTTTGTGGGCATTGGAGTAGGCATGGAAAAAAAATTGTTGTCAATTCTATAGAAATGTACAAAATATATACAAAAATTAAAAATATCAAATTTTTCAAAAGTGTGCGTGTAAGATTTTTGTTTGGTTTGTGGGCGTTAGAATGGGCGTTGTCAATTCTATAGAAATGTACAAAATATATACAAAAATTAAAAATATCAAATTTTTCAAAAGTTTGGGTTTAAGATTTTTGTTTGGTTTGTGGGCGTTAGAGTGGGCGTGCAAAAAGTTTTTTTTGGCAAATCTATAGAAACTTACAGGATATATAAAAAAGTAAAAAAAATATTACATTTTTTAAAAGTGGGGGCGTCACAGTTTTGGCTTTTTTTAGGCGTTGGAGAAGGCGTGCAAAAAGACTTTTGTCAAATCTATAGAAATGTATGTACAAGATGTATTAAAAAATTAAAAAATATCACATTTTTTAATAGTGTGGGGGTGACAGTTTTGGGCGGTCTATGAACGTTGGAGTGGGCGTGGCAAAAAGTTTTTTGACATATCTATTGAAATGCTCATATATTCAAATCTTAAAAAATATATTTTTCAAAAGTGTGGGCTTCACAGTTTTGCCCGGTTTGTGGGCGTTGGAGTGGGCGTGGCAAAAAGTTTTTTGGCAAAAATATAGAAATGTACCAAATATATTAAAAAAATAAAAAATATTACAACGCTTTTTAAAGTGAGCGTTGGATTGGGCGTGACAAAACGTTTTTTGGCAAATCTACAGAAGTCTACAAGATGTAATCAAAAATTAAAAATATCATATTTTTTAAAAGTGTAATTGTGACAGTTTTTGGCGGTTTGTGGGCGTTTGAGTGGGTGTGGCAAATGTTTTTTGGCAAATCTATAGAAATGTACAGATATATTCAAAAATTAAAATATGTAACAATTTTTTTTAAAAATTTGGGCGTGACAGTTTTGGTTGGTTTGTGGGCGTGTCAAAATTTTTGTTCGCCAATTTATAGAAATGTACAAAATATATTTAAAAACTTAAAAATATCACAAATTTTTTTTGCTCGTGACAGTTTAGAACGTTTGGTGGGCATTGAAGTAGGCGTGGAAAAAAGATTTTTTGCCAATCTATAGAAATGTAGAAGATATATTCCAAAATTGAAATATATCACAATTTTTTTATAAATTTTGGGCGTGACAGTTTTGAGAGGTTTGTGTGCGAGAAAAAAATATTTGGCAATTGAATAGAAATGTACAAGATTATTCAAAAATTAAAAAATATCACATTTTTCAAAAGAAAGAGTTTTGAGTGGTTTGTGGGTGTGCAAAAAGTTTTTTTGGCAAATCTATAGAAACTTACAAAATATATAAAAAAGTGAAAAATTATTACATTTTTCAAAAGTGGGGACGTCACAGTTTTGGTCGGTTTGTGGTATTTGGGGAAGGCGTGCAAAAAATTTTTGGCAAATCTGTAGAAATGTACAAGATATATTCAAACATTAAAAAATATCACATTTTTTAAAAGTGTGGGCGTGACAATTTTGGGCAGTTTGTGGGCGTATGAAAAAGTTATTTGGCAAATCAATAGAAATATACAAGATATATTTAAAAAATTAAAAAATATCACATTTTTCAATTTTTTTTTATTGGTATTGGCCGTTTTGTGGCCATTGGAGTAGGCGTGGAAAATAGATTTTTGGCTAATCTATAGAAATGTAGAAGATATATTAAAAAATTGAAATATATTACATTTTTTTTTTAAGTGTGTGCGTGACAGTTTTGTGAGGTTTTGTGGGCGAGAGAATAAAATTGTTGTCAATTCTATAGAAATGTACAAGATATATTTATAAATTAAAATATATCACAACATTTTTCAATAGTGTGGGCGTGGCAAAACATTTTTTGGCAAATCTAGAGAAGTGTACAAGATGTAATCAAAAATTAAAAAATATCACATTTTTTAAAAGTGTGGGAGTGACAGTTTTCGGAGGTTTGTGGGCGTTGGAGTGGGCGCGGCAAAAAGTTTTTTCGCAAATTTATAAAAATGTACAAGATATATTCAAAAATGAAAATATATTACAATTTTTTTTTTAAGTTTGGGCGTGACAGTTTTGTTCGGCTTGTGGGTGTTAGAGTGGGCGTGGCAAAAACTTTTTTAGCATATCTAAAGAAATGTACAAGATATATTTAAAAATTAAAAAACATCACAAATTTTTTTTAAATATCTTTTGGGCTTGACAGTTCTGAGCGGTTTATGGGCGTTGGAATAGGCGAGGCAAGAAGTTTTTTGGCAAATCTGTAGAAATGTACAAGATATATAAAAGAGTGAGTGAGTAAGAGAGTGTGGTATTTGGAGAAGGCGTGCAAAAAGTTTTTTGGCAAATCTGTTGAAATGTGTGTACAAGATATATTCCAAAATTAAAAAATATCATATTTTTCAAAAGTGTGGGCGTGACAGTTTTGTGCGGCTTGTCGTCGTTTAAGTGGGCATGGCCAAAAGTTTTTTAGCAAATCTATAGAAATTTACAAGATATATTCAAAATTTAAAGACTATCACAGTTTTGAAATGTGTGGGCGTGACCGTTTTGGTCGGTTTGTGGGCGTGTCAAAATTTTTGTTCGCAAAATTTATAGAAATGTACAAGATATATTCAAAAATTCAAAAAAAAAAATAAAAAATTAAAAATGTACATAGTATATGCAAAACTTAAAAAATATCATATTTTTCAAAAGAGTGGGAGTGACAGTTTTGTACGGCTTGTGGTCGTTTAAGTGGGCATGGCAAAAAGTTTTTTAGCAAATCTATAGAAATTAACAAGATATATTCAAAAATTAAAAATATCATAGTTTTGAAATGTTTGGGCGTGACAGTTTTGGTTGGTTTGTGGGCGTGTCAAAATTTTTGTTCGCTAATTTATAGAAATGTACAAAATATATTTAAAAACTTAAAAATATCACAAATTTTTTTTGCTCGTGACAGTTTAGAACGTTTGGTGGGCATTGAAGTAGGCGTGGAAAAAAGATTTTTTGCCAATCTATAGAAATGTAGAAGATATATTCCAAAATTGAAATATATCACAAATTTTTTATACATTTTGGGCGTGACAGTTTTGAGAGGTTTGTGTGCGAGAAAAAAATATTTGTTTGGGCGATACAGTTTTGAGCTTTTGGTGGGCGTTGGAGAAGGCGTACAAAATGATTTTTTGGCAAATCTGTAGAAATGTACAAGATATATTCAAACATTAAAAAATATCACATTTTTTAAAAGTGTGGGCGTGACAATTTTGGGCAGTTTGTGGGCGTATGAAAAAGTTATTTGGCAAATCAATAGAAATATACAAGATATATTTAAAAAATTAAAAAATATCACATTTTTCAATTTTTTTTTATTGGTATTGGCCGTTTTGTGGCCATTGGAGTAGGCGTGGAAAATAGATTTTTGGCTAATCTATAGAAATGTAGAAGATATATTAAAAAATTGAAATATATTACATTTTTTTTTTAAGTGTGTGCGTGACAGTTTTGTGATGTTTTGTGGGCGAGAGAATAAAATTGTTGTCAATTCTATAGAAATGTACAAGATATATTTATAAATTAAAATATATCACAACATTTTTCAATAGTGTGGGCGTGGCAAAACATTTTTTGGCAAATCTAGAGAAGTGTACAAGATGTAATCAAAAATTAAAAAATATCACATTTTTTAAAAGTGTGGGAGTGACAGTTTTCGGAGGTTTGTGGGCGTTGGAGTGGGCGCGGCAAAAAGTTTTTTCGCAAATTTATAAAAATGTACAAGATATATTCAAAAATGAAAATATATTACAATTTTTTTTTTAAGTTTGGGCGTGACAGTTTTGTTCGGCTTGTGGGTGTTAGAGTGGGCGTGGCAAAAACTTTTTTAGCATATCTATAGATTGGTACAAGATATATTTAAAAATTAAAAAATATCACAAATTATTTTTAAATTTTTTTTTGGACTAGACAGTTCTGAACTTGTTTAGTATTTCTATAGAAATGTACAAGATATATAAAAAAATTAAAAAATATAACCTTATTTAAAAGTGTGGGTGTGACAGTTTTCGGCGGTTTGTGGGCGTTGGAGTGGGTGTGGCAAAAAGTTTTTTGGCAAATATATAGAAATGTACAAGATATATTTAATAATTTAAAATATATCACAACATTTTTCAATAGTGTGGGCGTCACAGTTTTGGGCGGTTTATGGGCGTTGGAATAGGCGAGGCAAGAAGTTTTTTGGCAAATCTGTAGAAATGTACAAGATATATAAAAGAGTGAGTGAGTAAGAGAGTGTGGTATTTGGAGAAGGCGTGCAAAAAGTTTTTTGGCAAATCTGTTGAAATGTGTGTACAAGATATATTCCAAAATTAAAAAATATCATATTTTTCAAAAGTGTGGGCGTGACAGTTTTGTGCGGCTTGTCGTCGTTTAAGTGGGCATGGCCAAAAGTTTTTTAGCAAATCTATAGAAATTTACAAGATATATTCAAAATTTAAAGACTATCACAGTTTTGAAATGTGTGGGCGTGACCGTTTTGGTCGGTTTGTGGGCGTGTCAAAATTTTTGTTCGCAAAATTTATAGAAATGTACAAGATATATTCAAAAATTCAAAAAAAAAATAAAAAATTAAAAATGTACATAGTATATGCAAAAATTAAAAAATATCATAAATTATTTTTAAAATTTTTTATGAACTTGACAGTTTTGAGCGGTTTATGGGCGTTAGAGTGGGCGTGGCAAATTTTTTTTGGAAAATCTTTAGAAATGTACAAGATATATTTAAAAATTAAAATATATTACAACAAATTATATTAAAAAATTAAAAAATATCACAAATTATTTTTAATTATTTTTGATCGGTTTGTTGGCGTTTGGTTTGCGTGGCAAAAAGATTATTGGAAAATCTATAGAAATGTACAAGATATATAAAAAAAAAAAATATCTCAACATTTTTCAATAATGTGGACGTGACAATATTGGGCGTTTGAATGGGCGTTAGAGTGGGCGTTAGAGTGGGCGTTAGAGTGGGCGCGGCAAAAAGTTTTTTGGCAAATCTAGCAAGATATATTCAATAATTAAAATATATCACAATTTTTTTTAAAAGTTTAAAAGTTTTGTGCGTTAGTTTTCTTGCAAAAATATAGAAATGTACTAGATATATTCAAAAATTAAAAATATCACATTTTTCGAATGTGTGGGCGTGACAGTTTTGGGCTGTTTATGGGCGTTAGAATGGGCGTGAAAAAAAAGTTTTTTGACATATCTGTAGAAATGTAAAAGATATATTCAAAAATTAAAAAATATCACATATTATTTTTGAAATTTTTTTTTGGGGTGACAGTTTTGTTCGGTTTGTGTGCGTTAGAGTGGGCATCGCAAAAACTTTTTTAGCATATCTATAGATTGGTACAAGATATATTTAAAAATTAAAAAATATCACAAATTATTTTTAAATTTTTTTTTGGACTAGACAGTTCTGAACTTGTTTAGTATTTCTATAGAAATGTACAAGATATATAAAAAAATTAAAAAATATAACCTTATTTAAAAGTGTGGGTGTGACAGTTTTCGGCGGTTTGTGGGCGTTGGAGTGGGTGTGGCAAAAAGTTTTTTGGCAAATATATAGAAATGTACAAGATATATTTAATAATTTAAAATATATCACAACATTTTTCAATAGTGTGGGCGTCACAGTTTTGGGCGGTTTGTGGGCGTTGGAGTGGGCGTGTGAAAAATTTTTTTTGGCAAATCTAGAGAAGTGTACAAGATGTAATCAAAAATTAAAAAATATCACATTTTTTAACAGTGTAATTGTGAAAGTTTTCTACGGTTTGTGGGCGTTTGAGTGGGCGTGGCAAAAAGTTTTTTGGCAAATATATAGAAATTTACAAGGTATATGCATGTGGGCGTGACAGTTTTGGGCGGCTTATGGGCGTTGGAATATGCGAGGCAAAAAGTTTTTTTTGCCAAATCTATAGAAATGTAAAAAAAATAAGAAATGTGAATAAATATGAAATTTTTAAAAAGTTTGGGTGTCACAATTTTGAGCTTTTGGTGAGCGTTGGAGAAGGCGTGGAAAATAATTTTTTGGCAAATCTAAAGATTTGTACAAGATATATTCAAAAATTAAAAATTATCACATTTTTCAAAAGTGTGGGCGGGAAGTTTTCGGCGGTTTGTTGGCGTTGGAGTGGGCGTGGCAAAAAGTTTTTTTGCAAAAATTTAGAAATGTACATAGTATATGCAAAACTTAAAAAATATCATACTTTTCAAAAGTGTGGGAGTGACAGTTTTGTGCGGCTTGTGGTCGTTTAAGTGGGCATGGCAAAAAGTTTTTTAGCAAGTCTATAGAAATTTACAAGATATATTCAAAAATTAAAAATATCACAGTTTTGAAATGTGTGGGCGTGACAGTTTTTGTTGGTTTGTGGGCGTGTCAAAATTTTTGTTCGCTAATTTATAGAAATGTACAAGATATATTTAAAAATTTTAAAATATCACACATTTTTTTTGGGCGTGACAGTTTTGAGCGTTTGGTGGGCATTGGAGTAGGCGTGGAAAAAAAATTTTTGGCAAATCTATAGAAATGTAGAAGATATACTCAAAAATTTAAATATATTAAATTTTTTTTTTAAAGTGTGGGCGTGACAGTTTTGAGAGGTTTGTGGGCGAGAGAAAAAAATTGTTGGCAATTCTATAGAAATGTACAAAATATATTCAAAAATTAAAAAATATAAAATTTTAAAAAAGTGTGGTTGTAAGATTTTTGTTTTGTTTGTGGGCGTGCAAAAAGTTTTTTTTTGGCAAATCTATAGAAATTTACAAGATATATAAAAAAGTAAAAAAATATTACATTTTTCAAAAGTGGAGTCGTCACAGTTTTGGCGTTTTGTGGGCTTTGGAGAAGGCGTGCAAAAAGATTCTTGTCAAATCTATAGAAATGTATGTACAAGATGTATTAAAAAATTAAAAAATATCACATTTTTTAAAAGTGTGGGCGTGACAGTTTTGGGCGGTTTGTGAGCTTTGGAGTGGGCGTGGTAAAAAGTTTTTTGACATATCTAGTGAAATGTACAAGATATATTCAAAACTTAAAAAATATCATATTTTTCAATAGTATGGGCGTGACAGTTTTGGGCAGTTTGTGGGAGTTACGGTGGGCGTATGACAATGTTAATTAGCAAAGCAATAGAAATGTACAAGATATATTTAAAATATTAAAAAATATCACATTTTTCAATTTTTATTTCTTGTTATTGGTTGTTTTGTGGGCATTGGAGTAGGCATGGAAAAAAAATTGTTGTCAATTCTATAGAAATGTACAAAATATATACAAAAATTAAAAATATCAAATTTTTCAAAAGTGTGCGTGTAAGATTTTTGTTTGGTTTGTGGGCGTTAGAATGGGCGTTGTCAATTCTATAGAAATGTACAAAATATATACAAAAATTAAAAATATCAAATTTTTCAAAAGTTTGGGTTTAAGATTTTTGTTTGGTTTGTGGGCGTTAGAGTGGGCGTGCAAAAAGTTTTTTTTGGCAAATCTATAGAAACTTACAGGATATATAAAAAAGTAAAAAAAATATTACATTTTTTAAAAGTGGGGGCGTCACAGTTTTGGCTTTTTTTAGGCGTTGGAGAAGGCGTGCAAAAAGACTTTTGTCAAATCTTTAAAAATGTATGTACAAGATATATTCAAAAATAAAAAAATATCACATTTTTTAAAAGGTGTGGGCGTGACAGTTTTGGACAGTTTGTGGGCGTAGGAGTGGGCGTGGCATATCTATTGAAATGCTCATATATTCAAATCTTAAAAAATATATTTTTCAAAAGTGTGGGCGTCACAGTTTTGCCCGGTTTGTGGGCGTTGGAGTGGGCGTGGCAAAAAATTTTTTGGCAAATATATAGAAATGTACAAGATATATTTAAAAATTTAAAATATATCACAACATTTTTCAATAGTGTGGGGGTGACAGTTTTGGGCGGTCTATGAACGTTGGAGTGGGCGTGGCAAAAAGTTTTTTGACATATCTATTGAAATGCTCATATATTCAAATCTTAAAAAATATATTTTTCAAAAGTGTGGGCTTCACAGTTTTGCCCGGTTTGTGGGCGTTGGAGTGGGCGTGGCAAAAAGTTTTTTGGCAAAAATATAGAAATGTACCAAATATATTAAAAAAATAAAAAATATTACAACGCTTTTTAAAGTGAGCGTTGGATTGGGCGTGACAAAACGTTTTTTGGCAAATCTACAGAAGTCTACAAGATGTAATCAAAAATTAAAAATATCATATTTTTTAAAAGTGTAATTGTGACAGTTTTTGGCGGTTTGTGGGCGTTTGAGTGGGTGTGGCAAATGTTTTTTGGCAAATCTATAGAAATGTACAGATATATTCAAAAATTAAAATATGTAACAATTTTTTTTAAAAATTTGGGCGTGACAGTTTTGGTTGGTTTGTGGGCGTGTCAAAATTTTTGTTCGCCAATTTATAGAAATGTACAAAATATATTTAAAAACTTAAAAATATCACAAATTTTTTTTGCTCGTGACAGTTTAGAACGTTTGGTGGGCATTGAAGTAGGCGTGGAAAAAAGATTTTTTGCCAATCTATAGAAATGTAGAAGATATATTCCAAAATTGAAATATATCACAATTTTTTTATAAATTTTGGGCGTGACAGTTTTGAGAGGTTTGTGTGCGAGAAAAAAATATTTGGCAATTGAATAGAAATGTACAAGATTATTCAAAAATTAAAAAATATCACATTTTTCAAAAGAAAGAGTTTTGAGTGGTTTGTGGGTGTGCAAAAAGTTTTTTTGGCAAATCTATAGAAACTTACAAAATATATAAAAAAGTGAAAAATTATTACATTTTTCAAAAGTGGGGACGTCACAGTTTTGGTCGGTTTGTGGTATTTGGGGAAGGCGTGCAAAAAATTTTTGGCAAATCTGTAGAAATGTACAAGATATATTCAAACATTAAAAAATATCACATTTTTTAAAAGTGTGGGCGTGACAATTTTGGGCAGTTTGTGGGCGTATGAAAAAGTTATTTGGCAAATCAATAGAAATATACAAGATATATTTAAAAAATTAAAAAATATCACATTTTTCAATTTTTTTTTATTGGTATTGGCCGTTTTGTGGCCATTGGAGTAGGCGTGGAAAATAGATTTTTGGCTAATCTATAGAAATGTAGAAGATATATTAAAAAATTGAAATATATTACATTTTTTTTTTAAGTGTGTGCGTGACAGTTTTGTGAGGTTTTGTGGGCGAGAGAATAAAATTGTTGTCAATTCTATAGAAATGTACAAGATATATTTATAAATTAAAATATATCACAACATTTTTCAATAGTGTGGGCGTGGCAAAACATTTTTTGGCAAATCTAGAGAAGTGTACAAGATGTAATCAAAAATTAAAAAATATCACATTTTTTAAAAGTGTGGGAGTGACAGTTTTCGGAGGTTTGTGGGCGTTGGAGTGGGCGCGGCAAAAAGTTTTTTCGCAAATTTATAAAAATGTACAAGATATATTCAAAAATGAAAATATATTACAATTTTTTTTTTAAGTTTGGGCGTGACAGTTTTGTTCGGCTTGTGGGTGTTAGAGTGGGCGTGGCAAAAACTTTTTTAGCATATCTAAAGAAATGTACAAGATATATTTAAAAATTAAAAAACATCACAAATTTTTTTTAAATATCTTTTGGGCTTGACAGTTCTGAGCGGTTTATGGGCGTTGGAATAGGCGAGGCAAGAAGTTTTTTGGCAAATCTGTAGAAATGTACAAGATATATAAAAGAGTGAGTGAGTAAGAGAGTGTGGTATTTGGAGAAGGCGTGCAAAAAGTTTTTTGGCAAATCTGTTGAAATGTGTGTACAAGATATATTCCAAAATTAAAAAATATCATATTTTTCAAAAGTGTGGGCGTGACAGTTTTGTGCGGCTTGTCGTCGTTTAAGTGGGCATGGCCAAAAGTTTTTTAGCAAATCTATAGAAATTTACAAGATATATTCAAAATTTAAAGACTATCACAGTTTTGAAATGTGTGGGCGTGACCGTTTTGGTCGGTTTGTGGGCGTGTCAAAATTTTTGTTCGCAAAATTTATAGAAATGTACAAGATATATTCAAAAATTCAAAAAAAAAATAAAAAATTAAAAATGTACATAGTATATGCAAAACTTAAAAAATATCATATTTTTCAAAAGAGTGGGAGTGACAGTTTTGTACGGCTTGTGGTCGTTTAAGTGGGCATGGCAAAAAGTTTTTTAGCAAATCTATAGAAATTAACAAGATATATTCAAAAATTAAAAATATCATAGTTTTGAAATGTTTGGGCGTGACAGTTTTGGTTGGTTTGTGGGCGTGTCAAAATTTTTGTTCGCTAATTTATAGAAATGTACAAAATATATTTAAAAACTTAAAAATATCACAAATTTTTTTTGCTCGTGACAGTTTAGAACGTTTGGTGGGCATTGAAGTAGGCGTGGAAAAAAGATTTTTTGCCAATCTATAGAAATGTAGAAGATATATTCCAAAATTGAAATATATCACAAATTTTTTATACATTTTGGGCGTGACAGTTTTGAGAGGTTTGTGTGCGAGAAAAAAATATCTGTTTGGGCGATACAGTTTTGAGCTTTTGGTGGGCGTTGGAGAAGGCGTACAAAATGATTTTTTGGCAAATCTGTAGAAATGTACAAGATATATTCAAACATTAAAAAATATCACATTTTTTAAAAGTGTGGGCGTGACAATTTTGGGCAGTTTGTGGGCGTATGAAAAAGTTATTTGGCAAATCAATAGAAATATACAAGATATATTTAAAAAATTAAAAAATATCACATTTTTCAATTTTTTTTTATTGGTATTGGCCGTTTTGTGGCCATTGGAGTAGGCGTGGAAAAAAGATTTTTGGCTAATCTATAGAAATGTAGAAGATTTATTCAAAAATTGAAATATATTACATTTTTTTTTAAAGTTTGTGCGTGACAGTTTTGAGAGGTTTGTGGGCGAGAGAATAAAATTGTTGTCAATTCTATAGAAATGTACAAGATATATTTAGAAATTAAAATATATCACAACATTTTTCAATAGTGTGGGCGTGGCAAAACATGTTTTGGCAAATCTAGAGAAGTGTACAAGATGTAATCAAAAATTAAAAAATATCACATTTTTTAAAAGTGTGGGAGTGACAGTTTTCGGAGGTTTGTGGGCGTTGGAGTGGGCGCGGCAAAAAGTTTTTTCGCAAATTTATAAAAATGTACAAGATATATTCAAAAATTAAAATATATAACAATTTTTTTTTTTAAGTTTGGTCGTGACAGTTTTGTTCGGCTTGTGGGTGTTAGAGTGGGCGTGGCAAAAACTTTTTTAGCATATCTAAAGAAATGTACAAGATATATTTAAAAATTAAAAAACATCACAAATTTTTTTTTAAATATCTTTTGGGCTTGACAGTTTTGAGCGGTTTATGGGCGTTGGAAAAGGCGAGGCAAGAAGTTTTTTGGCAAATCTGTAGAAATGTACAAGATATATAAAAGAGTGAGTGAGTAAGAGAGTGTGGTATTTGGAGATGGCGTGCAAAAAGTTTTTTGGCAAATCTGTTGAAATGTGTGTACAAGATATATTCCAAAATTAAAAAATATCATATTTTTCAAAAGTGGGCGTGACAGTTTTGTGCGGCTTGTGGTCGTTTAAGTGGGCATGGCAAAAAGTTTTTTAGCAAATCTATAGAAATTTACAAGATATATTCAAAATTTAAAAACTATCACAGTTTTGAAATGTGTGGGCGTGACAGTTTTGGGCGGTTTGTGGGCGTGTCAAAATTTTTGTTCGCAAAATTTATAGAAATGTACAAGATATATTCAAAAATTAAAAAATATCACAATTTTCAGAAGAAAGAGTTTTGAGTGGTTTGTGGGCGTTAGCGTGGGTGTGCAAAAAGTTTTTTTTGGCAAATCTATAGAAACTTACAAAATATATAAAAAAGTGAAAAATTGTTAAATTTTTCAAAAGTGGGGGCGTCACAGTTTTGGGCGTTTTGTGGTAGTTGGAGAAGGCGTGCAAAAAGTTTTTTTGGCAAATCTATACGGATTGTGGGCGTTGGAGGGGGAGTTGCAAAAAGTTTTTTGGCAAATCTATATAAATGTACAAGATATATTGGTTTATTTTTATTTGCTTTTGAGTCTATTAAATGGACCGTTGTAGTAACTGAGACCAACGCTGAAACCGAAGTTTTGTTAAATAAAAGAAATTGACAATCGAGTTGAATTTTGATGTTTATTCTTCAGTGTTCAACTTAAGACTGAAAATTAAATGGAAGTGATATTTAGGAAAAGTCTCTGTGCTTAAGAAATGTGTTAGTGTATTTTGGGAGAGCATTGCTCTTGGATACTTAGGGAGAGCATTGCTCTTGGATTCTTAAGTTGAGGAGAAGCCTCAGAAAGAGCGGGCAAAACTGCTTAGGTAAGGCTTTGGGATTTGTTTACATGAATGGCTGTGCCGCTGCGCAAGAATTTGTTTATCGTTGCTAAAGGATTTGTTTATCAAAACGCATACTGAGCAGAGGGCATAAAGTACAGGAACTTCTTTATTGTTCATAGAATTAATGTAATTAGCCGGTTTGGGTGGCGTAAATACGTCACTACCCTTCCCTTAAAGAGAAACCTATACTTGGGCTGGGATTGATGGATATAGTACGGGTAATGGAGCTTCTTCAATTTCTATTTCTTGTGGTATGTTTTGATTTCGATTTTTTCCTAATTCTAATTTGGCGTACAACATCATGGATGGGTTAAACGATACGTATTTTAAATATAAGTACAATAAAATAAGTGTAATGATGATAATAGACACTAAAGTGTTTTGTGAAATCATTTCATAAATGTCGTTGTGTTTTAAAGTTTTTATTTTTGTTATGGTAAGTGGTGTGTATAATGGGGTCAAATCTTTTTCTGGTTTTAAGAGATTTTTAGTTAAAATTATACTATTGATTTCTATTTTACATTGAGTCACTCTTATCATTTTGTTTCCTACTATTTTTATATTATTAATTGAATTTTTTGCAATTTTGTTCGAGACTTGTTTGGGTTAAATTCCAGGTTATAATTGTGTTTGGTTCTCTATATTTTATTATTTCATCTGTATGAACTGACAAAAAATTACAAATTGGTTTTAAATGTTTAATGATATGGGTGACACTTTCATTGTTTATTTCTTTATTTTCGTTATTGTACACTTTATTTCCTTTTTTAAAATATGATTGTGTGTCTGTGTATTCTAGCTGATAGCCGTTAGACTCTGGGTAAGGGATTATTTTGATTGTGTTTGTTAATGGTGTGTGAGATATGATTAATAATTGGTTATCATTGTAATTGATCCAAGTGGATGTTCTAATGTTGAAAATATTTTGGCTGTTTACATTCTCAAGCTTGTCGTAGTTTAGTAATTTGGGGTTAATCAGTCCGAGCCTGGAAAGCTGCATTTACAGGTCCGTAAACTGCATAAGTTCAAATGCGGTTAACATAGGGTGTTAACGATGTTGGTGCCAATTTCGTATTAATGTATCTTCAGCATTCCGTAGTTTATCAATCGTATAGCGTCATTAAGTTCATGTAACTTCATTGTGTCATTCGAGTGTGTGTCAATTTTTTTCGGTACTTATGCTCGATCATTTTCATCAAGTGTGCCAAATAGGTATTTAAAAGCTGAGCCCACAATGTTAATAGGTCCACGTTTATTTCTATGTTGCAGGGTTATTCCAGTTAATTATCTTTTCATCTTATTGTACAAAAATTTGATTTGGGGTGCATGATAGTCGGTATGCAGCTTTAGTTCAAAATAATCAGCTACAGTGTCTATTTCGGTTAAGTTGATACGTAAACAATGATGTTCAAATGAGGATGGTATTTGGACTGGTTTATCAGAAAAAAGGAGATTGCCGTGGTTGGTGTTAATATTATTAATTTGAATATGCTGTCCATGAACTGTTGTGATCAGCATAAGCAAAAATGTCATCATGTTCCAGGCACCTGTGGAATTGAAATTTGATTCTTTTTCTTTCGTTTTTTGAATTGTGTTTTGTTGTAGTGAGTAATACTATTTCTGTTAGTGATTTTGTAATGGCCGGAGTCCGTTTGTTCCACATTTTTGGTTGGCTAACATGGATTTTCTAATTTGTCTTTCTCTAGTGGGCCTGTTCTGTATCTTGTGTCGACTTCGTATACCATTCTGTCACTGTTTATTTTGTTTTCTTCGTTTTGTTGTGTGTGTAATATTGGTTGTCCAGCGTAGAGAAATATGTGTGCAGGGGTCTGTCCAGTGGTATCTGTGATTGTGTTTGGTCTGTGATTGTATATGCTAAGTATTGTTTCTATTTTGCTTCTTTTTTCGTCATCGTCGGATGTTTTGTTTATGCTAATTTTTTTATTTATTGTTTAATGTAGTCTTTCTATGTCCGCCACACCGGTCTTTGTTGTGTTAAGCTGCAATTCAATTTCCTCAGATATTGCATTCATTTATTATGTTTTGGGAAATAGTACGTTTCACCGAAAAGCTTTGTAGTTTTCTGTATTCCAGGGTGTAGAAGTTTTTCGTGAGTGCTTAAGATCAATTCTTTAAATTCTGCATAAGTGGTTATGTTTTTTAGTAAAATTATGGTACGCAAGATTCTGGTATATTTAGTGTTTGTAGTTTGTGTATATGGGGCTTGAATTATCCGAAATCTGCGTCACTATCAATATACAACGCACTCTTTTTTCCTGGTCAAATTGTCGTAATAAATCTGAGTTATGTGGTTTTTGAAATACTTGATTATTTTAATGTTTGGTGGTCCCTTCAAAAATATCGCTTGTCTGTTGAATGTGTTTAAAGGTCTTTCTGTAATAAAGATCAAGTCACTATTATCTTCTTCTGCGCTATGTTGGGTCTGTTCGCTCAGGTCTGTCTCCTCGAGTTTTATTCTGGATAGCACGTCCGCCACGCAATTTTCTTTTCCTTTAATGTACTTTATGTCAAAATAAAATTCGGATCATTTTACTCTCCATCGGGCTAGTTTTGAATTTGGATCTTTCATACAATACAACCAGCTTAGTTGTTGATGGTCACTGGATATTTCAAAGTGTCGTACAAATAGGTAGCGTCGGAAAGTCTTTGTCGCCCATACAATTGGCAAGAGTTCTTTCTCAATTGCGCTGTAATTGCCCTCGTGTTCGTTAAGTGTTCGGCTTATGTAACTAAGTGGGTGTCCCTCTTGTGAGAGTACCGCTCCCAAAGCGACATCACTTGCGTCTGTGGTTAAAATGAATTTCTTTGTAAAGTCGGGTACTTTGAGAATTGGGTCTTCTGATAATAGATATTTTAAAAAGTTTAAAAGTTTTTTTTGGTAAATCTATAGAATTGTACAAGATATATAAAAAAGTGAAGAAATATTACATTTTTCCAAAGTGAACCGTCACAGTTTTGGGCGGCTTGTGAGCGTTGGAGTGGGCATGGCAAAAAGGTTTTTGACAAATGTATAAATGTACAAGATATATCAAAACTTAAAAAATATCACAACATTTTTCAAAATTGTGGGAGTGACAGTTTTGGGCGGTTAGTGGGCGTTAAGGTGGGCCAGTCAAAAAAATGTTTGGCAAATCTATAGAAATGTTCAAGATATATTCAACAAATAAAAAATATCACAACATTTTTTAATAGTGTAGGCGTGGCAGTGTTGGCGTTCGAGTGGGAGTTTGAGAGGGGTTGGGAAAAAGTTGTTTTGCCAAATCTATAGAAATTCACAAGATATACTCAAAAATTAAAAAATATCACAGCAATTTTCAATAGTCGTGACAGTTTCGGCCGTTTGAGTGGGCGTGGCAAAAAGTTGTTGACAAATCTATTAAAATGTAAAAGATATATTCGAAACTTAAAAAATATCACATTTTTCAAAAGTGTGGGTGTGACAGTGTTGGGCGTTCAAGTGGGCGTTTGAGTGGGCGTTTGAGCGGGCGTGACAAAAAGTTTTTTGGCACTTCCTTAGAAATGTACAAGATATATTCCAATATTTAAAAATATCAGTGTTGGCGTGATAGTTTTGGGCGGTTTGTGGGCGTTGGAGTGGGAGTGGAAAAAAGTTTTTTGGCAAATATATAAAAATGTACAAGATATATTCAAAATTAAAAAATATCACAACATTTTTGAAAATTGTGGGCGCTACAGTTTACTTCGGTTTTTGGGCGTTGGCGTGGGCGTGGCAAAAAAGTTTTTGGCAAGTCAATAGAAATGTACAAGATATATTCAAAAATTAAAAAATATAAAATTTTTGTATAAGTTTTGGCGTGACAGTTTTGAGCGTTTGTGGGCGTGGCAAAAAAATTGTTGGCAATTCTATAGAATAATGTATAAGATATATTCAAAAATAAAAAAATATCACATTTTTCAAAAGTGTGGGTGTGACAGTGTTGGGCGTTCAAGTGGGCGTTTGTGCGGCGTGGCAAAAAGTTTTTTGGCAAATCTATAGATATGTACAAGATATATAAAAATTACATTTGTAGAAATACATATTACATTTTTCAAAAGTTGGGGCGTCGCAGTTTTGGGCGGTTAGTGGGCGTTAGGGTGGGCGTGTCAAAAAATTTTTTGGTAAATCTATAGAAGTGTACAAGGTATATTTAAAAATTAAAAAATATCACAACATTTTTCAATAGTGTGGACGTGACAGTTTTGGACGGCTTATGGGCGTTGGAGTGGCCGTGGCAAAAAGTTTTTGACAAATGTACAAGAAATGTACATTTTGAAATGTACAAGATATATCAAAACTTAAAAAATATCACATGTTTAAAAATTGTGTGCGTGACATTTTTGGGCGGTTTGTGGGCGTGTAAAAAAGTTTTTTGGCAAAAATATTGAAATGTACAAGATATAATCAAATATTAAAAAGATTAAATATTTTTCAAAATTGTGTGCGTGACAGTTTTGCGCGGTTTGTGGGCGTTAGGGTGGGCGTGTCAAAAAGGTTTTTGGCAAATTTATAGAAATGTAAAACATATATTCAAAAATTAAAATATATCACAATTTTCTTTAAAAGTTTTGGGCGTGACAGTTTTTAGAGGTTTGTGTCTTTGCTTTTTGGAACCACGCAGATAGGACAATTGTAAGGTGAGTTACTGGTACGTATAATACCCTGATTTAGCATATCTTGTATTTGGCTTTCGACCTCTTGTTCATTAGCCTGTGGGTAACTGTATAATTTGGAATAAATGGGTAGATTATGCTTTGTATTGATAGTATGTTTGGTTTGATTAGTAAATGACAACTTGTCACCTTCATGGTACTGTATATCATCTTTCACCAGGGGTGAAATTTTTTCTGGTTGTCTGAGCATGGTGTCAGGTATCATATTTACATTTTGAAAATGATTCTGTTCTTGTGCTGATATTCCTTCTACTAATTTGAATATGTTCTTGTAAAAGAGTTACCTCTTGATCGCGGTTACTTTTTATTGCCTTTGCTTCTGCTAAAAGTTTTCTTCCTAATAAGATTTCTCGGTATTTGGTTGTTTTCAGTTTGATGCTGATATTCTGGATAATATTACAAATGGTCGTAAGTTGGATAGTAAAAATAGTCATATGGGACACACTGCTGATAGAAAGCGTCCTCTTGATACAATGATTCGTCAGTCCTGATAGTGGACCTAATCTGGTCCTAATCGCTTTATTGGTTGATTGGGTACATAGGAACTTGAGTTTTATGTTGATTGGGGATTTTGATATTGGTGTTGTTGTATGAACCTATTCTGATCGAATGCATTGTTTCGATGGGTATTATAAATTGGTCGAGGTGTAAAGTTTACACGTTGGTTTGGTTGAAAAGCCTTGTATGCATATTGGCTTCGTTGAAATACATTGTTCGGATTAGGATGATAGGGTATCGGATGACGATAAGGTGGCTTATGAGTTGGTGGTGTTTGATGACTTTATGGAGCTTGATATGGTACTGGTGAATTATAATATAGGAAAGGTGTTGGATATCTTCTGGTATTATTGTTGGTCTGATTAATATTGTGATTATAGGATTTTTGTGGCTTATCAGAAGAATTTTGTTTTTGAATAGAACGGCTTGTATGACTCGCTTGTTCATACATTCCTTTTTCTTGTAAAATGTTTATGAGTGAACGCAAATCTGGTATATTGTGGTTATTTATTCCTAAATAAATGTGTGTAGGTAATTTTTCAATAAGGGATTCAATACTGGATGTTATTAATCTTAAATATAAAGTTTTTTCTTCAGCATTTTGTTCTAATTCAAGCTTACTGGTAAGTGTTTTCTGCTTCCTCCAGGAATGCTCGTACACTGCCTCTGAATGGGGTCCTCCGAAACTCCTCCAAAAGAATGTGGTTAGGGGTCTGGGGCTTATATTTGAGTACCGTTTGTCGTCTTAGCTGTGGCCAGGTATTGATGTCGTTGGCTCCAATTCTGCGCATGACGACTCCGCTGATGCTGCGCTCGATATGTCCAAATAGGATCTGCTGTTGGCGTTCGTCTCCGGTAACATAAAAGGCCAGAATGTAGTCAATTCGGCTTACAAAGGTATATAGGGTGCCCGGATCACCGTTGAACCTCTCCACATTGCCAATCTGGTAGGCAACCTGGGTTATGTTGCTGTCTGATAGGGGTGGCACGACTCTAGGTTCTGTGTTTTTGTCGTTGTCCTCAAATTAATTTAATATTGTTATATTTTGTTTTACTTTATTTTATTTATTTAATTTCTTTTTATTTTTATTTGTTGTTTTACGGATCTTAGTTTGTATGTATCTTATTTGGTCTCTTCACTACTTGATTTTATTTTTAGTTTTTGCTCTTAAGATAGATTTTGATTTTCACATGGGTTGCACTATTCCTTTTTCGTGGGTTTCTGAGGTAACCAATTGTATTTACAGCCTCTCACAAAGTCAATATCGTCTTCCTGATATTATATTAATGTATTTTGTTGACACTGCGTTACACGGTTTCGCGGTCTTGTCGAGGCTCCAATCAAAACTTAACACGATATTGACCGTTATTGTCGAGGTTCTAATTAAAACTTAACACGACCTGAAATTAAAATATATCAAAAATTTTTTTTAAAGTTTGGGCGTGTCAGTTTTGAAAGGTTTGTGGGCGAAACGAAAAAAATTTTTGGCAATTCTATAGAAATGTACAGGATGTATTCAAAAATTAAAAAATATCACATTTTCAAATGTGTGGGTGTAAGAGTTTTGTGCGGTTTTTTGGCATATCTAACAAATGTATGTACAAGATATATTAATTAAAATATAAAATAAAAAAATATAAAATTAAAATATAAAATATAAATTAAAAAATATCACATTTTTTAAAAGTGTGGGAGTGACAGTTTTGGGCGGTTTGTTGGCGTTGGAGTGGGCGTGGCAAAAAGTTTTTTGGCAAATCTATAAAAATGTACAAGATATATTCAAAATTAAAAAATATCACAACATTTTTGAAAATTGTGAGCTCTACAGTTTACTTCGGTTTTTGGGCGTTGGATTGGGCGTGGCAAAAAAGTTTTTGGCAAGTCAATAGAAATGTACAAGATATATTCAAAAATTAAAAAATATAAAATTTTTGTAAAAGTTTTGGCGTGACAGTTTTGAGCGTTTGTGGGCGTGGCAAAAAAAATTGTTGGCAATTCTATAGAATAATGTACAAGATATATTCAAAAATTAAAAAATATCTCATTTTTCAAAAGTGTGGGTGTGAGTGTTTTGTGCGGCGTGCAAAAAGTTTTTTTTGGCAAATCTATAGATATGTACAAGATTTTCAAAAATTAAATTTGTAGAAATACATATTACATTTTTCAAAAGTGGGGGCGTCACAGTTTTGGGCGGTTAGTGGGCGTTAGGGTGGGCGTGTCAAAATTTTTTTTGGCAAATCTATAGAAGTGTTCAAGGTATATTTAAAAATTAAAAAATATCACATTTTTCAATAGTGTGGACGTGACAGTTTTGGACGGCTTTTGGGGTTGGAGTGGCCGTGGCAAAAAGTTTTTGACAAATCTATTGAAATGTACAAGATATATCAAAACTTAAAAAATATCACATGTTTAAAAATTGTGTGCGTGACAGTTTTGGGCGGTTTGAGGGCGTGTAGAAAAATTTTTTGGCAAAAATATTGAAATGTACAAGATATAATCAAATATTAAAAAGTATCATATTTTTCAAAATTGTGTGCGTGACAGTTTTACGCGGTTTGTGGGCGTTAGGGTGGGCGTGTCAAAAAGGTTTTTGGCAAATCTATAGATATGTAAAACATATATTCAAAAATTAAAATATATCAGAATTTTCTTTAAAAGTTTTGGGCGTGACAGTTTTTAGAAGTTTGTGTCTTTGTTTTTTGGAACCACGCAGATAGGACAATTGTAAGGTGAGTTACTGGTACGTATAATACCCTGATTTAGCATATCTTGTATTTGGCTTTCGACCTCTTGTTCATTAGCCTGTGGGTAACTGAATAATTTAGAATAAATGGGTAGATTATGCTTTGTATTGATGGTATGTTTGGTTTGATTAGTAAATGTCAACTTGTCATCTTCATGGTACTGTATATCATCTTTCACCAGGGGTGAAATTTTTTCTGGTTGTCTGAGCATGGTGTCAGGTATCATATTTACATTTTGAAAATGATTCTGTTCTTGTGCTGCTATTCCTTCTACTAATTTGTATTTGTTGTTGTAAAAGAGTCTTGATCGCGGTGCCCGGATCACCGTTGAACCTCTCCACATTGCCAATCTGGTAGGCAACCTGGGTTATGTTGCTGTCTGATAGGGGTGGTACGACTCTGGGTTCTGGGTTTTTGTCGTTGTCCTCAAATTAATTTAATATTGTTATTTTTTGTTTTACTTTATTTTATATATTTAATTTCTTTTTATTTTTATGTGTTGTTTTACGGATCTTAGTTTGTATGTATCTTATTTGGTCTCTTCACTACTTGATTTTATTTTTAGTTTTTGCTCTTAAGATAGATTTTGATTTTCACATGGGTTGCACTATTGCTTTTTCGTTGGGTTCTGAGGTAACCAATTGTATTTACAGCCTCTCACAAATTCAATATCGTCTTCCTGATATTATATTCATGTTTTTTGTTGACACTGCGTTACACGGTTTCGCGGTCTTGTCGAGGCTTCAATCAAAACTTAACACGATTTTGACCGTTAGTGTCGAGGTTCTAATTAAAACTTAACACGATATTGACCGTCGCATGGGTGTCTAAGAGCGTGGTGTTTTTTTGAGTTAACGACCGACTGCGCCAGTTACATTTTTATTTGCTTTTGAGTCTATTAAATGGACCGTTGTAGTAACTAAGACCAACGCTGAAACCGAAGTTTTGTAAAATAAAAGAAATTGCAAATCGAGTTGAATTATGATCTTTATTCTTCAGTGTTCAACTTAAGACTGAAAATTAAATGTAAGTGATATTGAGGAGAAGCATTGATTTTGGAAGAGCATTGCTCTTGGATTCTTAAGTTGAGGAGAAGCCTCAGAAAGAGCAGGCAAAACTGCTTAGGTTAGGTTTTGGGATTTGTTTACACGAATGGCTAAGTACCGCTGCCCAAGAATTTGTTTATCGCTACCAAAGGATTTGTTTATCAAAACGCATACTGAGCAGAGGGCAGTACAGGAAGTGCTTTATTGTTCATGGAAATAATGAAATTGGCCGGTTTGGGTGGCGCAAATACGTCAGTATAGGTATATTTAAAAATTTAAAAATAACAGTTTTGGACGGTTTTTGGGCGTTGAAGTGGGCGTTGCAAAATTTGTTTGGCAAATCTATAAAAATTTAGAAGATATATTCAAAAATTAAAAATATCACAACATTTTTCAAAAGTGGGGGCCTCATAGTTTTGTGCGTTTTGTGGGGGTTGGAGTGGGCGTATCAAAAAAGTTTTTGACAAATCTATAGAATAATGTGACAGTTTTGGGCGGTTTGCGGGCGTTGGAGTGGGCGTGGCAAAAAGGTTTTTGACAAATCTATAGAATAATGTACAAGATATATTCAAAATATAAAAAATATCACAACATTCATCAAATGTGTGGGCATGACAGTTTTTAACGGTTTGTGGGCGTTAGAGTGGGCGTTGCAAAAGTTTTTTGGCAAATCTATACAAATGTACAAGATATATTCAAAAATTAAATATGCCACATTTTTAAATGTGTGGGTGTGAGAGCTTTTTGCGACTCGAATGGGAATGCCAAAAAGTTTTTTGCCAAATCTATATAAATGTACAAGATTTATAAAAATTGAGAATATAATAACGAGTTCGCGGTTGGAAGTTTTGAAAAAAATATAAGTTTTTGTTTCAAGATAATAATACAACTTTGAATCGGAGTCAATTCACGTCTTAATGGTATAGCGGATGAATTAGATCTGAATCTAGAGTGTGAGTTGAACGCTTAGCAAACCCTTGGTCGACTTTGTTTATATAAACTTGAAGTTTCTCTTCTTTATTCAAATGAGTTGCGCTCTTTAAGAGAGTTGCGCATGGAAAATTACCAGGATTTGTGCTGCGTAAGCTATTTGGTTGCTTAGTGGGAATAACGAGTTCGGCATCGGCGGATGTTTATGTCTATGAATCAATTGCTTATGTTAACGCGGCCGAAATTGTTATTGTCGCCACGAGCTTGGGATCTGACTTATGTGTTGGGGTTTGTAAGTTTAAGTGTGTTGCTGGGCAAATGGATTGGGTGGGTGTGATCAACTGGTACATATGTACTGTGTGTGTGTGGTGTGTGTGTGTGTGTGTGACAAAGTGTTATACTATGGTACATATGTTACTATGGTACATATGTTACTGACAGTGTTGGGTGCTTTGTGGGTGTATAAGTGGGCGCGGCAAAAAGTTTTTTTTTTCAAATCTATAGAAATGTACAAGATATACTGAAAAAATAAAAAATATCTCAACATTTTTCAATAGTGTGGGAGTAACAGTTTTGGGCGTTCGAGTGGGCGTGGCAAAAAGGTTTTTGGCAAATCTATAAAAATGTACAAGATATATTCAAAATTAAAAAATATCACAACATTTTTGAAAAGTGTGGGAGCTACATTTTTTGGGCGTTGGAGTGGGCGTGGCAAAAAAGTGTTTGGCAAGTCAATAGAAATATACAAAATATATTCAAAAATTAAAAGATATAAATTTATTTTTAAAGTTTTTGCGTGACAGTTTTGAGCGTTTGTGGGCGTGGCAAACAAACTGCTGGCAATTCTATAGAATAATGTACAAGATATATTCAAAAATTAAAAAAATATCACATTTTTAAAAGTGTGCGGTTTTTGTGCGGTTTGTGGGCGTTGGAGTGGGCTTGGCAAAAAAGGTTTTTGGCAAATCTATAGAAACTTACAAGATATATAAAAAAGTGAAAAAATATAACATTTTTCAAAAGTGTAGTCGTGACAGTTTTGGGCGGTTTGTGGGCGATGAAGTGGGCGTGACAAAAAGTAGTTTTTGGCAAAAATATATAAATGTATATTATATGTATTTAAAAATTTAAAAATATCACATTTTTAAAAACTGTGGGCGTGACAGTTTTGGTTGGTTTGTGGGCGTTAGGGTGGGCGTGTCAAAAAGTTTTTTTGGCAAATCTATAGAATGTACAGGGTATATTCAAAACTTAAAAAATATCATATTTTTCAAAAGTGTGGGAGTACAGTTTTCCGCGGTTTGTGGGCGTGTCAAAAATTTGTTTGGCAAATCTATAGAAATATATTAGTTTGGCAAATATCTCCCTTCCGCCTTTTTGTCTTTTGAATTTCGCGGCTATGTACAAAGCGCTACATCGTATCTGGCAATACTATACATAATTTGAAAGGTCTTGACATAACCTACTTTTAACCTACATATTAGTTTGGATATTGCGTTCAACAGTTATATACGTGTAAACATGGCGTTCACTAACGCCGAAATTCGCGCTATTTTAAAGTTTTCCTTCGTTAAAGGCAAATCCGCCAGAGAAATGGTGTTCCGTGAGATTAATGGTGTTTTGGGGGATGGTACTCTATCACTTCGAACCGCGGAGGAATGGTTTCGACGATTCAAAGCCGGTGAAAACGACACCATGGATAAGCCAGCCGGCGGAAGACCTGTGACGACAAACACCGATCAAATCATGGAATACATCGAGTTAGACCGGCATGTGGCATCTCGTGACATCGCCCAGGAGATGGGAGTTGGTTTCCAAACCATTTTAAACCATCTGCAAAAGGCTGGATACAAAAAAAAGCTTGATGTTTGGGTGCCGCATGATTTGACGCAAAAAAACCTTCTGGACCGAATCAACGCCTGCGATATGCTGCTGAAACGGAACGAACTCGACCCATTCTTGAAGCGGATGGTGACTGGCGACGAAAAATGGATCACATACGACAATATCAAGCGAAAACGGTCGTGGTCGAAGGCCGGTGAATCGTCCCAAACAGTGGCCAAGCCGGGATTGACGGCCAGGAAGGTTTTGCTGTGTGTTTGGTGGGATTGGAAGGGAATCATCCACTATGAGCTGCTCCCATATGGCCAGACGCTTAATTCTACCATCTACTGCGAACAACTGGACCGCTTGAAGCAGGCGATCGACCAGAAGCGTCCAGAATTGGCCAAGGAAGGGTGTAGTGTTCCACCAGGACAACGCCAGACCACACACTTCGTTGATGACTCGTCAGAAGCTAAGGGAGCTCGGATGGGAGGTTTTATCGCATCCACCATATAGCCCGGACATAGCGCCAAGTGATTACCACCTGTTCCTGTCCATGGCGAATGCCCTTGGTGGTGTAAAGTTGAACTCAAAAGAGGCTTGTGAAAAGTGGCTGTCCGAGTTCTTCGCAAATAAGGAGGGGGGCTTCTACGAGGGAGGTATTATAAAGTTGCCATCTAGATGGAAACAGATTATCGAACAAAACGGGGCATATTTGAACTAAATCCGATCACTGTAACACTTTTTATAAGGCATTGAATAAAGAGCAAAAAAGCGGAAGGGAGATATTTTCCAACCTATTATATAATAACGAGTTCGCGGTTGGAAGTTTTGAAAAAAATATAAGTTTTTATTTCAAGATAATAATACAACTTTGAATCGGAGTCAATTCACGTCTTAATGGTATAGCGGATGAATTAGAACTAAATCTGGAGTGCGAGTTGAACGCTTTTATTATGTTGTCTCCCTCTATTATTATATCTCTATTTATGCAATTTTGGTTAAGTATGGTTTTTGGTAAGTTCCAAGTTAATATTATATTAGGTTCGACATAATTGATTTCAAATTCTTTATGAATTTTTACATATCTGCATTCTGTATTAAATTGGTTAAGTATACCCGTTAAGCATTTGTTTATTATTAAAGTTTTTGAAGATGCCAAATAAGTTTGATTACTTTGAACATAAAATTTATTTTGTACATTTTCTATTAAAATGTTTTGATTACTATCTGGATATGGAATTATTGTAAAGATTGGGGTTTTAATTATTTCTTTTGGAATATGGGAAAATATTAGAATTTCATTTGTATCCGTTTTCATCCAAGTGGAAGTTTTAATATGTAGAAGTTTTTCTGAGTTTATATTTGTTAGATAATCATGTTTTAGTAATTTAGGATTAAAAATGCCAAGTCTTGTTAACTGCATTCCAAGTTCAATATCTTCTACATACTCAGTAAACTGTTGTAAATTAAATAATAAAACGTTTAATCTTTAATCGCTTTCATGTAATGCACTTAATAAATTTATTAATGTTATGCCTTCATTTACTGTTTTTATGACTTCGTTGAGTTCATTAGCTTGGACGCTGTTTTCGGACAAATTTTGAATTTTATATTCTAGCTCTTCTTTATCTGCTTGATCTAAGGTTCCAAAAAGGTATTTATAAATTGTGCCCATAAAATTAGCTAAGCCGCGTTTGCTGCGCTTTGCTATTCTAATGCCATTCATTTCTCTTTTTAATTTCTCTGCTAAATATTGAACTTGGGATAAAGTTTCATATTCTTCTGATTGTTTTACTAAGTTATCATATGTTTGTTCTATTTTTGTAATATTTACAGATAAGTAGTGATACTCGTAATTGATTGGTAAACTTATTGATCCAGTATTAAATATGAGTTGCGGATTGAGCTTTCGAAGAGCAGCACGCACCTGATCATCGCTCGCGGTTATTAATATTTTCGCCACTAATCACCAGAGACAAGTCCACAATTAGTGGCACAATTAGTGCTTAGTGACATCTTGAGTCACTATCAGTGATAGTATCGTGCCAGTGCAGTGTTCTTAAAACTATCAAATTTAATTAAATTGTGCTCCGCTGTTCAGCGGCCACGTGCCGGCAAGCTTAACACAACATCCGTTGGAAAGCCTAACAAACATTTGTGAGGAGCTTACCATTTGGTTCCAGCAGCAGATAAGTTCTGGCTTATGTATCAGATAGAAGCTTTTAGTTTCTATTCTGCCCCAAGATCAATTGATATTATTGCATACTTTTAGGCGTGCGATGAAATCCGGACAATTTGACAAGCCGCAGTCAACGACTACTAGTGCTACTAATAAAAACAAGGCAATTCTAGGAGAGGAACTTAGAAATGCCGTCAACGCGCCCTCAGATAATGATACTCTACGAGTATCCGATTTTGCCGCCACAGCAGCTTCATTGGCATCTGCTTTTTCGAGCGTCAATGGGTCCACATCAGGAACCGCCTCGCGCTACCAAAGCCCTGCTTCAGGTGAAGCCTCGCAGCGCTTTCAAACAATAAAGCGCAAGTCATGCGCCTCCCCAAAGACTGATGGGAAAAAAGCTAACCTCGGCAAGAACGGTGATAACGTTCCCATACCTCAATCGAACTATAATGGCAGCTCAAACCGTTTCGAATTGCTAGCGCTTCACCCAGATGACATGGAAGTTGAGAACGCCAACGACGTGCTATGTGAGAGGCCTAGTACAAGTCATCAAGCTGCCATTGCTGCGGCGAAGCGGGCCGCTAACTCTCCTGGCACCTCAGGTTCTCCCAACAAGACGCAGCCCAAACCACCGCCCATAGTGATGGAAGGTATTGAAAACGTCTCTCTGCTCATGCAAGAACTCAGGAAAATAATTGACATAAATAAAGTTGAAGCTAGGGCTTCACTTGGCGGTATGATGAGACTCTATGCAAATGACGCTACCACTTTTCGTAGTATTGTCAGTTGGCTTGAGCACGAAAAATATGAATTCCATTGCTACCAACTGAAGGAAGATAGGCCGTTTAAAGTCTGCATAAAAGGCTTACACCACAGCACGCTTCATAGCCAGATTAAGGAGGATCTGGAAAAATTCGGACACAAGGTGCTTGACGTCCATCTGCCCCAGAGGCGCAGTGAGCCAGGCACCCCTGTAGCCAAGCCGGTAAATATGTTCTTCGTGAATATTGCCGCCGCGGCCAATAATAAGGAGATCCTGCTAGTCAAGGCACTTTGCCATATGCGGGTTATCGTTGAGCCCCTCCGAAAGCGCAATGCTGTTGTGCAATGCCATCGATGCCAACAGTTTGGCCATACGGCTAAATACTGTCGTAAAGCGCATATTTGCGTCAAATGTACTGGCGAGCACGCTGCCAGCAACTGTACTAGGCCGCGCAGTGAACCGTGCACGTGCTACAATTGCGGACAACAGCACCCTGCAAGCTATTCAGGGTGCTCCAAATACCAGACGTTCCTGCAACGATCTCGGCCCAAGCGTGGAGTTGGAGCTCGGCCTACTGTGAATACCCAAACCGAGACAAACGATCAAACTAGGAGCAGACCAAGAGTAGCCACTCGTCAAGGTGTCTCCTATGCAGATGCAGCTAGGGGAGGCGTACATGTCTCTCAACATGAACAGCAGAACAACCCAAACATAAACCAACGAACCAACAGCCGCAACCGCTCGACATCGAGATCTCGAGACAACAACCGCAACCGTTCAGCATCGAGATCCCGAAATACGGCATATCACTCATCTCTTGAAAATAACATTGAAAACATGATGCGAACCCTCAATGGAAATATCGATTCACTCCGCTCGTTACAGGATAAACAGACGGAGATGATGATGATGATGCTCAAACAGCAGCAACAGCAGACACAGCAGCAGGGGCAAATTCTTAATTTGCTTGCTGCCCTCCAAGCGCAACGATCAACAATATGATGCCGCTGCGCATTCTAATGTGGAACGCCGATGGCGTTTCCACGAAGCTGCCAGAGCTTGAGTGCTTTGCGCGACAAAATAAGATCGATGTCATACTAATTAGTGAGACTCACTGCCGAGGAAACTTTGTGCCAAAAATATATGGCTTTGATGCATATCCAGCTAATGATCCAAGTGTTGGCAATGCTAGAGGAGGAGCTGCGATCTTTATAAAATCTAGCTTGGTGCATTTTCCTCTGAGCCCTGTTACCAGCGAAAAAGTACAAATAGCGTCTGCAGGAATAAACACAGCGCTTGGTGTGATCAACTTTGGTGCGATTTACTGTCCTCCTCGTTTCACATGGACAACAAATGAATTTGCTGACATACTACCGCTAAATCATCGAAAATTTATAATTGCAGGAGACTGGAATGCATCTCACTGGCTCTGGGGCTCAGGAAGATGCAATCAAAGAGGTCGCGCTCTCGCGGATCTTATTCTTAGTACGGAAGTCAACACGCTGGCTACAGGCAGTCCTACTCGGTATCCGTACGGTAGGAGAGGAACTCCAAGCTGCATTGATTTTGCAGTAACGAAAGGCATTCTCGATATTCATGCTTCCATAACATCGGCTCCTGATCTCAGCTCTGATCACCTGCCTCTCATCATAACGCTGGATGTCACAGCATTGACATATCCTGCAGCAGATCGATTGATAACCAGGCACACCAACTTAGAAATGTTCTGCGGTCTTCTAGAGCAATCTCTGTATCTTGATATAGAAATCAACTCAGAAGAAGATATTGAGGACGCAATCAACCTATTTGCTGTAAAGGTGAAATCGGCAGCCATAACAGCTACACGATCGTTGACACAGAGACCCGTAGCAGCAGGTATACCCCTCACACGGGAAATTCTTATTTTAATTGCTGAAAAGAGACGACTTCGGACAAGATGGATGAGGTCCCGCCACCCTCTAGACAAATTAGAGTGGAACAGAGCTCAACATATCCTCCGTAAGAAACTGGTGGACCATAAAGCCGCATGGTTCGACGAGAGGCTTACCAACACTGGTACTGGAAGCGAAGCAAGGCATTCTCTATGGAAAGCGACGCGTAGTATAAAAAGGAGGTGCCCCAGGAAGGCACCACTAGCTAATGAGAACGGAACATGGTGTCGTTCTGACAAGGAACAAGCGGAAGTGTTTGCTAGGCACTTAGCTGAACGGTTCAAGCCCTTTAACCTTGCCAGCCAACAGGAAAAACAAGAAACGCAGGAAGTCCTTGAGCAAGCGCTGCAAATGGATGCACCGATTCTCCCGTTCGACCAATGTGAGATATCAGCGATCATAAACCGCCAATCCTCTAAAAGAGCACCAGGCCACGACATCATCTGCAACGCTACTCTGAAGGCGCTGCCTACTCACGCGATTTCTTACATAACGTTGATCTTCAACGCTATGTTGAGGTTGCATTACTTCCCTGCCCAGTGGAAATTTGGCTTAGTGAGTATGATCCACAAGCCCGGAAAACCAGAGAGTGACCCAGCATCCTACCGGCCAATCAGTCTCCTCCCATCAATCTCGAAGATCTTTGAGAGACTTATCTCTGCCCGAATTGCTGGGATAATGTCATCCAGAAGAGCCATCCCTGATCACCAATTTGGATTTCGTGCAGGTCACAGCTCAATAGAACAACTGCACCGCATCGTTGACCAAATATTGCAAGCCTACGATGAGAAAGAATACTGCAATGCGCTCTTTTTGGACATTAAGGAAGCATTCGACCGAGTCTGGCATATTGGCCTATTGGCCAAAATAAAAGTATTACTTGCTAATGCGGTCCTACTTGGCGAATAGGCAGTTCGCAGTACGTTTCCACTCCGCAACCTCAGGGATACATGAGGTCAGTGCAGGAGTGCCTCAAGGAAGTGTACTGGGTCCATTATTTTACTGTCTGTATACCAACGATATGCCGCAGCCAAATGCTAGTATGGACGCCAACCCTGACAGGATGACTCTAGCCACTTTCGCCGATGACGTCTGTGTTACATACAGATCATCCTGCGAATATGAAGCAGCAGACGGCCTACAAGAGTACGCTGACAGGTACGAGCAATGGGCAAGAAGATGGAATATTGGCATAAATGGTCAAAAGTCAGCTAACGTGTGCTTCTCACTAAGGAGGAAAACACCACCTGCTGTTCAACTAGGTGAGGAGATGGTACAGCAGTGTAGTACGGCCAAATATCTTGGCATAACATTAGACCGCCGGCTCACATTTGCTCCCCACATAGCAGCCATCAAAACAAGGGTGAGAGCAGCTGTGACAAAGCACTGGTGGCTCCTAAGAAGCAACAGTAAACTCTCCACCCAAAATAAGCTCACCCTATACAAGCAGGTCATTGCTCCCATCTGGCAATATGGTTGCCAAATCTGGGGGATAGCAAGAGATAGCCAAATCAAAAAAATTCCACTGGAGGTGGGCCAGAACAAAATAGCGAGACAAATTACAGGCTGTGAGTGGTACATTCGAAATAGCGTGCTACATAGCGACCTAAAACTAGTTACGGTACTACAACAAATCAACTTCCACTCCAGTCGGTACAACTCAAGACTGATGAACCACAGGAATCGTCTCGCTAATGATCTCACCATTACTCGACCGAGGCAGAGGATCAAAAGACGTCAACCAAGAGACTTAGTGCTAAGATAACAATAGCTTAATAGCTAAATATTAATTATAAAACAACATGAGAGTATTAGACCAAACTAGAAAAAGCTATATTAAATATTCCCTATAGCCGGAGCGCCAATTGGCAGAAACAATAGAAAATAAGGTAATAAAAGGGTTCATAGCTATCCTGTATATCTTAATAAACTATAATAAAAAAAAAAAAAAAAAAAAAAAAAAAAGTATTAAATATAAGGTAGCCATTTTTGGCATGAATTGGGTTAACTTCAAGATTTTGTCCTTGGACATGTTGGATAAAACATAATAGAAAATAGTAAAGGATCATCAAAATTGTGTAATTATGTTGGATTGCCTTGGTCGTTTTGGGTTGTGCTGGAATTATTGTTATATTTAGTTTCATTAATTTTCTTTTTCTTTTTATATTTTGATCTGCTGGTGTTTTACCTGTTGTATTATGTTTAATTTTATGGTTTTAAACATAGAGTAGGGTTTCAAATTTTGTTATTTTATTCTCTGGGTCGGACTCAGTGCTTATAATTCATAACTTTTCGTTGACAGTTTTATGAAATCTCTCAATGTCAGAAATTCCATTTTTACTTGTTGTGACGTTAATGTGAACATTTTCGGACTTTAGCCATAAATGTAATGCAGCACACAAGTTAACAACTGTTAATGTATTTCTTGCAACTAAGTAGCTTCGCGTAAACAATGCTGACACGCCAGAATTGGGTTCAGCGCTCCGCGCAAGAACGTCAGGCAGCGGAAAGCTGACACTTCTGATTCGGAGTGTTGCTTCACGCTGCAAGGAATGCTGAGTCGGCTTGCCGACTTGTCGTGGTGGCGCGATGCATTGCTGTAAGGGTAAACTTAGTCTCGATAATTGTCAACTCTTCAGTCTTAGTTTTGAGTTATAATAAACCACTACTTGCTCCGGCATACAGCCGCAAACCCAATTGAAATTATTATCAATTACATTGCTACGCCACAAGGCTAGTAAATCTCACCAAGGGGGCGAAGTCTAGCCCTCCAACGTAATCTTCATAAAAAGTCCCAAACAGACGTGATCGTCTAATCACCGCCGTCCGAGGACAGAAGACTCTGGATCCTCGCGGGACAACATTCATTTCATAATTGGCGCCCAACTGCATCTTGAATTCAACAATCTGATTTAACAGGGTAGTTAAGTTAAAAATCATGTAAGTTTTGCAATTGACTTCTTCGACACGACTCAAGAAATCTTATTAAAGAAAGAATTTGTGTATCTGGCCACGTAATAGTTGCGCGTTGTGAAAGTCAGCCTAAAAAGCATTGCATACTTTCGGCAGAATAAAATTTTAATAAAATCTGTTGCATACCTAATATTAAAATATTATTGCATACTTTTAACAAACCAAATATTTTTTGCATACTTTTTCTTGCCATATATATTTAGCCGATCAATTGTGCTCGGCAACAGTGTATCTGTGTTGTGCCAACTAACAACCAATGAGTTGGGCACAAGCCTACAGAGAAATTAAAATCGAATACGAAAGTGAGGATAGCTGGGAGGAGGAACAAGTAGGTCAGCCGTTAGTTAGTAACCCGGTAGGTAACACCATGGACCCCAATCAAATTCAAGCTCTTGTCGACAATGCTGTCAGGCAGGCATTATTGCAACAGCAAACTCAGTTTCAGACCCAAATAAATTCCGTAGCTGCTCGGGTACAGAGTTTGCAGGTGGAAGCACCGCAAATCATAACGTATGAAAAGGTTTCTGTTAATCCCGATGTTAGGTGCGACATACCTTTAGACATAATAAAGTCCGTACCAGAGTTCTCCGGCACTCAAGACGAGTATGTGGCCTGGAGACAATCGGCCATATACGCCTACGACCTTTTCAAGCCCTACAATGGCAGCAGTGCCCATTACCAAGCTGTTGCCATATTAAGGAACAAAATCCGTGGCGCAGCTGGAGCCTTACTCGTATCCCACAATACGGTGCTAAATTTCGATGCCATTTTGGCCAGATTAGACTGCACGTACTCGGATAAGACATCCTTACGCCTCTTGAGGCAAGGATTGGAAATGGTTAGGCAGGGTGACCTACCTTTAATGCAATACTCCGACGAAGTTGAGAAAAAGCTAACGCTTGTCACCAACAAGATCGTAATGACGCATGAACAAGAAGGTGCTGACCTGCTTAACGCTGAAGTCAGAGCCGACGCCCTACATGCTTTTATTTCAGGGCTCAAAAAGTCCCTTAGAGCGGTGGTCTTCCCGGCCCAACCAAAAGACTTGCCATCTGCACTGGCTTTGGCTAGAGAAGCAGAAGCAAGCATAGAGAGAAGCATGTTCGCATGAGCGTATACAGCGGCAAGCGGCAAGAGCCGTTTCCAGGGGAAACCCAATAAAGATAACAGGGAAGAGCAGGGGTAAAGTTGAACCTAGCAGAGGACACCATAGAATACCAGGGCATCTCTGAAAAGCTTCACTATGTCAGCTGCCACAATGTAAACTTCACTGATGTCAACGATATTGTTGTACCTGCCTCCTTAAAAAGGAGTTCAAGGACACAATAATAAGGAGGAAGAAAGCGTTCTCCACGTCAAATGAAGCTCTTCCATTTAACACCGCTGTCACTGCCACTATTCGGACAGTAGACAATGAACCGGTGTACTCAAGAGCCTACCCAAATTTTATGGGTATTTCTGACTTCGTAAACAACGAGGTCAAGTGCACTATCAGGCCATCAAGGTCACCCTATAACAGCCCGACCTGGGTTGTGGACAAAAAGGGGACTGACGCCTTCGGGAACCCGAACAAGAGGTTGGTCATAGATTTTAGGAAGCTTAACGAGCGAACCATTCCTGACCGTTACCCGATGCCTAGTATTCCCATGATTCTAGCGAATCTTGGCAAGGCAAAATTCTTCACTACCCTTGACCTAAAGTCAGGGTATCACCAGATTTACCTTGCGGAACATGACCGTGAGAAGACGTCCTTCTCGGTAAGTGGCGGCAAATACGAATTTTTCTATGTAGATGACGTCATAATTTTCTCAGAGAACGAGTCCGACCACGTCCGCCACATCGATACTGTGCTGAAATGTCTAATCGAGGCGAATATGAGGGTGAGCAAGGAAAAGACTAGATTCTTCAAAGGAAGTGTCGAGTACCTCGGCTTCATAGTCAGCAAGGATGGAACTAAGTCCGATCCAGAGAAGGTAAAGGCCATTCAGGTATACCCTGAACCAAAAAGCGTCTACAGTGTTAGATCTTTCCTTGGTCTAGCCAGCTACTACAGAGTCTTCATCAAAGACTTTGCAGCCATAGCTCGTCCGATAACGGACATCCTGAAAGGGGAAAACGGTTCTGTGAGTAGGCATATGTCTAAGAAGATTGGTGTTGAGTTTAATGAAACTCAACGCAGCGCATTTCAAAGACTTCGTAACATTCTGGCATCAGAGGATGTCATACTCAAGTACCCCGACTTCCAAAAGCCCTTTGACCTCACCACAGATGCGTCGGCAAATGGCATTGGTGCAGTCCTATCACAAGAAAGTAGGCCAATCACCATGATTTCCCGTACCCTGAAACAGGCTGAGCAAAATTATGCCACAAATGAGAGGGAATTGCTAGCCATTGTATGGGCCCTAGGTAAACTACAGAATTTTCTGTACGGCTCCAGGGAAATCAATATTTTCACCGACCACCAGCCTCTCACGTTCGCTGTTACCGACAGGAACACGAACGCTAAGATTAAGAGGTGGAAATCCTATATAGACCAACATAACGCCAAGGTTTTCTATAAGCCTGGCAAAGAAAATTTCGTAACAGATCCCCTTTCCAGTCAAAATCTTATTGCCTTACAAAATGAGCCCCAGTCAGACGCTGCAACTATACACAGCGAGCTCTCCCTGACCTACACGGTCGAGACCACAGACAAACCTTTAAATTGCTTCAGAAACCAGATCATTCTGGAGGCAGCACGTTTCCCGCTCAAGCGGAACCTAGTGCTGTTCCGAAGCAAATCTCGCCACTTGATCAGTTTTACTGACAAGAGTTGCCTGCTAAAAACCCTCAAAGAAGTTGTTAATCCTGACGTCGTGAACGCTATTCATTGCGACTTGCCTACACTAGCAAGCTTCCAACACGACCTCATTACGCACTTTCCAGCCACTCAATTCCGTCACTGCAAGAATGTCGTGTTAGATATAACCGACAAAAACGAACAACTTGAAATCGTCACTGCTGAGCACAACCGTGCGCACAGAGCCGCGCAGGAAAATATTAAACAAGTCCTTCGAGACTACTATTTTCCAAAAATGGGCAGCCTGACGAAGGAAGTGGTAGCTAATTGCAGGGTATGCACCCAACCAAAGTACGACAGAAACCCGAAGAAGCAAGAGCTCAGGGAAACGCCCATACCCAGTTATACTGGCGAAATGGTGCACATCGACATATTTTCAACCGACAGGAAGCTGTTCCTGACGTGCGTCGACAAATTCTCTAAGTTTGCAATAGTGCATCCTGTTACATCAAGAACAATAGTGGACATCACAGGCCCCCTATTGCAGATAATTAACCTTTTCCCAAACATCAAAACGATCTATTGCGACAACGAACCCGCATTCAGCTCAGAGACAATCACATCTTTGCTCAAGAACAACTACGGCATCGACATCGTGAATGCGCCTCCGCTTCACAGCGTGTCTAATGGCCAAGTTGAACGGTTCCATAGCACCTTGGCAGAAATAGCCAGATGCCTGAAGTTAGACAAAAAAACTAACGAAACAGTAGAGCTAATCTTGAGGGCCACGGTGGAATATAACAAAACCGTGCACTCAGTTGCTCGTGAGAGACCAATTGAGGTTGTTCACTCAGGGGCCCACGAGCGCTGCCTAGAAATCAAGGCAAGATTAGTAAAGGCACAACAAGACAGCATCGGAAGATGCAATCCATCCCGACAAAACCGTGTGTTTGAGGTAGGAGAACGCGTGTTTGTAAAGAACAACAAGAGGTTAGGAAATAAACTGACCCCACTATGTACGGAACAAAAAGTGCAAGCAGACCTGGGAACGTCTGTTCTTATTAAGGGGAGGGTGGTCCACAAGGACAACCTTAAGTAGGCATTCCCCTTGCAGTTAGTTAGTAGGTTACTTTAAGAAAGCCCAAGCGCTGGAGTCTCACCCTATATCTAAATTCCAGGTTTGCCCTCATGATGTTCATTACCCTGGCAACAGCGAATGCCCGGATCACCGACTTTTCGCATGCCAACTACATCCCTGTCGTAGATGCTGATGTGCTGGTTTTTGAACAGCGTGACCTCTTGAGGCACTCGAGCAACCTGTCCGAATTCGCCTTTATGATAGACGAAACAGAAAAATTGTCCGAGTTTTTTCCCCAATCGCATATGCGTAAGTTACTAGAGGTCGATACTGACCATCTTAGAACTTTGTTGTCCGTCCTCAAAGTCCATCATAGGATTGCTAGGAGTTTAGATTTCCTAGGAACAGCCTTAAAAGTAGTGGCGGGTACTCCCGATGCCACGGACCTTTTAAAGATTAAGATCACAGAGGCTCAACTAGTAGAGTCTAATTCCAGGCAGATAACTATAAATTCCGAAACCCAGAAACAAATAAACAAGTTAACTGACACCATCAATAAGGTGATCAATGCATTCACATTTGAATTGCCTATCCCAGAGTCAAGTTCAGTTGCAAGAAGGTCGCCGTCTACCCTGATGCTGAGTCGCCTTGCCGACTTGTCGTGGTGGCGCGATGCATTGCTGTGAGGGTAAACTTAGTCTCGATAATTGTCAACTCTTCAGTCTTAGTTTTGAGTTATAATAAACCACTACTTGCTCCGGCATACAGCCGCAAACCCAATTGAAATTATTATCAATTACACTGCTACGCGGCTACAAAGCCTACAAAGTAAATCTCACCAAGGGGGCGAAGTCAAGCCCTCCAACGTAATCTTCATAAGAAGTCCCAAACAGACGTGATCGTCTAATCACCGCCGTCCGAGGACAGAAGACTCTGGATCCTCGCGGGACAACATTCGTTTCATAATTCACATAAATGCTGAGTCTTTATCGGCTTTTATTTCGGACGGTTTTCCCATTTCATTAAAAATTTTAAGTAGAGCTCTTTTTGCTTCGAGCCAATCCCTAGAGCTGACTTCAATTAGGGCGGCATATTTGGAATAAACGTCAATACATGACAGGAATGTTTTATTATCGATTAAATAAAAATCGATAACATATTTTTCTCTAGGATTGAAAATTTCTGGCGTTAACTCGTAATTTAATTTAGTGTCTCTATGTTCTGTTTTGCACATGTTACATACTTCACATTCGTTTATAATGTTCTGTATTAACTTTTGATAGTCTGGGTAGTAATATTTTTCTTTAAAAATTTTGGTTTGTTTTTCTATACCTGGATGTAAGAGTTCTCTGTGGGTTTTTATTATTACTTCTTTAAATTCTGAATATGTTTCAATATCTATTAATTTACTGGTTGCTCTCATAACTTTAGTAGGTCTAGTAGGTCGGACTGACAATTTCTAAGAAGGCGTTTTGAAATGTAAGGAAATCTATTTCATTATGAAAATAAATTACGCTATTATTTGTACACAAATATTCTTTTATTAATTCTTTTGCATATGCGCTTGTCATTTCTTTATAATGGATTTTTAGTTTTGTTTTATGAAAATATTTTCTTATTTCTGTATTGTTATTGTCGTCTTTGACAAATTCTATTTGTCTATTATAGTAGTTTATTGGTCTTTCCGTAAAGGAAATGTAATTTTGGTTATCATCCTGGCTACTATGAAGTGGGCTAGTTGAAGTGGGAGATTCGCCGTAGAAGTTTTCTATTTTTACACGTGAAAGAGCGTCGGCGACAAGGTTTTCTTTTCCTGGTACATATTTTATATGGTAATCAAACTCATTTAGTTTGATTTTCCATCTTTGGAGTTTCATGTTTGGTTCCTTGATATTATCGAGCCAAACTAAAGGTTGATGATCACTAAGAATCTGAAATTTACGACCAAAAATATAGGACCTGAAGTATTTAGTGGCCAAGACAATATCTAAAAGTTCTTTTTCTATTGCTGAATAATTTAGTTCATGTTCATTGAGAGTACGGCAAGCGTAACAAAACGGGTTTACGATCCGGGTTTACAGCACCTAGAGCGGCATTGCTTGCATCTGTGGTTAATGAGAATGTTTTTTCGAAATTTTGGGTAAATTAATATTGGTTCGGACATAATTAAAAATTTTAATTTTTCGAAGGCTGATATATACTCGGTATCTTTAGAATTTATAACGGAACCTTTTTTTAGTTTTTGTGTTATGGGTTTAGCAATTTTTGCAAAGTTAGGGATAAAATTACGGTAGAAACCGCAAAGTCCTAAAAATGATTTGTGTCCTAAGAACTCTGTTTCCCTTTTCATAAATTCACATTTGTCAAGTTGTAACTTTAGATTAGCTTCTTGTCATTTAGCAAATACTTTACGTAGAGATAACAAGTGTAACAAGTAAACTAAACACTCTTTGTAAATTAGGTCTTCTAATAGATTGTTAATACAACGTTGATATGTTGCAGGTGCGTTCTTCAGTCCAAACGGCATTCGAGTGTACTCGTAATGTCCATTTTTTGTGGAAAAAGCTGTTTTTTGAATCGAGCTTTCATCCATTTGGATCTGATGAAATCCTTTTGCTAAATCTATGGTAGTGAAATATAGTATAGATACCTAGTATACCTAGATACCTATATATATAGATACCTAGTTTATCTAGTATTTCATCCATGACAGGAATTGGGTATTTATCATCAATAGTAATTTCGTTTAGTTTGCGATAGTCGATTACTAACCTAAACTTTGTTTTACCAGAAGCATCGCTTTATTTCGGTATTATCCAGATAGGAGAACAGTAGGGTGAGTTCGATTTTTGAACAATGCCATGTAGAATCATTTCTTTGATTTGTACCTCGACTTCTTTGTCGTAGGCCTGGGTGTATTTATAAGGTTTCCTATAGATTGGGTCTTCATGTTTAGTTTTGATGACATGCTTTACAGTACTTGTGAAGGTCAAATTTTCACCTTCTCTGTATTGTATGTCCCTAAATTCTTGAAGAATTTTAGTAAGGGCACTTGACTCTTCTTTATTTAGATGGTCAAGCCTGAATTCATTTGATTCCCTTATCTCGTTTCCTATTGCATAATTTGTGGCTTCATCATCAGTGGATAATGATGGCTGTAAAACATTCATACCTTTTCGTTCTGGTAGGTAGTCCATTAAGAAACTGTTGTTGTTTAAAACTACACTTCTTTTGCCAAAGTTTATTTGGGCGTTGGCGTCTTCTAGGAACCCTGTACCTAATATCATATCATAATTTTCGGAAAAATTATGAATATAAAAAACTTGTTTAGTAGGGCAAAGCTTACTTGGTTTTAGAATTATGATTTTCTTTAGGGTTATTGTACCGTTAATGGTGTGTGTTTGTAAATTAGTAGTTTTAACTGGGAAATTAAAAATGTTTGCTCTTATGATGTTTATTGTAGACCCAGTGTCTATAACACATCGGAGCGGTATATTGTTTTAAACAATATTTATGAAGGAATTGTGTCTTCTTCTTCGTCCGAGGCATGTAGATGAAAATTTTCGGACGTATCCATTTTTGAATGGCCGCTGGTACTAGGTCCTTGCCTTTTTGTTGCCGGATTCGGAGCGCATGAAGAAACTGGATTTTGTTGATAGTTGGAGGAATAATTTAAAGGATTTTGTGTCTGGGCTTGGTTGAGTTTTTGCTTAAATTCTTGGAATAGGTGTTCAAGAGGCTGGTCATGGCTGTTATTGTTTGGTCATGGCTGTTATTGTTTTTGTCCATATATTGATTTTTATTTTGGCTAATTGATGTTTGATTATAATTTTGATTTCTATTTTGATTATTTGAAGTGTTGTAAGAGTTTGGGCTGTACTGATTTTTATTTTGGGTATTTTGAGTATTTTGGGATTTTGGGTGATCGGACCATGTACTGTCATAACAACCCTCCTGCTGTACAATTTGCTTTAATTTACTGACTGTTGTTATATCAAATCTGGCTAATTGCATGTAGAGTCTATCTGGGAGTTTTTTTTATAATTACATTTTTTACTGTATTGTTCATTGCGTTTGTATAAATGTGATTATGTAGATCAATATTTTCTAAAGGTAGCTTATTTGTTATTACAAAGCATTTTGCTTCAAGCTCTTCTATGAACTTACGAACTGATCCATTGAATGGTGTGTTATATAGTCGTCTCAAAAGCTCTTCAAATGGTGTCTGGGTCTTGAACTCGGCGATTAGGGCTTCCTTCAATTCCGGCCATGTATTAGCTGCACTGAGCTGGGATACTCGTTGGGCGTCGCCTCCAATTTACATTTCGATTGCACTGAAGAGGACGTGTAACTGACGGACGTCAGTTGATGGATATAGTTGAAGTATGAACTCTATTCTTCTTATGAACGAGCTCAGTTCCAGTGTCGTACCGGTAAATGTGGGTACCTGTCGAATCTGACCAAAAGCCTGGTTCAGATGATTCTCGAGGAGTAGTTGCACTTGTTGTTGTGGTAGTGCCATTGTTGTTTCTCTTGTTTTTGTGGTTGTTGATTTTGTTTTATTTTTCACTCCTCGTAGCGGTCACGCTTTTTGTTTTGCGGGCTTTGTCTTTGGTTGATATGTCTTTGGTTGATATGCAAAACCTGGGGCTTCAGTTACCCTTTAGTGGTCTTGCCTTTGCAGCACTTATGTAATCATTTTTTTTTTTCTTCTAGTAGCGGTCACACTATTATGGTGGGCCAAGTTGAAGCGGTTTTAATTATTAAGCCCTGTATGACTGGCGGATAGTTACTTCTTGTAGCACTGATTAGCCACAAAGTTGAAGTTAAATCACACACGAAGGTTCTTTGTTGGTCACTATAAGTTTAGGACCACCGACTGCGCCAATAACGAGTTCGCGGTTGCAAGTTTTGAAAAAAATATGTTTTTATTTCAAGATAATAATACAACTTTGAATCGGAGTCAATTCACGTCTTAATGGTATAGTGGATGAATTAGAACTAAATCTGGAGTGTGAGTTGAACGCTTAGCAAACCCTTGGTCGACTTTGTTTATATGAACTTGAAGGCTCTCCTCTTTATTCAAATGGGTTGCGCTCTTTAAGAGAGTTGCGCATGGAAAATTACCAGGATTTGTGCTGCGTAAGCTATTTGGTTGCTTAGTGGGAATCGCCAAGAGCTTGGGATCTGACTTATGTGTTGGGGCAAATGGATTGGGTGGTGTGATCAAGTGCTACATATGTACTGTGTGTATGTGGTGTGTGTGTGTGACAAAGTGTTATACTATGGTACATATGCTACTATATATATTAAAAAATTAAAAAATATCACAATATTTTTCAATAGTGTGGGCGTCACAGTTTTGGGCGGTTAATGGGCGCTGGAGTGGGCGTGGCAAAAAGTTTTTTGAAATATTTATTGAAATGTACAAGATATATTCAAAAATTAAACATATCACATTTTTCAAATGTGTGGGCGTGACTGTTTTGGGCGGTTTGTGGGCGTTGGAGTGGGCGTTACAAACTTTTTTTTTGGAAAATCTATAGAAATGTACAAGGTATATTTAAAAATTAAACATATCACATTTTTCAAATGTGTGGGCGTGACTGTTTTGGGTGCTTTGTGGGCGTTGGCGTGGGCGTGACAAAAAGTTTTTTGGCAAATATATAGAAATGTACAAGATATATTTAAAAATTAAAAAATATCACGACATTTTTCAATAGTGTGGGCGTGACATTTTTGGGCGGCTTCTCTGGGTCGGACTCATTGCTTATAATTCTTAACTTTTCGTTGACAGTTTTATGAAATCTCTCAATGTCAGAAATCCCATTTTTACTTGTTGTGACGTTAATGTGAACAATTTCGGACTTTAGCCATAAATGTAATGCAGCACACATAAATGCTGAGTCTTTATCGGCTTCTATTTCGGACGGTTTTCCCATTTCATTAAAAATTTTAAGTAGAGCTCTTTTTGCTTCGAGCCAATCCCAATAGCTGACTTCAATTAGGGCGGCATATTTGGAATAAACGTCAATACATGACAGGAATGTTTTATTATCGATTAAATAAAAATCGATAACATATTTTTCTCTAGGATTGAAAATTTCTGGCGTTAACTCGTAATTTAATTTAGTGTCTCTATGTTCTGTTTTGCACATGTTACATACTTCACATTCGTTGATAATGTTCTGTATTAACTTTTGATAGTCTGGGTAGTAATATTTTTCTTTAAAAATTTTGGTTTGTTTTTCTATACCTGGATGTAAGAGTTCTCTGTGCGTTTTTATTATTACGTGCGTTATTATTATTAATTTACTGGTTGCTCTCATAACTTTAGTTATATTGTTCGGACTGACAATTTCTAAGAAGGCGTTTTGAAATGTAAGGAAATCTATTTCATTATGAAAATAAATGACGCTATTTTTTGTACACAAATATTCTTTTATTAATTCTTTTGCATATGCGCTTGTCATTTCTTTATAATGGATTTTTAGTTTTGTTTTATGAAAATATTTTCTTATTTCTGTATTGTTATTGTCGTCTTTATAGGTCTTTCCGTAAAGGAAATGTAATTTTGGTTATCTTCATGGCTACTATGTATGGTAGCAGCTGAAGTGGGAGATTCGCCGTAGAAGTTTTCTATTTTTACACGTGAAAGTGCGTCGGCGACATGTTTTTCTTTTCCTGGTACATATTTTATATGGTAATCAAACTCATTTAGTCTGATTTTAAAACTTTGGAGTTTCATGTTTGGTTCCTTGATATTATGGAGCAAACTAAAGGTTGATGATCACTAAGAATCTGAAAAAAAATATAGGACCTAAAGTATTTAGTGGCCCAGACAATAGCTAAAAGTTCTTTTTCTATTGCTGAATAATTTAGTTCATTCGTTCATTGAGAGTACGGCTAGCGTAACAAACGGGTTTACGATCCTGTGATAATACAGCACCTAGAGCGGCATTGCTTGCATCTGTGGTTAATGAGAATGTTTTTTCGAAATTTGGGTAAATTAATATTGGTTCGGACATAATTAAAAATTTTAATTTTTCGAAGGCTGATATATACTCGGTATCTTTAGAATTTATAACGGAATCTTTTTTTAGTTTTTGTGTTATGGGTTTAGCAATTTTTGTAAAGTTAGGGATAAAATTACGGTAGAAACCGCAAAGTCCTAAAAATGATTTGTGTCCTAAGAAATCTGTTTCCCTTTTCATAAATTCACATTTGTCAGGTTGTAACTTTAGATTAGTTTCTTGTAATTTAGCAAATACTTTACGTAGAGATAACAAGTGTTCTTCCAATGAAGTGGAAAAAACTATTATATCGTCCATGTAAACTAAACACTCTTTGTAAATTAGGTCTTCTAATAGATTGTTAATACAACGTTGATATGTTGCAGGTGCGTTCTTCAGTCCAAACGGCATTCGAGTGTACTCGTAATGTCCATTTTTTGTGGAAAAAGCTCTTTTTTGAATGGAGCTTTCATCCATTTGGATCTGATGAAAACCTTTTGCTAAATCTATGGTAGTGAAATATTGAGACCTATCTAGCTTATCTAGTATTTCATCCATGACAGGAATTGGGTATTTATCATCAATAGTAATTTCGTTTGCGATAGTCGATTACTAACCTGAACTTTTTTTTACCAGAAGCATCCCTTTTTTCGGTATTATCCAGATAGGAGAACAGTAGGGTGAGTTCGATTTTCGAACAATGCCTTGTTGAATCATTTCTTTGATTTGTACCTCGACTTCTTTGTCGTAGGCCTGGGGGTATTTATAAGGTTTCCTATAGATTGGATCTTCATGTTTAGTTTTGATGACATGCTTTACAGTACTTGTGAAGGTCAAATTTTCACCTTCTCTGTATTGTATGTCCCTAAATTCTTGAAGAATTTTAGTAAGGGCACTTGACTCTTCTTTATTTAGATGGTCAAGCCTGAATTCATTTGATTCCCTTATCTCGTTTCCTATTGCATAATTTGTGGCTTCATCATCAGTGGATAAGGATGGCTGTAAAACATTCAAACAGTCGAAGTCGTCTACTAGGCTACCTTCTCGTTCTGGTAGGTAGTTCATTAAGAAACTGTTGTTGTTTAACACTACACTTCTTTTGCCAAAGTTTATTTGGGCGTTGGCGTCTTCTAGGAACCCTGTACCTGTCATAATTTTCGGAAAAATTATGAATATAAAAAACTTGTTTATTTGTACCGTTAATGGTGTGTGTTTGTAAATTAGTAGTTTTAACTGGGAAATTAAAAATGTTTACTCTTATGATGTTTATTGTAGACCCAGTGTCTATAACACTTCGGAGCGGTATATTGTTTAAAACAATATCTATGAAGAAATTGTGTCTTCTTCTTCGTCCGAGGCATGTAGATGAAAATTTTCGGACGTATCCATTTTTGAATGGCCGCTGGTACTAGGTCTTTGCCTTTTTGTTGCCGGATTCGGAGCGCATGAAGAAACTGGATTTTGTTAATAGTTGGAGGAATAATTTAAAGGATTTTGTGTCTGGGCTTGGTTGAGTTTTTGCTTAAATTCTTGGAATAGGTGTTCAAGAGGCTGGTCATGGCTGTTATTGTTTGGTCATGGCTGTTATTGTTTTTGTCCATATATTGATTTTTATTTTGGCTAATTGATGTTTGATTATAATTTTGATTTCTATTTTGATTATTTGAAGTGTTGTAAGAGTTTGGGCTGTACTGATTTTTATTTTGGGTATTTTGAGTATTTTGGGATTTTGGGTGATCGGACCATGTACTGTCATAACAACCCTCCTGCTGTACAATTTGCTTTAATTTACTGACTGTTGTTATATCAAATCTGGCTAATTGCATGTAGAGTCTATCTGGGAGTTTTTTTTATAATTACATTTTTTACTGTATTGTTCATTGCGTTTGTATAAATGTGATTATGTAGATCAATATTTTCTAAAGGTAGCTTATTTGTTATGACAAAGCATTTTGCTTCAGGCTCTTCTATGAACTTACAAACTGATCCATTGAATGGTGTGTTATATAGTCGTCTCAAAAGCTCTTCAAATGGTGTCTGGGTCTTGAACTCGGCGATTAGGGCTTCCTTCAATTCCGTCCATGTATTAGCTGCACTGAGCTGGGATACTCGTTTGGCGTCGCCTCCAATTTACATTTCGATTGCACTGAAGACGTGTAACTGACGGACGTCAGTTGATGGATATAGTTGAAGTATGAACTCTATTCTTCTTATGAACGAGCTCAGTTCCAGTGTCGTACCGGTAACTGTTGGTACCTGTCGAATCTGACCAAGAGCCTGGTTCAGATGATTCTCGGAGAGTAGTTGCACTTGTTGTTGTGTCTTGCCTTTGCAGCACTTATGTAATAATTTTTTTTTTCTTCTAGTAGCGGTCACACTATTATGGTGGGCCAAGTTGAAGCGGTTTTAATTATTAAGCACTGTATGACTGGCGGATAGTTACTTCTTGTAGCACTGATTAGCCACAAAGTTGAAGTTAAATCACACACGAAGGTTCTTTGTTGGTCACTATAAGTTTAGGACCACCGACTGCGCCAATAACGAGTTCGCGGTTGCAAGTTTTGAAAAAAATATGTTTTTATTTCAAGATAATACAACTTTGAATCGGAGTCAATTCACGTCTTAATGGTATAGTGGATGAATTAGAACTAAATCTGGAGTGTGAGTTGAACGCTTAGCAAACCCTTGGTCGACTTTGTTTATATGAACTTGAAGGTTCTCCTCTTTATTCAAATGGGTTGCGATCTTTAAGAGAGTTGCGCATGGAAAATTACCAGGATTTGTGCTGCTTAAGCTATTTGGTTGCTTAGTGGGAATAACGAATTTCGGCATCGGCGGATGTTTATGTCTATGAATCAATTGTTTATGTTAACGCGGCCGAAATTGCTATTGTCGCCAAGAGCTTGGGATCTGACTTATGTGTTGGGGCAAATGGATTGGGTGGGTGTGATCAAGTGCTACATATGTACTGTGTGTGTGTGTGTGACAAAGCGTTATACTATGGTACATATGCTACTATATATATTAAAAAATTAAAAAATATCACAATATTTTTCAATAGTGTGGGCGTCACAGTTTTGGGCGGTTAATGAGCGCTGGAGTGGGCGTGGCAAAAAGTTTTTTGAAATATTTTTAGAAATGTACAAGGTATATTCAAAAATTAAAAAATATCACAACATTTTTCAATAGTGTGGGCGTGACAGTTTTGGGCGGCTTATGGGCGTTGGAGTGCGCGTGGCAAAAAGTTTTTTGACAAATCTATTGAAGTGTACCAGATATATCAAAACTTAAAAAATATCATATATTTCAAAATTGTGGGCGTGACTGTTTTGGGCGGTTTGTGGGCGTTTGAGTGGGCGTGACAAAAAGTTTTTTGGAAAATCTATAGAAATGTACAAGGTATATTCAAAAATTAAGCATATCACATTTTTCAAAAATGTGTGGGCGTGACTGTTTTGGGCGGTTTGTGGGCGTTGGAGTGGGCGTGTCAAAAAGTTTTTTGGCATATCTATGTATTTACAATATATAATATATTACAAAATATATTTAAAAATTAAAAAATATCACAACATTTTTCAATAGTGTGGGCGTTACGGTATTGGACATTTGAGTGGGCGTTAGAGTGGGCGTGGCAAAAAGGTTTTTCAAAAATCTATATCAATGTACAAGATATATATTTAAAAATTAAAAAAATATCACAACATTTTTCAATAGTGTGGGCGTGACAGTTTGCGGCAACTTTTGAGCGTTGGAGTGGGCGTTGCAAAAAGTTTTTTTACATGTCCATTGAAATTTTCAAGAAATATTGAAAACTTAAAAAATATCATATTTTTCAAAAGTGTGGGTATAAGATTTTAGTGTGGCGCTACAGTTTAGGGCGGTTTTTGGGCGATGGAGTGGGCGCCGCAAAAAAGCTTTTGGCAAGTCAATAAAAATGTACAAGATATATTCAAAAATTAATATATATAAATTTTTTTTAATAGTTTGGGCGTGACAGTTTCGAGGGTTTGTGGGCGTGGCAAAAAAATTGTTGGCGAAACTATAGAATAATGTACAAGATACATACATTTAAGAATTAAAAAAAAATATCACATTTTTCAAAAGAGGGGGTGTGAGAGTTTTGTGCGGCGTGCAACAAGTTTTTTTGGCAATTCTATAGAAACTTACAAAATATAAATATATAAAAAGTGAAGAAATATTACATTTTTCAAAATTGGGGCGTCACATTTTTGCGCTTTTTGTGGGCGTTGGAGTAGGCGTGGCAAAAAGTATTTTGGCAAATCTACAGAAATGTATGTACAAGATATATTCAAAAATTAAAGAATATCACATTTTTGGGGGGCTTGTGGGCGTTATGGTGGGCGTGTCAAAAAGTTTTTTGGCAAATCTATGTATTTACAATACAAAAATATATTTAAAAATTAAAAAAAATCGCAACACTTTTCAATAGTGTGGGCGTTACGGTATTGGCCATTTGAGTGGTCGTTAGAGTGGGCGTGGCAAAAAGTTTTTTCGCAAATCTATATAAATGTACAAGATATATATTTAAATATTTAAAAAATATCACAACATTTTTCAATAGTGTGGGCGTGACAGTTTTGGGCGGCTTCTCTGGGTCGGACTCAGTGCTTATAATTCTTAACTTTTCGTTGACAGTTTTATGAAATCTCTCAATGTCAGAAATCCCATTTTTACTTGTTGTGACGTTAATGTGAACATTTTCGGACTTTAGCCATAAATGTAATGCAGCACACATAAAAGCTGAGTCTTTATCGGCTTTTATTTCGGACGGTTTTCCCATTTCATTAAAAATTTTAAGTAGAGCTCTTTTTGTTTCGAGCCAATCCCTAGAGCTGACTTCAATTAAGGCGGCATATTTGGAATAAACGTCAATACATGACAGGAATGTTTTATTATCGATTAAATAAAAATCGATAACATATTTTTCTCTAGGATTGAAAATTTCTGGCGTTAACTCGTAATTTAATTTAGTGTCTCTATGTTGTGTTTTGCACATGTTACATACTTCACATTCGTTGATAATGTTCTGTATTAACTTTTGATAGTCTGGGTAGTAATATTTTTCTTTAAAAATTTTGGTTTGTTTTTCTATACATGGATGTAAGAGTTCTCTGTGCGTTTTTATTATTACTTCTTTAAATTCTGAATATGTTTCAATATCTATTAATTTACTGGTTGCTCTCATAACTTTAGTTATGTTGTTCGGACTGACAATTTCTAAGAAGGCGTTTTGAAATGTAAGGAAATCTATTTCATTATGAAAATAAATTACGCTATTTTTTGTACACAAATATTCTTTTATTAATTCTTTTGCATATGCGCTTGTCATTTCTTTATAATGGATTTTTAGTTTTGTTTTATGAAAATAATTTCTTATTTCTGTATTGTTATTGTCGTCTTTATTGGTCTTTCCGTAAAGGAAATGTAATTTTGGTTATCTTCATGGCTACTATGTATGGTAGCAGCTGAAGTGGGAGATTCGCCGTAGAAGTTTTCTATTTTTACACGTGAAAGTGCGTCGGCGACATGGTTTTCTTTTCCTGGTACATATTTAATATGGTAATCAAACTCATTTAGTCTGATTTTCCAACTTTGGAGTTTCATGTTTGGTTCCTTGATATTATCGAGCCAAACTAAAGGTTGATGATCACTAAGAATCTGAAAAAAAATATAGGACCTGAAGTATTTAGTGGCCCAGACAATAGCTAAAAGTTCTTTTTCTATTGCTGAATAATTTAGTTCATGTTCATTGAGAGTACGGCAAGCGTAACAAACGGGTTTACGATCCTGTGATAATACAGCACCTAGAGCGGCATTGCTTGCATCTGTGGTTAATGAGAATGTTTTTTCGAAATTTGGGTAAATTAATATTGTTTCGGACATAATTAAAAATTTTAATTTTTCGAAGGCTGATATATACTCGGTATCTTTAGAATTTATAACGGAAACTTTTTTTTAGTTTTTGTGTTATGGGTTTAGAAATTTTTGCAAAGTTAGGGATAAATTTACGGTAGAAACCGCAAAGTCCTAAAAATGATTTTATTTCTTTATTAGTTTTAGGTAATGGGAATTTCTGTATGGCTTCTATTTTATTTGGGTTGGGCTTTATGCCTTCCGTAGTTACAATGTGTCCTAAGAACTCTTTTTCCCTTTTCATAAATTCACATTTGTCAAGTTGTAACTTTAGATTAGCTTCTTGTAATTTAGCAAATACTTTAGTGAAATATTGAGACCTATCTAGTTTATCTAGTATTTCATCCATGACAGGAATTGGGTATTTATCATCAATAGTAATTTCGTTTAGTTTGCGATAGTCGATTACTAACCTGAACTTTTTTTTACCAGAAGCATCGCTTTTTTCGGTATTATCCAGATAGGAGAACAGTAGGGTGAGTTCGATTTTCGAACAATGCCTTGTTGAATCATTTCTTTGATTTGTACCTCGACTTCTTTGTCGTAGGCCTGGGGGTATTTATAAGGTTTTCTATAGATTGGGTCTTCATGTTTAGTTTTGATGACATGCTTTACAGTACTTGTGAAGGTCAAATTTTCACCTTCTCTGTATTGTACGTCCCTAAATTCTTGAAGAATTTTAGTAAGGGCACTTGACTCTTCTTTATTTAGATGGTCAAGCCTGAATTCATTTGATTCCCTTATCTCGTTTCCTATTGCATAATTTGTGGCTTCATCATCAGTGGATAATGATCGCTGTAAAACATTCATACCTTCTCGTTCTGGTAGGTAGTCCATTAAGAAACTGTTGTTGTTTAAAACTACACTTCTTTTGCCAAAGTTTATTTGGGCGTTGGCGTCTTCTAGGAACTATAAAAAACTTGTTTAGTAGGGCAAAGCTTACTTGGTTTTAGAATTATAATTTTTTTTAGGGTTATTGTACCGTTAATGGTGTGTGTTTGTAAATTAGTAGTTTTAAATGGGAAATTAAAAATGTTTGCTCTTATGATGTTTATTGTAGACCCAGTGTCTATAACACATCGGAGCGGTATATTGTTTAAAACAATATTTATGAAGGAATTGTGTCTTCTTCTTCGTCCGAGGCAAGTAGATGAAAATTTTCGGATGTATCCATTTTTGAATGGCCGCTGGTACTAGGTCTTTGCCTTTTTGTTGCCGGATTCGGAGCGTATGAAGAAACTGGATTTTGTTGATAGTTGAAGGAATAATTTAAAGGATTTTGTGTCTGGGCTTGGTTTAGTTTTCGCTTAAATTCTTGGAAAGGCTGGTCATGGCTGTTATTGTTTGGTCATGGCTGTTATTGGTTTTGCCCATATATTGATTTTTATTTTGGCTAATTGATGTTTGATTATAATTATGATTTCTATTTTGATTATTTGAAGTGTTGTAATAGTTTGGGCTGTACTGATTTTTATTTTGGGTATTTTGAGTATTTTGGGATTTTGGGTGATCGGACCATGTACTGTCATAACAACCCTCCTGCTGTACAATTTGCTTTAATTTACTGACTGTTGTTATATCAAATCTGGCTAATTGCATGTAGAGTCTATCTGGGACTTTTTTAATAATTACATTTTTTACTGTATTGTTCATTGCGTTTGTATAAATGTGATTATGTAGATCAATATTTTCTAAAGCTAGCTTATTTGTTATTACAAAGCATTTTGCTTCAAGCTCTTCTATGAACTTACGAACTGATCCATTGAATTGGGTGTTATATAGTCGTCTCAAAAGCTCTTCAAATGGTGTCTGGGTCTTGAACTCGGCGATTAGGGCTTCCTTCAATTCCGGCCATGTATTAGCTGCACTGAGCTGGGATACTGGTTGGGCGTCGCATCCAATTTGCATTTCGATTGCACTGAAGAGGACGTGTAACTGACGGACGTCAGTTGATGGATATAGTTGAAGTATGAACTCTATTCTTCTTATGAACGAGCTCAGTTCCAGTGTCGTACCGGTAAATGTTGGAACCTGTCGAATCTGACCAAGCCTGGTTCAGATGATTCTCGGAGAGTAGTTGCACTTGTTGTTGTGGTAGTGCCATTGTTGTTTCTCTTGTTTTTGTTGTTGTTGATTTTATTTTATTTTTCACTCCTCGTAGCGGTCACGTTTTTTGTTTTGCGGGCTACACACTGTCTTTGGTTGATATGCAAAACCTGGGGCTTCAGTTACCCTTTAGTGGTCTTTTCTTTGCAGCACTTATGTAATAATTTTTTTTTCTACTAGTAGCGGTCACACTATTATGGTGGGCCAAGTTGAAGCGGTTTTAATTATTAAGCACTGTATGACTGGCGGATAGTTACTTCTTGTAGCACTGATTAGCCACAAAGTTGAAGTTAAATCACACACGAAGGTTCTTTGTTGGTCACTATAAGTTTAGGACCACCGACTGCGCCAATAACGAGTTCGCGGTTGCAAGTTTTGAAAAAAATATGTTTTTATTTCAAGATAATAATACAACTTTGAATCGGAGTCAATTCACGTCTTAATGGTATAGTGGATGAATTAGAACTAAATCTGGAGTGTGAGTTGAACGCTTAGCAAACCCTTGGTCGACTTTGTTTATATGAACTTGAAGGCTCTCCTCTTTATTCAAATGGGTTGCGCTCTTTAAGAGAGTTGCGCATGGAAAATTACCAGGATTTGTGCTGCGTAAGCTATTTGGTTGCTTAGTGGGAATAACGAATTTCGGCATCGGCGGATGTTTATGTCTATGAATCAATTGTTTATGTTAACGCGGCCGAAATTGCTATTGTCGCCAAGAGCTTGGGATCTGACTTATGTGTTGGGGCAAATGGATTGGGTGGGTGTGATCAAGTGCTACATATGTACTGTGTGTGTGTGGTGTGTGTGTGTGACAAAGTGTTATACTATGGTACATATGCTATATTAAAAAATTAAAAAATATCACAATATTTTTCAATAGTTTGGGCGTCACAGTCTTGGGCGGTTAATGAGCGCTGTAGTGGGCGTGGCAAAAAGTTTTTTGAAATATTTATTGAAATGTACAAGATATATTCAAAAATTAAACATATCATATTTTTCATAAGTGTGGGCGTGACAGGTTTGGGAGGTTTCTGGGCGTTAGGGTGGGCGTGTCAAAAAAATTTTGGCAAATCTATAGAAATGTACAAGGTATATTCAAAAATTAAGCATATCACATTTTTCAAATGTGTGGGCGTGACTGTTTTGGGCGGTTTGTGGGCGTTGGCGTGGGCGTGACAAAAAGTTTTTTGGCAAATATATAGAAATGTACAAGGTATATTCAAAAATTAAGCATATCACATTTTTCAAATGTGTGGGCGTGACTTTTTTGGGCGGTTTGTGGGCGTTGGAGTGGGCGTGTCAATAAGTTTTTTGGCATATCTATGTAATTACAATATTACAAAATATATTTAAAAATTAAAAAATATCACAACATTTTACAATAGTGTGGGCGTTACGGTATTGGGCGGCTTATGAGCGTTGGAGTGGGCGTGGCAAAAAAGTTTTTTTACATGTCAATTGAAATGTTTAAGAAATATTAAAAACTTAAAAAATATCATATTTTTCAAAAGTGTGGGCGGTTTGTGGGCGTTGGAGTGGGGGTGACAAAAATTTTTTGGCAAAAATATAGAAATGTACAAGATATATTCAAAAATTAAACATATTACATTTTTCAAATGTGTGGGCGTAACAGTTTTGGGCGGTTTGTGGGCGTGGCAAAAAGTTTTTTCGCAAATCTATATAAGTGTACAAGATGTATATTTAAAAATTAAAATATATCACATTTTTCAATAGTGTGGGCGTGACAGTTTTGGGCGTTGGAGTGGGAGTGATAAAAAGTTTTTTGGCAAAAATATAGAAATGTACAAGATATATTCAAAAATTAAACATATCACATTCTTCAAATGTGTGGGCGTAACAGTTTTGGGCGGTTTGTTGGCGTGGCAAAAAGTTGTTTCCCAAATCTTTATAAATGTACAAGATATAGTATATATAAAAATAAAAAAATATAACTTTTTTCAATGGTGTGGGCGTGACAGTTTTGCGTGCCATATGGGCGTTGGAGTGGGAGTGACATAAAGTTTTTTGGCAAATCTATAGAAATGTACAAGATATATTCAGAAAATATCACAACATTTTTCAATAGTGTGGGCGTCACAGTATTGGGCGTTGGAGTGGGCGTGTCAAAAATTGTTTCGGCAAATCTATAGAAATGTACAAAGTATATTTAAAAATTAAAAAATATCGCTTTTTTTTGGCGTGACAGTTATGGGCGGCTTATAGGTGTTGTAGTGGGCGTGTGAAAAAAGTTTTTTGGCAAATCTATAGAAGTGTACAAGATATATTTAAAAATTAAAAAATATCACAAATTATTTTTAAATTTATGTTTGGGGGTTACAGTTTGGAACGGTTTGTGGGCGTTGGAGTGGGCGTGGCAAAAAGTTTATTGGCAAATCTACAGAAATGTATGTACAAGATATATTCAAAAATTAAAGAATATCACATTTTTCAAAAGTGTGGGCGTGACAGTTTTGAGGGGCTTGTGGGCGTAAGGGTGGGCTTGTCAAAAAGTTTTTTGGCAAATCTATATATTTACAATATTACAAAATATATTTAAAAATTAAAAAATATCACAACATTTTTCAATAGTTTTGGCGTTACGGTATTGGGCATTCGAGTGGGCGTGGCAAAAAGTTTTTTCTCAAATCTATATAAATGTACAAGATATATATTTAAAAATTAAAAAATATCACAACATTTTTCAATAGTGTGGGTGTAACAGTTTTGGGCGGCTTATGAGTATTGGAGTGGGAGTGGCAAAAAATTTTTTTACATGTCCATTGAAATGTTCAAGATATATTAAAAATTTAAAAAAATATCATATTTTTCAAAAGTGTCGGCGTGACAGTTTTAAGCGGTTTGTGGGCGTTAGGGTGGGCGTGTCAAAAAAGTTTTAGGCAAATCCATAGAAATGTACAACGTATATTCAAAAATAAAAAAATATAAAATTTTTCAATAGTGTGTGCGTGACAGTTTTGGCCGGTTTGTGGGCGTTGGAGTGGGCGTGAAAAAAAATTGTTTGCCAATTCTCTAGAAACGTAGAATATATATTTAAAAATTATAAAATATCATATTTTTCAAAAGTGCGGGCGTTACAGTATTTGGCGTTCCAGTGGGCGTTAGAGTGGGCGTGTCAAAAAGTTTTTTGGCAAATCTACAGAAATGTATGTACAGATATATTCAAAAATTAAAGAATATCACATCTTTGGGGGGCTTGTGGGCGTTAGGGTGGGCGTGTCAAAAAGTTTTTTGGCAAATCTATATATTTACAATATATAATATACTACAAAATATATTTAAAAATTTAAAAAAATCGCAACATTTTTCAATAGTGTGGGCGTTACGGTATTGGCCATTTGAGTGGGCGTTAGAGTGGGCGTGGCAAAAAGTTTTTTCGCAAATCTATATAAATATACAAGATATATATTTAAAAATTAAAAAATATCACAAAATTTTTCAATAGTGTGGGCGTGACAGTTTTGGGCGGCTTATGAGCGTTGGAGTGGGCGTGGCAAAAAGTTTTTTTACATGTCAATTGAAATGTTTAAGAAATATTCAAAACTTAAAAAATATCATATTTTTCAAAAGTGTGGGCGTGACAGTTTTAAGCGGTTTGTGGGCGTTAGGGTGGGCGTGTCAAAAAATTTTTAGGCAAATCCATAGAAATGTACAACGTATATTCAAAAATAAAAAAATTTAAAATTTTTCAAAATTGTGGGCGTGACTGTTTTGGGCGGTTTGTGTGCGTTTGAGTGGGCGTGACAAAAAGTTTTTTGGAAAATCTATAGAAATGTACAAGGTATATTCAAAAATTAGGCATATCACATTTTTCAAATGTGTGGGCGTGACTGTTTTGGGCGGTTTGTGGGCGTTGGAGTGAGCGTTTCAAAAAGTTTTTTGGCATATCTATGTATTTACAATATATAATATATTACAAAATATATTTAAAAATTAAAAAATATCACATTTTTCAATAGTGTGGGCGTTACGGTATTGGGCATTCGAGTGGGCGTTAGAGTGGGCGTGGCGAAAAGTTTTTTCGAAAATCTATATCAATGCACAAGATATATATTTAAAAATTAAAAAATATCACAACATTTTTCAATACTGTGGGCGTGACAGTTTGCGGCAACTTTTGAGCGTTGGAGTGGGCGTTGCAAAAAGATTTTTACGTCTATTGAAATTTTCAAGAAATATTGAAAACTTAAAAAATATCATATTTTTCAAAAGTGTAAGTGTAAGATTTTAGTGTGGCGCTACAGTTTAGGGCGGTCTTTGGGCGATGGAGTGGGCGCCGCAAAAAAGTTTTTGGCAAGTCAATAAAAATGTACAAGATATATTCAAAAATTAATATATATACATTTTTTTTAAAGTTTGGGCGTGACAGTTTCGGGGGTTTGTGGGCGTGGTAAATCAATTGTTGGCGATTCTATAGAATAATGTACAATACATTCAAAAATTTAAAAGAAATATCACATTTTTCAAAAGAGGGGGTGTGACAGTTTTGTGCGGCGTGCAACAAGTTTTTTTGGAAAATCTATAGAAACTTACAAAATATACATATATAAAAAGTGAAGAAATATTACATTTATTTTTGAATATATCTTGTAAATTTCTATAGAATTGCCAAACATTTTTTTGCCTCCTCAACAAACCTCTCAAAACTGTCACGCCCAAACTTTAAAAAAAAATTGTGATATATTTTAATTTTTAAATATATATTCTAGATTTCTAGAGAATTGGCAAAACATTTTTTTCCACGCCCACTCCAACGCCCACAAACCGGCCGAAACTGTCACTCCCACACTATTGAAAAATATGATATTTTTTAAGTTTTTAATATTTCTTGAACATTTCAATGGACATGTAAAAAAACTTTTTGCCACGCCCACTCCAACGCTCATAAGCCGCCCAAAACTGTTACACCCACACTATTGAAAAATGTTGTGATATTTTTTATTTTTTGAATATACCTTGTACATTTCTATAGATTTGCCAACAAAGTTTTTGACACGCCCACCCTAACGCCCACAAACCGCCCAAAACTGTCACGCCCACACTTTTGAAAAATGTGATATTCTTCAATTTTTGAATATATCTTGTACATACATTTCTGTAGATTTGCCAAAAAACTTTTTGCCACGCCTACTCCAACGCCCACAAAAAGCGCAAAAATGTGACGCCCCCACTTTTGAAAAATGTAATATTTTTCACTTTTTATATATGTATATGTCGCAGTTTCGTTGTTATTTGCCATAATGTTAGCGCAGTGAGTTCCGATCGCACTGAAGTCCTACGCACAACTGCCTTGTGTCGCACTCTTCTTTTCCGTGCTTACCATCGAACCACACTCGGCGTCAGCGACAACACGCTGGCGCCGCGCTAAAACGGTTCTTCCCAAAACTACAAAACTACAAGCAACCAATAACTTCGAAAAAGAGAGGCTGATGCAATATTTCCATTATGATGAAATACACTACCAGAATACCAATACACTAACACATGCAAAATTATGCTCCGACACGGCCATCCTGACCATTACACGACCTCGTGAAATATTATCATAATGCTTCCTCTTTAATACAACAAAACCATTTTCAAATTACACTTACATTAACAAATTAAATTTCACACCTCAATATCATTCCTAGAGCAATACAAAATTTTTTAACATAATTCATTCATCATTTCATTACAATATCTAATGCGCCACACGCCATGATCAAAACAATTGTTTTGCACTTGTGCTTACATTATTATTATAAATTTCATTATAAGCCCTTCAGGCCTCCGCAGTGTCATTTGCTAAAGCTTATATTCTAATCATATCATTACTGTCTCTTTCAACAGCTTTCTTTTCCATTTCCTTATCACTGTCTCTTTCAACAGCTTCATTTTCTATTTCTTCATTACTGTCTCTTTCAACAGCTTCATTTTCCATTTCTTCATTACTGTCTCTTTCAACAGCTTCATTTTCCATTTTTTCATTACTGTCTCTTTCAACAGCTTCATTTTCCATTTCTTCATTACTGTCTCTTTCAACAGCTTCATTTTTCATTACATTTAAATTCTTTTTACATTTTTCTAATTCTTCTTGTACTTGCCAATCTGGGATTTTTCTTATGTCATCGTGAGCATATTTATATTTTCTATTGTTCGTCAACGACCTGAGCATATATCTATCCTCCTCCAACAATTCGGTTATTTCAAAAGGCCCTCTAAACTTCGGACTTAACTTTGTTTGATGCCTTTCTTCATTTTTTAACAACACGAAATCTCCAACTTGACATTTAACAACTTTGGCTTTTCCTTTATCAAATTGCGTCTTGTTATATGCTGCTGCAGCTGAAATATTGTGAACTGCCCGTGCTCTTACTTCTGCCTTCTGTTCTAAGGGACTTGCCTTGGTTGCTTTACTAACCGTACAGTTTAACGCTAATTGAACCTCTCCCAACGCATCTTGCCAAGCGCGGTTGCTAGTCTCAACTGCAGTCAATAAGTTCTTTAAGGTGCTCATAATGCGTTCGACTTGCCCATTAGCTCTACTTGCACCAGTCGCAATTAAATGCAAATTTATTTTCTGTTGATCACAAAACTCACTAAATTTAGTGCTGGCAAAACACCTACCCTGATCTGCTATAACGCGATTTGGCACCCCAAACAAAGATATAGCCGACGACACAGCCTTTATGCAATTCTCAGCGTCAATCTTAATAGTGTGGGTTAGGTAAACGAATTTAGTAAAGGCATCTACTTGGACGACTATATACTCTTTCTGATCAGCCTTGCCACTCAACTTTCCAGTAATATCAATATGAACGGTGTGCCAAGGTATGTTTACTTTTGGTATTGGGTGAAGGCTAGCTTGAATTTTGCCGGAAGGAGTCTTTGACATTTTACAAGTAATGCAGTTTTCAACGAACTTTCGAATATATTTAGACATGTTTGCAAACCAGTAAAAGTCATAGGCCTTATCTAATGTCTTCTCCCAACCCAGGTGCATAACTGCCTCATGAATTTGATTTATAACAGACCATCTAAATGATCTTGGAACAATTGATAAGGAACGGGTTCTGCCGTTTCGCTGAATTTTCCTATATAATATTCCGCTTCTCAATTCATAAGTTTTTGCAACCTCCGCAGGAAGAGAATAATCTTTCAATTTATTTACGATATCAACTATTTCGGAATCCTGTCGCTGTTGAGCCAAAAGCCAATTACTGGATATTTCTGCTAGATTAACTCTTTTTTCAGGAATCTTGCACTTTGTAGCAATTACATCAGCTGAAGTCAAATTTCTCGAAAAGAAGTCAACATGTGCCATTCGTTTACCTTCTCTATATTGCAAGTCGAATGTAAACGACTGTAAATAAGCCCACCATCTTTGTACCCTGGGAGATAGGTCAAGTTTGGACCTTGATGCCTTAAGCGAGTTACAGTCAGTAAAGACAACAAAATTTCTACCCAGTAAATAATGCCGAAAATGTTTTATAGCCAAAACAACGGCGAGAGTCTCCAATTCATAAGAATGGTATCGTGACTCAACAAGTGAAGCAGCTTACTAAAATATTCGACGACATGAGGCCTATTATTGATTTTGTGTAATAGGATGGCACCGTATCCACGAGAACTTGCATCTGTATGCAACTCTATTGGGTGTCGCGGGTCAAATATTACTAAAACTGGCTTTTGTGTAAGAATAGAGATAATCCTTTGTCTAATTTGTTCATGCTCTGCATTCCAAATAAATTCACTCCTTTCCGAAGTCAAAAGATATAGCGGTTTCATAAAGCAAGAAAATCCCTGTATAAATTGTCTAAAATAAGAAGCAAATCCTATAAATTGTCGTAAAGAAGAGACCGCTTGAGAGGGTGGTAAAGCAGTTAACGCTGCAATTTTTAACGAGTTTGGACGAATTTCACCTGCACTCACTTCGTATCCCAAATATTGAACTGTTGACTTAAGAAAAGAACATTTTTTTAAATTAAATGCAAATCCTGCCTTGGTGAGACAATCAAGAGTAATCTGTAGCCTTTCTAAGGCCTCACTTTTTGTTGAAGCAGCCACCATTACGTCATCCATATATACGACAACAAATGTATTTGCAAGATCTCCAAGTGCTTGCATCACTGTACGCTGAAAAACGGCAGGAGCATTTTTGAGCCCAAAAGGCATTGCCAAAAATTCGTATTGCCCGTCTGGGGTGACAAAAGCTGTACACTCTACCGAATCTGCATGCAAGGGAATTTGGTAGTACCCACTTGCCATGTCTAAGCATGTAAAATATTTCGCTCCATGAAGTCTAGCTATCTGATCTGATATAAGAGGCAAAGGATATCTATCTGAGACCGTATTTGAATTTAATTCTCGATAATCAACGCATAAACGCTGAGAACCGTCCTTTTTGTTAACTTACATTATGGGACTTGCATAGGGTGAGCAGCTCGGATTTATAATCTTACACTCCAATAGCTCCTTAATTTTTTCACGCACTAATTCTCTTTCATTTGGACTAAGCCTATATGGTCTTCTTTGAACAATTTTATTTGGGTCTACCAATTTAATTTTCATTTCCCCTGAGCTAACTCTAGACAAAGGAATTCCGTTTATAAAAGATTTTGAGTATTTTCCCATTAGACTCTTTAATTTGCTCATATCTTCACCAACAAGATCAGTATTTAACTCGCAAAGTTGTTTATCATTTGAACAATAATTTACAGTTTTTGATCTGATAATTTCAAATTGGCCAGGTGATACTATTACATTAAATCCTGAGAACAACACTTCTCGACCAATAATGATATCATTTCTTAAATGCACATCGTCCAAAACATGAAACAATATCTCAATACAATAGTTGTTAATTTTTACGTTACTAAGTATTTGCAATGTGCTACAAATACTACCATTGCCAATACCTTTCAACAGCACTACATTGTTAATTCTTTTACCAACAAATTTGTTACTTAGCTTTTGTTTAATTAAAGAACATTCCGATCCAGAGTCAAAAGTTATTGGATATGTCTCGCACTGATGAACCATCTCGCCCTTGGGTTCAACAACTTCACAAAGTTCCGCCCTTTTCACCTGAAGCGTGCCTTTTTCCTTCTTCGGTTTACTGCAATATGTTGAAATATGGCCCCGTTCTCCACAGTTAAAACAGGTTACATCCGATTTTTGATGGTGACCAACTGTGCTTCTATCGTTGTTGTCCTTAGCACGAGATGAAAGATTTTGCTGCTGTTTAATTCTGCATTCGATCATCTTGTGGCCTAGTTTTCCACAGAAATGACATCTTATTGTTGAAGGTTTATGACGCTTTATTTCAGATGGAGCCGCTTCTTCTTGCAGAGTTTTCTTCCTTTTGTTGAAGGTAAATGCTTTAAAGTTTGGGCGTGACAGTTTCGGGGGTTTGTGGGCGTGGTAAATCAATTGTTGGCGATTCTATAGAATAATGTACAATACATTCAAAAATTTAAAAGAAATATCACATTTTTCAAAAGAGGGGGTGTGACAGTTTTGTGCGGCGTGCAACAAGTTTTTTTGGAAAATCTATAGAAACTTACAAAATATACATATATAAAAAGTGAAGAAATATTACATTTTTCAAAAGTGGGGGCGTCACATTTTTGCGCTTTTTGTGGGCGTTGGAGTAGGCGTGGCAAAAAGTATTTTGGCAAATCTACAGAAATGTATGTACAAGATATATTCAAAAATTAAAGAATATCAAATTTTTCAAAAGTGTGGGAGGGACAGTTTTGGGGGCTTGTCGGCGTTAGGGTGGGCGTGTCAAAAATTTTTTTGGCAAATCTATAGAAATGTACAAGATATATTCAAAAAATAAAAAATATCACATTTTTCAAAAGCGTGGGCGTAACATAGTATATATATATATATATTATATATAGTATATATATATATATATATATATATAATAGTGTGGGCGTGACAGTTTTGGGCGGTTTGTGGCCGTTGCAGTGGGCGTGTCAAAAAATTTTTAGGCAAATCTATAGAAATATACAAGGTATATTCAAAAATAAAAAATATAAAATTTTTCAATAGTGTGTGCGTGACAGTTTTGGCCGGTTTGTGGGCGTTGGAGTGGGCGTGGAAAAAAATTGTTTGCCAATTCTCTAGAAACGTAGAATATATATTTAAAAATTATAAAATATCATATTTTTCAAAAGTGCGGGCGTTACAGTATTGGGCGTTCCAGTGGGCGTTAGAGTGGGCGTGTCAAAAAGTTTTTTGGCAAATCTATAGAAATGTACAAGATATATTCAAAAATTAAAAAATATCACAAAATTTTTCAATAGCGCGGGCGTTACAGTATTGGGCGTTTTGTGCGGCGTGCAACAATTTTTTTTTGGCAAATCTATAGAAACTTACAAAATATACATATATAAAAAGTGAAAAAATATTACATTTTTCAAAAGTGGGGGCGTCACATTTTTGCGCTTTTTGTTGGCGTTGGAGTAGGCGTGGCAAAAAGTTTTTTGGCAAATCTACAGAAATGTATGTACAAGATATATTCAAAAATTGAAGAATATCACATTTTTCAAAAGTGTGGGCATGACAGTTTTGGGCGGTTTGTGGGCGTTAGGGTGGGCGTGTCAAAAACTTTGTTGGCAAATCTATAGAAATGTAAAAGGTATATTCAAAAAATAAAAAATATCACAACATTTTTCAATAGTGTGGGTGTAACAGTTTTGGGCGGCTTATGAACGTTGGAGTGGGCGTGGCAAAAAGTTTTTTTACATGTCCATTGAAATGTTCAAGAAATATTAAAAACTTAAAAAATATCATATTTTTCAATAGTGTGGGCGTGACAGTTTCGGCCGGTTTGTGGGCGTTGGAGTGGGCGTGGAAAAAATGTTTTGCCAATTCTCTAGAAATCTAGAATATATATTTAAAAATTAAAATATATCACAACTTTTTTTTAAAGTTTGGGCGTGACAGTTTTGAGAGGTTTGTTGACGAGGCAAAAAAATGTTTGGCAATTCTATAGAAATTTACAAGATATATTCAAAAATAAAAAAATATCTATTGAAATGTACAAGATATATCAAAACTTAAAAAATATCATATTTTTCAAAATTGTGGGCGTGACTGTTTTGGGCGGTTTGTGTGCGTATGAGTGGGCGTGACAAAAAGTTTTTTGGAAAATCTATAGAAATGTACAAGGTATATTCAAAAATTAGGCATATCACATTTTTCAAATGTGGGCGTGACTGTTTTGGGCGGTTTGTGGGCGTTGGAGTGGGCGTGTCAAAAAGTTTTTTGGCATATCTATGTATTTACAATATATAATATATTACAAAATATATTTTAAAATTAAAAAATATCACAATTTTCAATAGTGTGGGCGTAACGGTATTGGGCATTCGAGTGGGCGTTAGAGTGGGCGTGGCAAAAAGTTTTTTCGAAAATCTATATCAATGCACAAGATATATATTTAAAAATTAATAAATATCACAACATTTTTCAATAGTGTGGGCGTGACAGCTTGCGGCAACTTTTGAGCGTTTGAGTTGGCGTTGCAAAAAGATTTTTACATGTCCATTGAAATTTTCAAGAAATATTGAAAACTTAAAAAATATCATATTTTTCAAAAGTGTGGGTGTAAGATTTTAGTGTGGCGCTACAGTTTAGGGCGGTTTTTGGGCGATGGAGTGGGCGCCGCAAAAAAGTTTTTGGCAAGTCAATAAAAATGTACAAGATATATTCAAAAATTAATATATATAAATTTTTTTTAAAGTTTGGGCGTGACAGTTTCGGGGGTTTGTGGGCGTGGTAAATCAATTGTTGGCGATTCTATAGAATATTGTACAAGATACATACATTCAAAAATTTAAAAGAAATATCACATTTTTCAAAAGAGGGGGTGTGACAGTTTTGTGCGGCGTGCAACAAGTTTTTGTGGCAAATCTATAGAAACTTACAAAATATACATATATAAAAAGTAAAGAAATATTACATTTTTCAAAAGTGGGGGCGTCACATTTTTGCGCTTTTTGTGGGCGTTGGAGTAGGCGTGGCAAAAAGTATTTTGGCAAATCTACAGAAATGTATGTACAAGATATATTCAAAAATTAAAGAATATCAAATTTTTCAAAAGTGTGGGAGGGACAGTTTTGGGGGCTTGTCGGCGTTAGGGTGTCAAAAATTTTTTTGGCAAATCTATAGAAATGTACAAGATATATTCAAAAAATAAAAAATATCACATTGTTCAAAAGCGTGGGCGTAACATAGTATATATATATATATATATATTATATATAGTATATATATATATTTATATATATATAATAGTGTGGGCGTGACAGTTTTGGGCGGTTTGTGGCCGTTGCAGTGGGCGTGTCAAAAAATTTTTAGGCAAATCTATAGAAATGTACAAGGTATATTCAAAAATAAAAAATATAAAATTTTTCAATAGTGTGTGCGTGACAGTTTTGGCCGGTTTGTGGGCGTTGGAGTGGGCGTGGAAAAAAATTGTTTGCCAATTCTCTAGAAACGTAGAATATATATTTAAAAATTATAAAATATCATATTTTTCAAAAGTGCGGGCGTTACAGTATTGGGCGTTCCAGTGGGCGTTAGAGTGGGCGTGTCAAAAAGTTTTTTGGCAAATCTATAGAAATGTACAAGATATATTCAAAAATTAAAAAATATCACAAAATTTTTCAATAGCGCGGGCGTTACAGTATTGGGCGTTTTGTGCGGCGTGCAACAATTTTTTTTTGGCAAATCTATAGAAACTTACAAAATATACATATATAAAAAGTGAAAAAATATTACATTTTTCAAAAGTGGGGGCGTCACATTTTTGCGCTTTTTGTTGGCGTTGGAGTAGGCGTGGCAAAAAGTTTTTTGGCAAATCTACAGAAATGTATGTACAAGATATATTCAAAAATTGAAGAATATCACATTTTTCAAAAGTGTGGGCATGACAGTTTTGGGCGGTTTGTGGGCGTTAGGGTGGGCGTGTCAAAAACTTTGTTGGCAAATCTATAGAAATGTAAAAGGTATATTCAAAAAATAAAAAATATCACAACATTTTTCAATAGTGTGGGTGTAACAGTTTTGGGCGGCTTATGAACGTTGGAGTGGGCGTGGCAAAAAGTTTTTTTAAATGTCCATTGAAATGTTCAAGAAATATTAAAAACTTAAAAAATATCATATTTTTCAATAGTGTGGGCGTGACAGCTTCGGCCGGTTTGTGGGCGTTGGAGTGGGCGTGGAAAAAAATGTTTTGCCAATTCTCTAGAAATCTAGAATATATATTTAAAAATTAAAATATATCACAACTTTTTTTTAAAGTTTGGGCGTGACAGTTTTGAGAGGTTTGTTGACGAGACAAAAAAATGTTTGGCAATTCTATAGAAATTTACAAGATATATTCAAAAATAAAAAAATATCTATTGAAATGTACAAGATATATCAAAACTTAAAAAATATCATATTTTTCAAAATTGTGGGCGTGACTGTTTTGGGCGGTTTGTGTGCGTATGAGTGGGCGTGACAAAAAGTTTTTTGGAAAATCTATAGGAATGTACAAGGTATATTCAAAAATTAGGCATATCACATTTTTCAAATGTGTGGGCGTGACTGTTTTGGGCGGTTTGTGGGCGTTGGAGTGGGCGTGTCAAAAAGTTTTTTGGCATATCTATGTATTTACAATATATAATATATTACAAAATATATTTAAAAATTAAAAAATATCACATTTTTCAATAGTGTGGGCGTTACGGTATTGGGCATTCGAGTGGGCGTAGCGAAAAGTTTTTTCGAAAATCTATATCAATGCACAAGATATATATTTAAAAATTAAAAAATATCACAACATTTTTCAATACTGTGGGCGTGACAGTTTACGGCAACTTTTGAGCGTTGGAGTGGGTGTTGCAAAAAGATTTTTACATGTCCATTGAAATTTTCAAGAAATATTGAAAACTTAAAAAATATCATATTTTTCAAAAGTGTGGGTGTAAGATTTTAGTGTGGCGCTACAGTTTAGGGCGGTATTTGGGCGATGGAGTGGGCGCCGCAAAAAGTTTTTGGCAAGTCAATAAAAATGTACAAGATATATTCAAAAATTAATATATATACATTTTTTTTAAAGTTTGGGCGTGACAGTTTCGGGGGTTTGTGGGCGTGGTAAATGAATTGTTGGCGATTCTATAGAATAATGTACAAGATACATACATTCAAAAATATAAAGAAATATCACATTTTTCAAAAGAGGGGGTGTGACAGTTTTGTGCGGCGTGCAACAAGTTTTTTTGGCAAATCTATAGAAACTTACAAAATATACATATATAAAAAGTGAAGAAATATTACATTTTTCAAAAGTGGGGGCGTCACATTTTTGCGCTTTTTGTGGGCGTTGGAGTGCGTGGCAAAAAGTATTTTGGCAAATCTACAGAAATGTATGTACAAGATATATTCAAAAATTAAAGAATATCAAATTTTTCAAAAGTGTGGGAGGGACAGTTTTGGGGGCTTGTCGGCCTTAGGGTGTCAACAATTTTTTTGGCAAATCTATAGAAATGTACAAGATATATTCAAAAAATAAAAAATATCACATTTTTCAAAAGCGTGGGCGTAACATAGTATATATATATATATATTATATATAGTATATATATATATATATATATATATAATAGTGTGGGCGTGACAGTTTTGGGCGGTTTGTGGCCGTTGCAGTGGGCGTGTCAAAAAATTTTTAGGCAAATCTATAGAAATATACAAGGTATATTCAAAAATAAAAAATATAAAATTTTTCAATAGTGTGTGCGTGACAGTTTTGGCCGGTTTGTAGGCGTTGGAGTGGGCGTGGAAAAAAATTGTTTGCCAATTCTCTAGAAACGTAGAATATATATTTAAAAATTATAAAATATCATATTTTTCAAAAGTGCGGGCGTTACAGTATTGGGCGTTCCAGTGGGCGTTAGAGTGGGCGTGTCAAAAAGTTTTTTGGCAAATCTATAGAAATGTACAAGATATATTCAAAAATTAAAAAATATCACAAAATTTTTCAATAGCGCGGGCGTTACAGTATTGGGCGTTTTGTGCGGCGTGCAACAATTTTTTTTGGCAAATCTATAGAAACTTACAAAATATACATATATAAAAAGTGAAAAAATATTACATTTTTCAAAAGTGGGGGCGTCACATTTTTGCGCTTTTTGTTGGCGTTGGAGTAGGCGTGGCAAAAAGTTTTTTGGCAAATCTACAGAAATGTATGTACAAGATATATTCAAAAATTGAAGAATATCACATTTTTCAAAAGTGTGGGCATGACAGTTTTGGGCGGTTTGTGGGCGTTAGGGTGGGCGTGTCAAAAACTTTGTTGGCAAATCTATAGAAATGTAAAAGGTATATTTAAAAAATAAAAAATATCACAACATTTTTCAATAGTGTGGGTGTAACAGTTTTGGGCGGCTTATGAGCGTTGGAGTGGGCGTGGCAAAAAGTTTTTTTACATGTCCATTGAAATGTTCAAGAAATATTAAAAACTTAAAAAATATCATATTTTTCAATAGTGTGGGCGTGACAGTTTCGGCCGGTTTGTGGGCGTTGGAGTGGGCGTGGAAAAAAATGTTTTGCCAATTCTCTAGAAATCTAGAATATATATTTAAAAATTAAAATATATCACAATTTTTTTTTAAAGTTTGGGCGTGACAGTTTTGAGAGGTTTGTTGACGAGGCAAAAAAATGTTTGGCAATTCTATAGAAATTTACAAGATATATTCAAAAATAAAAAAATATCTATTGAAATGTACAAGATATATCAAAACATAAAAAATATCATATTTTTCAAAATTGTGGGCGTGACTGTTTTGGGCGGTTTGTGTGCGTTTGAGTGGGCGTGACAAAAAGTTTTTTGGAAAATCTATAGAAATGTACAAGGTATATTCAAAAATTAGGCATATCACATTTTTCAAATGTGTGGGCGTGACTGTTTTGGGCGGTTTGTGGGCGTTGGAGTGAGCGTGTCAAAAAGTTTTTTGGCATATCTATGTATTTACAATATATAATATATTACAAAATATATTTAAAAATTAAAAAATATCACATTTTTCAATAGTGTGGGCGTTACGGTATTGGGCATTCGAGTGGGCGTTAGAGTGGGCGTGGCGAAAAGTTTTTTCGAAAATCTATATCAATGCACAAGATATATATTTAAAAATTAATATCTGTAATAAATGTAATATTTCTTCACTTTTTATATATGTATATTTTGTAAGTTTCTATAGATTTGCCAAAAAAAACTTGTTGCACGCCGCACAAAACTGTCACACCCCCTCTTTTGAAAAATGTGATATTTCTTTATATTTTTGAATGTATGTATCTTGTACATTATTCTATAGAATCGCCAACAATTCATTTACCACGCCCACAAACCCCCGAAACTGTCACGCCCAAACTTTAAAAAAAATGTATATATATTAATTTTTGAATATATCTTGTACATTTTTATTGACTTGCCAAAAACTTTTTGCGGCGCCCACTCCATCGCCCAAATACCGCCCTAAACTGTAGCGCCACACTAAAATCTTACACCCACACTTTTGAAAAATATGATATTTTTTAAGTTTTCAATATTTCTTGAAAATTTCAATGGACATGTAAAAATCTTTTTGCAACGCCCACTCCAACGCTCAAAAGTTGCCGCAAACTGTCACGCCCACAGTATTGATTATTAATATGTGTGGGCGTAACAGTTTTGGGCGGTTTGTTGGCGTGGCAAAAAGTTGTTTCCCAAATCTTTATAAATGTACAAGATAAAGTATATATAAAAATAAAAAAATATAACTTTTTTTCAATGGGCGTGACAGTTTTGGGTGGCATATGGGCGTTGGAGTGGGCGTGGCAAAAAGTTTTTTGACAAATCTTTTGAAATGTATAAGATATATCAAATCTTTAAAAAAGATCATATTTTTAAAAATTGTGGGCGTGACAGTTTTGTGTAGTTTGTGGGCGTTAGGGTGGGCGGGTCAAAAAGTTTTTTGGCACATCTATAGAAATGTACAAGATATATTCAGAAAATATCACAACATTTTTCAATAGTGTGGGCGTCACAGTATTGGGCGTTGGAGTGGGCGTGTCAAAAATTGTTTCGTCAAATCTATAGAAATGTACAAAGTATATTTAAAAATTAAAAAAATATCGCGTTTTTTTTGGGCGTGACAGTTATGGGCGGCTTATAGGTTTTGTAGTGGGCGAGTCAAAAAGTTTTATGGCAAATCTATAGAAATGTACAAGATATATTTAAAAATTAAAAAATATCACAAATTATTTTTAAATTTATGTTTGGGGGTTACAGTTTTGAACGGTTTGTGGGCGTTGGAGTGGGCGTGGCAAAAAGTTTATTGGCAAATCTACAGAAATGTATGTACAAGATATATTCAAAAATTAAAGAATATCACATTTTTCAAAAGTGTGGGCGTGACAGTTTTGAGGGGCTTGTGGGCGTAAGGGTGGGCTTGTCAAAAAGTTTTTTGGCAAATCTATATATTTACAATATTACAAAATATATTTAAAAATTAAAAAATATCACAACATTTTTCAATAGTTTTGGCGTTACGGTATTGGGCATTCGAGTGGGCGTGGCAAAAAGTTTTTTCTCAAATCTATATAAATGTACAAGATATATATTTAAAAATTAAAAAATATCACAACATTTTTCAATAGTGTGGGTGTAACAGTTTTGGGCGGCTTATGAGTATTGGAGTGGGAGTGGCAAAAAATTTTTTTACATGTCCATTGAAATGTTCAAGATATATTAAAAATTTAAAAAAATATCATATTTTTCAAAAGTGTCGGCGTGACAGTTTTAAGCGGTTTGTGGGCGTTAGGGTGGGCGTGTCAAAAAATTTGTAGGCAAATCCATAGAAATGTACAACGTATATTCAAAAATAAAAAAATATAAAATTTTTCAATAGTGTGTGCGTGACAGTTTTGGCCGGTTTGTGGGCGTTGGAGTGGGCGTGGAAAAAAATTGTTTGCCAATTCTCTAGAAACGTAGAATATATATTTAAAAATTATAAAATATCATATTTTTCAAAAGTGCGGGCGTTACAGTATTTGGCGTTCCAGTGGGCGTTAGAGTGGGCGTGTCAAAAAGTTTTTTGGCAAATCTACAGAAATGTATGTACAGATATATTCAAAAATTAAAGAATATCACATCTTTGGGGGGCTTGTGGGCGTTAGGGTGGGCGTGTCAAAAAGTTTTTTGGCAAATCTATATATTTACAATATATAATATACTACAAAATATATTTAAAAATTTAAAAAAATCGCAACATTTTTCAATAGTGTGGGCGTTACGGTATTGGCCATTTGAGTGGGCGTTAGAGTGGGCGTGGCAAAAAGTTTTTTCGCAAATCTATATAAATATACAAGATATATATTTAAAAATTAAAAAATATCACAAAATTTTTCAATAGTGTGGGCGTGACAGTTTTGGGCGGCTTATGAGCGTTGGAGTGGGCGTGGCAAAAAGTTTTTTTACATGTCAATTGAAATGTTTAAGAAATATTCAAAACTTAAAAAATATCATATTTTTCAAAAGTGTGGGCGTGACAGTTTTAAGCGGTTTGTGGGCGTTAGGGTGGGCGTGTCAAAAAATTTTTAGGCAAATCCATAGAAATGTACAACGTATATTCAAAAATAAAAAAATTTAAAATTTTTCAATAGTGTGTGCGTGACAGTTTTGGCCGGTTTGTGGGCGTTGGAGTGGGCGTGGAAAAAAATTGTTTGCCAATTCTCTAGAAACGTAGAATATATATTTAAAAATTATAAAATATCATATTTTTCAAAAGTGCGGGCGTTACAGTATTTGGCGTTCCAGTGGGCGTTAGAGTGGGCGTGTCAAAAAGTTTTTTGGCAAATCTACAGAAATGTATGTACAGATATATTCAAAAATTAAAGAATATCACATCTTTGGGGGGCTTGTGGGCGTTAAGGTGGGCGTGTCAAAAAGTTTTTTGGCAAATCTATATATTTACAATATATAATATACTACAAAATATATTTAAAAATTTAAAAAAATCGCAACATTTTTCATTAGTGTGGGCGTTACGGTATTGGCCATTTGAGTGGGCGTTAGAGTGGGCGTGGCAAAAAGTTTTTTCGCAAATCTATATAAATATACAAGATATATATTTAAAAATTAAAAAATATCACAAAATTTTTCAATAGTGTGGGCGTGACAGTTTTGGGCGGCTTATGAGCGTTGGAGTGGGCGTGGCAAAAAGTTTTTTTACATGTCAATTGAAATGTTTAAGAAATATTCAAAACTTAAAAAATATCATATTTTTCAAAAGTGTGGGCGTGACAGTTTTGGGCGGTTTGTGGGCGTTAGGGTGGGCGTATCAAAAAATTTTTTGGCAAATCTATAGAAATGTACAAGGTATATTCAAAAATTACAAAATATCACAACATTTTTCAATAGTGTGGGTGTAACAGTTTTGTGGGGCTTGTGGGCGTTAGGGTGGGCGTTGCAGTGGGCGTGGCAAAAAGTTTTTTTACATGTCAATTGAAATGTTTAAGAAATATTCAAAACTTAAAAAATATCATATTTTTCAAAAGTGTGGGCGTGACAGTTTTGGGCGCTTTGTGGGCGTTAGGGTGGGCGTATCAAAAAATTTTTTGGCAAATCTATAGAAATGTACAAGGTATATTCAAAAATTACAAAATATCACAACATTTTTCAATAGTGTGGGTGTAACAGTTTTGGGCGGCTTATAAGCGTTGGAGTGGGCGTGGCAAAAAGTTTTTTTACATGTCAATTGAAATGTTTAAGAAATATTCAAAACTTAAAAAATATCTTATTTTTCAAAAGTGTGGGCGTGACAGTTTTGGGCGGTTTGTGGGCGTTAGGGTGGGCGTGGCAAAAAAATTTTCCGCAAATCTATAGAAAAAATAAAAAAATATAACAACATTTTTCAATAGTGTGGGCGTGACAGTTTTGGCCGGTTTTGTGGGCGTTGGAGTGGGCGTTGGAGTGGGCGTTGGAGTGGGCGTGAAAAAAAATTTTTTGCCAATTCTCTAGAAACGTAGAATATATGGGCGTGACAGTTTTGAAAAGTATGTGGACGAGGCAAAAAAATTATTGGCAATATTATAGAAATGTACAAGATATATTCAAAAATTAAAATATATCACATTTTTCAAAAGTGTGGGTGTAAGAGTTTAGTGTGGCGCTACAGTTTAGGGCGGTTTTTGGGCGATGGAGTGGGCGCGGCGAAAAAGATTTTTGCAAGTCAATTACAATGTACAAGATATATTTAAAAATTAATAAATATAAATTTTTTTTAAAAGTTTGGGCGTGACAGTTTCGGGGTTTGTGGGCGTGGCAAATCAATTGTTGGCGATTCTATAGAATAATGTACAAGATACATACATTCAAAAATTAAAAAGAAATATCACATTTTTCAAAAGTGGGGATGTGAGAGTTTTGTGCGGCGTGCAACAAGTTTTTTTGGCAAATCTATAGAAACTTACAAAATATACATATATAAAAAGTGAAGAAATATTACATTGGAGTAGGCGTGGCAAAAAGTATTTTGGCATATCTACAGAAATGTATGTACAAGATATATTCAAAAATTAAAGAATATCACATTTTTCAAAAGTGTGGGAGGGACAGTTTTGTGGGGCTTGTGGGCGTTAGGGTGGGCGTTGCAGTGGGCGTGGCAAAACGTTTTTTGGCAAAAATATAGAAATGTACAAGATATATTCAAAAATATATCACATTCTTCAAATGTGTGGGCGTAACAGTTTTGGGCGGTTTGTTGGCGTGGCAAAGAGTTGTTTCCCAAATCTTTATAAATGTACAAGATATAGTATATATAAAAATAAAAAAATATAACTTTTTTCAATGGTGTGGGCGTGACAGTTTTGGGTGGCATATGGGCGTTGGAGTGGGCGTGGCAAAACGTTTTTTGACAAATCTTTTGAAATGTACAAGATATATCAAATCTTAAAAAAGATCATATTTTTAAAAATTGTGGGTGTGACAGTTTTGGGTAGTTTGTGGGCGTTATGGTGGGCGGGTCAAAAAGTTTTTTGGCATATCTATAGAAATGTACAAGATATGTTCAGAAAATATCACAACATTTTTCAATAGTGTGGGCGTCACAGTATTGGGCGTTGGAGTGGGCGTGGAAAAAAATTGTTTGCCAATTCTCTAGAAAAGTAGAAGATATATTCAAAAATTAAAATATATCGCAATTTTTTTTTAAAGTTTGGGCGTGACAGTTTTAAGAGGTTTGTGGACGAGGCAAAATAATGTTTGGCAATATTATAGAAATGTACAAGATATATTCAAAAATTAAAATATATCATATTTTTCAAAAGTCTAGGTGTAAGAGTTTAGTGTGGCGCTACAGTTTAGGGCGGTTTTTGGGAGATGGAGTGGGCGCGGCAAAAAATTTTTTTGGCAAATCTATAGAAATGTACAAGATATATTCAAAAAATAAAAAATATCACATTTTTCAAAAGTGTAGTCGTGACAGTTTTGGGCGGTTTGTGGGCGTGGCAAAAAGTTTTTTCCCAAATCTATATAAATGTACAAGATATAGTTTTTATAAAAATTAAAAAATATCACAACTTTTTTTAATAGTGTGGGTGTGACAGTTTTGGGCGGCTTATGAGCGTTGGAGTGGGCGTGGCAAAAAAGTTTTTTTACATGTCAATTGAAATGTTTATGAAATATTCGAAACTTAAAAAATATCATATTTTTCAAAAGTGTGGGCGGTTTGTGGGCGTTGGAGTGGGGGTGACAATAAGTTTTTTTTGGCAAAAATATAGAAATGTGCAAGATATATTCAAAAATAAAACATATCACATTCTTTAAATGTGTGGGCGTGACAGCTTTGTGCGGTTTGTGGGCGTTGCAAAAAGTTTTTTCGCAAATCTATATAAATGTACAAGATATATTAGTTTGGCAAATATCTCCCTTCCGCCTTTTTGTCTTTTGAATTTCGCGGCTATGTACAAAGCGCTACAGAGCTCGTATCTGGCAATACTATACATAATTTGAAAGGTCTTGACATAACCTACAAAACGCTATGCATGATTAGTTTGGATATTGCGTTCAACAGTTATAGACGTGTAAACATGGAGTTCACTAACGCCGAAATTCGCTCTATTTTAAAGTTTTCCTTTGTTAAAGGCAAATCCGCCAGAGAAACGTTCCGTGAGATTAATGGTGTTTTGGGGGATTGTACTCTATCACTTCGAACCGCGGAGGAATGGTTTCGACGATTCAGAGCCGGTGGAAACAACACCATGGATAAGCCAGCCGGCGGAAGACCTGTGACGACAAATACCGATCAAATCATGGAATACATCGAGTTAGACCGGCATGTGGCATCTCGTGACATCGCCCAGGAGATGGGAGTTAGTCACCAAACCATTTTAAACCATCTGCAGAAGGCTGGATACAAAAAAAAGCTTGATGTTTGGGTGCCGCATGATTTGACGCAAAAAAACCTTCTGGACCGAATCAACGCCTGCGATATGCTGCTGAAACGGAACGAACTCGACCCATTCTTGAAGCGGATGGTGACTGGCGACGAAAAATGGATCACATACGAAAATATCAAGCGAAAACGGTCGTGGTCGAAGGCCGGTGAATCGTCCCAAACAGTGGCCAAGCCGGGATTGACGGCCAGGAAGGTTTTGCTGTGTGTTTGGTGGGATTGAAAGGGAATCATCCACTATGAGCGGCTCCCATATGGCCAGACGCTTAATTCTACCATCTACTGCGAACAACTGGACCGCTTGAAGCAGGCGATCGACCAGAAGCGTCCAGAATTGGCCAACAGGAAGGGTGTAGTGTTCCACCAGGACAACGCCAGACCACACACTTCGTTGATGACTCGTCAGAAGCTAAGGGAGCTCGGATGGGAGGTTTTATCGCATCCACCATATAGCCCGGACATAGCGCCAAGTGATTACCACCTGTTCCTGTCCATGGCGAATGCCCTTGGTGGTGTAAAGTTGAACTCAAAAGAGGCTTGTGAAAAGTGGCTGTCCGAGTTCTTCGCAAATAAGGAGGGGGGCTTCTACGAGGGAGGTATTATGAAGTTGCCATCTAGATGGAAACAGATTATCGAACAAAACGGCGCATATTTGAACTAAATCCGATCACTGTAACACTTTTTATAAGGCATTGAATAAAGAGCAAAAAAGCGGAAGGGAGATATTTTCCAACCTATTATATTAAAAAATTAAAATATATCAAATTTTTCCATAGTGTGGGCGTGACAGTTTTGGGCGGTTTGTGGGCGTTGGAGTGGGGGTGACAAAAAGTTTTGGCAAAAATATAGAAATGTACAAGATATATTCAAAAATTAAACATATCACATTTTTCAAATGTGTGGGCGTAACAGTTTTGGGCGGATTGTGGGCGTGGCAAAAAGTTTTTTCGCAAATCTATATAAATGTACAAGATATATATTTAAAAATTCAAATATATCACATTTTTCAACAGTGTGGGCGTGACAGTTTTGGGCGTTTTGTGGGCGTTGGAGTGGGCGTGTCAAAAAGTTGTTTGGCAAATCTATAGAAATGTACAAGATTTATTCAGAAAATAAAAATATCACATTTTTCAATAGTGCGGGCGTTACAGTATTGGGTTTCGAGTTGGCGTTGGAGTGGGCAAATCTATAGAAATGTACAAGATATATTCAAAAAATAAAAATATCACATTTTTCAAAAGTGCGGGCGTTACAGATTTGGGCGTTCGAAAAAAAGTTCTTTGGCAAAAATATAGAAATGTACAAGATATATTCAAAAATTAAACATATCACATTTTTCAATAGTGTGGGTGTAACAGTTTTGGGCGGCTTATGAGCATTGAAGTGGGCGTGGCAAAAAATTTTTTTACATGTCCATTGAAATGTTCAAGATATATTCAAAACTTAAAAAATATCATATTTTTCAAAAGTGTGGGCGTGACAGTTTTAAGCGGTTTGTGGGCGTTAGGGTGGGCGTGTCAAAAAATTTTTAGGCAAATCTATAGAAATGTACAAGGTATATTCAAAAATAAAAAAATATAAAATTTTTCAATAGTGTGTGCGTGACAGTTTTGGCCGGTTTGTGGGCGTTGGAGTGGGCGTGGAAAAAAATTGTTTGCCAATTCTCTAGAAACGTAGAATATATATTTAAAAATTATAAAATATCATATTTTTCAATAGTGTGGGCGTGACAGTTTCGTCCGGTTTGTGGGCGTTGAAGTGGGCGTTGGAGTGGAAAAAAATGTTTGGCCAATTCTCTAGAAATCTAGAATATATATTTAAAAATTAAAATATATCACAATTTTTTTTTAAAGTTTGGGCGTGACAGTTTTGGGGGTTTGTGGGCGAGGCAAAAAAATGTTTGACAATATTATAGAAATGTACAAGATATATTCAAAAATTAAAATATATCACATTTTTCAAAATGTAAGAGTTTAGTGTGGCGTTACAGTTTAGAGAATATCACATTTTTCAACAGTGTGGGCGTGACAGTTTTGGGCGGTTTGTGGGCGTTGGAGTTGGCGTGGCAAAAAGTTTGTTTACATGTCCATTGAAATGTTCAAGAAATATTCAAAACTTAAAAAATATCATATTTTTCAAAAGTGTGGGCGTGACAGTTTTAAGCGGCATATGGGGTTGGAGTGGGCGTGGCAAAAAGTTTTTTGACAAATCTTTTGAAATGTTCAAGATATATCAAATCTTAAAAAAGATCATATTTTTAAAAATTGTGGGCGTGACAGTTTTGGGCAGTTTGTGGGCTTTAGGGTGGGCGTGTCAAAAAGTTGTTTGGCAAATCTATAGAAATGTACAAGATATATTCAGAAAATAAAAATATCACATTTTTCAATAGTGGGGGCGTTACAGTATTGGGTTTCGAGTTGGCGTTGGAGTGGGCGTGTCAAAAAGTTTTTTGGCAAATCTATAGAAATGTACAAGATATATTCAAAAAATAAAAAATATCACAACATTTTTCAATAGTGCGGGCGTTACAGTATTGGACGTTCCAGTGGGCGTTAGAGTGGGCGTGTCAAAAAATTTTTAGGCAAATCTATAGAAATGTACAAGATATATTCAAAAATTCAAAAATATTACAACATTTTTCAATAGTGTGTGAGTGACAGTTTTGGCCGGATTGTGGGCGTTGGAGTGGGCGTGGAAAAAAATTTTTTTCCAATTCTCTAGAAACGTAGAATATATATTTAAAAATTAAAATATATCGCAATTTTTTTTAAAGTTTGGGCGTGACATTTTTTAGAGGTTTGTGGACGAGTCAAAAAAATGTTTGGCAATTCTATAGAAATTTACAAGATATATTCAAAAATAAAAAAATATCACATATTTCAAAATGTAAGAGTTTAGTGTGGCGCTACAGTTTAGGGCTTTTTTTGGGCGATGTAGTGGGCGCGGAAAAAAATTTTTTGGCAAGTCAATAAAAAAGTACAAGATATATTCAAAAATTAATAAATATAAATTTTTTTTTAAAAGTTTGGGCGTGACAGTTTTGGGGGTTTGTGGGCGAGGCAAAAAAATGTTTGACAATATTATAGAAATGTACAAGATATATTCAAAAATTAAAATATATCACATTTTTCAAAATGTAAGAGTTTAGTGTGGCGTTACAGTTTAGAGAATATCACATTTTTCAACAGTGTGGGCGTGACAGTTTTGGGCGGTTTGTGGGCGTTGGAGTTGGCGTGGCAAAAAGTTTGTTTACATGTCCATTGAAATGTTCAAGAAATATTCAAAACTTAAAAAATATCATATTTTTCAAAAGTGTGGGCGTGACAGTTTTAAGCGGCATATGGGGTTGGAGTGGGCGTGGCAAAAAGTTTTTTGACAAATCTTTTGAAATGTTCAAGATATATCAAATCTTAAAAAAGATCATATTTTTAAAAATTGTGGGCGTGACAGTTTTGGGCAGTTTGTGGGCGTTGGAGTTGGCGTGGCAAAAAGTTTGTTTACATGTCCATTGAAATGTTCAAGAAATATTCAAAACTTAAAAAATATCATATTTTTCAAAAGTGTGGGCGTGACAGTTTTAAGCGGTTTGTGGGCGTGGCAAAAAGTTTTTTCCAAAATCTATCTAAATGTACAAGATATAGTATATTCAAAAATAAAAAATATCACAACATTTTTCAATAATGTGGGCGTGACAGTTTTAGGCGGCATATGGGGTTGGAGTGGGCGTGGCAAAAAGTTTTTTGACAAATCTTTTGAAATGTTCAAGATATATCAAATCTTAAAAAAGATCATATTTTTAAAAATTGTGGGCGTGACAGTTTTGGGCAGTTTGTGGGCTTTAGGGTGGGCGTGTCAAAAAGTTGTTTGGCAAATCTATAGAAATGTACAAGATATATTCAGAAAATAAAAATATCACATTTTTCAATAGTGCGGGCGTTACAGTATTGGGTTTCGAGTTGGCGTTGGAGTGGGCGTGTCAAAAAGTTTTTTGGCAAATCTATAGAAATGTACAAGATATATTCAAAAAATAAAAAATATCACAACATTTTTCAATAGTGCGGGCGTTACAGTATTGGACGTTCCAGTGGGCGTTAGAGTGGGCGTGTCAAAAAATTTTTAGGCAAATCTATAGAAATGTACAAGATATATTCAAAAATTAAAAAATATTACAACATTTTTCAATAGTGTGTGAGTGACAGTTTTGGCCGGATTGTGGGCGTTGGAGTGGGCGTGGAAAAAAATTTTTTTCCAATTCTCTAGAAACGTAGAATATATATTTAAAAATTAAAATATATCGCAATTTTTTTTAAAGTTTGGGCGTGACATTTTTTAGAGGTTTGTGGACGAGTCAAAAAAATGTTTGGCAATTCTATAGAAATTTACAAGATATATTCAAAAATAAAAAAATATCACATATTTCAAAATGTAAGAGTTTAGTGTGGCGCTACAGTTTAGGGCTTTTTTTGGGCGATGTAGTGGGCGCGGAAAAAAATTTTTTGGCAAGTCAATAAAAAAGTACAAGATATATTCAAAAATTAATAAATATAAATTTTTTTTTAAAAGTTTGGGCGTGACAGTTTTGGGGGTTTGTGGGCGAGGCAAAAAAATGTTTGACAATATTATAGAAATGTACAAGATATATTCAAAAATTAAAATATATCACATTTTTCAAAATGTAAGAGTTTAGTGTGGCGTTACAGTTTAGAGAATATCACATTTTTCAACAGTGTGGGCGTGACAGTTTTGGGCGGTTTGTGGGCGTTGGAGTTGGCGTGGCAAAAAGTTTGTTTACATGTCCATTGAAATGTTCAAGAAATATTCAAAACTTAAAAAATATCATATTTTTCAAAAGTGTGGGCGTGACAGTTTTAAGCGGCATATGGGGTTGGAGTGGGCGTGGCAAAAAGTTTTTTGACAAATCTTTTGAAATGTTCAAGATATATCAAATCTTAAAAAAGATCATATTTTTAAAAATTGTGGGTGTGACCGTTTTGGGTAGTTTGTGGGCGTTAGGGTGGGCGGGTCAAAAAGTTTTTTGGCATATCTATAGAAATGTACAAGATATATTCAGAAAATATCACAACATTTTTCAATAGTGTGAGCGTCACAGTATTGGGCGTTGGAGTGGGCGTGGCTTATAGGTGTTGGAGTGGGCGTGTCAAAAAGTTTTTTGGCAAATCTATAGAAATGTACAAGATATATTTAAAAATTAAAAAATATCACAAATTATTTTTAAACTTATTTTTGGGGGTTACAGTTTTGAACGATTTGTGGGCGTTGGAGTGGGCGTGGCAAAAAGTTTATTGGCAAATCTACAGAAATGAATGTACAAGATATATTCAAAAATTAAAGAATATCACATTTTTCAAAAGTGTGGGCGTGACAGTTTTGAGGGGCTTGTGGCCGTAAGGGTGGGCTTGTCAAAAAGTTTTTTGGCAAATCTATATATTTACAATATTACAAAATATATTTAAAAATTAAAAAATATCACAACATTTTTCAATAGTTTTGGCGTTACGGTATTGGGCATTCGAGTGGGCGTGGCAAAAAGTTTTTTCTCAAATCTATATAAATGTACAAGATATATATTTAAAAATTAAAAAAAATCACAACATTTTTCAATAGTGCGGGTGTAACAGTTTTGGCAAAAAATTTTTTTACATGTCCATTGAAATGTTCAAGATATATTCAAAACTTAAAAAATATCATATTTTTCAAAAGTGTGGGCGTGACAGTTTTGAGGGGCTTGTGGGCGTTAGGGTGGGCGTCTCAAAAAGTTTTTTGGCAAATGTACAAGATATATTCAAAAAATAAAAAATATCACAACATTTTTCAATAGTGCGGGCGTTACAGTATTGGGCGTTCCAGTGGGCGTTAGAGTGGGCGTGTCAAACAGGTTTTTGGCAAATCTATAGAAATGTACAAGATATATTCAAAAATTAAAAAATATTACAACATTTTTCAATAGTGTGGGCGTCACAGTGTTGGCCGTTGGAGTGGACGTGTCAAAAAATGTTTTGGTAAATCTATAGAAATGTACAAGGTATACTCAAAAATTAAAAAATATTATAACATTTTTTAATAGTGTGGGCGTGACAGTTTTGTTCGGCATATGGGCGTTGGAGTTGCCGTGGCAAAAAGTTTTTTGACAAATCTTTTGAAATGTACAAGATATATCAAATCTTAAAAAAGATCATATTTTTAAAACTTGTGGGCGTGACAGTTTTGGGCAAGTTGTGGGCTTTAGGGTGGGCGTGTCAAAAAATTTTTTTTTTTGGCAAAAATATAGAAATGTACAAGATATATTCAAAAATTAAACATATCACATTTTTCAAATGTGTGGGCGTAACATATTTGGGCGGTTTGTGGGCGTGGCAAAAAGTTTTTTCCCAAATCTATATAAATGTACAAGATATAGTATATTCAAAAATAAAAAAATATCACAACATTTTTCAATAGTGTGGCCGTGACAGTTTTGGGCGGCATATGGGCGTTGGAGTGGGCGTGGCAAACAATTTTTTGACAAATCTTTTGAAATGTTCAAGATATATCAAATCTTAAAAAAGATCATATTTTTAAAAATTGTGGGTGTGACCGTTTTGGGTAGTTTGTGGGCGTTAGGGTGGGCGGGTCAAAAAGTTTTTTGGCATATCTATAGAAATGTACAAGATATATTCAGAAAATATCACAACATTTTTCAATAGTGTGAGCGTCACAGTATTGGGCGTTGGAGTGGGCGTGGCTTATAGGTGTTGGAGTGGGCGTGTCAAAAAGTTTTTTGGCAAATCTATAGAAATGTACAAGATATATTTAAAAATTAAAAAATATCACAAATTATTTTTAAACTTATTTTTGGGGGTTACAGTTTTGAACGATTTGTGGGCGTTGAAGTGGGCGTGGCAAAAAGTTTATTGGCAAATCTACAGAAATGAATGTACAAGATATATTCAAAAATTAAAGAATATCACATTTTTCAAAAGTGTGGGCGTGACAGTTTTGAGGGGCTTGTGGCCGTAAGGGTGGGCTTGTCAAAAAGTTTTTTGGCAAATCTATATATTTACAATATTACAAAATATATTTAAAAATTAAAAAATATCACAACATTTTTCAATAGTTTTGGCGTTACGGTATTGGGCATTCGAGTGGGCGTGGCAAAAAGTTTTTTCTCAAATCTATATAAATGTACAAGATATATATTTAAAAATTAAAAAAAATCACAACATTTTTCAATAGTGCGGGTGTAACAGTTTTGGCAAAAAATTTTTTTACATGTCCATTGAAATGTTCAAGATATATTCAAAACTTAAAAAATATCATATTTTTCAAAAGTGTGGGCGTGACAGTTTTGAGGGGCTTGTGGGCGTTAGGGTGGGCGTGTCAAAAAGTTTTTTGGCAAATGTACAAGATATATTCAAAAAATAAAAAATATCACAACATTTTTCAATAGTGCGGGCGTTACAGTATTGGGTTTCGAGTTGGCGTTGGAGTGGGCGTGTCAAAAAGGTTTTTGGCAAATCTATAGAAATGTACAAGATATATTCAAAAAATAAAAAATATCACAACATTTTTCAATAGTGCGGGCGTTACAGTATTGGGCGTTCCAGTGGGCGTTAGAGTGGGCGTGTCAAAAAGTTTTTTGGCAAATCTATAGAAATGTACAAGATATATTCAAAAATTAAAAAATATTACAACATTTTTCAATAGTGTGGGCGTGACAGTTTTGGGCGGTTTGTGGACGTGTCAAAATTTTTTTGGAAAATCTATAGAAATGTACGAGGTATATTCAAAAATAAAAAATATAACATTTTTTAATAGTGTGGGCGTGACAGTTTTGGGCGGCATATGGGCGTTGGAGTTGCCGTGGCAAAAAGTTTTTTGACAATACTTTTGAAATGTACAAGATATATCAAATCTTAAAAAAGATCATATTTTTAAAACTTGTGGGCGTGACAGTTTTTTCAAATGTGTGGGCGTAACAGTTTTGGGCGGTTTGTGGGCGTGGCAAAAAGTTTTTTCCCAAATCTATATAAATGTTCAAGATATAGTATATTCAAAAATAAAAAAATATCACAAAATTTTTCAATAGTCTGGGCGTGACAGTTTTGGGCGGCATAAAGGGCGTTGGAGTGGGCGTGGCAAAAAATTTTTTGACAAATCTTTTGAAATGTTCAAGATATATCAAATCTTAAAAAAGATCATATTTTTAAAAATTGTGGGTGTGACCGTTTTGGGTAGTTTGTGTGCGTTAGGGTGGGCGGGTCAAAAAGTTGTTTGGCATATCTATAGAAATGTACAAGATATATTCAGAAAATATCACAACATTTTTCAATAGTGTGGGCGTCACAGTATTGGGCGTTGGAGTGGGCGTGGCTTATAGGTATGGGGGTGGGCGTGTCAAAAAGTTTTTTGACAAATCTATAGAAATGTACAAGATATATATATATATATATATAAAATATATATATAGTAACATATCCATTATTACACCCACAACTCCCCATAAGATAACTATAAGCAACATACACTAGTATAAGCTCATATACACACATTAATGTATAAACACAAAATATCTAAGTCTAAGCACAAAATGTAATCAAAGAACGAGAGCCCTTCGATTAACCTTGGACACAGCGTCATGTTCCAAAGCCACCCTTTCTCACAGATCGCAAATCATAAACATAGACACTTGTCGCCTTATCATAAACATAGACACTTGCCGCCTTTATAAACACAGACTCTCGTCCCCTAATCATTTGCATTCGACCACTTGGCGAGCCAACTGAAATAATAAACTTTCGCGATCGGCGCCTACGCCTACGCACTTGTCCCAGGATTCTCCAATTACCCCTATTCTTCAGAAGACTCTCTTCCAACAAGAAAATAGAGGTTTACAACCAAACTCTCTTAAACTTCGCTCTTTGGCTTCCCCAAATTGCCTATAAAACAGCAAGCATGCCTCCATGCAGGAGTTCAGTACTGAGTACGTTATCAACCGCGATAACACCGCTTAAGCCAATTTAACTTTCCAATCTCGTGATAATCAAATGGCTCTAGTTCTTTCCATAAATGGAATTAATAAAAAGGTTTAATAAAATATAAAACTCAATCGTGTGTTTTTTTTATCAAACCCTCGGTCTGAATTCGTAAATGGCGCAGTCGGTAGGATAAAAAGAAAAAGTTGTACGACTCGTTCACAAATATCAATCTAGTGACAAAAGATCCTTGTACGACCAAGCGTATCTTTTAATGATTGAACCACGCGAATCGGCGCTAAGTGAACGTAAATCGTAATACAATAAAACTCTATTTATCCGCAAAAGAACTACGTATAATCGGTGGTTGTCACACAATAGTCAACCTACTGCATACGATTAATAAAAGTGTAAAAACAAAAAACCAAAAAACTCTACAGAAACAAAAATCAACCATGGCAACCGAACAAATCCAACTATTATCAGAATCCCACTTGAATCAAGCCTTAAATCAAATTAGGCAAATACCTTCATTCAGTGGAGACACCCAAGAGCTCAGTGCCTTCATACGAAGGATAGAGTTCATACTCCAACTGTATCTAACAACGGACCCCAGGCAAAAACATGTATTCTTCAGCGCAATAGAGATGCAGCTTGCAGGAGATGCCCAACGAGTGTCACAATTATCTGGAGCAACAACCTGGCCCACCCTAATGAACGCACTCATCAGCGAATATAAAACACAAACACCATGTGAAGAATTACTCCGTCGCCTCTACAATACACCCTTCAACGGAAGTATCCGTAAGTTCGTCGAAGAATTAGAAGTCAAATCATTCACAATATCAAATAAGCTTATGTTAGAAAATAACGTTAACAACACCTTATTATACACAAATGCATTAAATAACACAGTTAAAGATGTGATCATGAGAAAATTGCCCGATAGGTTATTTATGACCCTTGCTAGACATGACATAACGACAGTATCTAAGCTCAAACAAATAGCTCAACAAGAAGGTGTATACGAAATAACCTTCAATGACCGAACGAAACACCAAAATAACTCCAATCCTAACACAAATCCACCCCAAACTTCTAAGAATAAAGGAAATTATCAAAATTTCGCGAATTATGTTATGCACAACACAAATAAATCAAATCCCAACAATAATTCAAAACCTATTGTATCAAACCAGCAGGTTATGCATGAATTTAAACAAAAGCTAAATCAGGGTAGAGCCCAGAACCCTTTAAATTACCCACAACATAATAGTAAGGCACCAAACCCTCCCGTCAAACGGCAGAGAGAAAGTGCTAGTGACCAATACAAAATGGACACAAGCGAAAATTTTCTTCAACCAGCCTCGGAATCAGAAAGCGATCCAGAGGAGTAGGTAATCCATTCCTAAAAATTAAACTAAATAATATTACTCTCAAATGCCTAGTAGACACTGGTTCGTCTATCAATATTATGAAACAAAATTTCTTTAATTTCCCAATAAAATTCTCTAAAATGAAAGTCCACACTATCAATGGCACTATAGTATTGAACCAAAGCGTTTCATTGCATTCAAGCAAACTTTGTCCGACTAAACAAACATTCTTTATTCACAATTTCTCAGAAAAATATGATCTACTATTAGGCAGAAACTACTTAGAGTCAACCAACACTCAAATTAACTATTCAACACAAACAGTCAACATAAATGGCTACCCATTTAAAATGTGGTACGATCACATCCAAAAAGATGAGTCAAAAGTTACCAATGAGTACCCCAAGTCATCTAACCTAGAGGAAACTCCTCTACATACCCCAAAAAAGGAAAAATCCCCCCGTAAAATTAAGCGGAAACCCCACTTAAAACCAGATGAGCCAAAGCCATCCAATCCAGAAGAATCCAAGACTACCAATGAGTGTCCCAAATCTTCTGAATCTGAGGAAAACCCTCTTATTACCCCTTACATAGAAGAAGCCCTTCTAGTAACATCCTCTAACTACGCCTTAAACGACGAGTTAAGAGAATCCAACGTATTCAGATTAGAACATCTAAATACGGAAGAAAGGGAACAACTTTCACACGTTTTGCTCGAATATAGTGATATTCAGCACAAAGAAGGTGAAAATTTGACCTTTACAAGTACGATTAAACACTCTATTCATACAAAGCACGAAGACCCTATCTATAAAAAACCATATAAATACCCCCAAGCATTTGACCAAGAAGTTAATAAACAAATCAACGAAATGATAGAACAAAAAATAATTAGGAAATCAAAATCTCCCTATTGTTCTCCAATTTGGATTGTCCCAAAGAAAAGCGATGCTTCTGGCAAACCAAAATTTCGATTAGTCATAGACTATCGTAGCCTCAATGAAATAACCATTGACGACAAATTCCCTATTCCTGTAATGGACGAAATATTAGACAAGCTTGGACGCTGTCAATACTTCACAACCATTGATCTAGCTAAAGGTTTCCATCAAATTCAAATGGACCAACAGTCAATACCCAAAACCGCATTCTCAACAAAACATGGACATTACGAATATACTCGTATGCCTTTCGGTTTGAAAAATGCACCAGCAACCTTTCAACGTTGCATGAATAACCTTCTAGAAGATTTAATCTATAAGGATTGTTTAGTCTACTTAGATGATATTATCGTTTACTCCACTTCACTAGAGGAACACATAATGTCATTGAAAAGGGTATTTGATAAGCTACGATCAGCAAATCTAAAATTGCAACTTGATAAATGTGAATTTCTAAAGAAAGAAACAGAATTTCTCGGTCACATTATCACGACAGACGGTATAAAACCAAACCCTAACAAAATAAAGGCAATTGTTAACTTTCCTATCCCAAAAACTACAAAAGGAATAAAATCTTTCCTTGGACTCTGCGGATTCTACCGTAAGTTCATTCCCAATTTTGCAAAAATAGCAAAACCCATGACACTCAAATTGAAAAAAGGAGCAACAATTAACACAAAAGATAATGACTACATGTCCGCCTTCGAGAAACTTAAAGTACTCATTACGTCCGATCCGATCCTAATATATCCTAACTTCGAAAAGAAATTCTCATTAACGACAGACGCAAGTAATATAGCTATAGGCGCTGTATTATCTCAAGAACACAAACCTATTTGTTATGCAAGCAGAACTCTAAACGAACACGAACTTAACTATTCAGCAATAGAAAAAGAACTATTAGCTATAGTATGGGCAACAAAATATTTCAGATCTTACCTATTCGGTAGAAAATTCGACATATTAAGCGATCATAGGCCACTTGTATGGCTAAACAACATAAAAGACCCTAACATGAAGTTACAGAGATGGAAGATAAAACTTAACGAATACGATTATAATATCCAATACCTACCTGGTAAAGAAAATCATGTCGCGGATGCTCTATCCAGAATTCAAATTCAAGAAAACTTCCTAGGAGAAGATGATCCAATCTCCCTTCCCACAGCAGCTACTATACATAGTGCATCAGAAGATAACCAAAATCACATTCCAATAACAGAAAGACCCCTTAATTATTATAACAGACAATTCGAATTCATAAAAGACAATTTTGACGACGTCCAGATAATAAAATATTTCCACAAAACTAGAATAAAAATTAGTTATAAAGAAATGACCGACACCCTTGCTAAAGACTTAATTAAAGAATACTTCTGTAATAAAAAAAGTGTTATTTACTTCCCTAATGAAATCGACTTTCAGATATTTCAAAATGCTTATATTCAAATCATAAGTCCCGACAATTTCACTAAATCCATGAAAACCAGTAACAAACTAATAGACATTCAAACATATGCCCAATTCAAAGAAATCATTCTTAAAACACATAAAGAATATTTACACCCTGGCATAGAAAAACTAACACTTCAGTTCAAAGAACTTTATTATTACCCCGATTACCAAAAGCTTATCCAAAACATCATAAATGAATGTGAAATCTGTAACATCGCTAAAACCGAACACAGAAACACAAAATTAACTATCGAAACAACCCCAGAAACCTTTAACCCCAGAGACAAATATGTCATAGACTTCTACTTAATAAACAATAAACAATTCCTATCATGTATTGACATTTATTCTAAATACGCCTCCCTGATAGAAGTAAATAGTAGAGACTGGCTTGAAGCTAAAAGAGCTATTTTACGTATATTCAACGACATGGGTAAACCCATAGAAATAAAAGCCGACAAAGACTCCGCTTTCATGTGCGTCGCACTTAAACTCTGGTTAGATTCAGAAGGAGTAACCTTAAACATAACGACAAGTAAAAATGGAATTTCTGACATCGAGAGATTTCATAAAACCGTTAATGAAAAATTAAGAATAATATCAAGCGAAAATGAACCCGAAAACCAATTCACAAAATTCGAAAAAATACTTTACGTATACAATCACAAAACAAAACACAACACAACTGGTCGAACACCAGCAGACATTTTTATTTTTGCAGGAACCCCTTGCTATAACACACAAGAAAATAAAGTGAACAAAATTAACAAACTCAATGAAACTAGACAAGACTTTAATATAGACACCAATTTCAGAGAATCCCCTCTAGTTAGATCAAAAACGACTAACCCATTCAAAAAGACAGGAAATTTAAGACAAATAGACGAAAAACATTTTGAGGAAACAAATAGAGGTAGAAAAATAATACACTATAAATCTAAGTTTAAAAAGAAAAAGAAAATTAATAAAAGTAAATATAATAACGATAATTCCAGGCCTACTCCCGAGCATGATACTCATGTTATGCCTCCTATCGACAATTAACACACAATACTTAGAAGTAACACCTATCCAGGCCAAAAACGGTTACCTAATCTTTCAAACCGGATCATTAGATTTACCAATAAACTATGAATATCACTACTTATCTGTTAATTTAACTAAAACCGAAAACACTTATGAAGAACTTATCAAGCAAGCTCAAATCTTTGAAACTCTACAACAAATTCAGTATCTAACAGAAAAACTTAACAGAGAAATGAACGGTATAAGAATTGCAAAACGTAGTAAACGCGGTCTCGCTAATTTTATAGGAACAATGTACAAATACTTATTCGGCACCTTAAACCAAGAGGATAAAGAAGAATTACAACAACAAATAGGTGACATCTCTAAAAATAATGTACAAGAAACCGAACTCAACCACGTAATAGATGCCATTAATAAAGGAATTGAATTGACCAATCATCTAAATAGTAACTTTGAAGGAGAACAAATGTTAGCCTTAGTAATTTTCAACCTACAACAATTCACTGAATACATAGAAGACATAGAACTTGGTTTGCAACTGACACGCTTAGGTATCTTTAACCCAAAACTTTTGAAACACGATTCATTAACACACGTCAATTCTGAAAAAATCCTTAATATCAAAACTTCTGCTTGGCTTAAATCTGATACGAACGAAATTCTGATAATATCCCACATTCCGAGAGAAATAATTAAAACACCATTTTTGAAATAATACCATACCCAGACGAAAACAGTAACATACTGACTGAAACAATACATGACAAATATTTTTTACACAATAATCAAACTTACACAGCAAGTTCCCAAAGCTTGGTCATAAATAAATGTATAACAGGTATACTAAACCAACTCTCAACACAATGTAGATACAGTAAAACACATTCTGATTTTGAAATAAAATATGTAGAACCTAATATAATTACAACTTGGAACCTTCCCAAGACTATTTTAAACCAAAATTGTATTAATAGAGAAATTATAATAGAAGGTAACAATATGATAAAAACATTTAATTGTTCCGTTCAATTAGAAGATATATTAATTAGCAACACAATGTTAGATTACACTCAAACTATCTATGTAAATAATAACGTAACAAAACTTGAACCACTAGAATACATTCACACAAAAGAAATAATCGAACAACACAATCAGACGAATAATATCTTTCAAATAATAACACTTACAGCATTAATCATACTAGTTATAATTGTTGCATTGTACTTTATTTATAAATATAAAACTATACCCCAAAAATTAATTGTAAAATTCAAAAATCAAACCCCAGAAAACGAAACCATTATAGACCCTGAAACAGAAAACGTTGTACCCCAGGTAAATACCCCTGTATTGTACCCTACAATAAGCGCCTGAGGACAGGCTTTTTTCTTAAGGATGGGGAAGTAACATATCCATTATTACACCCACAACTCCCCATAAGATAACTATAAGCAACATACACTAGTATAAGCTCATATACACACATTAATGTATAAACACAAAATATCTAAGTCTAAGCACAAAATGTAATCAAAGAACGAGAGCCCTTCGATTAACCTTGGACACAGCGTCATGTTCCAAAGCCACCCTTTCTCACAGATCGCAAATCATAAACATAGACACTTGTCGCCTTATCATAAACATAGACACTTGCCGCCTTTATAAACACAGACTCTCGTCCCCTAATCATTTGCATTCGACCACTTGGCGAGCCAACTGAAATAATAAACTTTCGCGATCGGCGCCTACGCCTACGCACTTGTCCCAGGATTCTCCAATTACCCCTATTCTTCAGAAGACTCTCTTCCAACAAGAAAATAGAGGTTTACAACCAAACTCTCTTAAACTTCGCTCTTTGGCTTCCCCAAATTGCCTATAAAACAGCAAGCATGCCTCCATGCAGGAGTTCAGTACTGAGTACGTTATCAACCGCGATAACACCGCTTAAGCCAATTTAACTTTCCAATCTCGTGATAATCAAATGGCTCTAGTTCTTTCCATAAATGGAATTAATAAAAAGGTTTAATAAAATATAAAACTCAATCGTGTGTTTTTTTTATCAAACCCTCGGTCTGAATTCGTAAATATATATATATAAAAATTAAAAAATATCACAAATTATTTTTAAACTTATTTTTGGGGGTTACAGTTTTGAACGATTTGTGGGCGTTGGAGTGGGCGTGGCAAAAAGTTTATTGGCAAATCTACAGAAATGAATGTACAAGATATATTCAAAAATTAAAGAATATCACATTTTTCAAAAGTGTGGGCGTGACAGTTTTGAGGGGCTTGTGGCCGTAAGGGTGGGCTTGTCAAAAAGTTTTTTTGGCAAATCTATATGTTTACAATATTACAAAATATATTTAAAAATTAAAAAATATCACAACATTTTTCAATAGTTTTGGCGTTACGGTATTGGGCATTCGCGTGGGCGTGGCAAAAAGTTTTTTCTCAAATCTATATAAATGTACAAGATATATATTTAAAAATTAAAAAATATCACAACTTTTTTCAATAGTGTGGGTGTAACAGTTTTGGGCGGCTTATGAGCATTGGAGTGGGCGTGGCAAAAAATTTTTTTACATGTCCATTGAAATGTTCAAGATATATTCAAAACTTAAAAAATATCATATTTTTCAAAAGTGTGGGCGTGACAGTTTTGAGGGGCTTGTGGGCGTTAGGGTGGGCGTGTCAAAAAGTTTTTTGGCAAATGTACAAGATATATTCAAAAAATAAAAAATATCACAACATTTTTCAATAGTGCGGGCGTTACAGTATTGGGTTTCGAGTTGGCGTTGGAGTGGGCGTGTCAAAAAGTTTTTTGGCAAATCTATAGAAATGTACAAGATATATTCAAAAAATAAAAAATATCACAACATTTTTCAATAGTGCGGGCGTTACAGTATTGGGCGTTCCAGTGGGCGTTAGAGTGGGCGTGTCAAAAAGTTTTTTGGCAAATCTATAGAAATGTACAAGATATATTCAAAAATTAAAAAATATTACAACATTTTTCAATAGTGTGGGCGTGACAGTTTTGGGCGGTTTGTGGACGTGTCAAAATTTTTTTGGAAAATCTATAGAAATGTACGAGGTATATTCAAAAATAAAAAATATAACATTTTTTAATAGTGTGGGCGTGACAGTTTTGGGCGGCATATGGGCGTTGGAGTTGCCGTGGCAAAAAGTTTTTTGACAAATCTTTTGAAATGTACAAGATATATCAAATCTTAAAAAAGATCACATTTTTAAAACTTGTGGGCGTGACAGTTTTGGGCAAGTTTTGGGCTTTAGGGTGGGCGTGTCAAAAATTTTTTTGGCAAAAATATAGAAATGTACAAGATATATTCAAAAATTAAACATATCACATTTTTCAAATGTGTGGGCGTAACAGTTTTTTCAAATGTGTGGGCGTAACAGTTTTGGGCGGTTTGCGGGCGTGGAAAAAGTTTTTTCCCAAATCTATATAAATGTACAAGATATAGTATATTCAAAAATAAAAAAATATCACAACATTTTTCAATAGTCTGGGTGTGACAGTTTTGGGCGGCATAAAGGGCGTTGGAGTGGGCGTGGCAAAAAATTTTTTGACAAATCTTTTGAAATGTTCAAGATATATCAAATCTTAAAAAAGATCATATTTTTAAAAATTGTGGGTGTGACCGTTTTGGGTAGTTTGTCTACCTATATCTATAGAAATGTACAAGATATATTCAAAAATTAAAAAATATTACAACATTTTTCAATAGTGTGGGCGTGACAGTTTTGGGCGGTTTGTGGACGTGTCAAAATTTTTTTGGAAAATCTATAGAAATGTACGAGGTATATTCAAAAATAAAAAATATAACATTTTTTAATAGTGTGGGCGTGACAGTTTTGGGCGGCATATGGGCGTTGGAGTTGCCGTGGCAAAAAGTTTTTTGACAAATCTTTTGAAATGTACAAGATATATCAAATCTTAAAAAAGATCATATTTTTAAAACTTGTGGGCGTGACAGTTTTGGGCAAGTTTTGGTCTTTAGGGTGGGCGTGTCAAAAATTTTTTTGGCAAAAATATAGAAATGTACAAGATATATTCAAAAATTAAACATATCACATTTTTCAAATGTGTGGGCGTAACAGTTTTTTCAAATGTGTGGGCGTAACAGTTTTGGGCGGTTTGTGGGCGTGGCAAAAAGTTTTTTCCCAAATCTATATAAATGTACAAGATATAGTATATTCAAAAATAAAAAAATATCACAACATTTTTCAATAGTCTGGGCGTGACAGTTTTGGGCGGCATAAAGGGCGTTGGAGTGGGCGTGGCAAAAAATTTTTTGACAAATCTTTTGAAATGTTCAAGATATATCAAATCTTAAAAAAGATAAATTTTTAAAAATTGTGGGTGTGACCGTTTTGGGTAGTTTGTCTACCTATATCTATAGAAATGTACAAGATATATTCAGAAAATATCACAACATTTTTCAATAGTGTGAGCGTCACAGTATTGGGCGTTGGAGTGGGCGTGGCTTATAGGTGTTGGAGTGGGCGTGTCAAAAAGTTTTTTGGCAAATCTATAGAAATGTACAAGATATATTCAAAAAATAAAAAATATCACAACATTTTTCAATAGTGCGGGCGTTACAGTATTGGGCGTTCCAGTGGGCGTTAGAGTGGGCGTGTCAAAAAGTTTTTTGGCAAATCTATAGAAATGTACAAGATATATTCAAAAATTAAAAAATATTACAACATTTTTCAATAGTGTGGGCGTGACAGTTTTGGGCGGTTTGTGGACGTGTCAAAATTTTTTTGGAAAATCTATAGAAATGTACGAGGTATATTCAAAAATAAAAAATATAACATTTTTTAATAGTGTGGGCGTGACAGTTTTGGGCGGCATATGGGCGTTGGAGTTGCCGTGGCAAAAAGTTTTTTGACAAATCTTTTGAAATGTACAAGATATATCAAATCTTAAAAAAGATCACATTTTTAAAACTTGTGGGCGTGACAGTTTTGGGCAAGTTTTGGGCTTTAGGGTGGGCGTGTCAAAAATTTTTTTGGCAAAAATATAGAAATGTACAAGATATATTCAAAAATTAAACATATCACATTTTTCAAATGTGTGGGCGTAACAGTTTTTTCAAATGTGTGGGCGTAACAGTTTTGGGCGGTTTGCGGGCGTGGAAAAAGTTTTTTCCCAAATCTATATAAATGTACAAGATATAGTATATTCAAAAATAAAAAAATATCACAACATTTTTCAATAGTCTGGGTGTGACAGTTTTGGGCGGCATAAAGGGCGTTGGAGTGGGCGTGGCAAAAAATTTTTTGACAAATCTTTTGAAATGTTCAAGATATATCAAATCTTAAAAAAGATCATATTTTTAAAAATTGTGGGTGTGACCGTTTTGGGTAGTTTGTCTACCTATATCTATAGAAATGTACAAGATATATTCAAAAATTAAAAAATATTACAACATTTTTCAATAGTGTGGGCGTGACAGTTTTGGGCGGTTTGTGGACGTGTCAAAATTTTTTTGGAAAATCTATAGAAATGTACGAGGTATATTCAAAAATAAAAAATATAACATTTTTTAATAGTGTGGGCGTGACAGTTTTGGGCGGCATATGGGCGTTGGAGTTGCCGTGGCAAAAAGTTTTTTGACAAATCTTTTGAAATGTACAAGATATATCAAATCTTAAAAAAGATCATATTTTTAAAACTTGTGGGCGTGACAGTTTTGGGCAAGTTTTGGTCTTTAGGGTGGGCGTGTCAAAAATTTTTTTGGCAAAAATATAGAAATGTACAAGATATATTCAAAAATTAAACATATCACATTTTTCAAATGTGTGGGCGTAACAGTTTTTTCAAATGTGTGGGCGTAACAGTTTTGGGCGGTTTGTGGGCGTGGCAAAAAGTTTTTTCCCAAATCTATATAAATGTACAAGATATAGTATATTCAAAAATAAAAAAATATCACAACATTTTTCAATAGTCTGGGCGTGACAGTTTTGGGCGGCATAAAGGGCGTTGGAGTGGGCGTGGCAAAAAATTTTTTGACAAATCTTTTGAAATGTTCAAGATATATCAAATCTTAAAAAAGATCATATTTTTAAAAATTGTGGGTGTGACCGTTTTGGGTAGTTTGTCTACCTATATCTATAGAAATGTACAAGATATATTCAGAAAATATCACAACATTTTTCAATAGTGTGAGCGTCACAGTATTGGGCGTTGGAGTGGGCGTGGCTTATAGGTGTTGGAGTGGGCGTGTCAAAAAGTTTTTTGGCAAATCTATAGAAATGTACAAGATATATATATATATATATATATATAAAATATATATATAAATAAATTAAAATATATATAAAATATATATATATATATTAAAATTAAAAAATATCACAAATTATTTTTAAACTTATTTTTGGGGGTTACAGTTTTGAACGATTTGTGGGCGTTGGAGTGGGCGTGGCAAAAAGTTTATTGGCAAATCTACAGAAATGAATGTACAAGATATATTCAAAAATTAAAGAATATCACATTTTTCAAAAGTGTGGGCGTGACAGTTTTGAGGGGCTTGTGGCCGTAAGGGTGGGCTTGTCAAAAAGTTTTTTGGCAAATCTATATATTTACAATATTACAAAATATATTTAAAAATTAAAAAATATCACAACATTTTTCAATAGTTTTGGCGTTACGGTATTGGGCATTCGAGTGGGCGTGGCAAAAAGTTTTTTCTCAAATCTATATAAATGTACAAGATATATATTTAAAAATTAAAAAATATCACAACATTTTTCAATAGTGTGGGTGTAACAGTTTTGGGCGGCTTATGAGCATTGGAGTGGGCGTGGCAAAAAATTTTTTTACATGTCCATTGAAATGTTCAAGATATATTCAAAACTTAAAAAATATCATATTTTTCAAAAGTGTGGGCGTGACAGTTTTGAGGGGCTTGTGGGCGTTAGGGTGGGCGTGTCAAAAAGTTTTTTGGCAAATGTACAAGATATATTCAAAAAATAAAAAATATCACAACATTTTTCAATAGTGCGGGCGTTACAGAATTGGGTTTCTAGTTGGAGTGGGCGTGTCAAAAAGCTTTTGGCAAATCTATAGTAATGAACAAGATACATTTAAATATTAAAAAAGATCACAAATTATTATTAAAATTTTTTTTTGGGTGTTACAGTTTTGAGCGGTTTGTGGGCGTTGGAGAGGACGTGGCAAAAAGTTTATTGGCAAATCTATAGACATATTCAAAAAATAAAAAATATCACAACATTTTTCAATAGTGTGGGTGTGACAGTATTGGGCGCTCGAGTGGGCGTTCGAGTGGGCGTGGCTAAACGTTTTTTGGCAAATCTATAGAAATGTACAAGATATATTTAAATATTAAAAAATATCACAAATTATTTTTCAATAATGTGGGCGTGACAGTACTGGGCGTTCGAGTGGGCGTGTCAAAAAGGTTTTTGGCAAATATATAGTACAAGATACTGTACAAGATACATTTAAAACTTAAAAAATATCACATTTTTCAAAAGTGTGGGAATGACAGTTTTGGGAGGTTTATGGGTGTTGGAGTGGGCGTGTCAAAAAGTTTTTGGCAAATCTATAGTAATGAACAAGATATGGGCGTTCGAGTGGGCGTTCTAGTGGGCGTTCGAGTGGGCGTTCGAGTGGGCGTTCGAGTGGGCGTTCGAGTGGGCGTTCGAGTGGGCGTTCAGGTGGGCGTTCGAGTGGGCGTTCGAGTGGGCGTTCGAGTGGGCGTTCGAGTGGGCGCTCGAGTGGGCGTTTGAGTGGGCGTGGCAAAAAGTTTTTTGGCAAATCTATAGAAATGTACAAGATATATTCAGAAAATATCACAGCGTTTTTCAATAGTGTGGGCGTCACAGTATTGGGCGTTGGAGTCGGCGTGACAAAAATTTTTTTGGCAAATCTATAGATATATTCAAAAAATAAAAAATATCACAACATTTTCAATAGTGTGTGTGGCAGTATTGGGCGTTCGAGTGGGCGTTCGAGTGGGCGTTTGAGTGGGCGTGGCAAAAAGTTTTTGGCAAATATATAGAAATGTACAAGATACATTTAAATATTTAAAAAGATAATAAATTACTATTAAAATTTTTTTTTTGGGGTTACAGTTTTGAGTGGTTTGTGGGCGTTGGAGTGGGCGCGGCAAAAAGTTTATTTGTTTAATCTATAAGTTTAATCTATAGATATATTCAAAAAATAAAAAATATCACAACATTTTTCAATAGTGTGTGTGACAGTATTGTGCATTTGAGTGGGCGTTTCAGTGGGCGTGGCAAAAAGTTTTTTGGCAAATCTATAGAAATATAGAAGATAGAAGAAGAAGATAGAATCTATAGAAGATATATTCAGAAAATATCACGTTTTTCAATAGTGTGGGCGTCACAGTATTGGGCGTTGGAGTCGGCGTGTCAAAAATTTTTTGGCAAATCTATAGAAATGTACAAGGTATATTTAAAACTTAAAAAATATCATATTTTTCAAAAGTGTGGGAGTGACAGTTTTGGTAGGTTTATGGGTGTTGGAGTGGGCGTGTCAAAAAGTTTTTTCGCAAATCTATAGTAATGAACAAGATATATTTAAATATTAAAAAATATCACAAAAAATTTTTAAATTTTTTTTTTTTTGGGGTTACAGTTTTGAGCGGTTTGTGGGCATTGGAGAGGGCGTGGCAAAAACTTTTGTTGGCAAATCTATAGATATATTCAAAAAATAAAAAATATCACAACATTTTTCAATAGTGTGGGTGTGACAGTGTTGGGCGCTCGAGTGGGCGTTCGAGTGGGCATGGCAAAAAGTTTTTTGGCAAATCTATAGAAATGTACAAGATATATTTAAATATTAAAAAATATCACAAATTATTTTTCAATAATGTGGGCGTGACAGTACTGGGCGTTCGAGTGGGCGTGTCAAAAAGGTTTTTGGCAAATATATAGTACAAGATACTGTACAAGATACATTTAAAACTTAAAAAATATCACATTTTTCAAAAGTGTGGGAATGACAGTTTTGGGAGGTTTATGGGTGTTGGAGTGGGCGTGTCAAAAAGTTTTTGGCAAATCTATAGTAATGAACAAGATATGGGCGTTCGAGTGGGCGTTCTAGTGGGCGTTCGAGTGGGCGTTCGAGTGGGCGTTCGAGTGGGCGTTCGAGTGGGCGTTCAGGTGGGCGTTCGAGTGGGCGTTCGAGTGGGCGTTCGAGTGGGCGTTCGAGTGGGCGTTCGAGTGGGCGTTCGAGTGGGCGTTCGAGTGGGCGTTTGAGTGGGCGTGGCAAAAAGTTTTTTGGCAAATCTATAGAAATGTACAAGATATATTCAGAAAATATCACAGCGTATTTCAATAGTGTGGGCGTCACAGTATTGGGCGTTGGAGTCGGCGTGACAAAAATTTTTTTGGCAAATCTATAGATATATTCAAAAAATAAAAAATATCACAACATTTTCAATAGTGTGTGTGGCAGTATTGGGCGTTCGAGTGGGCGTTCGAGTGGGCGTTTGAGTGGGCGTGGCAAAAAGTTTTTGGCAAATATATAGAAATGTACAAGATACATTTAAATATTTAAAAAGATAATAAATTACTATTAAAATTTTTTTTTTGGGGTTACAGTTTTGAGTGGTTTGTGGGCGTTGGAGTGGGCGCGGCAAAAAGTTTATTTGTTTAATCTATAAGTTTAATCTATAGATATATTCAAAAAATAAAAAATATCACAACATTTTTCAATAGTGTGTGTGACAGTATTGTGCATTTGAGTGGGCGTTTCAGTGGGCGTGGCAAAAAGTTTTTTGGCAAATCTATAGAAATATAGAAGATAGAAGAAGAAGATAGAATCTATAGAAGATATATTCAGAAAATATCACGTTTTTCAATAGTGTGGGCGTCACAGTATTGGGCGTTGGAGTCGGCGTGTCAAAAATTTTTTGGCAAATCTATAGAAATGTACAAGGTATATTTAAAACTTAAAAAATATCATATTTTTCAAAAGTGTGGGAGTGACAGTTTTGGGAGGTTTATGGGTGTTGGAGTGGGCGTGTCAAAAAGTTTTTTCGCAAATCTATAGTAATGAACTAGATATATTTAAATATTAAAAAATATCACAAAAAATTTTTAAATTTTTTTTTTTGGGGTTACAGTTTTGAGCGGTTTGTGGGCATTGGAGAGGGCGTGGCAAAAAGTTTTGTTGGCAAATCTATAGATATATTCAAAAAATAAAAAATATCACAACATTTTTCAATAGTGTGGGTGTGACAGTGTTGGGCGCTCGAGTGGGCGTTGAGTGGGCATGGCAAAAAGTTTTTTGGCAAATCTATAGAAATGTACAATGTATGTATATTTAAATATTAAAAAATATCACAAATTATTTTTCAATAATGTGGGCGTGACAGTACTGGGCGTTCGAGTGGGCGTGTCAAAAAGGTTTTTGGCAAATATATAGTACAAGATACTGTATAAGATACATTTAAAACTTAAAAAATATCATATTTTTCAAAAGTGTGGGAGTGACAGTTTTGGGAGGTTTATGGGTGTTGGAGTGGGCGTGTCAAAAAGCTTTTGGCAAATCTATAGTAATGAACAAGATATATTTAAATATTAAAAAATATCACAAATTATTTTAAAAATTTTTTTTTGGGGTTACAGTTTTGAGCGGTTTTTGGGCGTTGGAGTGCGCGGGGCTAAAAGTTTTTTGGCAAATCTATAGATATATTCAAAATTAAGAATTATCACATTTTTCAATAGTGTGGGCGTGACAGTATTGGGCGCTCGAGTGCGCGTTCGAGTGGGCGTTCGAGTGGGCGTTCGAGTGGGCGTTCGAGTGGGCGTTTGAGTGGGCGTGGCAAAAAGTTTTTTGGCAAATCTATAGAAATATACAAGATATATTCAGAAAATATCACAACGTTTTTCAATAGTGTGGGCGTCACAGTATTGGGCGTTGGAGTCGGCGTGACAAAAATTTTTTTGGCAAATCTATAGAAAGGTACAAGGTATATTTAAAACTTAAAAAATATCATATTTTTCAAAAGTGTGGGAGTGATAGTTTTGGGAGGTTTATGGGTGTTGGAGTGGGCGTGTCAAAAATCACAAAAAATTTTTAAATTTTTTTTTTGGTTACAGTTTTGAGCTGTTTGTGGGCATTGGAGAGGGCGTGGCAAAAAGTTTATTGGCAAATCTATAGATATATTCAAAAAATAAAAAATATCACAACATTTTTCAATAGTGTGGGTGTGACAGTATTGGGCGCTCGAGTGGGCGTGGCTAAACGTTTTTTGGCAAATCTATAGAAATGTACAAGATATATTTAAATATTAAAAAATATCACAAATTATTTTTCAATAATGTGGGCGTGACAGTACTGGGCGTTCGAGTGGGCGTGTCAAAAAGGTTTTTGGCAAATATATAGTACAAGATACTGTACAAGATACATTTAAAACTTAAAAAATATCATATTTTTCAAAAGTATGGGAGTGACAGTTTTGGGAGGTTTATGGGTGTTGGAGTGGGCGTGTCAAAAAGCTTTTGGCAAATCTATAGTAATGAACAAGATATATTTAAATATTAAAAAATATCACAAATTATTTTAAAACTTTTTTTTTGGGGTTACAGTTTTGAGCGGTTTTTGGGCGTTGGAGTGCGCGTGGCTAAAAGTTTTTTGGCAAATCTATAGATATATTCAAAATTAAGAATTATCACAACATTTTTCTATAGTGTGGGCGTGACAGTATGGGCTTTCAAGTAAGCGTTTGAGTGGGCGTGGCAAGAAGTTTTTTGGCAAATCTATAGAAATGTACAAGATATATTCAAAAATAATATACAAAAAATATACCAACATTTTTGAATAGTATAGGCGTGATAGTTTTGGCCGGGTTGTGGGCGTTGGAGTGGGCGTGGCAAAAAGGTTTTTGGCAAATATATAGAAATGTACAAGATACATTTAAATATTAAAAAAGATCACAAATTATTATTAAAATTTTTTTTTGGGGGTTACAGTTTTGAGCGGTTTGTGGGCGTTGGAGAGGACGTGGCAAAAAGTTGATTGGCAAATCTATAGATATATTCAAAAAATAAAAAATATCACAACATTTTTCAATAGTGTGGGTGTGACAGTATTGGGCGCTCGAGTGCGCGTTCGAGTGGGCGTTCGAGTGGGCGTTCGAGTGGGCGTTCGAGTGGGCGTTCGAGTGGGCGTTCGAGTGGGCGTTCGAGTGGGCGTTCGAGTGGGCGTTCGAGTGGGCGTTTGAGTGGGCGTTTGAGTGGGCGTGGCAAAAAGTTTTTTGGCAAATCTATAGAAATATACAAGATATATTCAGAAAATATCACAACGTTTTTCAATAGTGTGGGCGTCACAGTATTGGGCGTTGGAGTCGGCGTGACAAAAATTTTTTTGGCAAATCTATAGAAATGTACAAGGTATATTTAAAACTTAAAAAATATCATATTTTTCAAAAGTGTGGGAGTAATAGTTTTGGGAGGTTTATGGGTGTTGGAGTGGGCGTGTCAAAAATCACAAAAAATTTTTAAATTTTTTTTTTGGTTACAGTTTTGAGCGGTTTGTGGGCATTGGAGAGGGCGTGGCAAAAAGTTTATTGGCAAATCTATAGATATATTCAAAAAATAAAAAATATCACAACATTTTTCAATAGTGTGGGTGTGACAGTATTGGGCGCTCGAGTGGGCGTTCGAGTGGGCGTGGCTAAACGTTTTTTGGCAAATCTATAGAAATGTACAAGATATATTTAAATATTAAAAAATATCACAAATTATTTTTCAATAATGTGGGCGTGGTTTGAGTGGTCGTGGCAAAAAGTTTTTGGCAAATCTATAGAAATATAGAAGATAGAAGAAGATAGAATCTATAGAAGATATATTCAGAAAATATCACGTTTTTCAATAGTGTGGGCGTCACAGTATTGGGCGTTGGAGTCGGCGTGTCAAAAATTTTTTGGCAAATCTATAGAAATGTACAAGGTATATTTAAAACTTAAAAAATATCATATTTTTCAAAAGTGTGGGAGTGACAGTTGTGGGAGGTTTATGGGTGTTGGAGTGGAGTTTTTTCGCAAATCTATAGTAATGAACAAGATATATTTAAATATTAAAAAATATCACAAAAAATTTTAAAATTTTTTTTTTTGGGTTACAGTTTTGAGCGGTTTGTGGGCATTGGAGAGGGCGTGGCAAAAAGTTTTGTTGGCAAATCTATAGATATATTCAAAAAATAAAAAATATCACAACATTTTTCAATAGTGTGGGTGTGACAGTGTTGGGCGCTCGAGTGGGCGTTCGAGTGGGCATGGCAAAAAGTTTTTTGGCAAATCTATAGAAATGTACAAGATATATTTAAATATTAAAAAATATCACAAATTATTTTTCAATAATGTGGGCGTGACAGTACTGGGCGTTCGAGTGGGCGTGTCAAAAAGGTTTTTGGCAAATATATAGTACAAGATACTGTACAAGATACATTTAAAACTTAAAAAATATCATATTTTTCAAAAGTTTGGGTGTGACAGTTTTGGGAGGTTTATGGGTGTTGGAGTGGGCGTGTCATAAAGTTGTTGGCAAATCTATAGTAATGAACAAGATATATTTAAATATTAAAAAATATCACAAATTATTTTAAAACTTTTTTTTTGGGGTTACAGTTTTGAGCGGTTTTTGGGCGTTGGAGTGCGCGGGGCTAAAAGTTTTTTGGCAAATCTATAGATATATTCAAAATTAAGAATTATCACAACATTTTTCTATAGTGTGGGCGTGACAGTATGGGCTTTCAAGTAAGCGTTTGAGTGGGCGTGGCAAGAAGTTTTTTGGCAAATCTATAGAAATGTACAAGATATATTCAAAAATAATATACAAAAAATATACCAACATTTTTGAATAGTATAGGCGTGATAGTTTTGGCCGGGTTGTGGGCGTTGGAGTGGGCGTGGCAAAAAGGTTTTTGGCAAATATATAGAAATGTACAAGATACATTTAAATATTAAAAAAGATCACAAATTATTATTAAAATTTTTTTTTGGGGATTACAGTTTTGAGCGGTTTGTGGGCATTGGAGAGGACGTGGCAAAAAGTTTATTGGCAAATCTATAGATATATTCAAAAAATAAAAAATATCACAACATTTTTCAATAGTGTGGGTGTGACAGTATTGGGCGCTCGAGTGCGCGTTCGAGTGGGCGTTCGAGTAGGCGTTCGAGTGGGCGTTCGAGTGGGCGTTCGAGTGGGCGTGGCAAAAAGTTTTTTGGCAAATCTATAGAAATATACAAGATATATTCAGAAAATATCACGTTTTTCAATAGTGTGGGCGTCACAGTATTGGGCGTTGGAGTCGGCGTGACAAAATTTTTTTTGGCAAATCTATAGAAATGTACAAGGTATATTTAAAACTTAAAAAATATCATATTTTTCAATAGTGTGGGAGTGATAGTTTTGGGAGGTTTATGGGTGTTGGAGTGGGCGTGTCAAAAAACACAAAAAATTTTTAAATTTTTTTTTTTTGGTTACAGTTTTGAGCGGTTTGTGGGCATTGGAGAGGGCGTGGCAAAAAGTTTATTGGCAAATCAATAGATATATTCAAAAAATAAAAAATATCACAACATTTTTCAATAGTGTGGGTGTGACAGTATTGGGCGCTCGAGTGGGCGTTCGAGTGGGCGTGGCTAAACGTTTTTTTGCAAATCTATAGAAATGTACAAGATATATTTAAATATTAAAAAATATCACAAATTATTTTTCAATAATGTGGGCGTGACAGTACTGGGCGTTCGAGTGGGCGTGGCAAAAAGTTTATTGGCAAATCTATAGATATATTCAAAAAATAAAAAATATCACAACATTTTTCAATAGTGTGGGTGTGACAGTATTGGGCGCTCGAGTGCGCGTTTGAGTGGGCGTTCGAGTAGGCGTTCGAGTGGGCGTTCGAGTGATAGTTTTGGGAGGTTTATGGGTGTTGGAGTGGGCGTGTCAAAAATCACAAAAAATTTTTAAATTTTTATTTTGGTTACAGTTTTGATCGGTTTGTGGGCATTGGAGAGGGCGTGGCAAAAAGTTTATTGGCAAATCTATAGATATATTAAAAAAATAAAAAATATCACAACATTTTTCAATAGTGTGGGTGTGACAGTATTGGGCGCTCGAGTGGGCGTTCGAGTGGGCGTGGCTAAACGTTTTTTGGCAAATCTATAGAAATGTACAAGATATATTTAAATATTAAAAAATATCACAAATTATTTTTCAATAATGTGGGCGTGACAGCACTGGGCGTTCGAGTGGGCGTGTCAAAAAGTTTTTTGGCAAATATATAGAACTGTACTAGATACATTTAAAACTTAAAAAATATCATATATTTCAAAAGTGTGGGAATGACAGTTTTGGGAGGTTTATGGGTGTTGGAGTGGGCGTGTCAAAAAGTTTTTGGCAAATCTATAGAAATGTACAAGATATATTCAAAAATAATAAAAAAAAAATATACCAACATTTTTGAATAGTATGGGCGTGACAGTTTTGGCCGGGTTGTGGGCGTTGGTGTGGGCGTGGCAAAAAGGTTTTTGGCAAATATTAGTTTGGCAAATATCTCCCTTCCGCCTTTTTGTCTTTTGAATTTCGCAGCTATGTACAAAGCGCTACAGAGCTCGTATCTGGCAATACTATACATAATTTGTAAGGTCTTGACATAACCTACAAAACGACGCTATGCAGTTTGGATATTGCGTTCATCAGTTATAGACGTGTAAACATGGAGTTCACTAACGCCGAAATTCGCGCTATTTTAAAGTTTTCCTTCGTTAAAGGCAAATCCGCCAGAGAAAAGTTCCATGAGATTAATGGTGTTTCGACGATTCAGAGCCGGTGAAAACGACACCATGGATAAGCCAGCCGGCGGAAGACCTGTGACGACAAATACCGATCAAATCATGGAATACATCGAGTTAGACCGGCATGTGGCATCTCGTGACATCGCCCAGGAGATGGGAGTTAGTCACCAAACCATTTTAAACCATCTGCAGAAGGCTGGATACAAAAAAAAGGTTGATGTTTGGGTGCCGCATGATTTGACGCAAAAAAACCTTCTGGACCGAATCAACGCCTGCGATATACTGCTGAAATGGAACGAACTCGACCCATTCTTGAAGCGGATGGTGACTGGCGACAAAAAAATGGATCACAAACGACAATATCAAGCGAAAACGGTCGTGGTCGAAGGCCGGTGAATCGTCCCAAACAGCGGCCAAGCCGGGATTGACGGCCAGGAAGGTTTTGCTGTGTGTTTGGTGGGATTGGAAGGGAATCATCCACTATGAGCTGCTCCCATATGGCCAGACGCTTAATTCTACCATCTACTGCGAACAACTGGACCGCTTGAAGCAGGCGATCGACCAGAAGCGTCCAGAATTGGCCAACAGGAAGGGTGTAGTGTTCCACCAGGACAACGCCAGACCACACACTTCGTTGATGACTCGTCAGAAGCTAAGGGAGCTCGGATGGGAGGTTTTATCGCATCCACCATATAGCCCGGACATAGCGCCAAGTGATTACCACCTGTTCCTGTCCATGGCGAATGCCCTTGGTGGTGTAAAGTTGAACTCAAAAGAGGCTTGTGAAAAGTGGCTGTCCGAGTTCTTCGCAAATAAGGAGGGGGGCTTCTACGAGGGAGGTATTATGAAGTTGCCATCTAGATCGAAACAGATTATTGAACAAAACGGCGCATATTTGATCCGATCACTGTAACACTTTTTATAAGGCATTGAATAAAGAGCAAAAAAGCGGAAGGGAGATATTTTCCAACCTATTATATAGAAATGTACAAGATACATTTAAATATTAAAAAAGATCACAAATTATTATTAATATTTTTTTTTGGGGGTTACAGTTTTGAGCGGTTTGTGGGCGTTGGAGTGGGCGCGGCAAAAAGTTTATTTGCAAATCTATAGATATATTCAAAAAATAAAAAATATCACAACATTTTCAATAGTGTGTGTGACAGTATTGGGCGTTCGAGTGGGCGTTTGAGTGGGCGTGGCAAAAAGTTTTTTGGCAAATCTATAGAAATGTACAAGATATATTCAGAAAATATCACAGCGTTTTTCAATAGTGTGGGCGTCACAGTATTGGGCGTTAGAGTCGGCGTGACAAAATTTTTTTTGGCAAATCTATAGAAATGTACAAGGTATATTTAAAACTTAAAAAATATCATATTTTTCAAAAGTGTGGGAGTGATAGTTTTGGGAGGTTTATGGGTGTTGGAGTGGGCGTGTCAAAAAGTTTTTTTGGAAAATCTATAGTAATAAACAAGATATATTTAAATATTAAAAAATATCACAAATAATTTTAAAATTTTTTTTTTTGGGTTACAGTTTAGAGCGGTTTGTGGGCATTGGAGATGGCGTGGCAAAAAGTTTTGTTGGCAAATCTATAGATATATTCAAAAAATAAAAAATATCACAACATTTTTTAATAGTGTGGGTGTGACAGTGTTGGGCGCTCGAGTGGGCGTTCGAGTGGGCGTGGCAAAAAGTTTTTGGCAAATCTATAGAAATGTACAAGATATATTTAAATATTAAAAAATATCACAAATTATTTTTCAATAATGTGGGCGTGACAGTACTGGGCGTTCGAGTGGGCGTGTCAAAAAGGTTTTTGGCAAATATATAGAACTGTACTAGATACATTTAAAACTTAAAAAATATCATATTTTTCAAAAGTGTGGGAGTGATAGTTTTGGGAGGTCTATGGGTGTTGGAGTGGGCGTGTCAAAAAGTTTTTTGGAAAATCTATAGTAATAAACAAGATATATTTAAATATTAAAAAATATCACAAATAATTTAAAAATTTTTTTTTTTGGTGTTACAGTTTTGAGCGGTTTGTGGGCATTGGAGAGGGCGTGGCAAAAAGTTTTGTTGGCAAATCTATAGATATATTCAAAAAATAAAAAATATCACAACATTTTTCAATAGTGTGGGTGTGACAGTATTGGGCGCTCTAGTGCGCGTTCGAGTGGGCGTTCGAGTGGGCGTTCGAGTGGGCGTTCGATTGGGCGTTCGAGTGGGCGTTCGAGTGGGCGTTCGAGTGGGCGTTTGAGTGGGCGTGTCAAAAAGTTTTTTGGCAAATCTAAAGAAATGTACAAGATACATTTAAAACTTAAAAATATCATATTTTTCAAAAGTGTGGGAGTGACAGTTTTGGGAGGTTTATGGGCGTTGGAGTCGGCGTGACAAAAATTTTTTTGGCAAATCTATAGAAATGTACAAGGTATATTTAAAAATTAAAAAATATCACAAATTATTTGTCAAAAAGGTTTTTGGCAAATCTATAGTAATGTACAAAATAATATACAAAAAATATAACAACATTTTTAAATAGTGTGGGCGTGACAGTTTTGGACGGTTTTTGGGCGTTGGAGTGGGCGTGACAAAAAGTTTTTTGGCAAATCTATAGTAATGTACAAGATATATTTAAATATTAAAAAAGATTTTACTATGAAAGTTTACTTTATTTGTTATTTGTTTTCATCATTTTTGTTTTGCCCTTTATGTGCGTTACATGTTTGTGATTTTATTTGTATTTAATTCTTTTACTTTTTATTTTTCCTTATATGCGTTTATAAATCGAATACTCCAATTTCCTCTTATGATATGCGCACGAAACATATTTTTAACTGAGCGCAATTAACAGAAAACTGAAAATATTCTCAAAAGCAAAATTTTTACTAAAAGATTTTTATTTATGTAAATTATAAAGAAGAAGGCAATTCAGTTGTATGCCACGGAATTTTTAAACGTTATTCAGCATCAATGCCCGATTAAACATAATTTATAAAGATGGATTCGTTCTCCTCTTTTTACTTTTGATTTCTTACTTTAACGCTAATATAAGATTTATATTTTATATAATGCAATTTTTTACTTTGTATGGAATAACACTTAATTATACATTCATTTCATATAGTTTGATTTCAGTTGTAATCATAACAAAACGAAAAATTTCTGTGCAGCGTCATTTGAAAAAATATGTATAAAGAACTCACTAAGGTACAAAATTATAGAATAATGCAATTTGAAATTGTCTGATTGGGATCTTTAAATAGTAGTTCTTGTCTGACTTTCATTGTGTTTGTTTAAGAGTGTGCCGTGTGGTTTATTTGTTGATTCCTCTGTCGTATAGTATCAAACCACTAAATACTTGTCCATATAAATGATTTCGTTTAAATATTTATTTATATATAGAATTATATATATTTTAAGCTATATAATAACTATGCAAGTTCTGCATGTTGCGCTTCATTTACCACTCATTTTACTTGGATATTTTCATTTTTTATTGTTAACACTCATAGTTTCGGGAATGGGAGGAGAGTTTAGGAAAAGTACAAAAGTATACATGGTTTGTCCAAAGCTTTTTTGTTTTAGTTACTTTTTACTACACAGTGTGTATATCGAAATGATAGAGAATACGATCTAATATGAATGCTTCTCCACACGCATTTGGAATAAAAAAATACGAAAACAAGTTGAACTTAACTAAGTTGAAATACATAAAACATTACAAGATACACCACAACTTCTAAATTCAGCTACACTACGATTTGTTGTTTGATTGGAGATTTATTCACTGTCTATGTTGAGGCCCACACGTTTCTCCTCCTCCAGCATGGCGTCCAGCTCGTCAGTGAGATTGGCCAGCATATTGCCAATGTCGTTTAGAACGTTCACCGAAACTTTGGGCGGAACGCCATTGTTTATGGACACAGTTGGAACGGCTGCTTCCGGTGAGCTTGCAGGCTCCACCGCCGATCCTCCGGAATTCGACATATCCAATGTGGGTGAGCGCAGGTGCAAGGCACTTCCACCACTGGCTGTGCTGCCCATGCTTTCACTCCGCGCCAATGTGGCATCGTGCAACGAACTGGAAGATTTCAGCGAATGGAACGAGTGCGCTATATTCGCGATGGTGTTCGTGGAGGAGGAGCTGGAGCTCGACCTGGAGGAGTGCAGGTGTGCGGGATGGCCGCCGCCGGGTACATTGTGGAAAACATTTTTTGGCAAATCTATAGAAATGTACAGGATATATTCAAAAATTGAAAAGTATCACATTTTTCAAAAGTGTAGGCGTGACAGTTTTGTGCGGTTTGTGGGCGTTTTAGTGGGCGTGGCAAAAACTTTTTTGGCAAATCTATAGAAATGTACAAGATATATTCAAAAATAAAAAAATATCACATATTTCAAAAATGTGGGTGTGAGAGTTCTGGGCGGTTTGTGGGCGTTGGAGTGGCAAAAAGTTTTGGTCGGTTTTTGGGCGTTAATGTGGGAGTGGCAAAATTTTGTTGGCAGAACTTTAGAAATGTACAAGACATGTATATTCAAAAATTAAAAAATATCACATTTCTTCAAAAGTGTGGGCGTGACAGTTTTGGACGGTTTGTGGGCGTTGGAGTGGGCGTGACAAAAAGTTTTTTGGCAAATCTATAGAAATGTACAAGATATATTTAAAAATTAAAAAATATCACAAATTATTTTTTAATAATGTGGGCTTGACAGTACTGGGCGTTCGAGTGGGCGTGTCAAAAAGGTTTTTGGCAAATCTATAGTAATGTACAAAATAATATACAAAAAATATAACAACATTTTTGAATAGTGTGGGCGTGACAGTTTTGGACGGTTTGTGGGCGTTGGAGTGGGCGTGTCAAAAAGTGTTTTGGCAAATCTATAGTAATGTACAAAATAATATACAAAAAATATAACAACATTTTTAAATAGTGTGGGCGTGACAGTTTTGGACGGTTTGTGGGCGTTGGAGTGGGCGTGACAAAAAGTTTTTTGGCAAATCTATAGTAATGTACAAGATATATTTAAATATTAAAAAAGATTTTACTATGAAAGTTTACTTTATTTGTTATTTGTTTTCATCATTTTTGTTTTGCCCTTTATATGCTTTACATGTTTGTGATTTTATTTGTATTTAATTCTTTTACTTTTTATTTTCCTTATATGCGTTTATAAATCGAATACTCCAATTTCCTCTTATGATATGCGCACGAAACATATTTTTAACTGAGCGCAATTAACAGAAAACTGAAAATATTCTCAAAAGCAAAATTTTTACTAAAAGATTTTTATTTATGTAAATTATAAAGAAGAAGGCAATTCAGTTGTATACCACGGAATTTTTAAACGTTATTCAGCATCAATGCCCGATTAAACATAATTTATAAAGATGGATTCGTTCTCCTCTTTTTACTTTTGATTTCTTACTTTAACGCTAATATAAGATTTATATTTTATATAATGCAATTTTTTACTTTGTATGGAATAACACTTAATTATACATTCATTTCATATAGTTTGATTTCAGTTGTAATCATAACAAAACGAAAAATTTCTGTGCAGCGTCATTTGAAAAAATATGTATAAAGAACTCACTAAGGTACAAAATTATAGAATAATGCAATTTGAAATTGTCTGATTGGGATCTTTAAATAGTAGTTCTTGTCTGACTTTCATTGTGTTTGTTTAAGAGTGTGCCGTGTGGTTTATTTGTTGATTCCTCTGTCGTATAGTATCAAACCACTAAATACTTGTCCATATAAATGATTTCGTTTAAATATTTATTTATATATAGAATTATATATATTTTAAGCTATATAATAACTATGCAAGTTCTGCATGTTGCGCTTCATTTACCACTCATTTTACTTGGATATTTTCATTTTGTATTGTTAACACTCATAGTTTCGGGAATGGGAGGAGAGTTTAGGAAAAGTACAAAAGTATACATGGTTTGTCCAAAGCTTTTTTGTTTTAGTTACTTTTTACTACACAGTGTGTATATCGAAATGATAGAGAATACGACCTAATATGAATGCTTCTCCACACACATTTGGAATAAAAAAATACAAAAACAAGTTGAACTTAACTAAGTTGAAATACATAAAACATTACAAGATACACCACAACTTCTAAATTCAGCTACACTACGATTTGTTGTTTGATTGGAGATTTATTCACTGTCTATGTTGAGGCCCACACGTTTCTCCTCCTCCAGCATGGCGTCCAGCTCGTCAGTGAGATTGGCCAGCATATTGCCAATGTCGTTTAGAACGTTCACCGAAACTTTGGGCGGAACGCCATTGTTTATGGACACAGTTGGAACGGCTGCTTCCGGTGAGCTTGCAGGCTCCACCGCCGATCCTCCGGAATTCGACATATCCAATGTGGGTGAGCGCAGGTGCAAGGCACTTCCACCACTGGCTGTGCTGCCCATGCTTTCACTCCGCGCCAATGTGGCATCGTGCAACGAACTGGAAGATTTCAGCGAATGGAACGAGTGCGCTATATTCGCGATGGTGTTCGTGGAGGAGGAGCTGGAGCTCGACCTGGAGGAGTGCAGGTGTGCGGGATGGCCGCCGCCGGGTACATTGTGGAAAACATTTTTTGGCAAATCTATAGAAATGTACAGGATATATTCAAAAATTGAAAAGTATCACATTTTTCAAAAGTGTAGGCGTGACAGTTTTGTGCGGTTTGTGGGCGTTTTAGTGGGCGTGGCAAAAACTTTTTTGGCAAATCTATAGAAATGTACAAGATATATTCAAAAATAAAAAATTATCACATATTTCAAAAATGTGGGTGTGAGAGTTCTGGGCGGTTTGTGGGCGTTGGACTGGCAAAAAGTTTTGGTCGGTTTTTGGGCGTTAATGTGGGAGTGGCAAAATTTTGTTGGCAGAACTTTAGAAATGTACAAGACATGAATATTCAAAAATTAAAAAATATCACATTTCTTCAAAAGTGTGGGTGTGAGAGTTTTGGGCGGTTTGTGGGCGTTGGAGTGGGCGTGGCTAAAAGTTTTGTGCGGATTTTGGGCGTTAATGTGAGAGTGGCAAAAATTTTGTTGGCAAAACTTTAGAAATGTACAAGATATATTCGAAAATTAAAAAATATCACAATATTTTTTAAAAGTGTGGGCGTGACAGTTTTGGGCGCTCTTTGGGCGTTGGAGTCGGAGTGGCATATATTTTTTTGGAAAATCTATAGAAATGTACAGGATATATTCAAAAATAATAAAAAATCACATTTTTCAAAACTGTGGGCGTGACAGTTTCTAACGGTTTGTGGGCGTTGTAGTGGGCGTGGCAAAAAGTTTTTTGGAAAATCTATAGAAATGTAGAAGGTTTGTTCAATAATTAAAAAATATCGCAAAGCTATAAAAATGTACAAAATATATTAAAAAAATATCACAATATTTTTCTAAATTTTCTTGGGTTTGACAGTTTTAGGCGTGTTGTGCGCGATGGAGTGGGCGTGCAAAAAGTTTTTGGGCAAATCTATAGAAATGTAAAAGATATATTCAAAAATTAATATCACAACTTTTTTAAAAGTGTGGGCGTGACAGTTTTGTGCGGTTTGTGGGCGTTGTAGTGGGCGTGGCAAAAAGTTTTTTGGAAAATCTATAGAAATGTTTTGTTCAATAATTAAAAAATATCGCAAAGCTATAAAAATGTACAAAATATATTAAAAAAATATCACAATATTTTTCCAAATTTTTTTTTGGGCTTGACAGGTTTAGGCATGTTGTGCGCGTTGGAATGGGCGTGGCAAAACGTTTTTTGGCAAATCTATAGAAATGTACAAGATATATTCAAAATTTGAAAAATATCACAATATTTTTTAAAAGTGTGGGCGTGACAGTTTTGGGCGCTTTTTGGGCGTTGGAGTCGGAGTGGCATACATTTTTTTGGCAAATCTATAGAAATGTACAGGATATATTCAAAAATAATAAAAAATCACATTTTTCAAAACTGTGGGCGTGACAGTTTCAAACGGTTTTTGGGTGTTGGAGTGGGCGTGACAAAAAGTATTTTGGCAAATCTATAGAAATGTAGAAGATTTGTTCAATAATTAAAATATATCGCAAATCTATAAAAATTTACAAAATATATTAAAACAATAAAAAAATATCACAATATTTTTCACCATTTTTTTGGGTTTGACAGTTTTAGGCGTTTTGTGGGCGTTCGAGTGGGCGTGGCCAAAATTTGGTTTGCAAATCTATAGAAATGTAAAAGATATATTCAAAAATTAAAATATATCACATTTTTCAAAAGTGTGGGCATGACAGTTTTGGGCGATTTGTGGGCGTTGGGGTGGGCGTGGCAAAATGTTTTGTGCGGTTTTTGGGCGTTAATGTGAGAGTAGGAAAAATGTTGTTGTCAAAACTTTAGAAATGTACAAGACATGTATATTCAAAAATTAAAAAATATCACATTTCTTCAAAAGTGTTGGCGTTACAGTTTTGGGCGGTTTGTGGGCGTTGGAGTGGGCGTGGAAAAAAGCTTTTTGCAAATCTATAGAAATGTACAAGATACATATATTCAAAAATTTAAAAATATCACAACATTTTTCAATAGTGTGGGCGTGAAAGATTTGGTTGGTTTGTGGGCGTTGGAGTGGGCGTGGCATAAAATTTTTTGGCAAATCTATAGAAATATACAAAATATATTCAAAAAATAAAAAATATCAAACTATTATTTAACATTTTTTTTGGGCGTGGCAGTTTTAGGCGTTTTGTGCGCGTTCGAGTGGGCGTGGCAAAAATTTTGTTTGCAAATCTATAGAATTGTACGAGATATATTCAAATATTAAAATATATCACATTTTTTAAAAGTGTGGGCGTGATAGGTTTGGGCGATTTTTGGACGTTGGAGCTGGCGTGGCAAACATTTTTTTGGTAAATCTATAGAAATGTACAAGATATATTAAAAAAAATCACAATATTTTTTAACATTTTTTTGGGCGTAACAGTTTTAGGCGTTTTGTGCGCTTTCGAGTGGGCGTGGCAAAAATTTTGTTTGCAAATCTATAGAAATATACGAAATATATTCAAAAATTAAAAAATATAACATTTTTCAAAAGTGTTGGCGTGACAGTTTTGGGCGGTTTGTGGGCGTTGGAGTGGGCGTGGTAAAAAGTATTTTGGCAAATCTATAGAAATGTACACAATATATTCAAAAAATAAAAAATATCACAATATTTTTCCAAATTTTTTTTGGGCGTGGCAGTTTTAGGCGTTTTGTGCGCGTTCGAGTGGGCGTGGCAAAAATTTTGTTTGCAAATCTATAGAATTGTACGAGATATATTCAAATATTAAAATATATCACATTTTTTAAAAGTGTGGGCGTGATAGGTTTGGACGATTTTTGGACGTTGGAGTTGGCGTGGCAAACATTTTTTTGGCAAATCTATAGAAATGTACAGGATATATTCAAAAATAAAAAAATATCTCAACATTTTTTAAAAGTGTGGGCATGACATTTTTTGGAGGTTTGTGGACGTTGTAGTGGGCGTGGCAAAAAGTTTTGTGGAAATTCTATAGAAATGTATATAAATAATATAAAAATATCGCACATCTATAAAAATGTACAAAATATATTCAAAAAATAAAAAATATTTTTCAAAATTTTTTGGGTTTGACAGTTTTAGGCGTTTAGTGCGCGTTGAAGTGGGCGTGGCAAAAAGTGTTTTGGCAAATCTATAGAAATAGACAAAATATATTCAAAAAATATCAAAATATTTTTCAACATTTTTTTGGACTTTACAGTTTTTGACGTTGGAGTGGGCGTGGCAAAAAGTGTTTTGGCAAATCTATAGAAATATACAAGATATATTCATAATTTAAAAATATCACATTTATCAAAAGTGCGGGTGTGAGAGTTTTGAGCGTTTTGTGGGGTGACAGGTTTGGATCTTTTTGGGCGTTGGAGTTGGCGTGGCAAACTTTTTTTTGGCAAATCTATAGAAATGTACAGGATATATTCAAAGATTAAAAATATCACAACTTTTTTAAAAGTGTGGGCGTGACAGTTTTGGGAGGTTTGTGGACGTTGTAGTGGGCGTGGCAATAAGTTTTTTGGAAAATCTATAGAAATGTAGAAGATTTGTTCAATAATTAAAAAATATCGCAAATTTATAAGAATGTACAAAATATATAAAAAAATATCACAATATTTTTCACCATTTTTTTATGCTTGACAGTTTTAGGAGTTTTGTGGGCGTTCGAGTGGGCAGGGCAAAAATTTTGTTTGCAAATCTATAGAAATGTACAAGATATATTCACAAATTAAAAAATATAACATTTTTCAAAAGTGTTGGCGTTACAGTTTTGGGCGGTTTGTGGGCGTTGGAGTGGGCGTGGAAAAAAGCTTTTTGGCAAATCTATAGAAATGTACAAGATACATATATTCAAAAATTTAAAAATATCACAACATTTTTCAATAGTGTGGGCGTGAAAGATTTGGTTGGTTTGTGGGCGTTGGAGTGGGCGTGGCATAAAATTTTTTGGCAAATCTATAGAAATATACAAAATATATTCAAAAAATAAAAAATATCAAACTATTATTTAACATTTTTTTTGGGCGTGGCAGTTTTAGGCGTTTTGTGCGCGTTCGAGTGGGCGTGGCAAAAATTTTGTTTGCAAATCTATAGAATTGTACGAGATATATTCAAATATTCAAATATATCACATTTTTTAAAAGTGTGGGCGTGATAGGTTTGGGCGATTTTTGGACGTTGGAGCTGGCGTGGCAAACATTTTTTTGGTAAATCTATAGAAATGTACAAGATATATTAAAAAAAATCACAATATTTTTTAACATTTTTTTGGGCGTGACAGTTTTAGGCGTTTTGTGCGCTTTCGAGTGGGCGTGGCAAAAATTTTGTTTGCAAATCTATAGAAATATACGAAATATATTCAAAAATTAAAAAATATAACATTTTTCAAAAGTGTTGGCGTGACAGTTTTGTGCGGTTTGTGGGCGTTTTAGTGGGCGTGGCAAAAACTTTTTTGGCAAATCTATAGAAATATACATGATATATTAATAATTTAAAAATATCACATTTATCAAAAGTGCGGGTGTGAGAGTTTTGAGCGTTTTGTGGGGTGACAGGTTTGGATCTTTTTGGGCGTTGGAGTTGGCGTGGCAAACTTTTTTTTGGCAAATCTATAGAAATGTACAGGATATATTCAAAGATTAAAAATATCACAACTTTTTTAAAAGTGTGGGCGTGACAGTTTTGGGAGGTTTGTGGACGTTGTAGTGGGCGTGGCAATAAGTTTTTTGGAAAATCTATAGAAATGTAGAAGATTTGTTCAATAATTAAAAAATATCGCAAATTTATAAGAATGTACAAAATATATAAAAAAATATCACAATATTTTTCACCATTTTTTTATGCTTGACAGTTTTAGGAGTTTTGTGGGCGTTCGAGTGGGCAGGGCAAAAATTTTGTGTGCTAATCTATAGAAATGTACAAGATATATTCACAAATTAAAAAATATAACATTTTTCAAAAGTGTTGGCGTGACAGTTTTGGGCGTTTTGTGGGCGTTGGAGTGGGCGTGGCTAAAAGTTTTTTTGGCAAATCTATAGAAATGTACAAGATATATTCAAAAATTAAAAATATCACATTTATCAAAAGTGCGGGTGTGAGAGTTTTGAGCGTTTTGTGGGGTGACAGGTTTCGCCGCTTTTTGGGCGTTGGAGTTGGCGTGGCAAACATTTTTTTGGCAAATCTATAGAAATATACAAGATATATATTCAAAAATTAAAAATATCAAATTTATCAAAAGTTCGGGTGTGAGAGTTTTGAGCGTTTTGTGGGGTGACAGGTTTGGCCACTTTTTGGGCGTTGGAGTTGGCGTGCCAAACATTTTTTTGGCAAATCTATAGAAATGTACAGGATATATTCAAAGATTAAAAATATCACAACTTTTTTAAAAGTGTGGGCGTGACAGTTTTGGGAGGTTTGTGGACGTTGTAGTGGGCGTGGGAATAAGTTTTTTGGAAAATCTATAGAAATGTAGAAGATTTGTTCAATAATTAAAAAATATCGCAAATTTATAAAAATGTACAAAATATATAAAAAAATAAAAAAATATCACAATATATTTCACCCTTTTTTTGGGCTTGACAATTTAAGCGTTTTGTGGGCGTTCGAGTGGGCAGGGCAAAAATTTTGTGTGCTAATCTATAGAAATGTACAAGATATATTCACAAATTAAAAAATATAACATTTTTCAAAAGTGTTGGAGTGACAGTTTGGGGCAAATCTATAGAAATATACATGTGGATGTACATGTGGGTGTGGCAAAAAGTTTCTTGGAAATTCTATAGAAATGTATAGAAATAATTTAAAAATATCGTAAATCTATAGAAATGTACAAAATATATTCAAAAAATAAAAAATATCACAATATTTTTCAAAATTTTTTGGGTTTGACAGTTTTAGGCTTTTTGTGCGCGTTGAAGTGGGCGTGGCAAAAAGTTTCTGGGAAAATCTATAGAAATGTACAACACATATTCAAAAATTTTAAAAAATCACATTTTTCAAAAGTGTGGGTGTGAGAGGTTTGTGCGGTTTTTGGGCGTGGTAAAACGTTTTTTGGTAAATCTATAGAAATGTACAAGATATATTAAAAATATATCAAAATATTTTTTAACTTAAGATTTGTTCAATAATTAAAAAATATCGCAAATTTATAAAAATGTACAAAATATATAAAAAAATAAAAAAATATCACAATATTTTTCCAAATTTTTTTGGGTTTGACAGATTTAGGCGTTTTGTGGGCGTACGAGTGGGCAGGCAGATATATTCACAAATTAAAAAATATAACATTTTTCAAAAGTGTTGGCGTGACAGTTTTGGGCAAATCTATAGAAATGTACAAGATACATACATTCAAAAATTTAAAAATATCAACATTTTTCAATAGTGTGGGCGTGAAAGATTTGGTTGGTTTGTTGGCGTTGGAGTGGGCGTGGCATAAAGTTTTTTGCCAATCTATAGAAATATACAAAATATATTCAAAAAATAAAAAATATCAAAATATTTTTAAACGTTTTTTTGGACTTTACAGTTTTTGACGTTGGAGTGGGCGTGGCAAAAAGTTTTTTGGAAAATCTATAGAAATATACAAGATATACATTCAAAAATTAAAAATATCACATTTATCAAAAGTGCGGGTGTGAGAGTTTTGAGCGTTTTGTGGGGTGACAGGTTTGGCCGCTTTTTGGGCTATGGAGTTGGCGTGGCAAACATTTTTTTGGCAAATCTATAGAAATGTACAGGATATATTCAAAAATAAAAAAATTTCTCAACATTTTTTAAAAGTGTGGGCGTGATAGTTTTGGGAGGTTTGTGGACGTTGTAGTGGGCGTGGCAAAAAGTTTCTTGGAAATTCTATAGAAATGTATAGAAATAATTTAAAAATATCGCAAATCTATAGAAATGTACAAAATATATTCAAAAAATAAAAAATATCACAATATATTTCAAAATTTTTTGGTTTGACAGTTTTAGGCGTTTTGTGCGCGTTGAAGTGGGCGTGGCAAAAAGTTTCTGGGCAAATCTATAGAAATGTACAAGACATATTCAAAAATTTTAAAAAATCACATTTTTCAAAAGTGTGGGTGTGAGAGGTTTGAGCGGTTTTTGGGCGTTGCAAAACGTTTTTTGGTAAATCTATAGAAATGTACAAGATAAATTCAAAAAATATCAAAATATTTTTTTACATTTTTTTGGGCATGACAGTTTTAGGCGTTTTGTGCGCGTTGGAGTGGGCGTGGCAAAACGTTTTTTGGAAAATTTATAGAAATGTAGAAGATTTGTTCAATAATTAAAAAATATCGCAAATCTATAGAAATGTACAAAATATATTCAAAAAATAAAAAATATCACAATATTTTTCCAAATTTTTTTTGGGCCTGACAGTTTTAGGCGTGTTGTGCGCGTTGGAGTGGGCGTGGCAAAAAGTTTCTGGGCAAATCTATAGAAATGTACAAGATATATTCAAAAATTAAAAAATATAACATTTTTCAAAAGTGTTGGCGTGACAGTTTTGAGCGGTTTGTGGGCGTTGGAGAGGGCGTGGCAAAAAGTTTTTAGGCAAATCTATAGAAATGTACAAGACATATTCAAACAGTAAAAAATATCACAATATTTTTTAACATTTTTTTATGCTTGACAGTTTTAGGAGTTTTGTGGGCGTTCGAGTGGGCAGGGCAAAAATTTTGTGTGCTAATCTATAGAAATGTACAAGATATATTCACAAATTAAAAAATATAACATTTTTCAAAAGTGTTGGAGTGACGGTGACGGTACATCTATAGAAATGTACAAGATACATATATTCAAAAATTTAAAAATATCAACATTTTTCAATAGTGTGGGCGTGAAAGATTTGGTTGGTTTGTGGGCGTTAGAGTGGGCGTGGCATAAAGTTTTTTTGCAAATCTATAGAAATATACAAAATATATTCAAAAAATAAAAAATATCAAAATATTTTTAAACATTTTTTTGGACTTTACAGTTTCTGACGTTGGAGTGGGCGTGGCAAAAAGTTTTTTGGCAAATCTATAGAAATATACAAGATATATATTAAAAAATTAAAAATATCACATTTATCAAAAGTGCGGGTGTGAGAGTTTTGAGCGTTTTGTGGGGTGACAGGTTTGGCCGCTTTTTGGGCGTTGGAGTTGGCGTGCCAAACATTTTTTTGGCAAATCTATAGAAATGTATAGGATATATTCAAAAATAAAAAAATATCTCAACATTTTTTAAAAGTGTGGGCGTGACAGGTTTGTGAGGTTTGTGGACGTTGTAGTGAAATAGAAATGTATAGAAATAATTTAAAAATATCGTAAATCTATTGAAATGTACAAAATATATTCAAAAAATATCACAATATTTTTCAAAATTTTTTGGGTTTGACAGTTTTAGGCGTTTTGTGCGCGTTGAAGTGGGCGTGGCAAAAAGTTTCTGGGCAAATCTATAGATATGTACAACACATATTCAAAAATTTTAAAAAATAACATTTTTCAAAAAAAATCTATAGAAATGTACAAGATATATTCACAAATTAAAAAATATAACATTTTTCAAAAGTGTTGGAGTGACAGTTTGGGGCAAATCTATAGAAATATACATGTGGATGTACATGTGGGTGTGGCAAAAAGTTTCTTGGAAATTCTATAGAAATGTATAGAAATAATTTAAAAATATCGTAAATCTATAGAAATGTACAAAATATATTCAAAAAATAAAAAATATCACAATATTTTTCAAAATTTTTTGGGTTTGACAGTTTTAGGCTTTTTGTGCGCGTTGAAGAGGGCGTGGCAAAAAGTTTCTGGGCAAATCTATAGAAATGTACAACACATATTCAAAAATTTTAAAAAATCACTTTTTTCAAAAGTGTGGGTGTGAGAGGTTTGTGCGGGATTTGGGCGTGGTAAAACGTTTCTTGGTAAATCTATAGAAATGTACAAGATATATTAAAAAAATATCAAAATATTTTTTAACATTTTTTTGGGAGTGACAGTTTTAGGCGTTTTGTGCGCGTTCGAGTGGGCTTGGCAAAAAGTTTTTTGGAAAATCTATAGAAATGTAGAAGATTTGTTCAATAATTAAAAAAAATCGCAAATCTATAGAAATGTACAAAATATATTCAAAAAATAAAAAATATCACAATATTTTTCCAAATTTTTTTGGGCTTGACAGTTTTTGGCGTTTTGTGGGCGTTTGAGTGGGCAGGGAAAAAATTTTGTGTGCTAATCTATAGAAACGTACAAGATATATTCACAGTTTGGGGCGGTTTGTGGGCGTTGGAGTGGGCGTGGCAAAAAGTTTTTTGGAAAATCTATAGAAATGTACAAGATACATATATTTAAAAATTTAAAAATATCACAACATTTTCCAATAATGTGGGCGTGAAAGATTTGGTTTGTTTGTGGGCGTTAGAGTGGGCGTGGCAATAAGTTTTTTGGCAAATCTATAGAAATATACAAGATATATTCAAAAATTAAAAATATCACATTTATCAAAAGTGCGGGTGTGAGAGTTTGGAGCGTTTTGTGGGGTGACAGGTTTGGCCGCTTTTTGGGCTATGGAGTTGGCGTGCCAAACATTTTTTTGGCAAATCTATAGAAATGTACAGGATATATTCAAAAATAAAAAAATATATTTTTTAAAAGTGTGGGCGTGACAGTTTTGGGAGGTTTGTGGACGTTGTAGTGGGCGTGGCAAAAAGTTTCTTGGAAATTCTATAGAAATGTATAGAAATAATTTAAAAATATCGCAAATCTATAAAAATGTACAAAATATATTCAAAAAATAAAAAATATCACAATATATTTCAAAATTTTTTGTTTGACAGTTTTAGGCGTTTTGTGCGCGTTGAAGTGGGCGTGGCAAAAAGTTTCTGGGCAAATCTATAGAAATGTACAAGACATATTCAAAAATTTAAAAATATCACATTTTTCAAAAGTGTGGGTGTGAGAGGTTTGAGCGGTTTTTGGGCGTGGCAAAACGTTTTTTGGTAAATCTATAGAAATGTACAAGATAAATTCAAAAAATATCAAAATATTTTTTTACATTTATTTGGGCATGACAGTTTTAGTCGTTTTGTGCGCGTTGGAGTGGGCGTGGCTATAGAAATGTAGAAGATTTGTTCAATAATTAAAAAATATCGCAAATCTATAGAAATGTACAAAATATATTCAAAAAATAAAAAATATCACAATATTTTTCCAAATTTTTTTTGGGCCTGACAGTTTTAGGCGTGTTGTGCGCGTTGGAGTGGGCGTGGCAAAAAGTTTCTGGGCAAATCTATAGAAATGTACAAGATATATTCAAAAATTAAAAAATATAACATTTTTCAAAAGTGTTGGCGTGACAGTTTTGAGCGGTTTGTGGGCGTTGGAGAGGGCGTGGCAAAAAGTTTTTAGGCAAATCTATAGAAATGTACAAGACATATTAAACAGTAAAAAATATCACAATATTTTTTAACATTTTTTTGGGCGTGACAGTTTTAGGCGTTTTGTGCGCGTTCGAGTGGGCGTGGAAAATCGTTTTTTGGAAAATCTATAGAAATGTAGAAGATTTGTTCAATAATTTAGAAATATCGCAAATGTATAGAAATGTACAAAATTATTAAAAAAATAAAAAATATCACAATATTTTTCCAAATTTTTTTTGGGCCTGACAGTTTTAGGCGTGTTGTGCGCGTTGGAGTGGGCGTGGCAAAAAGTTTTTAGGCAAATCTATAGAAATGTACAAGACATATTCAAAAATTTTAAAAAATCACATTTTTCAAAAGTGTGGGTGTGAGAGGTTTGTGCCGTTTTTGGGCGTGGCAAAACGTTTTTTGGTAAATCTATAGAAATGTACAAGATATATTAAAAAAATATCAAAATATTTTTCAAAATTTTTTGGGTTTGACAGTTTTAGGCGCTTTGTGCGCGTTGAAGTGGGCGTGGCAAAAAGTTTCTGGGCAAATTTATAGAAATGTACAAGACATATTTAAAAATTATAAAAAATCACATTTTTCAAAACTTTGGGCGTGACAGTTTTAAACGGTTTTTGGGCGTTGGAGTGGGCGTGGCAAAAAGTATTTTGTCAAATCTATAGAAATGTATAAGAATTATTCACAAATTAAAAAATATAACATTTTTCAAAAGTGTTGGCGTGACAGTTTTGGGCGGTTTGTGGGCGTTGGAGTGGGCGTGGCAAAAAGTATTTTGGCAAATCTATAGAAATGTACAAGATACATATATTCAAAAATTTAAAAATATCACAACATTTTTCAATAGTGTGGGCGTGATAGATTTGGTTGGTTTGTGTGCGTTGGAGTGGGCGTGGCATAAAGTTTTTTGCAAATCTATAGAAATATACAAAATATATTCAAAAAATAAAAAATATCAAAATATTTTTAAACATTTTTTTGGAGATTACAGTTTTTGACGTTGGAGTGGGCGTGGCAAAAAGTTTCTTGGAAATTCTATAGAAATGTATAGAAATAATTTAAAAATATCGCAAATCTATAGAAATGTACAAGATATATTCAAAAAATATCACAATATTTTTTAACATTTTTTTGGGCGTGACAGTTTTAGGCGTTTTGTGCGCGTTCGAGTGGGCGTGGCAAAACGTTTTTTGGAAAATCTATAGAAATGTAGAAGATTTGTTCAATAATTAAAAATATCGCAAATCTATAGAAATGTACAAAATATATTCAAAAAATAAAAAATATCACAATATTTTTCCAAATTTTTGTTGGGTTTGACAGTTTTATGCGTGTTGTGCGCGTTGGAGTGGGCGTGGCAAAAAGTTTCTGGGCAAATCTATAGAAATGTACAAGATATATTCAAAAATTAAAAAAAAAACACATTTTTCAAAAGTGTGGGAGTGAGAGGTTTGTGCGGTTTTTGGGCGTGGCAAAACGTTTTTTGGTAAATCTATAGAAATGTACAAGATATATTAAAAAAATATCAAAATATTTTTTAAAATTTGTTTGGGCGTGACAGTTTTAGGCGTTTTGTGCGCGTTCGAGTGGGCGTGGCAAAAATTTTGTTTGCAAATCTATAGAAATGTACGAGATATATTCAAAAATTAAAAAATATAACATTTTTCAAAAGTGTTGGCGTCACAGTTTTGGGCGGTTTGTGGGCGTTGGAGTGGGCGTGGCAAAAAGTTTTTTGCAAATCTATAGAAATATACAAAATATATTCAAAAAATAAAAAATATCAAAATATTTTTAAACATTTTTTTGGAGATTACAGTTTTTGACGTTGGAGTGGGCGTTGCAAAAAGTTTCTTGGAAAGTCTATAGAAATGTATAGAAATAATTTAAAAATATCGCAAATCTATAGAAATGTACAAAATATATTCAAAAAATAAAAAATATCACAATATTTTTCCAAATTTTTGTTGGGTTTGACAGTTTTATGCGTGTTGTGCGCGTTGGAGTGGGCGTGGCAAAAAGTTTCTGGGCAAATCTATAGAAATGTACAAGATATATTCAAAAATTAAAAAAAAAACACATTTTTCAAAAGTGTGGGAGTGAGAGGTTTGTGCGGTTTTTGGGCGTGGCAAAACGTTTTTTGGTAAATCTATAGAAATGTACAAGATATATTAAAAAAATATCAAAATATTTTTTAAAATTTGTTTGGGCGTGACAGTTTTAGGCGTTTTGTGCGCGTTCGAGTGGGCGTGGCAAAAATTTTGTTTGCAAATCTATAGAAATGTACGAGATATATTCAAAAATTAAAAAATATAACATTTTTCAAAAGTGTTGGCGTGACAGTTTTGAGCGGTTTGTGGGCGTTGGAGTGGGCGTGGAAAATCGTTTTTTGGAAAATCTATAGAAATGTAGAAGATTTGTTCAATAATTTAGAAATATCGCAAATGTATAGAAATGTACAAAATTATTAAAAAAATAAAAAATATCACAATATTTTTCCAAATTTTTTTTGGGCCTGACAGTTTTAGGCGTGTTGTGCGCGTTGGAGTGGGCGTGGCAAAAAGTTTTTAGGCAAATCTATAGAAATGTACAAGACATATTCAAAAATTTTAAAAAATCACATTTTTCAAAAGTGTGGGTGTGAGAGGTTTGTGCCGTTTTTGGGCGTGGCAAAACGTTTTTTGGTAAATCTATAGAAATGTACAAGATATATTAAAAAAATATCAAAATATTTTTCAAAATTTTTTGGGTTTGACAGTTTTAGGCGCTTTGTGCGCGTTGAAGTGGGCGTGGCAAAAAGTTTCTGGGCAAATTTATAGAAATGTACAAGACATATTTAAAAATTATAAAAAATCACATTTTTCAAAACTTTGGGCGTGACAGTTTTAAACGGTTTTTGGGCGTTGGAGTGGGCGTGGCAAAAAGTATTTTGTCAAATCTATAGAAATGTATAAGAATTATTCACAAATTAAAAAATATAACATTTTTCAAAAGTGTTGGCGTGACAGTTTTGGGCGGTTTGTGGGCGTTGGAGTGGGCGTGGCAAAAAGTATTTTGGCAAATCTATAGAAATGTACAAGATACATATATTCAAAAATTTAAAAATATCACAACATTTTTCAATAGTGTGGGCGTGATAGATTTGGTTGGTTTGTGTGCGTTGGAGTGGGCGTGGCATAAAGTTTTTTGCAAATCTATAGAAATATACAAAATATATTCAAAAAATAAAAAATATCAAAATATTTTTAAACATTTTTTTGGAGATTACAGTTTTTGACGTTGGAGTGGGCGTGGCAAAAAGTTTCTTGGAAATTCTATAGAAATGTATAGAAATAATTTAAAAATATCGCAAATCTATAGAAATGTACAAAATATATTCAAAAAATAAAAAATATCACAATATTTTTCCAAATTTTTGTTGGGTTTGACAGTTTTATGCGTGTTGTGCGCGTTGGAGTGGGCGTGGCAAAAAGTTTCTGGGCAAATCTATAGAAATGTACAAGATATATTCAAAAATTAAAAAAAAAACACATTTTTCAAAAGTGTGGGAGTGAGAGGTTTGTGCGGTTTTTGGGCGTGGCAAAACGTTTTTTGGTAAATCTATAGAAATGTACAAGATATATTAAAAAAATATCAAAATATTTTTTAAAATTTGTTTGGGCGTGACAGTTTTAGGCGTTTTGTGCGCGTTCGAGTGGGCGTGGCAAAAATTTTGTTTGCAAATCTATAGAAATGTACGAGATATATTCAAAAATTAAAAAATATAACATTTTTCAAAAGTGTTGGCGTCACAGTTTTGGGCGGTTTGTGGGCGTTGGAGTGGGCGTGGCAAAAAGTTTTTTGCAAATCTATAGAAATATACAAAATATATTCAAAAAATAAAAAATATCAAAATATTTTTAAACATTTTTTTGGAGATTACAGTTTTTGACGTTGGAGTGGGCGTTGCAAAAAGTTTCTTGGAAAGTCTATAGAAATGTATAGAAATAATTTAAAAATATCGCAAATCTATAGAAATGTACAAGATATATTCAAGAAATATCACAATATTTTTTAACATTTTTTTGGGCGTGACAGTTTTAGGCGTTTTGTGCGCGTTCGAGTGGGCGTGGCAAAAATGGGGCGTTGCAAAAAGTTTCTGGGCAATTCTATAGAAATGTACGAGACATTCAAAAATTTAAAAAAATCACATTTTTCAAAAGTGTGGGTGTGAGACGTTTAAGCGGTTTTTGGGCGTGGCAAAACGTTTTTTTTGGTAAATCTATAGAAATATAAAAGATATATTCAATATTTAAAAATATCACATTTATCAAAAGTGCGGGTGTGAGAGTTTTGACCGTTTTGTGGGGTGACAGGTTTGGGCGCTTTTTGGGCGTTGGTGTTGGCGTGGCAAACATTTTATTGACAATTCTATAGAAATTTACGGGATATATTCAAAAATTAAAAATTTTTTAAAAGTGTGGGTGTGTGAGGTTTGTTCGGTTTTTGGGCGTGGCAAAAATTTTGTTTGCAAATCTATAGAAATGTACGAGATATATTCAAAAATTAAAAAATATAACATTTTTCAAAAGTGTTGGCGTGACAGTTTTGAGCGGTTTGTGGGCGTTGGAGTGGGCGTGGCAAAAAGTTTTTAGGCAAATCTATAGAAATGTATAAGAATTATTCACAAATTAAAAAATATAACATTTTTCAAAAGTGTTGGCGTGACAGTTTTGGGCGGTTTGTGGGCGTTGGAGTGGGCGTGGCAAAAAGTATTTTGGCAAATCTATAGAAATGTACAAGATACATATATTCAAAAACTTAAAAATATCACAACATTTTTCAATAGTGTGGGCGTGATAGATTTGGTTGGTTTGTGTGCGTTGGAGTGGGCGTGGCATAAAGTTTTTTGCAAATCTATAGAAATATACAAAATATATTCAAAAAATAAAAAATATCAAAATATTTTTAAACATTTTTTTGGAGATTACAGTTTTTGACGTTGGAGTGGGCGTTGCAAAAAGTTTCTTGGAAAGTCTATAGAAATGTATAGAAATAATTTAAAAATATCGCAAATCTATAGAAATGTACAAGATATATTCAAGAAATATCACAATATTTTTTAACATTTTTTTGGGCGTGACAGTTTTAGGCGTTTTGTGCGCGTTCGAGTGGGCGTGGCAAAAATGGGGCGTTGCAAAAAGTTTCTGGGCAATTCTATAGAAATGTACAAGACATTCAAAAATTTAAAAAAATCACATTTTTCAAAAGTGTGGGTGTGAGACGTTTAAGCGGTTTTTGGGCGTGGCAAAACGTTTTTTTGGTAAATCTATAGAAATATAAAAGATATATTCAATATTTAAAAATATCACATTTATCAAAAGTGCGGGTGTGAGAGTTTTGACCGTTTTGTGGGGTGACAGGTTTGGGCGCTTTTTGGGCGTTGGTGTTGGCGTGGCAAACATTTTATTGACAATTCTATAGAAATTTACGGGATATATTCAAAAATTAAAAATTTTTTAAAAGTGTGGGTGTGTGAGGTTTGTTTGGTTTTTGGGCGTGGCAAAAATTTTGTTTGCAAATCTATAGAAATGTACGAGATATATTCAAAAATTAAAAAATATAACATTTTTCAAAAGTGTTGGCGTGACAGTTTTGAGCGGTTTGTGGGCGTTGGAGTGGGCGTGGCAAAAAGTTTTTAGGCAAATCTATAGAAATGTACAAGATATATTCAAAAATTTTAAAAAATCACATTTTTCAAAAGTGTGGGTGTGAGAGGTTTGTGCGGTTTTTGGGCGTGGCAAAACGTTTTTTGGTAAATCTATAGAAATGTACAAGATATATTAAAAAAATATCAAAATATTTTTTAAAATTTGTTTGGGCGTGACAGTTTTAGGCGTTTTGTGCGCGTTCGAGTGGGCGTGGCAAAAATTTTGTTTGCAAATCTATAGAAATGTACGAGATATATTCAAAAATTAAAAAATATAACATTTTTCAAAAGTGTTGGCGTCACAGTTTTGGGCGGTTTGTGGGCGTTGGAGTGGGCGTGGCAAAAAGTTTTTTGGCAAATCTATAGAAATGTAGAAGATACATATATTCAAAAATTTAAAAATATCACAACATTTTTCAATAGTGTGGGCGTTGCAAAAAGTTTCTGGGCAATTCTATAGAAATGTACAAAATATATTCAAAAATTTAAAAAAATCACATTTTTCAAATCACATTTTTTGGAAAATCTATAGAAATGTAGAAGATTTGTTCAATAATTTAGAAATATCGCAAATGTATAGAAATGTACAAAATTATTAAAAAAATAAAAAATATCACAATATTTTTCCAAATTTTTTTTGGGCCTGACAGTTTTAGGCGTGTTGTGCGCGTTGGAGTGGGCGTGGCAAAAAGTTTTTAGGCAAATCTATAGAAATGTACAAGACATATTCAAAAATTTTAAAAAATCACATTTTTCAAAAGTGTGGGTGTGAGAGGTTTGTGCCGTTTTTGGGCGTGGCAAAACGTTTTTTGGTAAATCTATAGAAATGTACAAGATATATTAAAAAAATATCAAAATATTTTTCAAAATTTTTTGGGTTTGACAGTTTTAGGCGCTTTGTGCGCGTTGAAGTGGGCGTGGCAAAAAGTTTCTGGGCAAATTTATAGAAATGTACAAGACATATTTAAAAATTATAAAAAATCACATTTTTCAAAACTTTGGGCGTGACAGTTTTAAACGGTTTTTGGGCGTTGGAGTGGGCGTGGCAAAAAGTATTTTGTCAAATCTATAGAAATGTATAAGAATTATTCACAAATTAAAAAATATAACATTTTTCAAAAGTGTTGGCGTGACAGTTTTGGGCGGTTTGTGGGCGTTGGAGTGGGCGTGGCAAAAAGTATTTTGGCAAATCTATAGAAATGTACAAGATACATATATTCAAAAATTTAAAAATATCACAACATTTTTCAATAGTGTGGGCGTGATAGATTTGGTTGGTTTGTGTGCGTTGGAGTGGGCGTGGCATAAAGTTTTTTGCAAATCTATAGAAATATACAAAATATATTCAAAAAATAAAAAATATCAAAATATTTTTAAACATTTTTTTGGAGATTACAGTTTTTGACGTTGGAGTGGGCGTGGCAAAAAGTTTCTTGGAAATTCTATAGAAATGTATAGAAATAATTTAAAAATATCGCAAATCTATAGAAATGTACAAGATATATTCAAAAAATATCACAATATTTTTTAACATTTTTTTGGGCGTGACAGTTTTAGGCGTTTTGTGCGCGTTCGAGTGGGCGTGGCAAAAATTTTGTTTGCAAATCTATAGAAATGTACGAGATATATTCAAAAATTAAAAAATATAACATTTTTCAAAAGTGTTGGCGTCACAGTTTTGGGCGGTTTGTGGGCGTTGGAGTGGGCGTGGCAAAAAGTTTTTTGGCAAATCTATAGAAATGTAGAAGATACATATATTCAAAAATTTAAAAATATCACAACATTTTTCAATAGTGTGGGCGTGATAGATTTGGTTGGTTTGTGTGCGTTGGAGTGGGCGTGGCATAAAGTTTTTTGCAAATCTATAGAAATATACAAAATATATTCAAAAAATAAAAAATATCAAAATATTTTTAAACATTTTTTTGGAGATTACAGTTTTTGACGTTGGAGTGGGCGTTGCAAAAAGTTTCTTGGAAAGTCTATAGAAATGTATAGAAATAATTTAAAAATATCGCAAATCTATAGAAATGTACAAGATATATTCAAGAAATATCACAATATTTTTTAACATTTTTTTGGGCGTGACAGTTTTAGGCGTTTTGTGCGCGTTCGAGTGGGCGTGGCAAAAATGGGGCGTTGCAAAAAGTTTCTGGGCAATTCTATAGAAATGTACGAGACATTCAAAAATTTAAAAAAATCACATTTTTCAAAAGTGTGGGTGTGAGACGTTTAAGCGGTTTTTGGGCGTGGCAAAACGTTTTTTTGGTAAATCTATAGAAATATAAAAGATATATTCAATATTTAAAAATATCACATTTATCAAAAGTGCGGGTGTGAGAGTTTTGACCGTTTTGTGGGGTGACAGGTTTGGGCGCTTTTTGGGCGTTGGTGTTGGCGTGGCAAACATTTTATTGACAATTCTATAGAAATTTACGGGATATATTCAAAAATTAAAAATTTTTTAAAAGTGTGGGTGTGTGAGGTTTGTTCGGTTTTTGGGCGTGGCAAAAATTTTGTTTGCAAATCTATAGAAATGTACGAGATATATTCAAAAATTAAAAAATATAACATTTTTCAAAAGTGTTGGCGTGACAGTTTTGAGCGGTTTGTGGGCGTTGGAGTGGGCGTGGCAAAAAGTTTTTAGGCAAATCTATAGAAATGTATAAGAATTATTCACAAATTAAAAAATATAACATTTTTCAAAAGTGTTGGCGTGACAGTTTTGGGCGGTTTGTGGGCGTTGGAGTGGGCGTGGCAAAAAGTATTTTGGCAAATCTATAGAAATGTACAAGATACATATATTCAAAAACTTAAAAATATCACAACATTTTTCAATAGTGTGGGCGTGATAGATTTGGTTGGTTTGTGTGCGTTGGAGTGGGCGTGGCATAAAGTTTTTTGCAAATCTATAGAAATATACAAAATATATTCAAAAAATAAAAAATATCAAAATATTTTTAAACATTTTTTTGGAGATTACAGTTTTTGACGTTGGAGTGGGCGTTGCAAAAAGTTTCTTGGAAAGTCTATAGAAATGTATAGAAATAATTTAAAAATATCGCAAATCTATAGAAATGTACAAGATATATTCAAGAAATATCACAATATTTTTTAACATTTTTTTGGGCGTGACAGTTTTAGGCGTTTTGTGCGCGTTCGAGTGGGCGTGGCAAAAATATTGTTTGCAAATCTATAGAAATGTACGAGATATATTCAAAAATTAAAAAATATAACATTTTTCAAAAGTGTTGGCGTCACAGTTTAGTGCGGTTTGTGGGCGTTGGAGTGGGCGTGGCAAAAAGTTTTTTGGCAAATCTATAGAAATGTAGAAGATACATATATTCAAAAATTTAAAAATATCACAACATTTTTCAATAGTGTGGGCGTTGCAAAAAGTTTCTGGGCAATTCTATAGAAATGTACAAGATATATTCAAAAATTTAAAAAAATCACATTTTTCAAAAGTGTGGGTGTGAGAGGTTTGTGCGGTTTTTGGGCGTGGCAAAACGTTTTTTGGTAAATCTATAGAAATGTACAAGATATATTATTAAAATATCAAACTATTTTTCAAAATTTTTTGGGTTTGACTGTTTTAGGCGTTTTGTGCGCGTTGAAGTGGGCGTGGCAAAAAGTTTCTGAGCAAATTTATAGAAATGTACAAGACATATTTAAAAATTTTAAAAAATCACATTCTTCAAAACTTTGGGCGTGACAGTTTTAAACGGTTTTTGGGCGTTGGAGTGGGCGTGGCAAAAAGTATTTTGTCAAATCTATAGAAATGTATAAGATATATTCACAAATTAAAAAATAAACCATTTTTCAAAAGTGTTGGCGTGACAGTTTTAAACGGTTTTTGGGCGTTGGACTGGGCGTGGCAAAAAGTATTTTGTCAAATCTATAGAAATGTATAAGAATTATTCACAAATTAAAAAATATAACATTTTTCAAAAGTGTTGGCGTGACAGTTTTGGGCGGTTTGTGGGCGTTGGAGTGGGCGTGGCAAAAAGTATTTTGGCAAATCTATAGAAATGTACAAGATACATATATTCAAAAATTTAAAAATATCACAACATTTTTCAATAGTGTGGGCGTGATAGATTTGGTTGGTTTGTGTGCGTTGGAGTGGGCGTGGCATAAAGTTTTTTGCAAATCTATAGAAATATACAAAATATATTCAAAAAATAAAAAATATCAAAATATTTTTAAACATTTTTTTGGAGATTACAGTTTTTGACGTTGGAGTGGGCGTGGCAAAAAGTTTCTTGGAAATTCTATAGAAATGTATAGAAATAATTTAAAAATATCGCAAATCTATAGAAATGTACAAGATATATTCAAAAAATATCACAATATGTTTTAACATTTTTTTGGGCGTGACAGTTTTAGGCGTTTTGTGCGCGTTCGAGTGGGCGTGGCAAAACGTTTTTTGGAAAATCTATAGAATTGTAGAAGATTTGTTCAATAATTAAAAATATCGCAAATCTATAGAAATGTACAAAATATATTCAAAAAATAAAAAATATCACAATATTTTTCCAAATTTTTGTTGGGTTTGACAGTTTTATGCGTGTTGTGCGCGTTGGAGTGGGCGTGGCAAAAAGTTTCTGGGCAAATCTATAGAAATGTACAAGATATATTCAAAAATTAAAAAAAAAACACATTTTTCAAAAGTGTGGGAGTGAGAGGTTTATGCGGTTTTTGGGCGTGGCAAAACGTTTTTTGGTAAATCTATAGAAATGTACAAGATATATTAAAAAAATATCAAAATATTTTTTAAAATTTGTTTGGGCGTGATAGTTTTAGGCGTTTTGTGCGCGTTCGAGTGGGCGTGGCAAAAATTTTGTTTGCAAATCTATAGAAATGTACGAGATATATTCAAAAATTAAAAAATATAACATTTTTCAAAAGTGTTGGCGTCACAGTTTAGTGCGGTTTGTGGGCGTTGGAGTGGGCGTGGCAAAAAGTTTTTTGGCAAATCTATAGAAATGTAGAAGATACATATATTCAAAAATTTAAAAATATCACAACATTTTTCAATAGTGTGGGCGTGATAGATTTGGTTGGTTTGTGTGCGTTGGAGTGGGCGTGGCATAAAGTTTTTTGCAAATCTATAGAAATATACAAAATATATTCAAAAAATAAAAAATATCAAAATATTTTTAAACATTTTTTTGGAGATTACAGTTTTTGACGTTGGAGTGGGCGTGGCAAAAAGTTTCTTGGAAATTCTATAGAAATGTATAGAAATAATTTAAAAATATCGCAAATCTATAGAAATGTACAAGATATATTCAAAAAATATCACAATATGTTTTAACATTTTTTTGGGCGTGACAGTTTTAGGCGTTTTGTGCGCGTTCGAGTGGGCGTGGCAAAAATTTTGTTTGCAAATCTATAGAAATGTACGAGATATATTCAAAAATTAAAAAATATAACATTTTTCAAAAGTGTTGGCGTCACAGTTTAGTGCGGTTTGTGGGCGTTGGAGTGGGCGTGGCAAAAAGTTTTTTGGCAAATCTATAGAAATGTAGAAGATACATATATTCAAAAATTTAAAAATATCACAACATTTTTCAATAGTGTGGGCGTGATAGATTTGGTTGGTTTGTGTGCGTTGGAGTGGGCGTGGCATAAAGTTTTTTGCAAATCTATAGAAATATACAAAATATATTCAAAAAATAAAAAATATCAAAATATTTTTAAACATTTTTTTGGAGATTACAGTTTTTGACGTTGGAGTGGGCGTGGCAAAAAGTTTCTTGGAAATTCTATAGAAATGTATAGAAATAATTTAAAAATATCGCAAATCTATAGAAATGTACAAGATATATTCAAAAAATATCACAATATTTTTTAACATTTTTTTGGGCGTGACAGTTTTAGGCGTTTTGTGCGCGTTCGAGTGGGCGTGGCAAAACGTTTTTTGGAAAATCTATAGAATTGTAGAAGATTTGTTCAATAATTAAAAATATCGCAAATCTATAGAAATGTACAAAATATATTCAAAAAATAAAAGATATCACAATATTTTTTCAAATTTTTGTTGGGTTTGACAGTTTTATGCGTGTTGTGCGCGTTGGAGTGGGCGTGGCAAAAAGTTTCTGGGCAAATCTATAGAAATGTACAAGATATATTCAAAAATTAAAAAAAAAACACATTTTTCAAAAGTGTGGGAGTGAGAGGTTTATGCGGTTTTTGGGCGTGGCAAAACGTTTTTTGGTAAATCTATAGAAATGTACAAGATATATTAAAAAAATATCAAAATATTTTTTAAAATTTGTTTGGGCGTGATAGTTTTAGGCGTTTTGTGCGCGTTCGAGTGGGCGTGGCAAAAATTTTGTTTGCAAATCTATAGAAATGTACGAGATATATTCAAAAATTAAAAAATATAACATTTTTCAAAAGTGTTGGCGTCACAGTTTAGTGCGGTTTGTGGGCGTTGGAGTGGGCGTGGCAAAAAGTTTTTTGGCAAATCTATAGAAATGTAGAAGATACATATATTCAAAAATTTAAAAATATCACAACATTTTTCAATAGTGTGGGCGTTGGAGTGGGCGTTGCAAAAAGTTTCTGGGCAATTCTATAGAAATGTACAAGACAGTCAAAAATTTAAAAAAATCACATTTTGCAAAAGTGTGGGTGTGAGAGGTTTTAGCGGTTTTTGGTCGTGGCAAAACGTTTTTTTGGTAAATCTATAGAAATATGAAAGATATATTCAAAAATTAAAAATATCACATTTATCAAAAGTGCGGGTGTGAGAGCTTTGAGCGTTTTGTGGGGTGACAGGTTTGGGCGCTTTTTGGGCGTTGGTGTTGGCGTGGCAAACATTTTATTGACAATTCTATAGAAATTTACGGGATATATTCAAAAATTAAAAATTTTTCAAAAGTGTGGGTGTGTGAGGTTTGTGCGGTTTTTGGGCGTGGCAAAACGTTTTTTGGTAAATGTATAGAAATGTACAAGACATATTAAAAAAATATCAAAATATTTTTTTCACTTTTTTTTGGTCGTGACAGTTGTAGGCGTTTTGTGCGCGTTCGAGTAGGCGTGGCAAAAATGTTGTTTGCAAATCTATAGAAATGCAGAAGATTTGTTCAATAATTAAAAAATCTATAAATCTATAAAATCGTAAATCTATAAAAATGAACAAAATATATTAAAAAAACATCACAACATTTTTCACCATTTTTTTGGGCTTGACAGTTTTAGGCGTTCGAGTGGGCAAGGCAAAAATTTTGTGTGCTAATCTATAGAAATGTACAAGATATATTCACAAATTAAAAAATATAACATTTTTCAAAAGTGTGGGCGTGACAGTTTTGGGAGTTTTGTGGACGTTGTAGTGGGCGTGGCAAAAAGTTTTTTAGAAATTCAGTAGAAATGTATAGAAATAATTTAAAAATATCTAAAAATAATATCTAAAAAATATATAAAAATTTGAAGAAATATTCAAAAATTTTAAAATATCACATTTTTCAACACTGTGGGCGTGACAGTTTTAAACGGTTTTTGGGCGTTGGAGTGGGCGTGGCAAAAAGTATTTTGTCAAATCTATAGTAATGTCCAAGATATATTCAAAAATAAAAAAATATCTCAACATTTTTTAAAAGTGTGGGCGTGACAGTTTTGGGAGGTTTGTGGACGTTGTAGTGGGCGAGGCAAAAAGTTTCTTGGAAATTCTATAGAAATGTATAGAAATAATTTAAAAATATCGCAAATCTATAGAAATGTACAAAATATATTCAAAAAATAAAAAATATCACAATATTTTTCAAAATTTTTTGGGTTTGACAGTTTTAGGCGTTTTGTGCGCCTTGAAGTGGGCGTGGCAAAAAGTTTCTGGTCAAATCTATAGAAATGTACAAGACATATTCAAAAATTTAAAAAAAACACATTTTTCAAAAGTGTTGGAGTGACAGTTTTGGGCGGTTTGTGGGCGTTGGAGTGGGCGTGGCAAAAAGTATTTTGGCAAATCTATAGAAATGTACAAGATACATATATTCAAAAATTTAAAAATATCACAACATTTTTCAATAGTGTGGGCGTGAAAGATTTGGTTGGTTTGTGGGCGTTGGAGTGGGCGTGGCATAGAGTTTTTTTTGCAAATCTATAGAAATATATAAAATATATTCAAAAAATAAAGAATATCAAAATATTTTTAAACATTTTTTTGGACTTTACAGTTTTTGACGTTGGAGTGGGCGTGTCAAAAAGTTTTTTGGAAAATCTATAGAAATATACAAAATATATTCAAAAATTAAAAATATCACATTTATCAAAAGTGCGGGTGTGAGAGCTTTGAGCGTTTTGTGGGGTGACAGGTTTGGGCGCTTTTTGGGCGTTGGTGTTGGCGTGGCAAACATTTTATTGACAATTCTATAGAAATTTACGGGATATATTCAAAAATTAAAAATTTTTCAAAAGTGTGGGTGTGTGAGGTTTGTGCGGTTTTTGGGCGTGGCAAAACGTTTTTTGGTAAATGTATAGAAATGTACAAGACATATTAAAAAAATATCAAAATATTTTTTTCACTTTTTTTTGGTCGTGACAGTTGTAGGCGTTTTGTGCGCGTTCGAGTAGGCGTGGCAAAAATGTTGTTTGCAAATCTATAGAAATGCAGAAGATTTGTTCAATAATTAAAAAATCTATAAATCTATAAAATCGTAAATCTATAAAAATGAACAAAATATATTAAAAAAACATCACAACATTTTTCACCATTTTTTTGGGCTTGACAGTTTTAGGCGTTCGAGTGGGCAAGGCAAAAATTTTGTGTGCTAATCTATAGAAATGTACAAGATATATTCACAAATTAAAAAATATAACATTTTTCAAAAGTGTGGGCGTGACAGTTTTGGGAGTTTTGTGGACGTTGTAGTGGGCGTGGCAAAAAGTTTTTTAGAAATTCAGTAGAAATGTATAGAAATAATTTAAAAATATCTAAAAATAATATCTAAAAAATATATAAAAATTTGAAGAAATATTCAAAAATTTTAAAATATCACATTTTTCAACACTGTGGGCGTGACAGTTTTAAACGGTTTTTGGGCGTTGGAGTGGGCGTGGCAAAAAGTATTTTGGCAAATCTATAGAAATGTACAAGATATATTCATAAATTAAAAAATATAACATTTTTCAAAAGTGTGGGCGTGACAGTTTTGGGCGGTTTGTGGGCGTTGGAGTGGGCGTGGCAAAACGTTTTTTGGTAAATCTATAGAAATGTACAAGACATATTAAAAAAATATCAATATTTTTTAAAATTTTTTTGGGCGTGACAGTTGTAGGCGTTTTGTGCGCGTTCGAGTGGGCGTGGCAAAAATGTTGTTTGCAAATCTATAGAAATGTAGAAGATTTGTTCAATAATTAAAAAAATCTATAAATCTATAAAATCGTAAATCTATAAAAATGTACAAAATATATTAAAAAAATAAAAAAATATCACAACATTTTTCAATAATGTGGGCGTGAAAGATTTTGTTGGTTTGTGGGCGTTGGAGTGGGCGTGGCATAAAGTTTTTTTTGGCAATTCTATAGAAATGTAGAAGATTTGTTCAATAAATAAAAATATCGCAAATCTATAGAAATGTACAAAATATATTCACAAATTAAAAAATATAACATTGTTCAAAAGTGTGGGAATGACAGTTTTGGGCGGTTTGTGGGCGTTGGAGTGGGCGTGGCAAAACTTTTTTTGGTAAATCTAAAGAAATGTACAAGAAAAATTAAAATAATATCAAAATATTTTTTCAAATTTTTTTGGGCGTGACAGTTTTAGGCGTTTTGTGCGCGTTCGAGTGGACGTAGCAAAAATTTTGTTTGCAAATCTATAGAAATGTACAAGATATATTCAAAATTTAAAATATATCACATTTTTCAAAAGTGTGGGCGTGACAGTTTTGGGAGGTTTGTGGGCGTTGGAGTGGGCGTGTGCAAAAAGTTTTTTGGCAAATCTATAGAAATGTACAAGATACATATATTCAAAAATTTAAAAATATCACAACATTTTTCAATAGTGTGGGCGTGAAAGATTTGGTTGGTTTGTGGGCGTTGGAGTGGGCGTGGCATAAAGTTTTTTGCAAATCTATAGAAATATACAAAATATATTCAAAAAATAAAAAATATCAAAATATTTTTAAACATTTTTTTGGAGATTACAGTTTTTGACGTTGGAGTGGGCGTGGCAAAAAGTTTTTTGGCAAATCTATAGAAATATACAAGATATATTCAAAAATTAAAAATATCACATTTATCAAAAGTGCGGTTGTGAGAGTTTTGAGCGTTTTGTGGGGTGACAGGTTTGGGCGCTTTTTGGGCGTTGGAGTTGGCGTGGCAAACATTTTTTTGGCAAATCTATAGTAATGTCCAAGATATATTCAAAAATAAAAAAATATCTCAACATTTTTTAAAAGTGTGTTTCTTGGAAATTCTATAGAAATGTATAGAAATAATTTAAAAATATCGCAAATCTATAGAAATGTACAAAATATATTCAAAAAATAAAAAATATCACAATATTTTTCAAAATTTTTTGGGTTTGACAGTTTTAGGCGTTTTGTGCGCGTTGAAGTGGGCGTGGCAAAAAGTTTCTGGGCAAATCTATAGAAATGTACAAGATACATATATTCAAAAATTTAAAAATATCACAACATTTTTCAATAGTGTGGGCGTGAAAGATTTGGTTGGTTTGTGGGCGTTGGAGTGGGCGTGGCATAGAGTTTTTTTTGCAAATCTATAGAAATATATAAAATATATTCAAAAAATAAAGAATATCAAAATATTTGTAAACATTTTTTTGGACTTTACAGTTTTTGACGTTGGAGTGGGCGTAGCAAAAAGTTTTTTGGAAAATCTATAGAAATGTACAAGATATATTTAAAAATTAAAAAATATCACAAAATTTTTCAATAGTGTGGGCGTGACCGTTTTGGGTGGTCTTTGAGCGTTGGAGTGGGCGTGGCAAAAAGTTTTTTGGCATATCTTTTGAAATGTACAAGATATATTCCAAAATTAAAAATATCACAAATTATTTTTGAAAATTTTTTTGGGCGTGATAGTTTTTAGTGGTTTGTGGGCGTTGGAGTGGGCGTGGCAAAAAGTTTTTTGGAAAATCTATAGAAATGTACAAGATATATTTAAAAATTTAAAAATATCACAAAATTTTTCAATAGTGTGGGCGTGACAGTTTTGGCCGGTCTTTGAGCGTTGGAGTGGGCGTGGCAAAAAGTCTTTTGACATATCTATTGAAATGTACAAGATATATTCCAAAATTAAAAAATATCACAATTTTTTAAAAAGTTTGGGAATGACAGTTTTGGGCGGTTTGTGGGGGTTCGAGTGGGCGTGGCAAAAATTTTGTTTGCAAATCTATAGAAATGTACAAGATATATACACAAATTAAAAAATATAACATTGTTCAAAAGTGTGGGCGTGACAGTTTTGGGAGGCTTGTGGACGTTGTAGTGGGCGTGGCAAAAAGTTTTTTGGAAAATCTATAGAATTGTAGAGGATTTGTTCAATAATTAAAAAATATCGCAAATCTATAGAAATGTACAAGATATATTCAGAAAATAAAAAATATCACAATATTTTTCCAAATTTTTTTTGGGCCTGACAGTTTTAGGCGTGTTGTGCGCTTTGGAGTGGGCGTGGCAAAAAGTTTTTTGGCAAATCTATAGAAATGTACAAGATACATATATTCAAAAATTTAAAAATATCACATTTTTCAATAGTGTGGCCGTGAAAGATTTGGTTGGCTTGTGGGCGTTGGAGTGGGCGTGGCATAAAGTTTTTTGGCAAATCTAAATAAAAGAAATATACAAAATGTATTCAAAAAATAAAAAATATCAAAATATTTTTCAACATTTTTTTGGACTTTACAGTTTTTGACGTTGGAGTGGGCGTGGCAAAAGGTTTTTTGGTAAATCTATAGAAATGTACAAGAAAAATTAAAATAATATCAAAATATTTTTTCAAATTTTTTTGGGCGTGACAGTTTTAGGCGTTTTGTGCGCGTTCGAGTGGACGTGGCAAAAATTTTGTTTGCAAATCTATAGAAATGTACAAGATATATTCAAAATTTAAAATATATCACATTTTTCAAAAGTGTGGGCGTGACAGTTTTGGGAGGTTTGTGGGCGTTGGAGTGGGCGTGTGCAAAAAGTTTTTTGGCAAATCTATAGAAATGTACAAGATACATATATTCAAAAATTTAAAAATATCACAACATTTTTCAATAGTGTGGGCGTGAAAGATTTGGTTGGTTTGTGGGCGTTGGAGTGGGCGTGGCATAAAGTTTTTTGCAAACCTATAGAAATATACAAAATATATTCAAAAAATAAAAAATATCAAAATATTTTTAAACATTTTTTTGGAGATTACAGTTTTTGACGTTGGAGTGGGCGTGGCAAAAAGTTTTTTGGCAAATCTATAGAAATATACAAGATATATTCAAAAATTAAAAATATCACATTTATCAAAAGTGCAGTTGTGAGAGTTTTGAGCGTTTTGTGGGGTGACAGGTTTGGGCGCTTTTTGGGCGTTGGAGTTGGCGTGGCAAACATTTTTTTGGCAAATCTATAGTAATGTCCAAGATATATTCAAAAATAAAAAAATATCTCAACATTTTTTAAAAGTGTGTTTCTTGGAAATTCTATAGAAATGTATAGAAATAATTTAAAAATATCGCAAATCTATAGAAATGTACAAAATATATTCAAAAAATAAAAAATATCACAATATTTTTCAAAATTTTTTGGGTTTGACAGTTTTAGGCGCTTTGTGCGCGTTGAAGTGGGCGTGGCAAAAAGTTTCTGGGCAAATCTATAGAAATGTACAAGATACATATATTCAAAAATTTAAAAATATCACAACATTTTTCAATAGTGTGGGCGTGAAAGATTTGGTTGGTTTGTGGGCGTTGGAGTGGGCGTGGCATAGAGTTTTTTTTGCAAATCTATAGAAATATATAAAATATATTCAAAAAATAAAGAATATCAAAATATTTGTAAACATTTTTTTGGACTTTACAGTTTTTGACGTTGGAGTGGGCGTAGCAAAAAGTTTTTTGGAAAATCTATAGAAATGTACAAGATATATTTAAAAATTTAAAAATATCACAAAATTTTTCAATAGTGTGGGCGTGACAGTTTTGGCCGGTCTTTGAGCGTTGGAGTGGGCGTGGCAAAAAGTCTTTTGACATATCTATTGAAATGTACAAGATATATTCCAAAATTAAAAAATATCACAAATTATTTTTGAACATTTTTTTGGACGTGACAGTTTTGAGCGGTTTGTGGGCGTTGGAGTGGGCGTGGCAAAAAGTTTTTTGGATAATTTATAGAAATTTACATGATATATTCCAAAATTAAAATATATCAAAATTTTGTTTACAAGTTTGGGCGTGACAGTTTTGGGCGGTTTGTGGGCGTTATATAGAATATAGAAATGTACAAGATATATTCAAAAATTAAAAATATCATATTTTTCAAAAGTGTTGGCGTGACAGTTTTGGGCGGTCTATCAGCGTTAGAGTGGGCGTGGCAAAAAGTTTTTTGGCAAATGTACAAGATATATTTAAAAATTAAAAAATATCACAAATTATTTAAATTTTTTTGGGCGCGGCACTTTTGAGCGGTTTGTGGTCGTTATTTTTTGGCATATCTATAGAAATGTACAAGATATATTCAAAAATTAAAAAATTCCACATTTTTCAATTGTATGGGCGTACAAGATATATTTAAAAATTAAAAAATATCAGAACATTTTTTAATATTGTGGGCGTGACAGTTTTGTTTGCGTGAGAGTGGGCATGGCAAAAACTTTTCTAGCAAATCTATAAAAATGTACAATATTTATTCAAAAATTAAAATATATCACAATTTTTTTCAATTGTGTGGGCCTGGCAGTTTTGGGCGGTTTTTGAGCGTTGGAATGGGCGTGGCAAAAAGTCTTTTGGCATATCTATAGAAATGTTTGAGATATATTGAAAAATTAAAAAATATCACAAATTATTTAAAAAAATTTTTTTTGGCTTGACAGATCTGAGCTGTTTATGGCCGTTGGAATGGGCGTGCCAAAAAGTTTTTTGGAATTTCTATAGAAATGTACAAGATATATTTGAAAATTTAAAAATATCACAACATTTTTTAATAGTGTGGGCGTGACAGTTTTGGGCGGTCTATGAGCGTTGGAGGGGGCGTGGCAAAATGTCTTTTGACATATCTATTGAAATGCACATAATATATTCAAAACTTAAAAAATATCATATTTTTCTAAAGTGTGGGCGAGACAGTATTGGGCGGTTTGTGGGCGTTAGAGTTGGTGTAGCACAAAGTTATTATTCAAATTATTTAAAAAAATTTTTTTTGGGCTTGACAGTTCTGATTGGTTTATGGGCGTTGGAATGGGCGTAGCAAAAAGTTTTTTTAAAAACTTTAGGAAATGTACTAGATATCTTCAAAATATAAAAAATATCACAACATTTATCAATAGTGTTTTTACAGGATATATTAAAAACTCAAAAAATATCATATTTTTCAAAAGTGTGGGCGTGACTGTTTTGGGCGGCTTGTGGGCGTTAGGGTGGACGTTTAAAAAAGTTTTTTGGCAAATCTATAGAAATGAACAAAATATATTAAAAAAATAAAAAATATCACAACATTTTTCAATAGTGTGGGCCTGACAGTTTTGGGCGGTTTGTGTGCGTTAGAGTGGGCGTGCAAAAAGTTTTTTGTCAAATCTATAGAAATGTACAAGATATATTCAAAATATAAAAAATATCACAAATTATTTTTAAATTTTTTTTTGGGCGTGACAGTTCTGGGCGGTTTGTGTGCGTTAGAGTGGGCGTGGCAAAAACTTTTTTAGGAAATCTATAGAAATTACCAAAATATATTAAAAAAATAAAAATTATCACAACATTTTTCAATAGTGTTGGCGTGACAGTTATGGGCGGTTTGTGTGCGTTAACGTGGGCATGGCAAAAACTTTTGTAGCATATCTATAGATTTGTACAAGATATATTTAAAAATTAAAAAATATCATAAATTATTTTTAAAATTTTTTATGGACTTGACAGTTTTGAACTGTTTATGGGCAATAGAGTGGGCGTGGCAAATTTTTTTTGGAAGATCTATAGAAATATACAAGATATATTTAAAAATTAAAATATATAACAAAAAAATATATTAAAAAATATCATAAATTATTTTTGATCGGTTTGTTGGCGTTGGAGTGGGCGTGGCAAAAAGTTTTTTGACATATCTAATAAAATGCTCATATGCTCAAATTTAAAAAAAAATTTTTTTCAAAAGTGTGGTCGTCACAGTTTTGGGCGGTTTGTGGGCGTTGGAGTGGGCGTGGGAAAAAGTTTTTTGGCAAATCTAGAGAAGTGTACAAGATGTAATCAAAAATTAAAAAATATCACATTTTTTAACAGTGTAATTGTGACAGTTTTCTACTGTTTGTGGGCGCTTGAGTGGGCGTGGCAAAAAGTTTTTTGGCAAATCTAGAGAAGTGTACAAGATATATTTAAAAATTAAAATATATAACAACAAAATATATTAAAAAAATAAAAAATATCACAAATTGGAATATGCGATAAAATATATCACATACAAGTTTTTCGGCAAAAATTTAGAAATTTACAAGATATATTCAAAACTTAAAAAATATCATATATTTCAAAAGTGTGGGCGTGACAGTTTTGGGCGGTTTGTGTGCGTTAAGGTGGGCGTGGCAAAAACTTTTTTAGCATATCTATAGAAATGTACAAAATATATTGAAAAATTAAAAAATATCACAAATTATTTAAAAAAATTTTTTTTGGCTTGACAGATCTGAGCTGTTTATGGCCGTTGGAATGGGCGTGCCAAAAAGTTTTTTGGAATTTCTATAGAAATGTACAAGATATATTTGAAAATTTAAAAATATCACAACATTTTTTAATAGTGTGGGCGTGACAGTTTTGGGCGGTCTATGAGCGTTGGAGGGGGCGTGGCAAAATGTCTTTTGACATATCTATTGAAATGCACATAATATATTCAAAACTTAAAAAATATCATATTTTTCTAAAGTGTGGGCGAGACAGTATTGGGCGGTTTGTGGGCGTTAGAGTTGGTGTAGCACAAAGTTATTATTCAAATTATTTAAAAAAATTTTTTTTGGGCTTGACAGTTCTGATTGGTTTATGGGCGTTGGAATGGGCGTAGCAAAAAGTTTTTTTAAAAACTTTAGGAAATGTACTAGATATCTTCAAAATATAAAAAATATCACAACATTTATCAATAGTGTTTTTACAGGATATATTAAAAACTCAAAAAATATCATATTTTTCAAAAGTGTGGGCGTGACTGTTTTGGGCGGCTTGTGGGCGTTAGGGTGGACGTTTAAAAAAGTTTTTTGGCAAATCTATAGAAATGAACAAAATATATTAAAAAAATAAAAAATATCACAACATTTTTCAATAGTGTTGGCGTGACAGTTTTGGGCGGTTTGTGTGCGTTAGAGTGGGCGTGGAAGATTTTGGAAAATCTATAGAAATGTAGAAGATTTGTTCAATAATTAAAAATATCGCAAATCTATAGAAATGTACAAGATATATTCAAAAATTAAAATATATCACATTTTTCAAAAGTGTGGGCGTGACAGTTTTGGGAGGCTTGTGGTCGTTGTAGTGGGCGTGGCAAAAAGTTTTTTGGAAAATCTAAAGAAATGTATAGAAATAATTTTAAAATATGGTAAATCTATATAAATGTACAAAATATATTAAAAAAATATCTCAATATTTTTCACCATTTTTTTGGGCTTGACAGTTTTAGGCGTTTTGTGGGCGTTTGAGTGGGCAGGGCAAAAATTTTGTGTGCTAATCTATAGAAAAGTGCAAGATATATTCACAAATTAAAAATGTTGGCGTGACAGTTTTGGGAGGCTTGTGGACGTTGTAGTGGGCGTAACAAAAAGTTTCTTGGAAATTCTATACAAATGTATAGAAATAATTTAAAAATATCGCAAATCTATAAAAATGTACAAAATATATTCAAAAAATACAACATATCACAATATTTTTCAAAATTTTTTGGGTTTGACAGTTTTAGGCTTTTTGTGGCAAAAAGTTTCTGGGAAAATCTATAGAAATGTTCAACACATATTCAAAAATTTAAAAAAATCACATTTTTCAAAAGTGTGGGTGTGAGAGGTTTGTGCGGTTTTTGGGCTCTGTAAAACGTTTTTTGGTAAATCTATAGAAATCTACAAGATATATTTAAAAAATATCAAAATATTTTTTAACATTTTTTTGGGCGTGACAGTTTTAGGCGTTTTGTGCGCGTTCGAGTGGGCGTGGCAAAAAGTTTTTTGGAAAATCTATAGAAATGTAGAAGATTTGTTCAATAATAAAAAAAAATCGCAAATCTATAGAAATGTACAAAATATATTCAAAAAATAAAAAATATCAATATATTTTTCAACATTTTTTTGGACTTTACAGTTTTAGACGTTGGAGTGGGCGTGGCAAAAAGTGTTTTGGCAAATCTATAGAAATATACAAGATATATTAAAAAAAATATCAAAATATTTTTTAACATTTTTTTGGGCGTGGCAAAAATGTTGTTTGCAAATCTATAGAAATGTACAAGATACATATATTCAAAAATTTAAAAATATCACAACATAATTTCAAAAGTGTTAGCGTGACAGTTTTGGGCGGTTTGTGGGCGTTGGAGTGGGCGTGGCAAAACGTTTTTTGGTAAATCTATAGAAATGTACAAGACATATTAAAAAAAATATCAAAATATTTTTTAACATTTTTTTGGGCGTGGCAAAAATGTTGTTTGCAAATCTATAGAAATGTAGAAGATTTGTTCAATAATTAAAAAATCTATAAATCTATAAAATCGTAAATCTATAAAAATGTACAAAATATATTAAAAAAATAAAAAAATATCACAACATTTTTCAATAATGTGGGCGTGAAAGATTTTGTTGGTTTGTGGGCGTTGGAGTGGGCGTGGCATAAAGTTTTTTTTGCAAATCTATAGAAATGTAGAAGATTTGTTCAATAATTAAAAATATCGCAAATCTATAGAAATGTACAAAATATATTCAAAAAATAAAAAATATCAATATATTTTTCAACATTTTTTTGGACTTTACAGTTTTAGACGTTGGAGTGGGCGTGGCAAAAAGTGTTTTGGCAAATCTATAGAAATATACAAGATATATTCAAAAATTAAAAATATCACATTTATCAAAAAATCTATAGAAAAATATATTCAAAAAATAAAAAATATCAATATATTTTTCAACATTTTTTTGGACTTTACAGTTTTAGACGTTGAAGTGGGCGTGCAAAAAGTATTTGGTCAAATCTATAGAAATGTACAAGATATATTCACAAATTAAAAAATATAACATTTTCCAAAAGTGTTGGCGTGACAGTTTTGGGCGGTTTGTGCGCGTTCGAGTGGGCATGGCAAAACGTTTTTTGGAAAATCTATAGAAATGTAGAAGATTTGTTCAATAATTAAAAATATCGCAAATCTATAGAAATGTACAAAATATATTCAAAAAATAAAAAATATCACAATATTTTTCCACATTTTTTTTGGGAGTGACAGTTTTAGGCCTTTTGTGTGCGTTCGAGTGGGCGTGGCAAAAATTTTGTTTGCAAATCTATAGAAATGTACAAGATATATTCAAAAATTAAAATATATCACATTTTTCAAAAGTGTGGGCGTGACAGTTTTGGGAGGTTTGTGGACGTTGTAGTGGGCGTGGCAAAAAGTTTTTTGGAAAATCTATAGAAATGTAGAGGATTTGTTCTGTAATTAAAAAATAACGCAAATCTATAGAAATGTACAAAATATATTAAAAAAAAAAAAAAAATATCACAATATTTTTCTAACATTTTTTTGGGTTTGACAGCTTTAGGCGTGTTGTGCGCTTTGGAGTGGGCGTGGCAAAAAGTTTTTTGGCAAATCTATAGAAATGTACAAGATACATATATTCAAAAATTTAAAAATATCACGTTTTTCAATAGTGTGGCCGTGAAAGATTTGGTTGGCTTGTGGGCGTTGGATTGGGCGTGGCATAAAGTTTTTTGGCAAATCTAAATAAAAGAAATATACAAAATGTATTCAAAAAATAAAAAATATCAAAATATTTTTCAACATTTTTTTGGACTTTACAGTTTTTGACGTTGGAGTGGGCGTGGCAAAAGGTTTTTTGGTAAATCTATAGAAATGTACAAGAAAAATTTAAATAATATCAAAATATTTTTTAAAATTTTTTTGGGCGTGACAATTTAGGCGTTTTGTACGCGTTCGAGTGGGCGTGGCAAAAATTTTGTTTGCAAATCTATAGAAATGTACGAGATATATTCAAAAATTAAAAAATATATACAGTTTTGGGCCGTTTGTGGGCGTTGGAGTGGGCGTGCAAATATTTTTTTGGCAAATCTATAGAAATATACAAAATATATTCAAAAAAAAAAAAATATCAAAATATTTTTCAACATTTTTTTGGATTTTACAGTTTTTGACGTTGGAGTGGGCGTGGCAAACAGTTTTTGGCAAATCTATAGAAATATACAAAATATATACAAAAAATATCAAAATATTTTTCAACATTTTATTGGACTTTGGTTTGTGGACGTTGTAGGGGGCATGGCAATAAGTTTTTTGGAAAATCTCTAGAAATGTAGAAGATTTGTTCAATAATTAAAAACTATCGCAAATTTATAAGAATGTACAAAATATATAAAAAAATATCACAATATTTTTCACAATTTTTTTATGCTTGACAGTTTTAGGAGTTTTGTGGGCGTTCGAGTGGGCAGGGCAAAAATTTTGTGTGCTAATCTATTGAAATGTACAAGATATATTCACAAATTAAAAAATATAACATTTTTCAAAAGTGTTGGCAACCTCCAACGCCCAAAAACCGTTTAAAACTGTCACGACACCAGTTTTGAAAAATGTGATTTTTTATAATTTTTTAATAAATCCTGTACATTTCTATAGATTTGGCAAAAAAATGTTTGCCACGCCAACTCCAACGTCCAAAAAGCGCCCAAACCTGTCACGCCCACACTTTTGAAAAATGTTATATTTTTTAATTTTTGAATATATCTTGTACATTTCTATAGATTTGCCCAGAAACTTTTTGCCATGCCCACTATAACGTCCACAAACATCCCAAAACTGTCACGCCCACACTTTTAAAAAAAATGTGATATTTTTAATTTTTGAATATATATTGTATATTTCTATAGATTTGCAAAAAAAACTTTATGCCACGCCCACTCCAACGCCCACAAACCAACAAAATCTTTCACTCCCACAATTTTGAAAAATGTTGTGATATTTTTAAATTTTTGAATATTTGTATATTGTACATTTCTATAGATTTGCCAAAAAACTTTTTGCCACGCAACCTCCAACGCCCAAAAACCGTTTAAAACTGTCACGACACCAGTTTTGAAAAATGTGATTTTTTATAATTTTTTAATATATCCTGTACATTCCTATAGATTTGCCAAAAAAATGTTTGCCACGCCAACTCCAACGTCCAAAAAGTGCCCAAACCTGTCACGCCCACACTTTTGAAAAATGTTATATTTTTTAATTTTTGAATATATCTTGTACATTTCTATAGATTTGCCCAGAAACTTTTTGCCACGCCCAATCCAACGCCCACAAACCAACAAAATCTTTCACGCCCACATTATTGAAAAATGTTGTGATATTTTTAAATTTTTGAATATTTGTATCTTGTACATTTCTATAGATTTGCCAAAAAACTTTTTGCCACGCCCACTCCAACGCCCAAAAACCGTTTAAAACTGTCACGCCCACAGTTTTGAAAAATGTGATTTCTTATTATTTTTCAATATATCCTGTACATTTCTATAGATTTGCCAAAAAACTTTTTGCCACGCCCACTCCAACGCCCACAAACCGACCAAAACTGTCACGCCAACACTTTTGAAAAATGTTGTGATATTTTTAAATTTTTGAATATTTGTATATTGTACATTTCTATAGATTTGCCAAACAACTTTTTTCCACGCCCACTCCAACGCCCACAAACCGCCCAAAACTGTGAATATATCTTGTACGTTTCTATAGATTAGCACACAAAATTTTTTCCCTGCCCACTCGAACGCCCACAAAACGCCAAAAACTGTCAAACCCAAAAAAAATTGGAAAAATATTGTGATATTTTTTATTTTTTGTATATATTTTGTACATTTCTATAGATTTTCGATTTTTTTTAATTATTGAACAAATCTTCTATATTTCTATATATTTTCCAAAAAACTTTTTGCCACGCCCAAAGCGGCCAAACCTGTCACCCCACAAAACGCTCAAAACACTCACACCCGCACTTTTGATAAATGTGATATTTTTAATTTTTGAATATATCTTGTATATTTCTATATTATAATGTATATATACTATATATATATACTATATACTATAATGTATATTTCTATACCTAAAACTGTCAAGCCCAAAAAAATGGTAAAAAATATTGAGATATTTTTTTATTTTTTTAATATATTTTGTACATTTTTATAGATTTACGATATTTTAAAATTATATCTATACATTTCTTTAGAATTTCCAAAAAACTTTATGCCACGCCCACTCCAACGCCCACAAACCAACCAAATCTTTCACGCCCACACTATTGAAAAATGTTGTGATATTTTTAAATTTTTGAATATATGTATCTTGTACATTTCTATAGATTTGCCAAAGAACTTTTTGCCACGCCCACTCCAACATTTTTCAATAGTGTGGCCGTGAAAGATTTGGTTGGCTTGTGGGCGTTGGATTGGGCGTGGCATAAAGTTTTTTGGCAAATCTAAATAAAAGAAATATACAAAATGTATTCAAAAAATAAAAAATATCAAAATATTTTTAAACATTTTTTTGGACTTTACAGTTTTTGACGTTGGAGTGGGCGTGGTAAAAAGTTTGTTGGAAATTCTATAGAAATGTATAGAAATATTTTAAAAATATCGTAAATCTATAGAAATGTACAAAATATATTCAAAAAATAAAAAATATCACAATATTTTTCAAAATTTTTTGGGTTTGACAGTTTTAGGCGTTTTGTGCGCGTTGAAGTGGGCGTGGCAAAAAGTTTCTGGGCAAATCTATAGAAATGTACAACTCATATTCAAAAATTTTAAAAAATAACATTTTTCAAAAGTGTGGGTGTGAGAGGTTTGTGCGGTTTTTGGGCGTGGCAAAACGTTTTTTGGTAAATCTATAGAAATGTACAAGATATATTTAAAAAATATCAAAATATTTTTTAACATTTTTTTGGGCGTCACAGTTTTAGGCGTTTGGTGCGCGTTCGAGTGGGCGTGGCAAAAAGTTTTTTGGAAAATCTATAGAAATGTAGAAGATTTGTTCAATAATTAAAAAAAAATCGCAAATCTATAGAAATGTACAAAATATATTCAAAAAATAAAAAATATCACAATATTTTTCCAAATTTTTTTTGGTCTTGACAGTTTTAGGCGTTTTGTGGGCGTTCGAATGGGCAGGGAAAAAATTTTGTGTGCTAATCTATAGAAACGTACAAGATATATTCAAAAATTAAAAAATATAACATTTTTCAAAAGTGTGGGCGTGACAGGTTTGGGCGCTTTTTGGACGTTGGAGTTGGCGTGGCAAACATTTTTTTGCCAAATCTATAGAAATGTACAGGATATATTGAAAAATAATAAAAAATCACATTTTTCAAAACTGTGGGCGTGACAGTTTTAAACGGTTTTTGGGCGTTGGAGGGGGCGTGGCAAAAAGTTTTTTGGCAAATCTATAGAAATGTACAAGATATATTCAAAAATTAAAAAATATAACATTTTTCAAAAGTATGGGCGTGACAGGTTTGGGCTCTTTTTGGACGTTGGAGTTGGCGTGGCAAACATTTTTTTGCCAAATCTATAGAAATGTACAGGATATATTGACAAATAATAAAAAATCACATTTTTCAAAACTGTGGGCGTGACAGTTTTAAACGGTTATTGGGCGTTGGAGGGGGCGTGCAAAAAGTATTTGGTCAAATCTATAGAAATGTATAAGATATATTCACAAATTAAAAAATATAACATTTTTCAAAAGTGTTGGCGTGACAGTTTTGGGCGGTTTGTGGGCGTTGGAGTGGGCGTGGCAAAAAGTATTTTGGCAAATCTATAGAAATATACAAAATATATTCAAAAAATAAAAAATATCAAAATATTTTTAAACATTTTTTTGGACTTTACAGTTTTTGACGTTGGAGTGGGCGTTACAAAAAGTTTTTTGGTAAATCTATAGAAATGTACAAGACATATTAAAAAAATATCAAAATATTTTTTAACATTTTTTTGGGCGTGACAGTTTTAGGCTTTTTGTGCGCGTTCGAGTGGGCGTGGCAAAAAGGTTTTTGGAAAATCTATAGAAATGTAGAAGATTTGTTCAATAATAAAAAAAATCGCAAATCTATAGAAATGTACAAAATATATTCAAAAAATAAAAAATATCACAATATTTTTCCAAATTTTTTTGGGTTTGACAGTTTTTGGCGTTTTGTGAGCGTTCGAGTGGGCAGGAAAAAAATGTTGTGTGCTAATCTATAGAAACGTACAAGATATATTCACAGTTTTGGGCGGTTTGTGGGCGTTGGCAAAAAGTTGTTTGGCAAATCTATAGAAATGTACAAGATACATATATTCAAAAATTTAAAAATATCACAACATTTTTCAAAAGTGTTGGCGTGACAGTTTTGGGCGGTTTGTGGGCGTTGGAGTGGGCGTGGAAAAAAGTTTTTTGGTAAATCTATAGAAATGTACAAGACATAATAAAAAAATATCAAAATATTTTTTAACATTTTTTTGGGCGTGGAAAAATGTTGTTTGCAAATCTATAGAAATGTAGAAGATTTGTTCAATAATTAAAAAATCTATAAATCTATAAAATCGTAATTCTATAAAAATGTACAAAAATATTAAAAAAAATATCACAACATTTTTCAATAATGTGGGCGTGAAAGATTTTGTTGGTTTGTGGGCGTTGGAGTGGGCGTGGCATAAAGTTTTTTTTGGCAAATCTATAGAAATGTAGAAGATTTGTTCAATAATTAAAAATATCGCAAATCTATAGAAATGTACAAAATATATTCAAAAAATAAAAAATATCAATATATTTTTCAACATTTTTTTGGACTTTACAGTTTTTGACGTTGGAGGGGGCGTTGCTAAAAGTGTTTTGGCAAATCTATAGAAATATACAAGATATATTCAAAAATTAAAAATATCACATTTATCAAAAAATCTATAGAAATGTACAAGATATATTCACAAATTAAAATATATAACATTTCCCAAAAGTGTTGGCGTGACAGTTTTGGGCGGTTTGTGCGCGTTCGAGTGGGCATTGCAAAACGTTTTTTGGAAAATCTATAGAAATGTAGAAGATTTGTTCAATAATTAAAAATATCGCAAATCTATAGAAATGTACAAAATATATTCAAAAAATAAAAAATATCACAATATTTTTCAACATTTTTTTGGGGAGTGACAGTTTTAGGCCTTTTGTGTGCGTTCGAGTGGGCGTGGCAAAAATTTTGTTTGCAAATCTATAGAAATGTACAAGATATATTCAAAAATTAAAATATATCACATTTTTCAAAAGTGTGGGCGTGACAGTTTTGGGAGGTTTGTGGACGTTGTAGTGGGCGTGGCAAAAAGTTTTTTGGAAAATCTATAGAAATGTAGAGGATTTGTTCAATAATTAAAAAATATCGCAAATCTATAGAAATGTACAAAATATATTCAAAAAATAAAAAATATCACAATATTTTTCTAACATTTTTTTGGGTTTGACAGCTTTAGGCGTGTTGTGCGCTTTGGAGTGGGCGTGGCAAAAAGTTTTTTGGTAAATTTATAGAAATGTACAAGAAAAATTAAAATAATATCAAAATAATTTTTAAAATTTTTTTGGGCGTGACAGTTTTAGGCGTTTTGTGCGCGTTTGAGTGGGCGTGGCAAAAATTTTGTTTGCAAATCTATACAAATGTACGAGATATATTCAAAAAATAAAAAATATATACAGTTTTGGGCGGTTTGTGGGCGTTGGAGTGGGCGTGGCAAATATTTTTTTGGCAAATCTATAGAAATATACAAAATATATTCAAAAAATAAAAAATATCAAAATATTTTTCAACATTTTTTTTGGATTTTACAGTTTTTGACGTTGGAGTGGGCGTGGCAAACAGTTTTTTTGGCAAATCTATAGAAATATACAAAATATATACAAAAAATATCAAAATATTTTTCAACATTTTTTTGGACTTTGGACTTTGGTTTGTGGACGTTGTAGTGGGCGTGGAAATAAGTTTTTTGGAAAATCTATAGAAATGTAGAAGATTTGTTCAATAATTAAAAAATATCGCAAATTTATAAGAATGTACAAAATATATAAAAAAATAAAAAAATATCTCAATATTTTTTACCATTTTTTTGGGCTTGACAGTTTTAGGCGTTTTGTGGGCGTTTGAGTGGGCAGGGCAAACATTTTTTTGGCAAATCTATAGAAATGTACAGGATATATTCAAAACTAAAAAAATATCTACATTTTTTAAAAGTGTGGGCGTGACAGTTTTGGGAGGTTTGTTGTAGTGGGCGTGGCAAAAAGTTTCTTGGAAATTCTATAGAAATGTATAGAAATAATTTAAAAATATCGCAAATCTATAAAATTTTGGCAAATCTATAGAAATGTACAATATACAAATATTCAAAAATTTAAAAATATCAAAACATTTTTCAAAATTGTGGGAGTGAAAGATTTTGTTGGTTTGTGGGCGTTGGAGTGGGCGTGGCATAAAGTTTTTTTGCAAATCTATAGAAATATACAAGATATATTCAAAAAATAAAAAAAATCACAATATTTTTCCAAATTTTTTTGGGTTTGACAGTTTTTGGCGTTTTGTGGGCGTTCGAGTGGGCAGGGAAAAAATTTTGTGTGCTAATCTATAGAAACGTACAAGATATATTCACAGTTTTGGGCGGTTTGTGGGCGTTGGAGTGGGCGTGGCAAAAAGTTGTTTGGCAAATCTATAGAAATGTACAAGATACATAAATTCAAAAATTTAAAAATATCACAACATTTTTCAAAAGTGTTGGCGTGACAGTTTTGGTCGGTTTGTGGGCGTTGGAGTGGGCGTGGCAAAAAGTTTTTTGGCAAATCTATAGAAATGTACAGGATATGTTGAAAAATAATAAAAAATCACATTTTCCAAAACTGTGGGCGTGACAGTTTTAAACGGTTTTTGGGCGTTGGAGTGGGCGTGGCAAAAAGTATTTTGGCAAATCTATAGAAATGTAGAAGATTTGTTCAATAATTAAAAAATATCGCAAATTTATAAAAATGTACAAAATATATAAAAAAATAAAAAAATATCACAATATTTTTCATAATTTTTTTGGGCTTGACAGTTTTAGGCGTTTTTTGGGCGTTCGAGTGGGCAGGGCAAAAATGTTGTGTGCTAATCTATAGAAATGTACAAGATATATTCACAAATTAAAAAATATAACATTTTTCAAAAGTGTTGGAGTGACAGTTTTGGGCAAATCTATAGAAATGTACAAGATACATATATTCAAAAATTAAAAAATATCAAAATTTTTCAATAGTGTCGAAGTGAAAGATTTGGTTGGTTTGTGGGCGTTGGAGTGGGCGTGGCATAAAGTTTTTCCGCAAATCTATAGAAATATACAAAATATATTCAAAAAATAAAAAATATCAAAATATTTTTAAACATTTTTTTGGACTTTACAGTTTTTGACGTTGGAGTGGGCGTGCCAAAAAGTTTTTTGGCAAATCTATAGAAATATACAAGATATATATTCAAAAATTAAAAATATCACATTTATCAAAAGTGCGGGTGTAAGAATTTTTGAGCGTTTTGTGCGCGTTCGAGTGGGCGTGGCAAAAAGTTTTTTGGCAAATCTATAGAAATGTACAAGATACATATATTCAAAAATTTAAAAATATCACAACATTTTTCAATAGTGTGGGCGTGAAAGATTTGGTTGGTTTGTGGGCGTTGGAGTGGGCGTGGCATAAAGTTTTTTGGAAATTCTAAAGAAATGTATAGATATAATTTTAAAATATCGTAAATCTATAAAAATTTACAAAATATATTAAAAAAATAAAAAAATATCTCAATATTTTTTACCATTTTTTTGGGCTTGACAGTTTTAGGTATAGAAATATACAAGATATATTCAAAAATTAAAAATATCACATTTATCAAAAGTGCGGGTGTGAGAGTTTTGAGCGTTTTGTGGGGTGACAGGTTTGGCCGCTTTTTGGGCGTTGGAGTTGGCGTGGCAAAAATTTTTTTGGCAAATCTATAGAAATGTACAGGATATATTCAAAAATAAAAAAATATCTCAACATTTTTTAAAAGTGAGGTCGTGACAGTTTTGGGAGGTTTGTGGTCGTTGTAGTGGGCGTGGCAAAATGTTTCTTGGAAATTCTATAGAAATGTATAGAAATAATTTAAAAATATCGCAAATCTATAAAATTTTGGCAAATCTATAGAAATGTACAATATACAAATATTCAAAAATTTAAAAATATCAAAACATTTTTCAAAATTGTGGGAGTGAAAGATTTTGTTGGTTTGTGGGCGTTGGAGTGGGCGTGGCATAAAGTTTTTTTGCAAATCTATAGAAATATACAATATATATTCAAAAATTAAAAATATCACATTTTTTTTAAAAGTGTGGGCGTGACAGTTTTGGGATGTTTGTGGACGTTATAGTGGGCATGGCAAAAAGTTTCTGGGCAAATCTATAGAAATGTACAAGATATATTCAAAAATTAAAAAATATAACATTTTTCAAAAGTGTGGGCGTGACAGGTTTGGGCGCTTTTTGGACGTTGGAGTTGGCGTGGCAAACATTTTTTTGCCAAATCTACAGAAATGTACAGGATATATTGAAAAATAATAAAAAATCACATTTTTCAAAACTGTGGGCGTGACAGTTTTAAACGGTTATTGGGCGTTGGAGGGGGCGTGGCAAAAAGTATTTTGTCAAATCTATAGAAATGTATAAGATATATTCACAAATTAAAAAATATAACATTTTTCAAAAGTGTTGGCGTGACAGTTTTGGGCGGTTTGTTGGCGTTGGAGTGGGCGTGGCAAAAAGTATTTTGGCAAATCTATAGGAATGTACAAGATACATATATTCAAAAATTTAAAAATATCAACATTTTTCAATAGTGCGGGCGTGAAAGATTTGTTTGGTTTGTGGGCGTTGGAGAGGGCGTGGCATAAAGTTTTTTTGCAAATCTATAGAAATATACAAAATATATTCAAAAAATAAAAAATATCAAAATATTTTTAAACATTTTTTTGGACTTTACAGTTTTTGACGTTGGAGTGGGCGTGGTAAAAAGTTTGTTGGAAATTCTATAGAAATGTATAGAAATAATTTTAAAATATCGTAAATCTATAGAAATGTACAAAATATATTCAAAAAATAAAAAATATCACAATATTTTTCAAAATGTTTTGGGTTTGACAGTTTTAGGCGTTTTGTGCGCGTTGAAGTGGGCGTGGCAAAAAGTTTCTGGGCAAATCTATAGAAATGTACAACACATATTCAAAAATTTAAAAAAATAACATTTTTCAAAAGTGTGGGTGTGAGAGGTTTGTGCGGTTTTTGGGCGTGGCAAAACGTTTTTTGGTAAATCTATAGAAATGTACAAGATATATTTAAAAAATATCAAAATATTTTTTAACATTTTTTTGGGCGTCACAGTTTTAGGCGTTTTGTGCGCGTTCGAGTGGGCGTGGCAAAAAGTTTTTTGCCAAATCTATAGAAATGTACAAGATACAAATATTCAAAAATTTAAAAATATCACAACATTTTTCAATAATGTGGGCGTGAAAGATTTTGTTGGTTTGTGGGCGTTCGAGTGGGCGTGGCAAAAAGTTTTTTGGAAAATCTATAGAAATGTAGAAGATTTGTTCAATAATAAAAAAAATCGCAAATCTATAGAAATGTACAAAATATATTCAAAAAATAAAAAATATCACAATATTTTTCCAAATTTTTTTGGGTTTGACAGTTTTTAACGTTTTGTGAGCGTTCGAGTGGGCAGGAAAAAACGTACAAGATATATTCACAGTTTTGGGCGGTTTGTAGGCGTTGGCAAAAAGTTGTTTGGCAAATCTATAGAAATGTACAAGATACATATATTCAAAAATTTAAAAATATCACAACATTTTTCAAAAGTGTTGGCGTGACAGTTTTGGGCGGTTTGTGGGCGTTGGAGTGGGCGTGGCAAAACGTTTTTTGGTAAATCTATAGAAATGTACAAGACATAATAAAAAAATATCAAACTATTTTTTAACATTTTTTTGGGCGTGGCAAAAATGTTGTTTGCAAATCTATAGAAATGTAGAAGATTTGTTCAATAATTAAAAAATCTATAAATCTATAAAATCGTAATTCTATAAAAATGTACAAAATATATTAAAAAAAATATCACAACATTTTTCAATAATGTGGGCGTGAAAGATTTTGTTGGTTTGTGGGCGTTGGAGTGGGCGTGGCATAAAGTTTTTTTGGCAAATCTAAAGAAATGTAGAAGATTTGTTCAATAATTAAAAATATCGCAAATCTATAGAAATGTACAAAATATATTCAAAAAATAAAAAATATCAATATATTTTTCAACATTTTTTTGGACTTTACAGTTTTTGACGTTGGAGGGGGCGTGGCTAAAAGTGTTTTGGCAAATCTATAGAAATATACAAGATATATTCAAAAATTAAAAATATCACATTTATCAAAAAATCTATAGAAATGTACAAGATATATTCACAAATTAAAAAATATAACATTTTCCAAAAGTGTTGGCGTGACAGTTTTGGGCGGTTTGTGCGCGTTCGAGTGGGCATTGCAAAACGTTTTTTGGAAAATCTATAGAAATGTAGAAGATTTGTTCAATAATTAAAAATATCGCAAATCTATAGAAATGTACAAAATATATTCAAAAAATAAAAAATATCACAATATTTTTCCACATTTTTTTTGGGAGTGACAGTTTTAGGCCTTTTGTGTGCGTTTTAGTGGGCGTGGCAAAAATTTTGTTTGCAAATCTATAGAAATGTACAAGATATATTCAAAAATTAAAATATATCACATTTTTCAAAAGTGTGGGCGTGACAGTTTTGGGAGGTTTGTGGACGTTGTAGTGGGCGTGGCAAAAAGTTTTTTGGAAAATCTATAGAAATGTAGAGGATTTGTTCAATAATTAAAAAATATCGCAAATCTATAGAAATGTACAAAATATATTCAAAAAATAAAAAATATCACAATATTTTTCTAACATTTTTTTGGGTTTGACAGCTTTAGGCGTGTTGTGCGCTTTGGAGTGGGCGTGGCAAAAAGTTTTTTGGCAAATCTATAGAAATGTACAAGATACATCTATTCAAAAAATTAAAAATATCACAACATTTTTCAATAGTGTGGCCGTGAAAGATTTGGTTGGCTTGTGGGCGTTGGATTGGGCGTGGCATAAAGTTTTTTGGCAAATCTAAATAAAAGAAATATACAAAATATATTCAAAAAATAAAAAATATCAAAATATTTTTCAACATTTTTTTCAACAGTTTTTGACGTTGGAGTGGGCGTGGCAAAAGGTTTTTTGGTAAATCTATAGAAATGTACAAGAAAAATTAAAATAATATCAAAATATTTTTTAAAATTTTTTTGGGCGTGACAGTTTTAGGCGTTTTGTGCGCGTTTGAGTGGGCGTGGCAAAAATTTTGTTTGCAAATCTATACAAATGTACGAGATATATTCAAAAATTAAAAAATATATACAGTTTTGGGCGGTTTGTGGGCGTTGGAGTGGGCGTGGCAAATATTTTTTTGGCAAATCTATAGAAATATACAAAATATATTCAAAAAATAAAAAATATCAAAATATTTTTCAACATTTTTTTTGGATTTTACAGTTTTTGACGTTGGAGTGGGCGTGGCAAACAGTTTTTTGGCAAATCTATAGAAATATACAAAATATATACAAAAAATATCAAAATATTTTTCAACATTTTTTTGGACTTTGGACTTTGGTTTGTGGACGTTGTAGTGGGCGTGGAAATAAGTTTTTTGGAAAATCTATAGAAATGTAGAAGATTTGTTCAATAATTAAAAAATATCGCAAATTTATAAGAATGTACAAAATATATAAAAAAATAAAAAAATATCTCAATATTTTTTACCATTTTTTTGGGCTTGACAGTTTTAGGCGTTTTGTGGGCGTTTGAGTGGGCAGGGCAAACATTTTTTTGGCAAATCTATAGAAATGTACAGGATATATTCAAAACTAAAAAAATATCTCTACATTTTTTAAATGTGTGGGCGTGACAGTTTTGGGAGGTTTGTTGTAGTGGGCGTGGCAAAAAGTTTCTTGGAAATTCTATAGAAATGTATAGAAATAATTTAAAAATATCGCAAATCTATAAAAATGTACAAAATATATTCAAAAAATACAACATATCACAATATTTTACAAAATTTTTTGGGTTTGACAGTTTTAGGCTTTTTGTGCGCGTTGTAGTGGGCGTGGCAAAAAGTTTCTGGGCAAATCAATAGAAATGTTCAACACATATTCAAAAATTTTAAAAAATCACATTTTTCAAAAGTGTGGGTGTGAGAGGTTTGTGCGGTTTTTGGGCTCGGTAAAACGTTTTTTGGTAAATCTATAGAAATGTACAAGATATATTTAAAAAATATCAAAATATTTTTTAACATTTTTTTGGGCGTGACAGTTTTAGGCGTTTTGTGCGCGTTCGAGTGGGCGTGGCAAAAAGTTTTTTGGAAAATCTATAGAAATGTACAAGATACATATATTCAAAAATTTAAAAATATCACAACATTTTTCAAAAGTGTTGGCGTGACAGTTTTGGTCGGTTTGTGGGCGTTGGAGTGGGCGTGGCAAAAAGTTTTTTGGCAAATCTATAGAAATGTACAGGATATATTGAAAAATAATAAGAAATCACATTTTTCAAAACTGTGGGCGTGACAGTTTTAAACAGTTTTTGGGTGTTGGAGTGGGCGTGGCAAAAAGTTTTTTGGCAAATCTATAGAAATGTACAATATACAAATATTCAAAAATTTAAAAATATCACAACATTTTTCAAAATTGTGGGAGTGAAAGATTTTGTTGGTTTGTGGGCGTTGGAGTGGGCGTGGCATAAAGTTTTTTTTGCAAATCTATAGAAATATACAAGATATATTCAAAAAATAAAAAAATCACAATATTTTTCCAAATTTTTTTGGGTTTGACAGTTTTTGGCGTTTTGTGGGCGTTCGAGTGGGCAGGGAAAAAATTTTGTGTGCTAATCTATAGAAACGTACAAGATATATTCACAGTTTTGGGCGGTTTGTGGGCGTTGGAGTGGGCGTGGCAAAAAGTTGTTTGGCAAATCTATAGAAATGTACAAGTTACATAAATTCAAAAATTTAAAAATATCACAACATTTTTCAAAAGTGTTGGCGTGACAGTTTTGGTCGGTTTGTGGGCGTTGGAGTGGCCGTGGCAAAAAGTTTTTGGGCAAATCTATAGAAATGTACAGGATATGTTGAAAAATAATAAAAAATCACATTTTCCAAAACTGTGGGCGTGACAGTTTTAAACGGTTTTTGGGCGTTGGAGTGGGCGTGGCAAAAAGTATTTTGGCAAATCTATAGAAATGTAGAAGATTTGTTCAATAATTAAAAAATATCGCAAATTTATAAAAATGTACAAAATATATAAAAAAATATCACAATATTTTTCATAATTTTTTTGGGCTTGACAGTTTTAGGCGTTTTTTGGGCGTTCGAGTGGGCAGGGCAAAAATGTTGTGTGCTAATCTATAGAAATGTACAAGATATATTCACAAATTAAAAAATATAACATTTTTCAAAAGTGTTGGAGTGACAGTTTTGGGCAAATCTATAGAAATGTACAAGATACATATATTCAAAAATTAAAAAATATCAAAATTTTTCAATAGTGTCGGAGTGAAAGATTTGGTTGGTTTGTGGGCGTTGGAGTGGGCGTGGCATAAAGTTTTTGTGCAAATCTATAGAAATATACAAAATATATTCAAAAAATAAAAAATATCAAAATATTTTTAAACATTTTTTTGGACTTTACAGTTTTTGACGTTGGAGTGGGCGTGCCAAAAAGTTTTTTGGCAAATCTATAGAAATATACTAGATATATATTCAAAAATTAAAAATATCACATTTATCAAAAGTGCGGGTGTGAGAATTTTTGAGCGTTTTGTGGGGTGACAGGTTTGGCCACATTTTGGGAGTTGGAGTTGGCGTGCCAAACATTTTTTTTTGCAAGTCTATAGAAATGTACAGGATATATTCAAAAATAAAAAAATATCTCAACATTTTTTAAAAGTGTGGGCGTGACAGTTTTGCGAGGTTTGTGGACGTTGTAGTGGGCGTGGCAAAAAGTTTCTGGGCAAATCTATAGAAATGTACAAGATATATTCAAAAATTAAAAAATATCACAATATTTTTCAAAATTTTTTGGGTTTGACAGTTTTAGGCGTTTTGTGCGCGTTGAAGTGGGCGTGGCAAAAAGTTTTTTGGCAAATCTATAGAAATGTACAGGATATATTGAAAAATAATAAGAAATCACATTTTTCAAAACTGTGGGCGTGACAGTTTTAAACGGTTTTTGGGCGTTGGAGTGGGCGTGGCAAAAAGTTTTTTGGCAAATTTATAGAAATGTACAATATACAAATATTCAAATATTTAAAAATATGACAACATTTTTCAAAATTGTGGGAGTGAAAGATTTTGTTGGTTTGTGGGCGTTGGAGTGGGCGTGGCATAAAGTTTTTTTGCAAATCTATAGAAATATACAAGATATATTCAAAAAATAAAAAAAATCACAATATTTTTCCAAATTTTTTTGGGTTTGACAGTTTTTGGCGTTTTGTGGGCGTTCGAGTGGGCAGGGAAAAAATTTTGTGTGCTAATCTATAGAAACGTACAAGATATATTCACAGTTTTGGGCGGTTTGTGGGCGTTGGAGTGGGCGTGGCAAAAAGTTGTTTGGCAAATCTATAGAAATGTACAAGATACATAAATTCAAAAATTTAAAAATATCACAACATTTTTCAAAAGTGTTGGCGTGACAGTTTTGGTCGGTTTGTGGGCGTTGGAGTGGGCGTGGCAAAAAGTTTTTTGGCAAATCTATAGAAATGTACAGGATATGTTGAAAAATAATAAAAAATCACATTTTCCAAAACTGTGGGCGTGACAGTTTTAAACGGTTTTTGGGCGTTGCAGTGGGCGTGGCAAAAAGTTTTTTGGCAAATTTATAGAAATGTACAATATACAAATATTCAAATATTTAAAAATATGACAACATTTTTCAAAATTGTGGGAGTGAAAGATTTTGTTGGTTTGTGGGCGTTGGAGTGGGCGTGGCATAAAGTTTTTTTGCAAATCTATAGAAATATACAAGATATATTCAAAAAATAAAAAAAATCACAATATTTTTCCAAATTTTTTTGGGTTTGACAGTTTTTGGCGTTTTGTGGGCGTTCGAGTGGGCAGGGAAAAAATTTTGTGTGCTAATCTATAGAAACGTACAAGATATATTCACAGTTTTGGGCGGTTTGTGGGCGTTGGAGTGGGCGTGGCAAAAAGTTGTTTGGCAAATCTATAGAAATGTACAAGATACATAAATTCAAAAATTTAAAAATATCACAACATTTTTCAAAAGTGTTGGCGTGACAGTTTTGGTCGGTTTGTGGGCGTTGGAGTGGGCGTGGCAAAAAGTTTTTTGGCAAATCTATAGAAATGTACAGGATATGTTGAAAAATAATAAAAAATCACATTTTCCAAAACTGTGGGCGTGACAGTTTTAAACGGTTTTTGGGCGTTGCAGTGGGCGTGGCAAAAAGTATTTTGGAAAATCTATATAAATGTAGAAGATTTCTTCAATAATTAAAAAAAATCGCAAATCTATAGAAATGTACAAAATATATTCAAAAAATAAAAAATATCACAATATTTTTCCAATTTTATTTTGGTCTTGACAGTTTTAGGCGTTTTGTGGGCGTTCGAGTGGGCAGGGAAAAAATTTTGTGTGCTAATCTATAGAAACGTACAAGATATATTCACAGTTTTGGGCGGTTTGTGGGCGTTGGAGTGGGCGTGGCAAAAAGTTTTTTGGCAAATCTATAGAAATGTACAAGATACAAATATTCAAAAATTTAAAAATATCACAACATTTTTCAATAATGTGGGAGTGAAAGATTTTGTTGGTTTGTGGGCGTTGGAGTGGGCGTGGCATAAAGTTTTTTTGCAAATCTATAGAAATATACAATATATATTCAAAAATTAAAAATATCACATTTTTTTTAAAAGTGTGGGCAAATCTATAGAAATATACAAAATATATTCAAAAAATAAAAAATATCAAAATATTTTTAAACATTTTTTTGGACTTTACAGTTTTTGACGTTGGAGTGGGCGTGCCAAAAAGTTTTTTGGCAAATCTATAGAAATATACTAGATATATATTCAAAAATTAAAAATATCACATTTATCAAAAGTGCGGGTGTGAGAATTTTTGAGCGTTTTGTGGGGTGACAGGTTTGGCCACATTTTGGGAGTTGGAGTTGGCGTGCCAAACATTTTTTTTTGCAAGTCTATAGAAATGTACAGGATATATTCAAAAATAAAAAAATATCTCAACATTTTTTAAAAGTGTGGGCGTGACAGTTTTGCGAGGTTTGTGGACGTTGTAGTGGGCGTGGCAAAAAGTTTCTGGGCAAATCTATAGAAATGTACAAGATATATTCAAAAATTAAAAAATATCACAATATTTTTCAAAATTTTTTGGGTTTGACAGTTTTAGGCGTTTTGTGCGCGTTGAAGTGGGCGTGGCAAAAAGTTTTTTGGCAAATCTATAGAAATGTACAGGATATATTGAAAAATAATAAGAAATCACATTTTTCAAAACTGTGGGCGTGACAGTTTTAAACGGTTTTTGGGCGTTGGAGTGGGCGTGGCAAAAAGTTTTTTGGCAAATTTATAGAAATGTACAATATACAAATATTCAAATATTTAAAAATATGACAACATTTTTCAAAATTGTGGGAGTGAAAGATTTTGTTGGTTTGTGGGCGTTGGAGTGGGCGTGGCATAAAGTTTTTTTGCAAATCTATAGAAATATACAAGATATATTCAAAAAATAAAAAAAATCACAATATTTTTCCAAATTTTTTTGGGTTTGACAGTTTTTGGCGTTTTGTGGGCGTTCGAGTGGGCAGGGAAAAAATTTTGTGTGCTAATCTATAGAAACGTACAAGATATATTCACAGTTTTGGGCGGTTTGTGGGCGTTGGAGTGGGCGTGGCAAAAAGTTGTTTGGCAAATCTATAGAAATGTACAAGATACATAAATTCAAAAATTTAAAAATATCACAACATTTTTCAAAAGTGTTGGCGTGACAGTTTTGGTCGGTTTGTGGGCGTTGGAGTGGGCGTGGCAAAAAGTTTTTTGGCAAATCTATAGAAATGTACAGGATATGTTGAAAAATAATAAAAAATCACATTTTCCAAAACTGTGGGCGTGACAGTTTTAAACGGTTTTTGGGCGTTGCAGTGGGCGTGGCAAAAAGTTTTTTGGCAAATTTATAGAAATGTACAATATACAAATATTCAAATATTTAAAAATATGACAACATTTTTCAAAATTGTGGGAGTGAAAGATTTTGTTGGTTTGTGGGCGTTGGAGTGGGCGTGGCATAAAGTTTTTTTGCAAATCTATAGAAATATACAAGATATATTCAAAAAATAAAAAAAATCACAATATTTTTCCAAATTTTTTTGGGTTTGACAGTTTTTGGCGTTTTGTGGGCGTTCGAGTGGGCAGGGAAAAAATTTTGTGTGCTAATCTATAGAAACGTACAAGATATATTCACAGTTTTGGGCGGTTTGTGGGCGTTGGAGTGGGCGTGGCAAAAAGTTGTTTGGCAAATCTATAGAAATGTACAAGATACATAAATTCAAAAATTTAAAAATATCACAACATTTTTCAAAAGTGTTGGCGTGACAGTTTTGGTCGGTTTGTGGGCGTTGGAGTGGGCGTGGCAAAAAGTTTTTTGGCAAATCTATAGAAATGTACAGGATATGTTGAAAAATAATAAAAAATCACATTTTCCAAAACTGTGGGCGTGACAGTTTTAAACGGTTTTTGGGCGTTGCAGTGGGCGTGGCAAAAAGTATTTTGGAAAATCTATATAAATGTAGAAGATTTCTTCAATAATTAAAAAAAATCGCAAATCTATAGAAATGTACAAAATATATTCAAAAAATAAAAAATATCACAATATTTTTCCAATTTTATTTTGGTCTTGACAGTTTTAGGCGTTTTGTGGGCGTTCGAGTGGGCAGGGAAAAAATTTTGTGTGCTAATCTATAGAAACGTACAAGATATATTCACAGTTTTGGGCGGTTTGTGGGCGTTGGAGTGGGCGTGGCAAAAAGTTTTTTGGCAAATCTATAGAAATGTACAAGATACAAATATTCAAAAATTTAAAAATATCACAACATTTTTCAATAATGTGGGAGTGAAAGATTTTGTTGGTTTGTGGGCGTTGGAGTGGGCGTGGCATAAAGTTTTTTTGCAAATCTATAGAAATATACAATATATATTCAAAAATTAAAAATATCACATTTTTTTTAAAAGTGTGGGCGTGACAGTTTTGGGAGGTTTGTGGACGTTGTAGTGGGCGTGGCAAAAAGTTTCTGGGCAAAGCTATAGAAATGTACAAGATATATTCAAAAATTAAAAAATATAACATTTTTCAAAAGTGTGGGCGTGACAGTTTTAAATGGTTTTTGGGCGTTGGAGGGGGCGTGGCAAAAAGTTTTTTGGCAAATCTATAGAAATGTACAAGATATATTCAAAAATTAAAAAATATAACATTTTTCAAAAGTGTGGGCGTGACAGGTTTGGGCTCTTTTTGGACGTTGGAGTTGGCGTGGCAAACATTTTATTGCCAAATCTATAGAAATGTACAGTATATATTGAAGAATAATAAAAAATCACATTTTTCAAAACTGTGGGCGTGACAGTTTTAAACGGTTTTTGGGCGTTGGATTGGGCGTGGCAAAAAGTATTTTGGCAAATCTATAGAAATGTACAAGATATATTCAAAAATTAAAAATATCACAGCTTATTTAGAAGTGTGGGCGTGACAGTTTTGGGAGGTTTGTGGACGTTGTAGTGGGCGTGGCAATAAGTTTTTTGGAAAATCTATAGAAATGTAGAAGATTGGTTCAATAATTAAAAAATATCGCAAATTTATAAAAATGTACAAAATATATAAAAAAATAAAAAAATATCACAATATTTTTCATAATTTGTTTGGGCTTGACAGTTTTAGGCGTTTTGTGGGCGTTCGAGTGGGCAGGGCAAAAATGTTGTGTGCTAATCTATAGAAATGTACAAGATATATTCACAAATTAAAAAATATAACATTTTTCAAAAGTGTTGGAGTGACAGTTTTGGGCAAATCTATAGAAATGTACAAGATACATATATTCAAAAATATAAAAATATCAACATTTTTCAATAGTGCGGGCGTCAAAGATTTGGTTGGTTTGTGGGCGTTGGAGTGGGCGTGGCATAAAGTTTTTTTGCAAATCTATAGAAATATACAAAATATATTCAAAAAATAAAAAATATCAAAATATTTTTAAACATTTTTTTGGACTTTACAGTTTTTGACGTTGGAGTTGGCGTGGCAAAAAGTTTTTTGGCAAATCTATAGAAATGTAGAGGATATATTCAAAAATAAAAAAATATCTCATTATTTTTTAAAAGTGTGGACGTGACAGTTTTGGGAGGTTTGTGGACGTTGTAGTGGGCGTGGCAAAAAGTTTCTTGGAAATTCTATAGAAATGTATAGAAATAATTTAAAAATATCGTAAATCTATAGAAATGTACAAGATATATGCAAAAAATAAAAAATATCACAATATTTTTCAAAATTTTTTTGGTTTGACTGTTTTAGGCTTTTTGTGCGCGTTGAAGTGGGCGTGGCAAAAAGTTTTTTGGGAAATCTATAGAAATGTAGAAGATTTGTTCAATAATAAAAAAAAATCGCAAATCTATAGAAACGTACAAGATATATTCACAGTTTTGGGCGGTTTGTGGGCGTTGGAGTGGGCGTGGCAAAAAGTTGTTTGGCAAATCTATAGAAATGTACAAGTTACATAAATTCAAAAATTTAAAAATATCACAACATTTTTCAAAAGTGTTGGCGTGACAGTTTTGGTCGGTTTGTGGGCGTTGGAGTGGCCGTGGCAAAAAGTTTTTGGGCAAATCTATAGAAATGTACAGGATATGTTGAAAAATAATAAAAAATCACATTTTCCAAAACTGTGGGCGTGACAGTTTTAAACGGTTTTTGGGCGTTGGAGTGGGCGTGGCAAAAAGTATTTTGGCAAATCTATAGAAATGTAGAAGATTTGTTCAATAATTAAAAAATATCGCAAATTTATAAAAATGTACAAAATATATAAAAAAATATCACAATATTTTTCATAATTTTTTTGGGCTTGACAGTTTTAGGCGTTTTTTGGGCGTTCGAGTGGGCAGGGCAAAAATGTTGTGTGCTAATCTATAGAAATGTACAAGATATATTCACAAATTAAAAAATATAACATTTTTCAAAAGTGTTGGAGTGACAGTTTTGGGCAAATCTATAGAAATGTACAATATACAAATATTCAAATATTTAAAAATATGACAACATTTTTCAAAATTGTGGGAGTGAAAGATTTTGTTGGTTTGTGGGCGTTGGAGTGGGCGTGGCATAAAGTTTTTTTGCAAATCTATAGAAATATACAAGATATATTCAAAAAATAAAAAAAATCACAATATTTTTCCAAATTTTTTTGGGTTTGACAGTTTTTGGCGTTTTGTGGGCGTTCGAGTGGGCAGGGAAAAAATTTTGTGTGCTAATCTATAGAAACGTACAAGATATATTCACAGTTTTGGGCGGTTTGTGGGCGTTGGAGTGGGCGTGGCAAAAAGTTGTTTGGCAAATCTATAGAAATGTACAAGATACATAAATTCAAAAATTTAAAAATATCACAACATTTTTCAAAAGTGTTGGCGTGACAGTTTTGGTCGGTTTGTGGGCGTTGGAGTGGGCGTGGCAAAAAGTTTTTTGGCAAATCTATAGAAATGTACAGGATATGTTGAAAAATAATTAAAAATCACATTTTCCAAAACTGTGGGCGTGACAGTTTTAAACGGTTTTTGGGCGTTGGAGTGGGCGTGGCAAAAAGTATTTTGGCAAATCTATAGAAATGTAGAAGATTTGTTCAATAATTAAAAAATATCGCAAATTTATAAAAATGTACAAAATATATAAAAAAATATCACAATATTTTTCATAATTTTTTTGGGCTTGACAGTTTTAGGCGTTTTTTGGGCGTTCGAGTGGGCAGGGCAAAAATGTTGTGTGCTAATCTATAGAAATGTACAAGATATATTCACAAATTAAAAAATATAACATTTTTCAAAAGTGTTGGAGTGACAGTTTTGGGCAAATCTATAGAAATGTACAAGATACATATATTCAAAAATATAAAAATATCAACATTTTTCAATAGTGCGGGCGTCAAAGATTTGGTTGGTTTGTGGGCGTTGGAGTGGGCGTGGCATAAAGTTTTTTTGCAAATCTATAGAAATATACAAAATATATTCAAAAAATAAAAAATATCAAAATATTTTTAAACATTTTTTTGGACTTTACAGTTTTTGACGTTGGAGTTGGCGTGGCAAAAAGTTTTTTGGCAAATCTATAGAAATGTAGAGGATATATTCAAAAATAAAAAAATATCTCATTATTTTTTAAAAGTGTGGACGTGACAGTTTTGGGAGGTTTGTGGACGTTGTAGTGGGCGTGGCAAAAAGTTTCTTGGAAATTCTATAGAAATGTATAGAAATAATTTAAAAATATCGTAAATCTATAGAAATGTACAAGATATATTCAAAAAATAAAAAATATCACAATATTTTTCAAAATTTTTTGGGTTTGACAGTTTTAGGCTTTTTGTGCGCGTTGAAGTGGGCGTGGCAAAAAGTTTTTTGGGAAATCTATAGAAATGTAGAAGATTTGTTCAATAATAAAAAAAAATCGCAAATCTATAGAAACGTACAAGATATATTCACAGTTATGGGCGGTTTGTGGGCGTTGGAGTGGGCGTGGCAAAAAGTTGTTTGGCAAATCTATAGAAATGTACAAGTTACATAAATTCAAAAATTTAAAAATATCACAACATTTTTCAAAAGTGTTGGCGTGACAGTTTTGGTCGGTTTGTGGGCGTTGGAGTGGCCGTGGCAAAAAGTTTTTGGGCAAATCTATAGAAATGTACAGGATATGTTGAAAAATAATAAAAAATCACATTTTCCAAAACTGTGGGCGTGACAGTTTTAAACGGTTTTTGGGCGTTGGAGTGGGCGTGGCAAAAAGTATTTTGGCAAATCTATAGAAATGTAGAAGATTTGTTCAATAATTAAAAAATATCGCAAATTTATAAAAATGTACAAAATATATAAAAAAATATCACAATATTTTTCATAATTTTTTTGGGCTTGACAGTTTTAGGCGTTTTTTGGGCGTTCGAGTGGGCAGGGCAAAAATGTTGTGTGCTAATCTATAGAAATGTACAAGATATATTCACAAATTAAAAAATATAACATTTTTCAAAAGTGTTGGAGTGACAGTTTTGGGCAAATCTATAGAAATGTACAATATACAAATATTCAAATATTTAAAAATATGACAACATTTTTCAAAATTGTGGGAGTGAAAGATTTTGTTGGTTTGTGGGCGTTGGAGTGGGCGTGGCATAAAGTTTTTTTGCAAATCTATAGAAATATACAAGATATATTCAAAAAATAAAAAAAATCACAATATTTTTCCAAATTTTTTTGGGTTTGACAGTTTTTGGCGTTTTGTGGGCGTTCGAGTGGGCAGGGAAAAAATTTTGTGTGCTAATCTATAGAAACGTACAAGATATATTCACAGTTTTGGGCGGTTTGTGGGCGTTGGAGTGGGCGTGGCAAAAAGTTGTTTGGCAAATCTATAGAAATGTACAAGATACATAAATTCAAAAATTTAAAAATATCACAACATTTTTCAAAAGTGTTGGCGTGACAGTTTTGGTCGGTTTGTGGGCGTTGGAGTGGGCGTGGCAAAAAGTTTTTTGGCAAATCTATAGAAATGTACAGGATATGTTGAAAAATAATTAAAAATCACATTTTCCAAAACTGTGGGCGTGACAGTTTTAAACGGTTTTTGGGCGTTGCAGTGGGCGTGGCAAAAAGTATTTTGGAAAATCTATAGAAATGTAGAAGATTTCTTCAATAATTAAAAAAAATCGCAAATCTATAGAAATGTACAAAATAAATTCAAAAAATAAAAAATATCACAATATTTTTCCAATTTTATTTTGGTCTTGACAGTTTTAGGCGTTTTGTGGGCGTTCGAGTGGGCAGGGAAAAAATTTTGTGTGCTAATCTATAGAAACGTACAAGATATATTCACAGTTTTGGGCGGTTTGTGGGCGTTGGAGTGGGCGTGGCAAAAAGTTTTTTGGCAAATCTATAGAAATGTACAAGATACAAATATTCAAAAATTTAAAAATATCACAACATTTTTCAATAATGTGGGAGTGAAAGATTTTGTTGGTTTGTGGGCGTTGGAGCGGGCGTGGCATAAAGTTTTTTTGCAAATCTATAGAAATATACAATATATATTCAAAAATTAAAAATATCACATTTTTTTAAAAGTGTGGGCGTGACAGTTTTGGGAGGTTTGTGGACGTTGTAGTGGGCGTGGCAAAAAGTTTCTGGGCAAAGCTATAGAAATGTAGAAGATATATTCAAAAATTAAAAAATATAACATTTTTCAAAAGTGTGGGCGTGACAGTTTTAAATGGTTTTTGGGCGTTGGAGGGGGCGTGGCAAAAAGTTTTTTGGCAAATCTATAGAAATGTACAAGATATATTCAAAAATTAAAAAATATAACATTTTTCAAAAGTGTGGGCGTGACAGGTTTGGGCTCTTTTTGGACGTTGGAGTTGGCGTGGCAAACATTTTATTGCCAAATCTATAGAAATGTACAGTATATATTGAAGAATAATAAAAAATCACATTTTTCAAAACTGTGGGCGTGACAGTTTTAAACGGTTTTTGGGCGTTGGATTGGGCGTGGCAAAAAGTATTTTGGCAAATCTATAGAAATGTACAAGATATATTCAAAAATTAAAAATATCACAGCTTTTTTAGAAGTGTGGGCGTGACAGTTTTGGGAGGTTTGTGGACGTTGTAGTGGGCGTGGCAATAAGTTTTTTGGAAAATCTATAGAAATGTAGAAGATTGGTTCAATAATTAAAAAATATCGCAAATTTATAAAAATGTACAAAATATATAAAAAAATAAAAAAATATCACAATATTTTTCATAATTTGTTTGGGCTTGACAGTTTTAGGCGTTTTGTGGGCGTTCGAGTGGGCAGGGCAAAAATGTTGTGTGCTAATCTATAGAAATGTACAAGATATATTCACAAATTAAAAAATATAACATTTTTCAAAAGTGTTGGAGTGACAGTTTTGGGCAAATCTATAGAAATGTACAAGATACATATATTCAAAAATATAAAAATATCAACATTTTTCAATAGTGCGGGCGTCAAAGATTTGGTTGGTTTGTGGGCGTTGGAGTGGGCGTGGCATAAAGTTTTTTTGCAAATCTATAGAAATATACAAAATATATTCAAAAAATAAAAAATATCAAAATATTTTTAAACATTTTTTTGGACTTTACAGTTTTTGACGTTGGAGTTGGCGTGGCAAAAAGTTTTTTGGCAAATCTATAGAAATGTAGAGGATATATTCAAAAATAAAAAAATATCTCATTATTTTTTAAAAGTGTGGACGTGACAGTTTTGGGAGGTTTGTGGACGTTGTAGTGGGCGTGGCAAAAAGTTTCTTGGAAATTCTATAGAAATGTATAGAAATAATTTAAAAATATCGTAAATCTATAGAAATGTACAAGATATATTCAAAAAATAAAAAATATCACAATATTTTTCAAAATTTTTTGGGTTTGACAGTTTTAGGCTTTTTGTGCGCGTTGAAGTGGGCGTGGCAAAAAGTTTTTTGGGAAATCTATAGAAATGTAGAAGATTTGTTCAATAATAAAAAAAAATCGCAAATCTATAGAAACGTACAAGATATATTCACAGTTTTGGGCGGTTTGTGGGCGTTGGAGTGGGCGTGGCAAAAAGTTTTTTGGCAAATCTATAGAAATGTACAAGATACATATATTCAAAAATTTAAAAATATCACAAACTTTTTCCAAAAGTGTTGGCGTGACAGTTTTGGTCGGTTTGTGGGCGTTGGAGTGGGCGTGGCAAAAAGTTTTTTGGCAAATCTATAGAAACGTAGAAGATACATATATTCAAAAATTTAAAAATATCACAACATTTTTCAATAGTGTGGGCGTTGGAGTGGGCGTTGCAAAAAGTTTCTGGGCAATTCTATAGAAATGTACAAGACATTCAAAAATGTAAAATAATAAAATTTTTCATAAGTGTGGGTGTGAGAGGTTTTAGCGGTTTTTGGGCGTGGCAAAACGTTTTTTGGTAAATCTATAGAAATGTACAAGATATATTAAAAAAATATCAAAATATTTTTTAAAATCTGTTTGGGCGTGACAGTTTTAGGCGTTTTGTGCGCGTTCGAGTGGGCGTGGCAAAAAGTTGTTTGGCAAATCTATAGAAATATACAAGATATATTCAAAAATTAAAAATATCACATTTATCAAAAGTGCGGTTGTGAGAGTTTTGAGCGTTTTGTGGGGTGACAGGTTTGGGCGCTTTTTGGGCGTTGGAGTTGGCGTGGCAAACATTTTTTTGGCAAATCTATAGAAGTGCGAGTAGAAGTGGGCGTGGCAAAAAGTTTCTGGGCAAAGCTATAGAAATGTACAAAACATTCAAAAATGTAAAAAAATCACATTTTTTAAAAGTGTGGGTGTGAGAGGTTTTAGCGGTTTTTGGGCGTGGCAAAACGTTTTTTTGGTAAACCTATAGAAATATATAAGATATATTCAAAAATTAAAAATATCACATTTATCAAAAGTGCGGGTGTGAGAGTTTTGACCGTTTTGTGGGGTGACAGGTTTTGGCGCTTTTTGGGCGTTGGTGTTGGCGTGGCAAACTATAGAAATTTACGGGATATATTCAAAAATAAAAAAATATCTCAACATTTTTTAAAAGTGTGGGCGTGACAGTTTTGGGAGGTTTGTGGACGTTGTAGTGCGCGAGGCAAAAAGTTTCTTGGAAATTCTATAGAAATGTATAGAAATAATTTAAAAATATCGCAAATCTATAGAAATGTACAAAATATATTCAAAAAATCAAAAAATAAAAAATATCACAATATTAAAAAAAATAAAAAAATATCTCAACATTTTTGAAAAGTGTGGGCGTGACAGATTTGCGAGGTTTGTGGACGTTGTAGTGGGCGTGGCAAAAAGTTTCTTGGAAATTCTATAGAAATGTATAGAAATAATTTAAAAATATCGCAAATCTATAGAAATGTACAAATTATATTTAAACAATAAAAAATATAAAAAATATATTTTTTAACATTTTTTTGGGCGTGACAGTTTTAGGCGTTTTGTGCGCGTTCAAGTAGGCGTGACAAAACGTTTTTTGGTAAATCTATAGAAATGTACAAGATATATTAAAAAAATATCAAAATATTTTTTAAAATTTGTTTGGGCGTGACAGTTTTAGGCGTTTTGTGCGCGTTCGATAGGGCGTGGCAAAAATTTTGTTTGCAAATCAATAGAAATGTACGAGATATATTCAAAAATTAAAAAATATAACATTTTTCAAAAGTGTTGGCGTCACAGTTTTGGGCGGTTTGTGGGCGTTGGAGTGGGCGTGGCAAAAAGTTTTTTGGCAAATCTATAGAAATGTAGAAGATACATATATTCAAAAATTTAAAAATATCACAAAATTTTTCAATAGTGTGGGCGTGGGAGTGGGCGTTGCAAAAAGTTTCTGGGCAATTCTATAGAAATGTACAAGACATTCAAAAATGTAAAAAAATCACATTTTTCAAAAGTGTGGGTGTGAGAGGTTTTAGCGGTTTTTGGGCGTGGCAAAACGTTTTTTTGGTAAACCTATAGAAATATAAAAGATATATTCAAAAATTAAAAATATCACATTTATCAAAAGTGCGGGTGTGAGAGTTTTGACCGTTTTGTGGGGTGACAGGTTTGGGCGCTTTTTGGGCGTTGGTGTTGGCGTGGCAAACATTTTATTGACAATTCTATAGAAATTTACGGGATATATTTAAAAATTAAAAATTTTTCAAAAGTGTGGGAATGTGAGGTTTGGGTGGTTTTTGGGCGTGGCAAAACGTTTTTTGGTAAATCTATAGAAATGTACAAGACATATTAAAAAAATATCAAAATATTTTTTTAACATTTTTTTGGTCGTGACAGTTGTAGGCGTTTTGTGCGCGTTCGAGTGGGCGTGGCAAAAATGTTGTTAGCAAATCTATAGAAATGCAGAAGATTTGTTCAATAATTAAAAAATCTATAAATCTATAAATCTATAAAATCGTAAATCTATAAAAATGTACAAAATATATTAAAAAAATATCACAACATTTTTCACCATTTTTTTGGGCTTGACAGTTTTAGGCGTTTTGTTGGAGTTCGAGTGGGCAAGGCAACAATTTTGTGTGCTAATCATTAGAAATGTACAAGATATATTAACAAATTAAAAAATATAACATTTTTCAAAAGTGTGGGCGTGATAGTGACAGTTTTGGGCGGTTTGTGGGCGTTGGAGTAGACGTGGTAAAAAGTTTTTTGGTAAATCTATAGTAATATACAACATATATTAAAAAATTAAAAATATCACATTTATCAAAAGTGCGGGTGTGAGAGGTGTGACCGTTTTGTGGAGTGACAGGTTTGGGCGCTTTTTGGGCGTTGGAGTTGGCGTGGCAAACATTTTTTTGACAAATCTATAGAAATTTACGGAATAATTCATAAATAAAAAAATATCACATTTTTTAAAAGTGTGGGCGTGACAGTTTTGGGAGTTTTGTGGACGTTGTAGTGGGCGTGGCAAAAAGTTTTTTGGAAATTCAGTAGAAATGTATAGAAATAATTAAAAAATATTTAAAAATAATATCTAAAAAATATATAAAAATTTGAAGAAATATTCAAAAATTTTAAAATATCACATTTTTCAACACTGTGGGCGTGACAGTTTTAAACGGTTTTTGGGCGTTGGAGTGGGCGTAGCAAAATGTATTTTGGCATATCAATAGAAATGTACAAGATATATTCATAAATTAAAAAATATAACATTTTTCAAAAGTGTGGGCGTGACAGTTTTGGGCGGTTTGTGGGCGTTGGAGTGGGCGTGGCAAAAAGTATTTTGGTAAATCTATAGAAATGTACAAGATACATATATTCAAAAATTTAAAAATATCACAACATTTTTTAATAGTGTGGGCGTGAGAGATTTGGTTGGTTTGTGGACGTTGGTGTGGGCGAGGCAAAAAGTTTTTTGGCAAATCTATAGAAATATACAAGATATATTCAAAAATTAAAAATATCACATTTATCAAAACTGCGGTTGTGAGAGTTTTGAGCGTTTTGTGGGGTGACAGGTTTGGGCGCTTTTTGGGCGTTGGAGTTGGCGTGGCAAACATTTTTTTGGCAAATCTATAGAAATGTACAGGATATATTCAAAAATAAAAAAAAATGTTGAGATATTTTTTTATTTTTGAATATATCTCGTACATTTCTATAGATTTGCAAACAAAATTTAAAACAAACAAACAAAAACAAAATATAACATTTTTCAAAAGTGTTGGCGTCACAGTTTTGGGCGGTTTGTGGGCGTTGGACAAATAAATAAATTTGGGCGTGGCAAAAAGTTTTTTTGGCAAATCTATAGAAATGTAGAAGATACATATATTCAAAAATGTAAAAATATCACAAAATTTTTCAATAGTGTGGGCGTTGGAGTGGGCGTTGCAAAAAGTTTCTGGGCAATTCTATAGAAATGTACAAGACATTCAAAAATGTAAAAAAATCACATTTTTCAAAAGTGTGGGTGTGAGAGGTTTTAGCGGTTTTTGGGCGTGGCAAAACGTTTTTTTGGTAAACCTATACAAATATAAAAGATATATTCAAAATTAAAAAATATCACATTTATCAAAAGTGCGGGTGTGAGAGTTTTGACCGTTTTGTGGGGTGACAGGTTTGGGCGCTTTTTGGGCGTTGGTGTTGGCGTGGCAAACATTTTATTGACAATTCTATAGAAATTTACGGGATATATTCAAAAATTAAAAATTTTTCAAAAGTGTGGGTGTGTGAGGTTTGTGCGGTTTTAGGGCGTGGCAAAACGTTTTTTGGTAAATCTATAGAAATGAACAAGACATATTAAAAAAATATCAAAATATTTTTTTAACATTTTTTTGGTCGTGACAGTTGTAGGCGCTTTGTGCGCGTTCGAGTGGGCGTGGCAAAAATGTTGTTTGCAAATCTATAGTAATGCAGAAGATTTGTTCAATAATTAAAAAATCTATAAATCTATAAAATCGTAAATCTATAAAAATGTACAAAATATATTAAAAAAATATCACAACACTTTTCACCATTTTTTTGGGCTTGACAGTTTTAGGCGTTTTGTAGGCGTTCGTAGGCAAGCCAAAAATTTTGTGTGCTAATCTATAGAAATGTACAAGATATATTAACAAATTAAAAAATATAACATTTTTCAAAAGTGTGGGCGTGACAGTTTTGGGCGGTTTGTGGGCGTTGGAGTAGACGTGGCAAAAAGTTTTTTGGTAAATCTATAGTAATATACAACATATATTAAAAAATTAAAAATATCACATTTATCAAAAGTGCGGGTGTGAGAGGTGTGACCGTTTTGTGGAGTGACAGGTTTGGGCGCTTTTTGGGCGTTGGAGTTGGCGTGGCAAACATTTTTTTGACAAATCTATAGAAATTTACGGAATATATTCAAAAATAAAAAAATATCACATTTTTTAAAAGTGTGGGCGTGACAGTTTTGGGAGTTTTGTGGACGTTGTAGTGGGCGTGGCATAAAGTTTTTTGGAAATTCAGTAGAAATGTATAGAAATAATTAAAAAATATCTAAAAATAATATCTAAAAAATATATAAAAATTTGAAGAAATATTCAAAAATTTTAAAATATCACATTTTTCAACACTGTGGGCGTGACAGTTTTAAACGGTTTTTGGGCGTTGGAGTGGGCGTAGCAAAAAGTATTTTGGCAAATCTATAGAAATGTACAAGATATATTGATAAATTAAAAAATATAAAATTTTTCAAAAGTGTGGGCGTGACAGTTTTGGGCGGTTTGTGGGCGTTGGAGTGGGCGTGGCAAAAAGTATTTTGGTAAACCTATAGAAATGTACAAGATACATATATTCAAAAATTTAAAAATATCACAACATTTTTCAATAGTGTGGGCGTGAAAGATTTGGTTGGTTTGTGGGCGTTGGAATGGGCGTGGCATATTTTTTGCAAATCTATAGAAATATACAAAATATATTCAAAAAATAAAAAAAATATCAAAATATTTTTAAACATTTTTTTGGAGATTACAGTTTTTGACGTTGGTGTGGGCGTGACAAAAAGTTTTTTGGCAAATCTATAGAAATATACAAGATATATTCAAAAATTAAAAATATCACATTTATCAAAAGTGCGGTTGTGAGAGTTTTGAGCGTTTTGTGGGGTGACAGGTTTGGGCGCTTTTTGGGCGTTTGAGTTGGCGTGGCAAACATTTTTTTGGCAAATCTATAGAAATGTACAGGATATATTCAAAAATAAAAAAATATTTCAACAATTTTTAAAAGTGTGGGCGTGACAGTTTTGGGAGGTTTGTGGACGTTGTAGTGGGCGTGGCAAAAAGTTTCTTGGAAATTCTATAGAAATGTATAGAAATAATTTAAAAATATCGCAAATCTATAGAAATGTACAAAATATATTCAAAAAATAAAAAATATCACAATATTTTTCCAAATTTTTGTTGGGTTTGACAGTTTTATGCGTGTTGTGCGCGTTGGAGTGGGCGTGTCAAAACGTTTTTTGGAAAATCTATAGAAATGTACAAGATATATTCAAAAATTAAAAAATATAACATTTTTCAAAAGTGTTGGCGTGACAGTTTTGGGCGGTTTGTGGGCGTTGGAGTGGGCGTGGCAAAAAGTTTTTTGGCAAATCTATAGAAATGTACAAGATACATATATTCAAAAATTTAAAAATATCACATTTATCAAAAGTGCGGGTGTGAGAGGTGTGACCGATTTGTGGAGTGACTGGTTTGGGCGCTTTTTGGGCGTTGGAGTTGGCGTGGCAAACATTTTTTTGACAAATTTACGGAATATATTCAAAAATGAAAAAATATCACATTTTTTAAAAGTGTGGGCGTGACAGTTTTGGGAGTTTTGTGAACGTTGTAGTGGGCGTGGCAAAAAAATATCTAAAAATAATATATAAAAATTTGAAGAAATATTCAAAAATTTTAAAATGTCACATTTTTCAACACTGTGGGCGTGACAGTTTTAAACGGTTTTTGGGCGTTGGAGTGGGCGTGGCAAAAAGTATTTTGGCAAATCTATAGAAATGTACAAGATATATTCACAAATTAAAAAATATAACATTTTTCAAAAGTGTTGGCGTGACAGTTTTGGGCGGTTTGTGGGCGTTGGAGTGGGCGTGGCAAAAAGTTTTTTGGCAAATCTATAGAAATGTACAAGATACATATATTCAAAAATTTAAAAATATCACAACATTTTTCAATAGTGTGGGCGTGAAAGATTTGGTTGGTTTGTGGGCGTTGGAGTGGGCGTGGCATAAAGTTTTTTGGAAATTCTATAGAAATGTATAGAAATAATTTTAAAATATCGTAAATGTATAAAAATGTACAAAATATATTAAAAAAATAAAAAAATATCTCAATATTTTTCCAAATTTTTGTTGGGTTTGACAGTTTTATGCGTGTTGTGCGCGTTGGAGTGGGCGTGGCAAAAAGTTTCTGGGCAAATCTATAGAAATGTACAAGATATATTCAAAAATTAAAAAAAAAAACACATTTTTCAAAAGTCTGGGAGTGAGAGGTTTGTGCGGTTTTTGGGCGTGGCAAAACGTTTTTTGGTAAATCTATAGAAATGTACAAGATATATTAAAAAAATATCAAAATATTTTTTAAAATTTGTTTGGGCGTGACAGTTTTAGGCGTTTTGTGCGCGTTGCGAGTGGGCGTGGCAAAAATTTTGTTTGCAAATCTATAGAAATGTACGAGATATATTCAAAAATTAAAAAATATAACATTTTCAAAAGTGTTGGCGTCACAGTTT